>NC_134031.1:16022307-16656807 GCF_964204645.1 Tubulanus polymorphus | reverse complement strand
ACGTCGACAATTCTCAACGTACGGATATCGGCCCGTCGCGGAAGAAAATCCGTTGCCAAAACATCGACTGTCCAGTCGAAATGCGCAGACTGTCGGTGGAGGTTTGCGATAACACGCCGAGTAAACCTACGTCGAATGATATGGCAATCATCGATCGGTTGTTGTCGAATCGAAATTCGAATTCTCGCGAAACTGTCAACAAATCGTTGAAAGATAATTCGCGTACGCCGCACAGTATTTGTAATATTCCGGAAAAAACCGTCAGCGCCGGTGATACTCTCAAAACGAGTTCAATATCTATTCGGGACACCGACGACTCGCGCTGCGTTCCAGAAATCCAAATCAACAGCGATTCGTCGCAATCACGAAGTCGAAATACAGCTGAAAATGTGCAATCATCGACGAACAATACGCGGATTATTCCCGAAATTCAAATTAGCGATGATGAAAATGATGATGATGATGATGACGATGAAGTTAAAGAGGTTTCGAAATCGGAAAATCAGGGAAATATTGTTGCGAAAGAAATAAAAAGATCTCCGCAATCGCAACCGGTAACTGTATCGAAGGGCAGCGTGAGTACTAGCACATCAATGCTACAAATACCTACGAATACTAGTCATACTAGCGCTGTACGCGTAAACGAGAACTTGTCGTCGTTTTCGCCGAGCATTTCGCCGAACATGTTAGAAATACGCGACCAGCAGCGACCGGTTATTAGCGAGTCGCCGAGTTCGTCTCGGTCGGTGACGCCGGTGACGGCGCTCCTGCGTAAAACCGGGTACAGTTATTGTCGTAATACGCGTTCAGTTTCGCCGGTCAATCGCAGTCCGGCGCCGAGACTGGTCGCCGAGTCGGTCGAACCATCGCCGCTCGGAGGTAACTTGATGCTGAACGTGTCCGAGGAATTTCGCGCGCATGCGAGGGACGTCATGTCATCGATCAATACCTCGCCGATTAAAATTCAGTCTTACAAATCGTTGTCGACCAACCAACAGATATTCAATCCACCCGATCCCGATGAAATCATAGACATATCTGACTGACCGTATTCTTACATCCGAACTTTCTAACTCCACTATTATTCGTGCTTTATTCCAGCGGAAAGACGTTGCGTTGACGGTTCCGACATTCCCCGGTAACTTCGGGGACCATGAAACATTCCTTATCATTCCTCATGACATTTTCGATCGCGCAAAGACAATTTTAAGATGAAGATTCATGGAATTTTTGTGATCAATTGGTGCTAGAAGGAATTTTAAACATACACTGTTACAATGTATTCAACCATTAATTCAATCTATTGAATTGTTATTGTATGATTTTTCTGTGCAGAGCTTGTGATTAGCGGTCGTCATCATTTATAACTTATTTCACTTTCATGTAATCAATTGTCGCCGTGTTAGGCTCGATTGAAAAGAAAACAATAATCTAGTTCATAATATTCTCATTAACCCTTTCAGTGCTGACTAAAAACCCTATAGTGCTGGAGATAATTTGAAAATTTTGAAAAATTTCACCCTAGTGTGCTGAATAACGGGAATAGCACTATAGTGTGTCTACACCCTGGCGCGGTATATCGTTAGTTACTAATATTTCACTGTTTGACAGGTGCTGCCATCTTTCAATAGAGATAATTACTAATTACACCAATACACCTCGGTGCGGTGTACTAGCAAAACCCATCACTGATTTATACACCACACTGCGGTGTAGATGTAGTGAAAGGGTTAAGGAAGCCAACTAATGGAAAATTTCGAGTTAATCTTGATGATGCCCCTGGGTCCAGTTCCACAGTTCTGAGTTAAGATTTGACTCACGAGTCAAATCATTGAAAATGAACTAACTTTAACTCAAGAGTTATCTCAAACAACTGTGGAACTGGGTCCTGATTGATAGGTTACTCCTTAGGTTTTAATGATATGTCTAGTGTTTTAGTCTTGTTTGGTTATGAGTCTGAAAACGTTTTCAAAAGTCACTACCGTATATGTTATCGAAAAAAATGAAAGAGTTAGTCGTCTCTGGCAACTTATCATTAATATTGTGTCTTGGTGAAACTGGGCCTTTGGGATTCACAAATCATTCAGTCATTATTTGATACATTGCACACTTCATAAATTTTATGTTCAAAATTGTGTTGTGTTAAGCTCATTTTGTACGTCTGACCACAATTTCTCTCAGGGAAAGATTTCATTTTAATTCGAATAATTTTGTGATAACTGCTTCGTGGAACTTTCGCCATCGTTGTATAACATCGTCACAAAAAAAAACAATTTATACTTTTATCCAGGTTAAGATATAATCGTTAGGCTAGTAAAGAACAAGAATGTAAATTGATAAACCCAGACTTAACCAAAAACCGAGCTTAATGTATTCATGGAACTGAGCCCTACATTTTTTGTGAAATTGATACTATTCATACATTACTATTGATACTATTCTTTTCGTCGTGTTTCACGTTCACAGAAAACTATGTCATGAAATGTGCAGAATTTGTGAATTCACAGCCAATTGAAGTATTGATACATGTCTGACAAAATGTTTCTATTATTATGGTGTAGAGTAGATCAGTTCATCTTTGAATATCTCAACTACGTAAATTATCGAGATTTAAGATGCGTTTCTTTGAAATGTCGTTTCCTGCCGTTCAGTACCCTGTATTTGTGGTGAAAGCGTGTTCTTATTTTTATGTTACGATGAATCGTAGACTCTAAAAATGATTTAGGGTCTATGAATGAATGGATGAGTAATATGATGATGTGAACCTATAAATCGTGTTTGTGATTAATAAATTTCTAATGAACGAACATACATATAGTATTAATAGTTTTTTTTCTTCGTGCCGTTATGGTATTTTACTGCAGTCATTAGAGGAGTTATCTAGCGTATTTGCTAATGACTACAGTGTAACCTCGATACAACGAACCTCAGGGGACCAGAAAATCTGTTTGTTATAAACGATAGTTTGTTATATTCAGTATCAAATGAATTTAATTGTCTTACTTGGAACACAATTCTATATTTGTTATATCCGATTTCGTTATAACTAGGTTCCACTGTACTATACAGAAACTATGATAAATCTTGACCAGTTTTATCTCTGCAAATCATGACGACTGAATGAATAGACATGGGAGGATTCACTAGGATTCAAAAATAGCCTCTCTGGCAAAATCATTGCAGACTGTGATCGCATTGTGTCTCCCCTAAGGATACAGGAGGATGTGGATGCAGTATCAACTTCAAGAATTGAGAATTTAAGCATAGTAGACAAATATTGGTCAAATCTGCTCACTTTGTGATAGCTATATGTCCCAAAATATACGGAGCCAGAGGGAAAGCAGTAAGGAAGAGATGCAGTATCGACTTCCAAAATTGAAAATTTAATCAAAGAAACCAATATTTGTCAAATTTCAGTTATGTCCACTCTTCCTGCTTCTATCAACATTCAGGAAAAGCGAATCGATCATTTCATAAAAATGAATTATGACCATTTTGAAATATCAAAATGGTAATAATTCATAGGCTTGTTGCCAATCATTTGAATAAATTCTTAACGTTAGTTTGCAACAAATCTCGCTTGCATCGCGAAATGAATTTAAATCATCATCACTACTACATTCGAACTGAATTAATTATCTGGATTAAGTTTTTCTATTGATAACTACTGAGTAGTTTCAACTAATTAGCCAACACTGAATTCATTATGAAAATTGCATATATATCAGTATTTTGTGGTTGTGTTGCTTAGTTGGCGCACGCAACGATCTTGGAAAAAGCTATTAACAAATTACAACGCAGCTTGTGATTCTAGTGTTAGGTATTTTGAAGTATTTTTTCATGAAAATGTGGAAGGTTATTGCGATAATGGCGTGGCTTTTCTGTGTTTCGTCGGCAAGTCTAAACGAAGCTGAACAATTCCGAGAACAAGAATATGAACTATTTTCAAATGAAGCGCGCCTTACACAATATGATCAATATTTGAAAGAAAGTATTTTCGTATGTGCAGTACAGGCCCTTATGACTGATGGTGTATCTCACTTTTCATACTCAATTGCATCAGAAAAGTGCATTCTGTACAGAAAAGCAAGTGATGACAATTTTCTGATGGCAACCATAATCAGACAGACCGCAAATCTTTTTGGGAAGTCAAGTGGTATGGATAATACTTCAGAACTATTTGGTAACTATACAATATTTTCAACACATTTTTCTAATCTAAATGTGCACGTAAATTCAATTTGCTAAATACCTTTCGGTTTGCAGTATGTTCACCAAACTACTTTGTACTCGGCGAAGGGTGTTATTTCTTCGGTGATGAATTTGTCTTGGAACAAAAGGACGCGGAGGCAACATGTCGGAACATGTCAAATGGCCGTTTACTCCAAACGGAAACTTATTCTGAATTTGAAACTATACGAAATTATATCCGAAGTCAGAACAGTAAGCAAAAAGCTTTCATATCTTAAAAAATCTGGTGGTCACACTTCGGGAAAAACTTTTGCCAAATATTTTTCCATTTGTTTTTATCTAACAGCCCCAAATACGCATGACTTCTGGACTGGTGGATACAGAATGCCAAACGGTACATTCCTCTGGCTGCCAAGTGGACAGATCATAGACCAATCATTTAAAGGTTGGGGATATAATCAACCAGATGGCCTCTTGGCAGAATCCTCTGCTGTAGTTATCATCGGTATACAACTCAAGCTCTTGGACCCAACATCCGAGCACTGGCTTACTGATGCACCGCCAAAAGCTACTCTTTCAATAACACTTAAGCGCCAAATGAGATATATTTGTGAAACACCTCGATTATAAACTCTACATGGTAATTCTTTATTAATAACTGGTAATTAGAAATGCTTACCACATCATGTTACAACAGCAGATTGTGTTTAGAAACTGCAATATCTTTGCGTCTAGTTTAATGTCAAAACCAACAAACTACAATAGACTCCGCTTAAATCGGACCTTTTGGGACCATAAGAATATGTCCGACTTCAGTGATATCCGAGTTGGATGTTATGTTTTACATACATATATGTCAACAAACTACTGAGGCGATTCGAGCGGAGTCTACTGTACTACAATCTCGCTATGTATCCGAATATAACTGATACTGCAATTATGTAAAAACTCTGTTCACAACAGTTAAATTCGTGATACAAAGGAAAAGTTCAAAAAATGGCACACGTTGATTTATGTATATATAGTATAGGTACGAGCAGTATGATTATTTCATAGATTAAATTATAATGCACATAATCTTATGCAAAATAATTATTGAGACATATCAGCAATATTGTTTTTCATCATAAAAATTGTATTTCTCAGAGCACCAATATCTGGATATCATTTCAGATTATACGATTTTAATCATGTAATAATTAACAAGTGATGTAAAACAAATCTAACATTTCTATCGTCTAAATCAAACATGCTTGCTAGCGGAATAAAAACGGTAATCAATAAATGACAGGAGACAATGTAACATGATTCAATAAAATAAAATTTCATCACAGCTAAATTTTCATTCCTAAAGTTATATCAAAAATAGGAGGTTAACACCGAATGATTGTACATTTTTTACACCTGAGGATCTTTGCATGTTCACTAGGTTTTTCTAAGGTGTACAGGAGCTCGTGGTGGTATACGGGTTGGAGGCGACAATAAATCGCTATTTGTTACGACACTCCTACTACTAATACTGCTAGAGTCACGCTTAAAGTCATTATTCCAGAACGTCGGAAGATTTGGACCATGTAAATGTTCCTTATCTATCACTTTTCGGAAGTTCATCGAACTATCATCAGGTTTTTTATTAAGTCGCGACTTATTTTCGAAGGCGGCTGCCAAACTTTCGACGCCGGAATGAACAGTCATCCGAGGTTTGTTTTTCGACGCTGACAGGTCACAGTTCTTCGAGACGGGCGCACTCTTCTGCTCATTAGAAACCGGAGAAGGCGAAGAACGCGGCCTCGGAGGAGGTGGAGGCCGTAATCGAATCGGAGGTGGAGTAATCGATCGAACTGTCTCATTAGTCCGAGGTAAAGGTTGCCTTCTCGAGAGCGGTGGAGTCAATGAACGAATGTGTGGTCCGATAAATCCAGTAATTCTATCATCTGGAGAGTGTGCTGCAATGATCTGAAAAATAATAGAAAAATCTACTCATTCAACCATTACCAGCATCAATTGAAAGTACTATCTCATCTTCAATCAAGCATAAATCATTGGCTGACATCACAGGCCCGTTCGAACGATCCCTCCGCAAAAAATTCAGTTCCGCTCATTTTTAATTTGTAAGCAAAAATCTAACACTTTCAACTATCACGACATATTCATGTATATCAAATTTGTTTATTAACTTCGACCTTTGTTATATCAGAAATTGCTCTAAGACCATATAAGAGCATCACATTTTCCAAATTTACTTGGGGAGGGCCTCTGAACCCCGTTCAAATCGAGCCAAATTAACAACGAACGCACTCCCATCTCTCATGCTATGGGCTTGCATCACCTGGCTTCTTTGCGTATTTACAAACCTTTGTTTTGTCCCGCTCGAGGTAATCGATGTCTTTAGTGCTGCTGATAATCGCTTTCGCTGGACGGAACAGACGATCGTACGAAATGCGAACGGGTTTCAAATTCTCACCACTCTGAAAAAGATAGACGAAAGCTTACTAAAACAACTCACCTTTTACATATAACTTGACATCTAAGAATTAAAAAGGCATACTTGCATAGCGGTCAACGTGTCATCGATAAACTTGTGTCGACCTTGAACTTTACAAGAACACTTTTTGGCGTCTACAAGTTGTGATTGAGCTTTTTCGTAACTACCACTAAACCAGTAACACAAACTTAAATTGTGAAGAACCTGAAGGAAATAGATAAAGAACGCATAGTATTTGAATATTGCTGTACAGTGAATTTCTTTCCTCTCATGTATAGTGATTTATTGTACCTGACAGGTGGAAACTTTTACTCTTAAACCAAATTGACCCGATTGGTAACTGATCAAGCAGAGTTCAGGCAGAAAGTTTAAAGCCATCAGCAAATCATTCTCACATTCGGATATCCTGAAAGTAAAAAAAATGTGTCCATTTGTTTTCGATATAGGGATGATCGTCCCTCCTGGTCATTTAATGATTTGATTTCAAGCTTAAATGGTTATGTCCCTTAGGATTTGATTTTGTGTGTATAGACTCAAGGCGAGTGACCGATTAAGATCTATTTCATCTTTATCAATTGAATCATTGAAATCAATCTATCAACGAAATACCCGAATACTGACCGGTTTAAAGCGTAGAAGATATTTGCTCTTTGAAGAAGTGCCACAACTGAACGGTTATCTTTACTCAAAGCTTCACTGAAATACTAGATAGAAATATAGACAATTACAGAAAAGATTTTCAACAAAATTTCAAAACAGACAACAAGCCCTTATCAAATCCATGACATGAGACAAACAATATCTACTTAAGAAGGACATAGATAGATACCTCTATTGCTTGTGACTGGTTATCTAACAGAGCACTGATACATCCCATATTATAGAGTATCTTCGATGATTTGCTGTTTATTCGTTGGAACGTTTGCAAACTCTGTTCGTAGTTTTTTTCATCGGCAAACTTCATTGCAGTTATCCACGTCGTTACTGTATCCATTGAAAGATCCATTTCCACCTATATGAGAAATATATCTCACTATTACAGAAACGACAAATTCACAGCAGCAGTTCACAGCAGTTCTCTTCTAACGACTAAATCCAATGCCGGTTAAGACCTATCTATTTCACCCGATTGTTCGTGTGATATTGAAGTACGCAAGTTAAGTCATTAAAACAGCACGTATGAGACGTGCATTAATAGAATAGAATTATGACTGTTCATGTCAACAAGTAGGTCTACAAGACAATAATATCATACCCGCGGGTCATAAAATATGCCTGATTGAAACTTCAACAAAAGATCTCAACTAAATATAGTACGATTTGTAATCGTCAAACCATTCGGTTGATAAAAAGCCAAGTTTATATATGTTGAGAAAAACTTATGTTGAAAACCGTACCTCAGGTCAAAGTGTCCGAAATCGATTGTCAAAATTTTGAGATCTCGATCATATGTACATTGTGATAGTGTTGGAATAATTGAAAAGCATTGATAAGAATGACTGACAGAATGTGATAATCATACGAATATCTATAACCCAGTTCGGCGGACATTTTGTCAGTCATGTGACAACTGTTGTCGTACATACGATTCCGTCATGACACCGTCGAAAATGTAAATAAACAAGACTGAATCGGGTTGGTACCAGTCTTTTAACCTAACAATGAGTCACTTTTTAAAAATGTGTTGAATTGTCTCAAGTGAGTAGCCTCAATATACCAATAACAATACAATATCTTAGGGCACTATCAATAATATTTTGGTAGATCTCTTGTGACAAGAGTTATGGAGGGGCTGTGTTACCTGGTGTCGAATGAGTAATCGTGAAGACTGGTTGTACTTTGAAGGTTAACCTGCTTCTATTCCAATTACAAGTTTTCCCTACTAGTATACAGTAACTTCATCAGGTAAATGAGCAGATCATCTAAGAAAAAAAATTTTCTTAACCTTCAAGTATTATTTGTCTTGTCATATGATCCCAAAAACCAGCCTGATTGAAAAACCGTCTCATATTCAGAGACGGGATACCCAATAAAATTCATGTACAACCCTGTGATCTATTGCACTTACAAATGTCCAGGCTGCCAACCTCTGAAAAGCGGTATCAGTAACAAGTTGAATTTTTTTCAGTCACATTACATTGAAAAATGAAAGAAAATGTTCCCAATTAATCAGTCATTAACAGTAAAACCCTCAGTAACATCATTCATATTTCTGTATGCATCAAACAAATCAAATCGAATCAGTATTTCTCATCATGAAATAGTAACAAATACTGAAAATCAGGAACAGTTGACATCTCTGAAATGTCATCAATAATGCAAATCTATATCAGATAATATGATATTGAAAATTGACGAAATTATTTCATTTCTTTCTCAGGCGATGGGTGTTTCTAAAGCGTACATCAACAGCGCTGTCATTCACGCCGTTGAGACCGGTAACAAACGTCTGATCGTCGAACTACGAGAATCTTACTCATCGATCGGAGCGTACGTAGACGTTACGTATCTATTCACTCACGTACTACACAGCACCAGCCGTCTGCAAGTCGAAGTCGCCGAAATCGTCGACGCCCTTTTCGCCGACAGGATGAAAGTGAAATCGTCGGTGTCGTCGAAGTATCTACGATTCGTCGTCGAGAACGGTTTCTACGTAATGATCGCCGTGCTGTTACGACACGCGGTCGAAACCGATTACATGACGTCGATGCGATCTCCGTTAGCGATATCCGTCATCTGTACGACGCTGGTACAGGACGGCGAGGAAGCTTTCTCCGTTCGCCGTATACGCGAACTCGAATGCGAATTCGAATCGAAAGGCGTACTGCAGACTTTGCTCGACCACGAACTGGCCACGAATCGGACGATTCTAGAACATTACGGTTGTAAATGTTTGTCCGAACTCGTTCTATGTATTTGGTACGAAGAATGCTCGTGGGGACGCGAAGAAATCGTTCGGCCGTATCTCGTCAAATATCCGGAATGTCGTCTGCCCGATCAGTTACAGAAAGCGTTACTGTTGAGCGGCAGATGGGGACACTCGGCCGTCGTGAAGCTGTTGATATCGTATCTACCGAATCCATCGGAGCTGCGCGCGATAACACCGATATGCGATGACATTTTAAAAATAATATACGTCTACAAATTCAGTCTGCTTAATTTGAACCCGGAATGGATCGAAGCGCGCGATGAAACTCTGTTTAATCTAGCCATCAAGAACAATTGCGTAACGTGTACCGAAGAACTACTAGAGATCGGCTGGCCGATTGATTATCATTTCGCGAGCGACCAAGGAAAAACGTCGCTGCATCTGGCAGTCCAGAAGGGTTACATCGATATGGTCAGACTACTGTCGTCTCGAGGAGCCGATATCGACGCCGTTGACAGCACAAATCGGACACCGCTGCACATCGCTGTAAAACGCGATCGTTTTGAAATCGTGAAATTTCTCCTCGCGAATGATGCGGACATTTCGCTGAAAGATTGGATGGATCAAACTGCTCTACACACAGCATGCATCTATCAAAGGCATGAGATAATCGAGCTCCTGGTTGAGCACGGAGCTGATATCAATTCAAAAGGACACCACGACCAGTCTCCGATAAGTATAGCGTGCGCGCTCGTTCCCGAAAATCTCCAACTCGTTCGATATTTCGTCGAAGCGGGCGCCGATGTCGATCAAACGTCTCAAGGCGGGATGACTCCTCTCGCCGTTGCCGCGAGGAACGGATACGCGGCAGTTACGAAGCTTCTGCTCGAGAACGGAGCAGACGCTCGTTACATCTTACCCGGTTTAAACGAATCCATACTGCTGATGGTTTGTCGTAGTTACGCTCCGCAGGTCGGCCACGAAATCGCCGGCACGTTTTACGAACGAATGGAGACGATCATTTCTTCGCTGATCGATCACGGCGCGCGTCCGAACCCGAGTTCGAAATACAACGCGTTCGTCTACGCGTGTTTGTACCCGCCGTATCTTCAACTACTGAAATCGAAACTTTCACCGGACGACATTAAACGCGGTATACCGAAAATGTCTTTAGGTTCGTTGTTGGCGAGTCCGCCGGCGTTCTTACAAAATACGTTCGTCATGGTCAGGGCAATTCGCGAAATCATCGATCTTACGGGAGGCATCGGCGATATACGTCTCGAGACTCTGGCGACAATAAAAAACTACAGCTTAGAAATCGCCGTCGTCGAAGAGTGCTGCGGATACCTTCGTTTAGAACATGAAAAGGACCGGCGTTTAGACGCGTACGTGCGCGCGATATGTAAGAAACCGTACGCTTTAGAATTCATAACTCGTCTAAGAGAGTGTAATTTACTCGGGGAAACCAGTCGTACGTTGATGAATCGAGTGTTTTGCGACTGTCCGTCGATACCGCCGGCGCTCAAGAAATCCATACGAGAATCGCTGTCTCAACCGTTAACGCTGTCTTCGCATTGTCGCATCTCGTTCCGTCGCGCGGTCGCCGTAGCGGGGAGATCTAGCGTCGTAAATGCGCTATCTCGCATTCATACGCCGGCGAAAATTATTCGTTTCATCGCATGGAGAAACATAGACCAACAATGAATATCAAGAATGTGACACTTTTTCCATTTATTAATAAGTTATTTCTATTTTTTACATCACTTTTACTTTATATATATATATATATATATATATATATATATATATATTCATTTATTTTTCATTTTCACAATGCATGACATAATCATTTGAAAAACAAAGCTGATAATTTCAATTGTTTCAATAGATTTATATACAATATTCTATCAGTAATAAATGTAATTACTATTTTTTACTGTTATATATAACTGTAAATCATGTTCATATTAAAAACAGTCAGTTGTAGACTGATCCCGTTCGAACATTTCATCTGAAGACCGGGTCAAACGATGATTCAAAGCATCATAAAAGAGCAAAGACCAGATATTCAGGATTATCATTTAAAAGTATTTTTTTTACTTTGATAACAAATAAAAATGTGTTTTTGTCTATTCTTTCGCACCATTTTCTATTGGACACATTCGGAAGCACTGGGATTTTAATATGAACTTAATTTCGCGACCCAACATCACGTATATGTAGAAATTGATGCAATTATTTGCTGTAAAAAATACACCCCCGACCTCGTCGGCCATATTGAATGAGAATGTTGTTAATAAATGTGGTAAAAATACTCGGACGAAAGTCATCACCGTAATTGGTGAATAACAGATGACAAAACAAATAGATGTTCCCAACAACATGACAGTAGCTCTTATTGTTGATGCTTGTTTTCCACTACCCTGACCAAAGTCTTTCTGTTGGAAAAGAGAAAGTACTGTTGTGCTGTTGAGAAATACAACCAAAAACATGGGAACGATTATAAGAAAGGCCCGGGCATATATGTGAGTGATGGCCGCATCATTGGATGTGACAATGCACCCATAACCCTCAACAAACAATCCATTTGGGATATTCGGCCACATTTGACTGCAAAATCCGAGTAGACACATGATGGAAGTTATAAACCGCGCCGTACGAGGGGTGCACATTAGTCGACCTTTCATCGGGAATAAAACGACCACAAAACGTTCGAACGACACTAAAACGATCAACCACGATGAAACGAGATGAGAATAATCGCCGAGAATTTCGACGGTCAGACAAGCGGCTAACGACTGATCGAAACGTATCAGCACCGAATCATTGCCGAAAACATGAACGTAGAATAAATTGATTAACATGAATAAACGTAGCGTCATACAAGCATTGTCCGAAACAGAGAGAACTATTAGATATGTGCTGTATGAATGCTTTCTTAAGTCTGGTGAAATCATGACCAGAAATGCTAAACAGTTACCGACAATTCCAAATATACAGAGAAATCCATAAATGAAGATATAAATGATAGCTCTTCGATAACTGATGCCGTAGATTTCAACCAATCCAGTGAAGAAATCTTTCGTCCACCCAGGTGGTAAGGTAGAGTTTGCTGACATCGCTGAACCGATAGTATATCGATGTTCATAATGCTGAGATATTATGAAATCTTATCATCTGAATGGTAAATATCATTGTGTACTGAGAAACTTGCCGGAAGGTTTAAGAATTATGTTTCAAGTTCGGTGTTTTCATGGTCTGGCAATTTGATTCGAAAACCGACTGGCTACATGAAATACAATCTACACTTCGTTGGTCGATTTACTTTCCTTAAGTACAATATTTTCATTCATCTTTGCGTTAACTTGGAGACATTTTATGGCTTGTGCAATAGAGGAATTTATCTTTCTTATAGGATACATCTCAGTAGAATCTACAACCAGACCTGAGGGCCCAGTTTCGCAAAAAGGTTTAAATCTTAAATCAATTTCATTTCTTCATTAATTCAGTTTATCTTACCGGGTAAATCAATTTAAGCCTTAATCCTTTGTGTGAAACTGGGCTGGGTAATTGAATTTGTCCATATGGACATCCATCTATCAATTTCTGGGTAGTCATCATAAGATGACTGAAATTTGATCCCTTTAAAATCAATCTTTCCTTCAATCTTGCCTGAAGACTTCAGCCTGCTTGGTCGAGTATTGTGAGGTTGGAGTTTCGAAGTTTTGCGCTAACTAGTGAGGTTGAGCAGTAAAGATTCGTGTCAACTACAGGGAGTTATGCAGGATTTTGGAAAAACTAGTTAGGTTGGACCTCAAAGATTTTGCACCAACTAGTGAGGTTGGACAGTGTAAATTTTGTTCAAACTAGTGAGGTTCGACAGTGTAAATTTTGTAATTTTTTATTACTAAGATCTCTCTCAGGCTGCAACACTTGTATTATAGTAAGCTTATATCATTGTCATCTGATCCATTGCATGTGATACGACTTACTTGAAAATTTGGTCATCAAGCTACGAAATTTACCAACCAAATAAGTAACAGGGACAATCCCTATTTCAAGATCAAAAAAAAATATCTAGCCCTTGGATGTTTACAGGTTTCTACAGGTCTTTTCCTCGGTTCTCATACCTTTGTTTGGCTCGCGCTTTTGGGAAATTCCTCATCATTCTCTGGGTGACTTGTACCCTAGCAGACTTTTTCTCGTGAATTCGGGCTGAAGGCTTCACGCCCCTTGCTATATTTTGAACCAAATGACGCAATTTTCGGCGGATTGTTGCTGCCGGTTGAACTTGTACTTTGGTAACTTCTTGTTTGATACCTATCCTTGGATAACTTGGATAAGAGAGGTTAGCTGCCAAGCCTTTTTATCTTGTTTAGAAATAAAACCTATTTCCTCTAACCCTTTTTTTGTTGATGAGTTTTGGGAATAGAAGAGAGGATTGAGAAAGGGAAAAAGAGAGACAGTCGCCTGATCTGATCCTCTGGATCCCTACATATTCCATTGGAAAGTCATATCTTCCCAATACTCTACAGTGGACGAGTATACATAGGAGCTGATGTCACTGAATGGAATGATTGAAAAAAATGATTGTCACAGACAGGTCCAAGAAATGCTCTAAACCGACTAATGCAAAGCATTTTTCACTTACCCATCAATTCTAAACGATGTATTAGTTAATGGTCTAGAAGACCATTGGTCTGTTAATATCTATTTCAATAGAAAATCATTTAATTTTGGAGCATTGATTCCTAACCACTGAACGGATATCACGTCCTAACATCACGTATATATAGAAATTGATACAATTATTTGTGGTTAAAAATACGACTCCGACCTCGTCGGCCATATTGAATGAGAATGTCGTTAATAAATGTGGTAAAAACACTCGGACGAAAGTCATCACCGTAATTGGTGAATAACAGATTACAAAACAAATAGATGTTCCCAACAGCATGACAGTAGCTCTTATTGTGGATGCTTGTTTTCCACTACCCTGACCAAAGTCTTTCTGTTGGAAAAGCGAAATCACCGTCGTGCAGTTAAGTACGACTACTAAAAACATTGGACAAATAATTGAACAACTTCTAGCATAGATGTATGTACTAGGGGCTGCTTCAGGTGTAACCACACATCCATAGCCAGGTACAAATACACCATTTGGTATATTCGGCCACATTTGACTGCAAAATCCGAGTAGACACATGATCGAAGTTATAAACCGCGCCGTACGAGGGGTACACATTAGTCGACCTTTCATCGGGAATAAAACGACCACAAAACGTTCGAACGACACTAAATCGATCAACCACGATGAAACGAGATGAAAATAATCGCCGAGAATTTCAACGGTCAAACAAGCGGCTAACGACTGATCGAAACGTATTAGCGCCGAAACATTGCCGAAAACATGAACGTAGAATAAATTGATTAACATGAATAATCGTAGCGTCATACAAGCATTGTCCGAAACAGAGAGAACTATTAGATATGTGCTGTATGAATGCTTTCTTAAGTCTGGCGAAATCATCACCAGAAATGCTGAACAGTTACCGACAATTCCGAAGATGCAGAGAAATCCATAGACGAAGATATAAACCAAAGCTCTTCCATAACTGATGCCGTCGATTTCAATCATTACAGTGAAGAAATCTTTTACCCATCCATCGGGCAACGTGAAATTGATCGGTGTCGGTTCCATGATGGAAGTTATACTGATAGATATGCAGTAGTGTATAAAAATGTGTAATCTAAATATGTTCGGTGGATGAAATGATCGATTTTAAGGCTTTAAATTTCAACCATCTTTGATAATTGGTTAGGAGTTAGATTCCGTTACACATCATGCTTCCTTCTTTTACCTTATCAAATGTATATTAGATCCCGTCGTAAGTGTAGTTTAGAAAAGTATAAACCTCGCTGAACGATACCAAAATCTGTAACTTGAAAGAGGAGTCGTAAAAAAGCTATGTTAACCATGGTGTCAAATCAGTAAATGTGAAGACTGATGGATAGTACCAAACTGAAGCTGCTTTGCCTCATATCTCGATAAAATCAGGTTAACCTATTAAGTACCATCAGAAATACATAAAGAGACAATGTATCATTTATGCATTTTTGGTACTATGCATCAGTCTTCACATTCACAGATGTGTCACCACGTTAACGCGGCTTTTCTACAACTCCTCTTTCAAGTGACAGATTTTGCTATCGTTCAGTGAGGTTTATCTTAAAAAGAAAAAAAAAACAATTTTTCCGAATTTCACCGATGACAGGATCTAATAAACATTCATTCAAAAAAGTAAAGGATGCAGGCAGTGCGATGTGTAACTGGATATAACTCCCAAACAATTCACAAAGATGACTGAAATTAGAAATCATTAAAATCAATCATTTCGTCCGACGAACATATTCAATTACGTTTTGAATATCACATTTTTGACTATACATCAAATCTATCACCGTAACTTCATCATGGAACCGATACCTATCAATTTCACGTTGCCCGATGGATGGATAAAAGATTTCTTCAATGTGATGATTGAAATCGATGGCATCAGTTATCGAAGAGCTATCGTTTATATCTTCATTTTTGGATTTCTTTGCATATTTGGAATTGTTGGTAACTGTTTAGCATTTCTGGTAATGATTTCCCCAGACTTAAGAAAGCATTCATACAGCACATATCTAATAGTTCTCTCTGTTTCGGACAATGCTTGTATGACGTTACGTTTATTCATGTTAATCAATTTATTCTACGTTCATGTTTTCGGCAATGTTTCGGTGCTGATACGTTTCGATCAGTCGTTAGCCACTTGTTTGACCGTCGAAATTCTTGGCGATTATTTTCATCTCGTTTCATCGTGGTTGATCGTTTTAGTGTCGTTCGAACGTTTTGTGGTCGTTTTATTCCCGATGAAAGGTCGACTAATGTGCACCCCTCGTACGGCGTGGTTTATAATTTTAATCATGTGTCTACTCGGATTTTGCAGTCAAATGTGGCCTAATATACCAAATGGTGTATTTGTACCTGGCTATGGATGTGTGGTTACACCTGAAGCAGCCCCTAGTACATACATCTATGCTGGAATTCTTTTTATTGTTTGTCCAATGTTTTTAGTAGTGATAATGAACTGCACGACAGTGATTTCACTTTTCCAACAGAAAGACTTTGGTCAGGGTAGTGGAAAACAAGCATCAACAATAAGAGCTACAGTCATGTTGTTGGGAACATCTATTTGTTTTGTAATCTGCTATTCACCAATTACAGTCATGACTTTCGTCCGAGTGTTTTTACCAGATTCAGTAAATACATTCTCATACAATATAGCCCATGAGGTCGAAACTGTTTTTTTCACCGCTAATAATTGCATCAATTTCTACATATATGTGATGTTAGGTCGCGATATCCGTGCAGTGGTTAGGACTCGATGCTCCAAAACAGGACGAGCGATTTTCATAATGAAATAGAGAAACGATCAGCTGATTCAAAAAAACATCTGTTATCTTTTATCATCTGCGCTCCATAATATCCAGATGTTTGTAATCTTTGATGTTTTGGGAAACCTACTGTGATATAAAACGCAAATTATATCCAATCAGAACATACTCATCATTTAGATAATCCACCAAATTCATCAATTCAAAAGGTGCATTATTAATCTAAACTTATATGTTGTTATAGCCATTGCTGATGAAGATCAATTTCAGTTGTGTCAATTAAGCACCACCAATTCATTTAAACAACTCACTATCCGACAAACTAATCATAACATCATAAGAGACACAAACCAAGTCACAAACATCCTCCTTGGGGAATCGCTCACCATCAATCGAAACTTTGATGGATTCAACCATAATAAGGTGAAAGCAAACTCTTGGTCACTATGTAGGAGTCAAAATAATTTCACGGAATTCCTCAAAGAGAATATCAGGATAGCGAGATTTCAATAGTACCTAAGCCGCAGGAAGATATGCTTAATCTGCGGGAACCATCATCGAAGCTTGATGAGATCATCGCCGGAGTTAGGCAGAGCATCATACAAATGCCCATCAGAATTAGCCTGGCAGGAATTAGAAAAAGCCAGAGAAAATACGATTGATTTGCTCGTGTTCAATTTCCTTATCCAGTTGGTGGAGAAGTTTCTCACCATCTCGTTCAGCTTCCTCAATAACGAAATTCCTAAGCCAACCAATCAGAGTGTGGCTTTTCCATAATTACGTCAGAGGTGCCAAAATTCTCAGAATTTCCTGTCAAAAGCACAAATATAGGTCACAGCGAGAAAGTTGTAGAAAGCAAAAGATTTTCATCAGAGTTTTAAGCATTTTTCTCAGAAAATATTGCATCAGATGATGCAAAAAATATTGCATCATCCATTTCGAGCTTCTAGTCTCACCTATGCACATCAATTTTACTTGCTTCACAATAAGTAAACAATCCCACAGATATAATCGCTATATTTACTAAATTTTATTGCACAATTTAACATACAGGGGCCAGTTGCTCAAAAGTTGGTTCAAGCTAAAAGGTGGATAAATACCAAAGTAACGATGAACTTTCAATTGTCACTATGTCAACTATTCATCAGTTAACTCTAACCATCTTTCGAGCAACGGACCCCAGCTTGGTAGATTGCCAACAATAAAGGTAAACCAAAAATAAAAGCTTTCTATTTATAGGGCTCTCCCTATGAATACTGTTGTTTGTCCATTAACTTTACTCATTCATCTCAAGAAGCTACTATGCCTCATAGTTTCAATAAACCCAAGTTACCTTAACGTCTTGGGCCCCCAGTCTTCCTGTTTACTGATTTGACATTAGGTTAACGCGGCTCCTCTATGACTCCAAAGGTTTACCTTTGAAAGAAAAAACTTTTCTAAACTAGAGACGACAGGACCAATTTTCATTAGATAGAAATGATAGAAAACGAAGTAGACAGCAATATGAGTAACAGAATCTAACGTAATTTGAAGCGTTAAAATCAATCATTTCGTCCACCGAACATATTCCATTAGGTTTAAATATCACATTTTTTAACACTACAGCATTATATCTACGTATCGGTATAACTTTCATCATGGAACAGACACCTATCAATTTCACATTACCCGTTGGATGGGCGAAAGATTTCTTCACTGGAATGGTTGAAATTTACAGCATCAGTTATCGAAGAGCTTTCGTTTATACGTTCATTTATGGATTTCTCTGCATATTCGGAATTGTCGGTAACTGTTTAGCATTTCTGGTAATGATTTCCCCAGACTTAAGAAAGCATTCATACAGCACATATCTAATAGTTCTCTCTGTTTCGGACAATGCTTGTATGACGCTACGTTTATTCATGTTAATCAATTTATTCTACGTTCATGTTTTCGGCAATGTTTCGGTACTTATACGTTTCGATCAGTCGTTAGCCGCTTGTTTGACCGTCGAAATTCTCGGCGATTATTTTCATCTCGTTTCATCGTGGTTGATCGTTTTACTGTCGTTCGAACGTTTTGTGGTCGTTTTATTCCCAATGAAAGGTCGACTAATGTGCACCCCTCATACGGCGCAGTTTATAACTTCAATCATGTGTCTACTCGGATTTTGCAGTCAAATGTGGCCGAATATCCCAAATGGTGTATTTGTACCTGGCGTTGGATGCGTGGTTACATCTGAAGCAGCTTTAATCACATATATCTATGCTAGAAGTTTGCTAATTATTTGTCCAATGTTTTTAGTAGTAATACTGAACTGCACGACAGTATTTACTCTTTTCCAACAGAAAGACTTTGGTCAGGGTAGTGGAAAACAAGCATCAACAATAAGAGCTACTGTCATGTTGTTGGGAACATCTATTTTGTCATCTGCTATTCACCAATTACAGTCATGACTTTCGTCCGAGTATTTTTACCACACTTATTAACAACATTCTCATTCAATATGGCCGACGAGGTCGGGGGTGTATTTTTTACAGCAAATAATTGCATTAATTTCTACATATACGTGATGTTAGGACGCGACATCCGTTCAGTGGTTAGGAATCAATGCTTCAGAATAGGAGGAACAATTTTCACAAAGAAATAAAGAAATAAGCAGCCAGCTGATTTAAAAAACATCCAACGTCTATCATCTGCACTTGCTATTAATTACCTGGTGTTCAGAATCTACCTTTTTTCGGGAAAGGCTAGCATGATATAAAATGCATAATCAATTCAATCGAAACATACTGATTGTGGCAAAGATCATCCAAATTCAGAATACATAAAATCATAAGGGACCTTTTACTATAAACTTAAATGTTGTTAGGCTAAAATAAAATGACACCTTGTTTCTCCTAATCGGCGGGGTCATTTAGTAAACTGCAATAAAATTGGTAATCAGATCATTTCTATAACACTACCTGATGATCTGTTATGGTTAGTTTGATCAGGGAGGTGGTTTGATCATGATTTAAAAAAAAAAAAAAATGTAAAACCATAGGTAGGCGGCAGGCCGGGTCAACTTATAAGCTAAGCAGAAATGAGAAATGATGTATCAATTCCTTAGCCTTATATCAATTGCTGACTGAGACCAAATTCAGTTTTGCACCATTAATTCATTTAACAACCCACTATCAAATATATAAATTTGAAGGATGACACGTTAAGTGGAGGAATATTTTTCATGTATTCCATAACTACTAAATTCATTGGCGTCTCTAATGGAGAGTTCTAATGGATCTGAAAGTCTTCACCCCACCGAAAAACTCGAGAACCTAAGCCTCTTGTAGATATATGGGATGAAAATAGCTCAAATGTATAAAAGTTTTGAATGAAAATCAATGGCCAATGACACGAATATACCGGTCACTTTTAGTAGGCTTATATTTCAAGTGATTAGGATGGTCGACCGAACTTCAATTATTGTAGAATCGACCAAACATCACCGATAGAAATTAGAGATGTAAGGTCCGCACACTTTTAGGAAATTCAATCCAACTATAGAGACTCGACATTCAGGAAATGATAGAAATTTGAGAACTTTATAAAGAAAATCAATCCATCTCTTCTCAAATAATCAATGGGGTTTAAATATCGCGTTGAACTTGATGGAATGTGAAACGGATATGGACACCACCCCTATCAATGATACGCTCAACGAAGGATGGACAATAGATGCCTTCACAGCATTAGTCAAAATCTCCGGCATCAGTTACCGAAGAGCTATCGTTTATATCTTCATTTATGGATTTCTCTGCATATTTGGAATTGTCGGTAACTGTTCAGCATTTCTGGTAATGATTTCCCCAGACTTAAGAAAGCATTCATACAGCACATATCTAATAGTTCTCTCTGTTTCGGACAATGCTTGTATGACGCTACGTTTATTCACGTTAATCAATTTATTCTACGTTCATGTTTTCGGCAATGTTTCGGTGCTAATACGTTTCGATCAGTCGTTAGCCGCTTGTTTGACCGTCGAAATTCTCGGCGATTATTTTCATCTCGTTTCATCGTGGTTGATCGTTTTAGTGTCGTTCGAACGTTTTGTGGTCGTTTTATTCCCGATGAAAGGTCGACTATTGTGCACCCCTTGTACGGCGCGGTTTATAACTTTAATCATGTGTCTACTCGGATTTTGCAGTCAAATGTGGCCGAATATACCATATGGCGTATTTGTACCCGGCGTTGGATGCGTGGTTACATCTGAAGCAGCTCTAATCACATATATCTATGGACGAACTATAATAGGAATTGTTCCAATGTTTTTAGTAGTAATACTGAACTGCACGACAGTACTTTCTCTTTTCCAACAGAAAGACTTTGGTCAGGGTAGTGGAAAACAAGCATCAACGATGAAAGCTACCGTCATGTTGTTGGGAACATCTATTTGTTTTGTCATCTGCTATTCGCCTCTTATATTGACGACATTCGTACGCATACTTCTACCGCATTTGTTAGTGACGTTTTCTTTCAATATGGCCCAGGAGGTCGGCGGCGTATTCTTCACGACTAACAACTGCATTAATTTCTACATCTACGTTTTCCTAGGACGCGACATCCGTTCGGTGATTCAGAAAATCTGCTTGAAAGGATGTCAGAAATTATAAATCCGTATTAGGGATCCATTGAAATTCAGGAAACATAGGCGAATACGCATCAACAAGAACTCTGTTGCCTGTACCAGCCATTATTATATAGCCTACCGGTATTCATTTCATATTGACCACAACTCTGATGATGAAACTTACTTCTTTTGATATAATTACAAGTTCATAAACATCACAGAGCTTCATTAAGCTCCTATTGCTTCTTGTGTGCGAGAATATTCAAATTGTCTATTTTTTTCCACGTTTTTCCAACGAAATTTTCAATGCTTCAAAAAAAACTGAAAATTTGTAGGTAGTCTTTTTTTCTAACTGACAATATTTTCGGGTGTTTTTCTTTAAGTATGTTTTGCAAAGCGACTAAAGAAGGTCTTTCACAAAACTTACTACCCTTGGACTTCTACTTTCTTTGACTTTGTGAATGATTTAGGCCTGAGGGTGATTCTACATAAATATATATATATTATTCCATCAACATAGTTTACAAACCACAACGAAGCCTAAGTTCCATGAACTCTAAAGTAACGTACGTTACATTCTAACACCATCAACAACAAAAATTGGCACATTTCAAACTTAACAGCATTTACATTTTTTCTTCAAATGGAATGAATAATCATCTTCTTATCAATCCATACATAGGTCTTTGGGATCCAGGAAGAAAGACACTCTAAATATTTGGATGGATACATGAAAGCTGTGGGTACTGGAGTGTGTAATGGGTAGTGTAGTGTGATCTGTGTGCATTTATGGCCAGCACACAGATCACATTGTTCAATGGGGTTTGGTCCAGGACTCGCGAGATTTTCAACAACACGGAAGTAACGTGTAATAAATGATGACTTGAATTGCATGACTACCTACCACCCCTCATTATTGTTGGAAAACTAAACGTTCGGCACTGACTAAAAATTAGTAATAACATTTTAGAAGTGGCCAGAATTTTACCTTAGGTTCTATCTCATTTTTATTTTACAATTGCGATTGGTATAATTTTTTTTTAAACGGCCGTTAAGGCTTCATGTTTCGTCTGCAATTCACTGCAAATAGTTACGCAACTATGCACATTTCAGTGTTTTTGGCAGCTGTACACTGAATCGGCACCATTTGTGACTAGCTTCACTGCGGAATTATCATTAATTAACATCGCCATATCACATCATCAACTTATATTGTGCCTTAAAACCCTAACATCCGAAATAATTGAAATGCACACACGATTTCTATCATTGAAAATTGAGAGAGTGGCCATGTTTGTGTTCGCTGCTTCGCGTATATCCCGCGCGGTGGTGCAGCCGCCGGAGTGGGGCCGATACGTCCAGAGGAAAAATTTGACATCCGGAATACAAATCTCAATTTCTAGTCACTTTAGTGTCATTAGTTTTCGGGTGTCTGTACAGGGTCCGTGTGTGTTGCGGTGTTGTGACCGCTCTGATTGAAATTGGCGTTAGTATAAGTCATAAATGACTGAGATGGGTTCTGAAAAAATAATAGGCTCTTATAAACAAATAGAATTCAACCCTAGGACATATAGCTTGCTTGCAAAACTAGCTTTGGTGGTGGTCAGTTTCGGCAGGGGTATCCACAGGGACTTGTCACGACTGATAATGGATGAGACCAATGATGGGGGTACCAGTATCCCTGCAACTGTATAATAAAATAACAAGGGTGGCAACAAATTTTCAATCTGACAATGACTTCTCCACTTCAATCGACTGTAATTCCAAAAATTCTCAACCAATTCACATGAAATAAGCTTTAATACAACCTAGAAGACTTTCTGCTTCGAACGAACCTACAACCACCACTCTCCGACAATTATCTCACAACGAAATCACCTTTTTTTACGAGAGATAGCTCAAAATGGAGGTGTACCGATTCTATGGTGGACAGCAAAATGGTCGTTTTTTTCAATTCAAACGATGATTTCTATGTGAGATCTTAGAGAAAACCCCAACAAACCATACATTTTTTAAAACTACGCGGTCATACCTGTACGCTTATCTCATTTATCTGTATAATCCACGCGATGGGTGAGCTCACAAGCTCAAAATCGAAAATGAGGATGAACACGGCGTTCAACTTGTCATCAACTGGGCGGCCATTAATCACGTGATATCGTAGAAACGGGCTTAATATTTCACGCGCATTGATTGGCTTAGAGATTTCGAAAAACATTACAAAATTTATTAAAAGTTCTGTTAATTAATAAAATATCCGTATTATGAAAATATAGTGCAACATTCGTCTGAGGGGTGGTATTATTAGCAAATATTTCCTTTTTTCAAGTCTACAGACGTAGACTTGTCGCGGTTCTATTAACATAGCCCGAACCTGCACGTCACGTGATTAATGGCCGCCAGCGCGATAGTGCGAGGTGACTTTTTCGTATATTTGTTCGATTTTGAGCTTGCGAGCTCACCCATCGCGTGGATTATACAAATAAATGAGATAAGCGTACAGGTATGACCGCGTAGTTTTAAAAAATGTATGGTTTGTTGGGGTTATCTCTAAGATTTCACATAGAAATCATCGTTTGAAGTGAAAAATACGACCATTTTGCTGTCCACCATAGAATCGGTACACCTCCAATTTGAGCTATCTCTCGTCAAAAAACGGTGATTTCGTTGTGAGATAATTGTCCTAGAGTGGTGGTTAAAGGCTCGTTGGAAGCAGAAAGTCTTCTAGGTTGTATTAAAGCTTATTTCATGTGAATCGGTTGAGAATTTTTGGAATTACAGTCGATTGAAGTGGAGAAGTCATTGTCAGATTGAAAATTTGTTGCCACCCCTGTTTTTTATATTATACAGGGATAGTGGACCTGGTCATTGATATTGGTTTTATTCATTCACTATCAATTGTGACAAGTCCCTGTGGGGGTATCAGGAGACCACCAATTTCCAACAGCTTTTTGAAGCATTTTTCATTCATGACAACCAACATGCTATTCACAAACGTAAACAGAAGGAACAGAGAAATAACTTACATTTACTAATCTTCACAGAACAAACGCCGTCAGATCATGAACAATGATTCTTTTGTCCGGCTTCTCGCCCACGCTTCAACGACCACCATAGTAGAAGCACTATTAACCGGTTCACGGACTAGCAGGTGAATCCGAGTCCGCAATTTAGCCTTACCCCATGGCGCTCCATCATGGCGGACGGTGGTGGTCAGAGTGACAGCGATGAAAACAAGTCGAAAAACTGTTTAAATTCACGCAGTCAGGTGTCGATGAACCCCGGAGAGGACCTCCACCGACATGACTCTATACAAACAACCGCCGAAACTTTCATATACGGTCCATTAACCAGGTCAGTCTTTAAAAATCAATGATTTCTGTGTCAAAAAAGTCGAAACTGTACACACACACGACACAACACAGCAGAACCACAGCGCAGCAGCAGCCGGGGAAAATCCCATTTTCTCTAGATTGAAGTTTTGATTTGGGCAGTGCTCTTCAACGCGATGATTTAGAATTTTGCATGTGAAAACGTAGATTTTACTGAAGACACCTGTGTTCAGTGTGAAACATACAAAGAGAATTGCCCTAATATCCAACAAAAATTGATCACAGTCAAAGTAAAGAAAATTAATTTTTCTGTAAGTGAAGATCCGTGGTCAAATATAAATGAAATCAATTTTCTCTGATAAAGAAATGTTTAGGGATTATTTCAAATTGAGCGCCTATTGTCAAAAAGTATTGTTTAATGGATTATTGGAAGTAGTTTTTCTGTTGTGATAGAACATCGTCCGAAAAAATTCTAAATTAAACCTCCTCAAGGCTTCATTGCAATATGTTTTCACTAGAAATTTATTCCCAACAGCTCATACGAATTACACTAAGCAAATAGTGCAACGGATTGGCTCCAGAATAGGTGGAACCACTTTAGAGACAGATTATAGAGTACGAAATAAACACAGAAATTTTAAGGGAATAGCGTTAATAAAAACGGACCATCTCGTATTGGTGCGCATGTAATTCGCCGACCCTATCCGTGATTTGAGTGGTTATTCTGCAATAACTCAGAAAAAACGCACTAAGTAAATTGATCGATAAAGCGTAGATTGTATTTCAGCCAGTCGGTTTTCGAATCAAATTGCCACAGCATGAAAACGCCGAACTTAGAAGAAAATTATTCTTAAACCCTCAGGCAAGTTTCTCAGTACACAACGATATTCACCGTTCAGACGATAAGATTTCATATCTCAGCATTATGAAAATCGAAATATTATCAGTTCAGCGATGTCAGCAAATTCTACCTTACCAGCTGAATGGACTAAAGATTACTTCACTGGAATGATTGAAATCTACGGCATCAGTTATCGAAGAGCTATCGTTTACATCTTTTCTTATGGATTTCTCTGCATATTTGGAATTGTCGGTAACTGTTTAGCATTTCTGGTAATGATTTCCCCCGACTTAAGAAAGCATTCATACAGCACATATCTAATAGTTCTCTCTGTTTCGGACAATGCTTGTATGACGCTACGTTTATTCATGTTAATCAATTTATTCTACGTTCATGTTTTCGGCAATGTTTCAGTGCTAATACGTTTGGATCAGTCGTTAGCCGCTTGTTTGACCGTCGAAATTCTCGGCGATTATTTTCATCTCGTTTCATCATGGTTGATCGTTTTAGTGTCTTTCGAACGTTTCGTGGTCGTTTTATTCCCGATGAAAGGTCGACTAATGTGCACCCCTCGTACGGCGCGGTTTATAACTTTAATCATGTGTCTACTCGGTCTTTGCAGTCAAATGTGGCCTAATATACCAAATGGTGTATTTGTACCTGGCATTGGGTGTGTGATAACTTCTGAAGCAGCCCCTCGTGCTTATATCTATAGTCGAAGTATATTTATTATTTGTCCAATGTCTTTAGTAGTTATACTGAACTGCACGACGGTGATTTTGCTTTTCCAACAGAAAGACTTTGGTCAGGGTAGTGGAAAACAAGCATCAACAATAAGAGCTACTGTCATGTTGTTGGGAACATCTATTTGTTTTGTCATCTGCTATTCACCAATTACGGTGATGACTTTCATCCGAGTGTTTTTACCACATCTATTAGAAACATTCTCATTCAATATGGCCGACGAGGTCAGCGGCGTATTTTTCACCGCAAATAATTGCATCAATTTCTACATATACGTGATGTTAGGACGCGATATTCGTTCAGTGGTTAGGGATCAATGCTGTGACATATGTGCCCCAATCGTATGGCGCGTTTTATAACTTTAAAAAAACACTGTGTATTTTTAACAGCAAATAATTGCATCTTTTTCATATGGTGTTGGTACACGATATCCGTTCAGTGGTCAGGTTTCAATGCTTCAAAATAGGACTGAATGATTTTGAGTTGTTGAGAAATAATCAGATAATCAGCTGATTTAAAAATAAATCTGACACCCCATGTTTCTGCTCTAGCTATGAAATACCCAATGTTTGGTATCTTCAATGTTTTTTTTCTAAGTCATGTGATGTAAAATGCATAATCTATCCAATCAATGCATCACTTACCACTGCAAAAATCAACCAATTTTAAAATTCAACAAATCCTAAGACATGTTATCAATTCTATCTTATACGTTGTTTAATCCATCACTGACTTATTCCTGTTTCAGTTGTACCAATTCATTAACTCTTTGCCTTCGAACACGTACTGGTATGGCCGAAATTCACCATCGCCGCCTATATAAATTCTGAATAAACTGAAATCCTGGCAAAGCGTATAACAACTCACTATCAGATATATTAACATGTTTGATAATCGATTCGTATTTCCGGTTCTGTCACCAATGCCATTACAAATATACAGTCAAGCCCGGATATACCGCCCACATCGGTACAGAACGTTTTTGGCGGTACAGAGAGTATAGTGGTATATCGGGGGGGGGGTTGACTGACTTGACTTCATGCAGTCAGGTGTCAATGAACCCCGGAGAGGACCTCTTTCGACTCGAATCTTTACTAACAAACTTTCAACATATCATCCATAAACAGTCTTTAAAAATGGCTCGCTGTCGATGTTTTACTGGTTTAACCCCTAAACCTATATACGTAATACTGAATAGATTATTAAATTTCATCATCGAAATTGTTCAGTTTTTGATTCTGATTGCCTGACCTCCCCTTTAGAAAGCGCTGAATGTGATTTTTTCTGGAGCAACAAGCAGATTTTTGTTGCTCCAATCTATATTGAGCAGTTTAATGTATGTGATGTTTAGCTGAAATTTGTCTAGTTTCAATGACGTGGGTTATTATGCTTGGCTTTTGGTGATATGTTTAATATTCACTAACTTCAATCAGGAATTTAACTTTAACCTTACGCATCATTAGGGGGCTTCATTAGCCCTTACAGCACTAGAACTTTGATACTGTCATAATCGGTATCTTCCATTCATGGCAGTGCCAATCGTAATGCATCCACCTAGCCTTCATTGCGTTCAATTCAGAATGAATCGTTCTCTATTTTCGCAGGAAGTATTACAACCATTTTGAAAAATATTCGAAGAAAAAATCTTATCTGACCACCGATGATGTGAGACGAGCCTTGAACGAGTACCATCTTTATCCGACTAAATCTCAAAGTAAGCAACGTTATATCGTCTCTTGAAATGAATCTATTTAAAAACTTGCAAACTTTTTAGAAATATCAGTAATTTCGGTTTTTCTGTATTTTCGTATGAAGTTTATGAAGCGTTGCACACATACGGCGACCAACCTGAAAATGCTGTTTTGCCGTTTTCAAAATTCTGTGTTTTGTGTGCGGCTTTAGAAGATGGATATAAGAAAAGGTATATGATGACCAAATTTCACAAATTGATTTGACAGACTTTGATGGACCGGAAAATAGTTTGTTAGATCTTCATTCAATTGATAGATCATCATTGTTAGATATTCAGCAATTGTCTCTATTAACTAATAATGTTTTTTTTTTTTTTTAAATCTTGTCCAGCGTTCCCAGTCTGGTGCCGCTGTCAAGAAAACGCACCAAGTCAAAACGTCATAAACGTAAAGTTGAAGGTAAGGGGACACGGGTTAATGGGTTTATCGGTATACCAGCTATGCCGTAAGATGGCACCACCAAGGTATCAGATGTCACCAATGTCCTCTCAATGTTGAACTGCCAAAATAAGCTGGCTGATTCTGGTGGAATTTCTCTTGTTGCAGTAGTGTCGCTCATTGGATATGCCATAATAATGCCAAGATCAAATGTCTCTTGTAATAATTTCAAATGATGTTTCTGTTTTCAGGGCTGGTGAATAATTTCCAAGGTAATGTGTAGCGTGAATGTTGAAATACCGTGAAATTTCAGTTGTAATTCTAATCGATCTTAACGATAATTGGAAATGTTACGTTCTGAAATACTGCTATAGTAGAGAGATTAGATTCTCTCTAGAGAGATATGCAAATATCAGGTAGTCGACGCGGAGTCAATATCGCGATCAATCGAAGTAGAACAATTTGTAACATATTGTCCAGGGCATGCGAGTTAACTGAATATCGAAGGATGTTACGTGGCAATTTAAACTTATCATAAATTGGACTGATTGTATTTTTGTGCAGTGTTTCTGGGTGGTGCTTGTAATCCTACAACGTGGCGGGCCGATACAGCTATACCTTATCTGAAAAAACACAATATTACATTCTACAACCCGGTACGTATCATGAATTAAGCAATTTTCTTAAGAAATCTGAACTTTGAAAGGGTATAGAGAAATTTTATGCTTATTTATTTTTACAGCAAGTTGCGAAATGGCGCCCGGAACTGATAGAAATAGAAGAACAAGCTAAAAGTGTATGTGCGCGGTATCTGAATTTGGGACCCGTTGATTGTCATTATAGCCGTGGTCACACGAGTATTTGACCACAAACAACTGCTCACATGGGTGCCAAATGGGTCCAGGCCTAATTGGCTGCACCAAAAACATCGGCCCAGGCCTGAGCCAAATTTTAGCTCGGGTGCAACTGTTCGTCGAAGTGACTCACTTCGCTTTGTTTAAGCATTGTTTAATGTCGAGTGAGTGGTTTAAGTGTATGAACGCACTCTCCTAATTGGAAACAGGCTAAATTTGCCTCAGGCCTGATCCAGGGCCGAATCGTCTCCGTGTGATCGTGGCTTATAATTGTGTCTAATTTGTTGTTGAATTCGTTACAGATTGCGCAAGTTCACTTTTTCGTAATTCATCACTTCACTAGATGTATTGCGTCATTAGTCGAGGCCGCGTACTTAGCAGGTTCGTATGACTTATCGTCGTTTCCATCTAAAGCGTTGCGTAATGATAGACGATGAAAGTAAAATGTGATTGTTTCGCAGGATCGGGAAGTCAGTTGATACTGGTGATAAAACCGTTGCCTGATCCGAGCGTGGAAATCATGGGTGAAGTCATATCAGACACGTAAGTTCGATGTTGAGAATGACGCAGAGTTTGTTCACATGTGTCATTCCAGTTGTCAATATCAGGGCAAATGTCAAACACAGGATGGCCACTGGCCTGCGAAACCCAGGGAATCAGAAAAAAATCTAGAAAAATCGGGGAGTTCGACAAATTATGCCTTGAAAACTCTGGGAATTATGCTATTGGTCATGTGTTTCCTTATCCATATGCGATTCAATGAAAAATGAATGAATTGTAACATTTTAAAAATTTCTCTGATCTTCGTGGGGAATTTTGTGTAAACACATGGAGAAATCAGGGAAAACTCAGGGCCTAGTTCCATAGTCGAAACTTAAGTCCCACAGTGGTCTTAAATCTTAAGACTGGTCTTAAGTTGTTAGATTGGCTATAGAACTAAGTTGGTCTTATACTGGTATTAAGTCCCATGACTATGCAACCGGTCCCAGGGGATTTGTAAATGGGTGGAAAGTGGCTGCAACCTGTAAGAAGGATTAGCTATGAGAGATAACACGTCGTGGCAATGATAGCCGAACATGAACTACGATTAATCTTGTGGTTGGCAGATGTTGTTGCTCAATCAGTTATGTTATGATTGTTTTGATAGAGAGTATTCATCACTGACGCGAGCTCAAGCGTTCATACAGGACCTAGTCGAACGTCGCCGGTTACCCGTATTCGATGACATTCAAGTAGCGTTACAATGCACTTCTACAGTTATTCATGAGGTATTTTTTAGCGCGATAAACTGTCATTTTCATAAGCCACATTCACACTTCATTATTGAGAACGTTGCGAATTTAGTCCATTCCAATTTAGACCAAGAATTCACTCTAGCAGGAAGTTTCTTCTAGACTGGACCACTCGATTTTAAACGAACTAATTTAGACCAACTGATGAAACTGATCCAGGTCTGCTCAAAATTTTAAAACAGATTATTTTTCTGTTTGTGAATAGAAGCATCACTTCAATTGCCTGTTAATCACAGTGCTGTGTCTAACTGATATGAAAATGTGCATTGATTTGGTCCGATTCTAAATTGGTGCATTCCATGTATGGGCTGAATGACAAAGGACTACCTAGAGATAGTGTGAACGTGGCTATACAATTTATTTGTTAGAATTCATTGAATCGCAATAAAAAGCATTGACATAGAATTTCTGTAAGATTCACATAAAAATTTTTCATCAGAAAATTGTGCTCTATTCACAGGGTAAATCAGTACCTGATTTGACATTAGCAGACGGGGCGCAACCCGTCAAATTTACACATATCAGAGTAGCCGACAAATACATGTAAGTGAATGTTTGAAAGTAACATTTAAAAAAAAACAATTCTGCATTAAGATACAATACTGGTATTCATTTCAGTAAAATCAAAGAAGCATTCAATGCAGTTGATGTTGGTCATAAAGGAAGCATTGGTCTTGATGATGTAAGTATCTGCGGTACAGGGTTTAATACTGATTGAACAGCTGTCTCTCAAACTCAAATACTCACATTCTCCTTTCTTGTAGGCGTCCTTAGCATTTAAGATGTTGACCAATTCGGAACTACATCGGACGTCTTTGCCATCGTCGAAGCATTCCCACGACGCCCAGTTCTCGCTCAGTGAATTCTGCTGTCTCGTCACCGAGTATAAATATGGGGTATGTTGACGTCAGTTTTGTGTCCAACTCCTCTGAGTACCGCTTGGGACGAACACCACAAGAATCCTCACAGCTAAACTCTAACAACTTATTCAGGGGTGGATATCCAGCCTATATTTGAATATAATCTTAAAAATTATTGCTCAATGATATGCCAGCGACAGAGCTCATTGAGACACAAACTCATTAAAAGTTTGAAAAATGACTTTTTTTCCTTGTATTTAAAGGCATTCTGGACCTCTTAGATAAGGTACTTCTAGGAGATATGTAATTCACATTTTTCTGACGAAATTCTAGAATACAGTGGATCTGCCCCTGTTTAATGAAATATTGCGAATACAGTGTGACGTGTTTTTCTTTTATAGCCACAAAGTCCCATTCAGCAGTTTAAATCGTTTTTACATTCCATCTTCCATCCTTGCAGTAAGTCGATTCTTATGTTTAAGCAATACAATAGAGCCCGTTTAGTTCGGATGACCGGACCGATGAAATTTATAGTACGATTAATGAAAAATCCAGGGGTCAGTTGCATAGTCATCATAGCCTTGGACTTAAGATCAGTCAAAGACCAACTTAGTTCTGTAGCCAATCTAACAACTTAAGACCAATCTTAAGCCGGGCGTAGGTCGGCCTTGCGACGGCTTGCGACTCACTGCGACGCGACTCACTGCGACCGCCAGCGACGATCGCGTCGCAACGACCAACCAACCTACGCTACCTTGCGACTGCCAGCGACGGGTTGCGACTGGCAGCGACGCCAGTCGCAATGAGTCGCACATGTTCTACTTTCTACGATGCGACGCGACCGTCGCAACCGATCTACGCGCTCTTGCGGCTGCGAGCAACTAGTCGCACACAGTCGCTGACAATCGTGTCGCAACCGACTTACGCCCCCACTTGTGACGCAACCTACGCCCAAGGTCGACCTACGCCCGGCTTTAAGATTTAAGACCACTTTTAGACTTAAGTCATGGCTGTGCAACCAGCCCCAGATTAACCATCAATCAAACTTAACACATGCATGTATAAATGGACTATAAATGGAGTACCGGTAAACCAATTCAAATTAAGCGGGTTTGACTAATTCCATCAACTGAGTGTGATTAAGATGTAATGTTGTATGATAATGTGTTTTGACAGAACGAAGCAGGAATGAAGAACCAGCCGATAATGTATTTAGTAGTCGCGATATATTCCTCGGCGGAAGTTGTGGCGACACAAACTGGAGAACTGAAATCGCTATACCTCTTTTACGGTGAGCGCGAATAGAAACAAGTAATACAGGGTGGCCATTTACCTGGAAATCAGGGGAAAAGTCGGCGAATTTTCTCTTCTTTATAAAAAAGTCAGGGGATAGTCGGGGAATTTTTTAACAAACGAAGTTAGAAATTTTGGTCAAGTCAGAGAAATTGGTTGAGATTGCAAGATCACGCGTAAGATCAAACAGTTTCTGTCTACGTCTTACGTATTTGACTGGAAAATAACATGTCAGGGAAAAAGCAAGTCAAATTAGAGTGGCCACCTCGGTAATTTATTAACCCTTTCAGTGCTAACTAATCAATACCCTATAGTGCTGGAGATAATTTGAAAATTTTGAAAAATTTCGCCCTAGTGTGTTGAATAACGGGAATACCACTACAGTGCGTCTACACCGTGGTGCAGGTATCGTTAGTAACTAATATTTCACTATGTTTGACAGGTGCTGCCGCCATCTTTCAATAGAGATTAAAACTAATTACTAATTATACCAATACACCGCAGTGCAGTGTATTGGCAAAATCCATCACCGATTCATACACTGCACTGCGGTGTATATGCACTGAAAGGGTTAAGGCTTTGTCAGTAAGTACGATGCTAATGCGGTAACTATGAATCTTTGTAGGAAACACGGAATATCGTATTTCAACCCGCAGACACCTTATTGGAGTGAACGATACATTCCTATCGAGGCGAACATCAAAGAGAACTGCTACTTGTTATTGTTCATTATAACTGGTGACACGCGTGCTACTGCTGCTATGTTAGAGGTATGGTTAACAGGCCCGGATTCTAACGGTAGCCTCAGAGGCATGTGCTACTGTCGTTTAAGTTTCGCGCCCTTGGCCTCGCTTGGAAATTGCGCAAAAAGCAATAAATTTTAAACAATTTTTGGGGTTTGTCATAGATTATGCCCTTATTAGTTGAGCGTAGTGCTACCCTCTACAGTTAACCTCGATCTCCCCCTGTTTAAAACGAGGCCTTGTTTCATTCCCAGCAGTTGTGGTGGGTTTTAGGGCCGCCCCAAATGATTACATCAAATCAATCAAAATAGACTAGAGGGACAATTCCCTAGTTCAATGTCGAAAGCTGATGCCTTCCAGATAACACACTTGTCGCTTGTCTAATTCTAATCAGTTTTATTCGTTTGTGTTGAAGGCTGGTTATTATATCGGTCTGGGCTGCGATGTTGTTCTGTGCATTGAGAATGTCAAAGAACATGCTACAATCGAAGGAGAAGAAGTAAGTGTTGAATAAAAAAAAGATGTTCGAATGTGATGATTATTGTTTTACCATAATATCCAGTGTCTAAACCAATAATGAAAAAACTGAAAGATCTAAAGCATAGAAAAATAGATCAGGAAAACTGAATGTTCTGTTCTCAACTAAAAACCATTCTGGAGGAATGGTTTTGTAAAGGGAACTTGGCAAGTTATTGTTGCATAGTTTTGAGGGCAAATACCTTGTAACATTCGTATTTCATTATGTACACTTGTCATATTTTGTGCATAATGATTCCTGCGCATTCTGAATTACTACCTGTGACTGAATAATTTGTAACTTATCATTGATTTTCAGTTATCTAGTCAAGCTGTTAAGGATTATAACCGAGGTCGCATGTATCTGATGGAATTGGCGAACAAGGAAGCTGTCGAAGTTTACGACGATATCAAAGATGCGGTCGCCAGCGGCGTTCAGCGTATTATCGATATACGTCGAAATCCGTCGTATTGAAATCTGAACGGATTACATTTGAATTAAATGTACAACGGTAAACGTGTTATTGTCGAATGTCTCATAACTTGGCGACCGAAATATTTCATTTCTACGAATTCAAAACGTGAATCAGGAAAAAGAAGCAAAAATACGAACTATAAGCATTTGGCATTTGTATTTGTATTTTTAGTTGACATTTTTATGACGGAATTGTTTTATTTATTTGTCTTAATTACTGTTGGAATATTTATGTACGCCGGAAAATTACACTGAAGTTGTATTGTTTTAATGTCTGTGATACTTTTATATTTGTGGAGCGTAAATTTTATCAACAACGCGTAGCAACGTAAGAAATTCTTCGAAGTCAGCCGAGCTTCGCGGCGTATCGGTTACTACGAGAATTGTCTTCTATAGATCTTAGCGAACCTGGAAATCTGATGATCCAGTTCCCTCTACATAGATCTAACTGGGTCCTAATGTCTATCGTCCCAGTATTCAATACGTATTTGTATAAGCTGCTGCTCTGTAGGAGCGTGTTGTTGTAGGTGTTGAAATTGTTCGTACGTTAAATTCACGATAGGTGCTAATTTCGAAGAAATTCAAAAATCCCTTAGTTCATATGCTTACTTGTGCCACATCACATGTGAATGAATTAGCATAAACTTGCGTAGCCGTGTTATATCTGGCCATTCTGCAATAATTAACTCATTAATTCGTAATTATATACATGTATATTAAAAATATTCCCCCAACTATGGATGGTGCACTGTACTCATTTTCAGCAATGTATTTCTCTATATATTTATCAGTAATTATATGGTACACATTTACAAAATTGATATAATACGCAACAAATGGCAGATCCCGAGACTCTAAATCATTTTTCAGTTGTCGTACGTAGCTGCAGTCGCAGAACATCTTTCGTTTCATACAGGTATTAGAAAAAGTCACTTTTTTAGCATTTGTACATATTTTTTAATTTATAGAAACAAAATCAGATTGAATAAAAAAGACTAATTATTCACAAAATTTAGCGTTTTTCTTAGTTTAAGAATGTTTCGTATCAGATCAAGCATTTATCAGCCTAATGGTAACAAATCTCAAATTTCTTGATCAGTCACCGAAGAAACTCCTGAAGCACCGAAACAACCTTTTTCTTGAGCAAAAGAATTATTGAATTGCTACAAACCATGTTACTCGTCATTACACTGGACAAGACAAGCCAAACTTTAAAGCTTGGCACTACCTAGGTGGTCTAGTGGTTAGAACATAGGGCTCTAATACTAAAAGTTCCCTGCTGGGGTTAGAGCTAGGGGTTAAGATTTTCCAGGATATCGTCAGTTTAGCACAGGATTTTCGCGTTCTTTTATGATAGTTCTGTAATGGTGCGCAGTTTCCCACTAACCTCAGACGTATCGTCAACAACAATAAACTCTAAACTGAAGTTTCTTCTCATAAGTATTCCTTATTTATTTTAAAAGCATATCATTTCAAAAATACGTACCGACTCGAAAAAAACTTATGTATGGATGATGCCATTGTTCAAGCCTGTACATTCAGAGGAAAGGAAGATTGTATTTCAATACCCAGCACCTACATATACATCTGTACGTAATGTAATCGTAATTATAGTTTTGATGACAAGAGCTTGATGAATTATTTCAGCTAAGCCTCCAAAGGTAAGCGAAGCCCCAACAGACAACCACAATATGTAGGTCTCGTTTACAAACATTATTCAAATACTTCATACATTATTTATACTTAAAGACTTTTTGTCGAGGCAAAGAATTCGATTGTAATAGCACCAGGTACATCAATTGCTTTCCTGCGATATCGTCAACGAAACACGTCTTCAGTTTTCAGTTTTATCACCGTCATTATCAAACACATGTACAAATAACATCATAACCATATTCCATATTTTGGATAAAAATTTTTTTCCTGCATTCAAACTTTAGGTTTTTCTTCATTTCTGACAAGAAGGCTTAACAAACGATCATACAACAGCAAAAAGATCATCAAATCGATTGGAAACAGTTAACACTTTCGTAACTAATGCCCATTACCAAAATTATATTCACTTTTTACAAGTCAACCATTCATCAATGCGAACAACATGGCACAGTTTTACTATATGGATTGATGACTAAAGCTCTTTTGATGTATAACTGCAATTTAAGTTTTCAAGATTAGTGGAAATACCTTCACTGCAAAACGTGGCTAAAATTGTGTTACAATATTTTCATGTACAACATTTAAACAGACTTTAAGAATTCGAAAGTGGATTAAGTCAAATTTTGTGAACGTTGGTTAATCAAAATCTGAAATTAAGTACAGAGGTACAGACAACTAAATCCATTTTACATTAAAACATCACAAAAGTAATAAATGCTTAGAATGATTTGCTTCACAAAGCTTGTATTCAGCTCCAACAATTGTTAACTATTGCGTTATGATTTTGCTGACCTTAAAGAGCGTAAAATAAAATGTCATTTTCGAGGTATTTTCAGATTTCGAGCAAAAATCTTCATTAACCCTGGTAACATAACTATCATCACTCTTCTAAATGGTTGTTTTAGTATTTGACATTTTGCATTCTTTCAGAAATCTCTTAGCAGCATTAATGATTATGCTTTAAGCCATGAATAAAACGAAGGTTATTATGAATAAGTCTATCAATATGGTAATCAGAACCAGCTGATTTATCAATAATCACAATAGTTTCAATACATATCACCGCAGAATGGATTGGGCGAAATTCTGAGCACAGCGTACAATATACCAGGCCTAGATATGTATATAACTCAGTCGAAGGTGAGCCAAGATTTTGTATATGCAGACATTGTATTGCTCTAAAGTCGAAATCAAAAGATTTAGGCAAAATGCAAGTTAGGTGAAAAATAAAATGAATGTACATATATGCAGATGTGCAGTTGTACTATAATCATTCAACATCTAGCAAGATCGGTGTGCGCTATCATTTTCAAGGCAGTTTGATATTCAAATGAAGTGCCTCAATGGGTATGGAGCCACACAGGCGGATCCAGGAATTTTGGATGAGGGGTGGGAGCTAAAAATGCGAGGTCACCATAGAAAATTTTGAAAAATGATTCATTTTCTGAGCATGGCACTAATTTCCCACAGTATGTGTAACTTTCTTGAGCCAGGTTGTGAAAATGTTATCTTGGATCCGCCCCTGAGCCAAACAGGATATTACATTAAGATCTGAGGTGCTAGATTTCTAGAATTTTGAAAGATTGAAATGGATAGTTTGTGAAACACTAATTTCATCAGTTCAATAGCCATTTAAACTACTCGTAAACAGAGTGAGAGTTTTCACTAATCAACTCTATATGTACCTTCATTTCACAAGTTATTGACTACAAATAGATGATAAACAACATAATTTAAACTTAAATCATCACAAAATATAAATAAATTTCTCTCTAAAAAAACCGACTACATCTATAAAACCTTGCATATATTCTTTTTACCGCTTGCACCAAAGCAAAAAATACAACCGCGTACTGGAAGAATTTTGTAGTATACACTAGGCCCGCTAATTTTTAGTGTAGAGCATAAATTTGATAATCCTTTTTTCGAACTAACAAAATAAAATCAACAGAACTGAAATTGATTTGCAACATAATCTTCCGTAAATTTCTAAAACGTTTTTCTGTTTTTTTTTCTCTCGTCACAACAAGAGAAGTACAACATTCATCATAAAAATATTCAAAAATAAAAACGATTCATCTTTTAAAATTTTTACATACAACACGGTACATGTATCTACGTATATAGACCTACATGAACGACATCTATTGATGAAATTGGAAACTTTACGCGGATCAACAATATTTACAGTAGGTAGTTCGGGCGCATTATCAGACTCCATATTTGCTCTGCATTAGTTAGCTCTCAGACGCGCTACGGAAATGATAAGGCACAGAGATTACGCAGTCTTTTTAAATCTAGCAGATTGGTTTTGCTGTATTGGATCATGCATTCATTGCGGCGGTAAAGTAAGAAGGTAGGCAAACTGCGTTCGTATACAAACAAGCAGTTCATCGATGAAAAATAGCCAATCTACAAAAATAACAGCTTATTTCATCTTTCGTTTTTCTGACAAATGACAAATCTAGATAAGTTGTATTCGTGCGATTTTCACACAAAGTACCCACATGTTCTTATTATTCTTTCACACTCACAAAAATATGAATCTTTAACGTCGTGAATTTGAATATAGCGGTACGTAAATAAATTTGATTTCAGTAGCACCATGTGGTCGAATATCCTTACCATTCACCAGTTCAAGGAACAACAGCCTCTACAATATTCTACAATATTTTCGAATAGATCTTTCATTCCACCGCGCAAGAGTTCACATTGGTTTTTAAAACATGTTACGAAATAAAACGTTATCACAAATAATCGAGACGAAAATATACCGCTCTTACAAATCTGGCTCCGCATGGCCAGGGGAATCATGGATGGGGTACCCGTTTCCATACCGACCCCGGGCTTAAATAAATAATCATATATTATAATAGAATTCAACTCTATGACATACGCACATATCAATTTCTAAATTTAGCATCAGAAACGAATTCATTTCATCGATAAATTGCATTCATTTTCAAATTCATTTATTTCATAAATATTGCTTGAAATGTTTGTGTATCGTCAATTCTATTTACAGCGAAATTCTACACTGCAATTGCCGACTATCGTTTTGGTTTTGCTATGACTACTGGCTGCATGTCTTGTACCATTCCCGAGTTACCCACTGCGGTAACGCCACCTTTGCCGATAAAAAGCTGTAAATCCACTCGGGATTCGGAATCTACAAAGACGAGAAAGCAGTACATTAAACGTTCGGATTTACTCGTAGGGTTTAAGCGAAAAACTTCTATGATCCGATGAAAAACTCACCCGCGACTGGCTTTTCATCTAATGTCTTGATAAGATCATCGACTAACTGTTCAGCTACTGGCCTCGTTGAATCTACGCGTTCTTTCGTGCTATCACTGTCGAGTTTCTATAAATATGAGGAAAAAACATGAATAACACATTGACCGACGCCTTGCGGCAAACCAAACGTACCTTATTTGACACAATTTATCAGGGGTGGATCCAGAGGGATAATGAGACTTTTACAAGTCCATCAAATCTTTTTTGAGTGGCATTTTCTATTTAGTCAAGAAAGCGCATATTGACTATTGCCTTTGTGGACATCAAAGTGGCCTTTTAGGATGTGATAAGTTTTTTTTAACTGGCCCTCCTTGCGGGATACACGTTATATCGCCTTTTTGGACATCTAAGTACCCTTCTGGGATGTTACGAGTCCTTCACAATTGGTCTCTGGATCCGCCTCTGGTTTCAATCTCTACCAATATTCATTTAAAAAACAAACAAACGTCTTTAATATTAGCCGATGATTAATATGTCAATATGAATAGAGTTGAGAAAGTAGGTTAACTGTTTAGATATGTCAATAATGTGACTATAGTTGAAAGTCTTGAATTACTTAAGAATCGTTGCAGTGTTTAGAAGAGTAGACGAGTGTATGTAGTTTGTAGGTATAAATAGGGTATAATATATTACATATATGGCTGACGATTATAAGCTGAAGAACCTTTAGAATTTGAAAGTTAGATTCACACTTACGTTGATCAATATGGACTGATACAAAACTTGTCTATGTGATAGAACTTGTTCATGGATAACAATAATGTTTTTATTCTTGCGCAAACAGAATGATTTTTGTTGAAATTCAAAAAAAAAAACTTTAGCACATATGAGTGTATTATGTTTCCTCAATATACTTGCAATTTAGTTAGAATTCAAATATCATTCATTGTGATTCTATGGGGGTAAGGAAAGTTAGCTATACCAACTTAGAACTTAATAGATAAAAATCAAACTTTTTTAGTGCAGTACATCTTGACTAAACTAATACTTAACTAATGGACATAAAAACTTGAAACAAACAAAGTAGATTTTCAAAACACTACGGAATACACATTGACGTCTAAATTCAAACTACCATGGAGGTAATGGGTCAGCTATATTACAAACCACGAAGCCACTGGCCAATTTTGAGTAGGTTTTTCCATTACCTCCCAACGAACAGCCAATGAAAGAATAGCAGAATTCCAGTCGAGAAACAGATCCCCGATTCCCATTTCATATTTTCGAACCTGCATCAACAATGCAGTGACTGTTTTTTTTGCATTTAACTACGTTTACACTTCTTTAAGTCTATTGGATAACAAAGGTAAGGATAGCACAGAGGAATATAATACCACGTGATGGCGCCACAGGACAACCATGCTGAAAATGGTAAAAAATTCTCCCTGCCTGATTTATGTGACTAGTACTGACCCTCCTTCTTCCACAATCAACCACTCCTGAACCGGCACTTGGACTTCTGAAAACGAAAATTCCATTACATTAAAATTTGTCAAAAATCAAACAAATTCATGAAGTAACTTTAAAGCTCTATAAAAGATGAAGTACTCGGTTAACCGTGATATGTTTGTCTTCAGCAGAACGTATACACAAATCTTCATTTTTCCAAGATATTTCTATCAAAATCGAGGTCAACAAGGTACTTATCATTCTAGACATTTGATATTTACATTTCAAGTAGCGTCAGATAAAATCGTATTGTTTTAGAACTGAAAAATCGCAATAACGTTAAACTTTGCAGGTGAAAGCAGGAATAACCTAACGAAATTATCTACAAACACCACAGGGTCCGGACGTTTTTGAACCCAGCATCCTAGGTATTATATACACCATGTTTTATATATAGAACCTAGGATACTGTGGTCAAAAACTTTTTGCGTCAGGGCCCTGCGAAAAACGCATATATGTTGTGTGATAGACACATATTCAAATTTGAATTAAAAAGAATTTGAACTAACTTAGCTGCAACTAGTTGAAAAGCAATGTACGAGTACATATACACATGCATTAGGAAATGTTTTCATATACTGGTACTCAAAACTATAGTACCAAGCAGGGGATAGGTAAATCTATGAATAATATGATTTTGATTGAGAATTTTTCTGCTGCTAGTAATTCATTCAGTTGCACGAACTGATCCGTCCCGTCTCACGCAAGGACGTGGGAAAAACATCGAATCGCTGTGAAAACTGTTGCATAACAGTGTACATGTACATACAATACATATAATAATATGGTTATAATGAGAAATAGTACGCAAATAATGTAACAGAATGGATCAAATAAAATATTTAGAAACAGGCAGAACATGCAACGTTCTTCAAGCTAATCATATGTTAATAATCATCTTCACCAGTTGGACACAAATAGGTCGGTCTCATCATATTCATGGAAAAAGTATGAAATTCATTTTTATTCGCAGAAAATTGACCCGCGCCGAGTATGTATAGCCTGTATTGGTTCACACACGAACGTTTCAAGAATAAGGTAAAAACTAAAAGAGATAAGACTTATCGGGACTCGGGAGTATTCTAAAAGAAGCTTAGAATCCTTTTAGCCTAATACGTTAAACCACTACACAAGCGTTACGGTAAAAAAGCTGTGGTTTAGAGCGGGAAATATTCGATATATCAAAACGCCGTGGATCGGTCGTTAAAGTGTGGTACGTAGCTTTACACACACGCGGTGAATTATGTGGAGATGTTTTGATTTTAAAACAAACCTCGGCAGTTGTAGCTCGTACGATACTTTGGAAGATTCTCCGATGATAGTTATAGTTCGACTGTAGTGAGCAACAATTCATACGGTTAGAGAACTCGAAATCATTTTTCATTTTTCGGCGTGGAAAATTCGCAGATGAGCAGGAACGATTATTTTATCGAGGCAGCTCGTTAATTTTATAAAAGAAAATCAACGAAAGGGAGAGAAGAATCTGCTACGGGATAAATCATCCGGAATTCAGTAGTTCTGGCTCAGATTATCGGTCGTTTTAAGGAGAAATCTTTTAAAGGAAAAATCCATTTCAAATTTAATTCCGATACAGGGCCGTATGTAGCATTTGAATTTTTGGGGGAAAGAAACCAGAACGAGGCCGGTGGATGTAACAATATTTGCAAAAAGCACCAATTCAAACATTTCTGGGGGTGGGGGGTGGCCCCCTGCTTTGTACGACCCTCCAATAGCAATAAAGCAAGTGCGCATAATGGACCAGGCTGATGCATTTTGAGCATTTATACATATACCCGATCTTTTTGGAATGGCATTTCTAATCGGTGGTGAAATATGCGCCGGATGGGGTTAGGCTGACCTTGTATGTCCAAATGGATCAGTTCCATAGCTGTTTTGTCGACTATGAACACTGGAATACCCTGATCCTCTAGATTGTTGACTGGCGTAACTAGAATTTCGCGAATGCCCGAAATCTTTTTCTCTGCGTTCGAACCTTTCTTCTTCGACGACGAATTCTTTCACTTTCGAATCTTCCTGCTCAGGCGTTTCTATAATGAAGAAATTGTGTGAGTCTATATTGCAATACGCGTCCGAAAAGAATATAATTTCAAAATCTAAAGATAACTCCCAAAGACCCTTTAGGTGCGTCTACACCATGCGGTGTATGAATCGGTGATGGACTTTGCCAGTAAACCGCACCTTGGTGTAATATTAGTAATTAGTTTTTATCTCCATTGAAAGATGGCAGCACTTGTCCAACACAGGGAAACATTAGTAAACTAACGATACAACTCACTATAGCAGTAGGCCAGTTGTACACCGCACTGGGGTGGAATTTTTTTAAATGTTCAAATTATATCCAACACCTTATATCCAACTCAGTATTTGTCAACATAGTAAAAGATCGATAGGTTACTGGTATCTTGATATGTAAATTGAGTAAATTCAACATCATATACAAAACCTTACGGTAATAAACTCGTGGCCATTTGCCAGGTATCATTTGTTATTACGTAGTACATCATTTTTATACAGTATTTTTTTCTAATCATTAAGACGAAATGGAACACGGCCAGCCATATGGTATATGCGATTCTAACCAATGGCAACTTTCCATACGTCCACATATCTGTGTAATGAAAAGATTAGTACCTATATGTTGTAAAGAACCGAGCCAGCTTGCCTCTATCACGCAGGCAACATTGACATATAATAACAGTAGTCAGTTTAAAAAGCAACGTCGTCTAGACAGTTCGATGAAATATAAATTTGTGATTAGCATATTGCGCAAACGAATCCAATACAATCCACCGAGCTTCTTTGTGCTACCTTGAGTTCCATTAAATTTATGGAATTTTTGACGCTGTTAAAATCGTTACAGTAATGTTTATATACATTGATCCATAGTGCGCATTATTTTAGGGGTTTTTTGTGAATCAATGTGCACAACATCATCGATATTGGCGTTTCCATATAACAATTACAGTTATGAATTCTGGTGTTTATTTCTCAATCAAATATATTTCATAACTTATTTTATTTTTGATAAATTTTAATACGGAACTTATTCTTGAGCGGATGTGCACTACATCAATATGTATCGGGGCTAGACTGGTTGCCAGTCAATTCAATAATCGATGTATTCAAATCCAAAACTTCCTTGATCCTTAATATTATACAATTTACATCATATCATGTACATGTATTGTCGACATTGTGTTATTTTTCAAGGCGTCCATAAACTTTCACTAATAGTTTTTTGTTTCTCGTAAACTAGATGGTTTGACATTGTTATACATTACATACCTGCATCTGGTTTTTCTTTTTCTTTTCGAGGTAAACTGCCGAATCCGCTGCTTCCTGAAGCCACGCTCGAGTTGCTTGGTTCACGGTTCGGCACCCGCCCGTGTGGCTCGCTATCGTCCTCACCGGGTAGCGGCACCTGATTGTGGTAGCTACCGGGGCTATAAACATATACACAAAATTAATGGATAAGTACAATTTCCCATTAAAAATGAAACTCTTATAAAGCCAAGAATCTCACTAAAAAAATGTTCAACATTTCAACAAATCCCAAAATATTGAAGAAAAAACAGTAGGCCAAATGAAATTCAATAGTGGATGGACAGCTCAGAATAGGAGAAAACTTGCTACTTTATGCAACTGCTTACAAAGCCATTACTAACAGCAGTCGTGTATTTTCATAAATCAATCTGCGTTTTAAATTTACTTCTGGGCTAACTCACTTCGTGGAAAATCAGAAAATTCATTTGATTCAGAGGAGTCTTAGTTCACATGGAGTTCGGACAAACCATGGACTCTCATCTCACAAACGTGACCTGTACTGGTTGTTGCCTAGCGCTGTTATAAACTGTACAAACCGATCAATTATGTCAATTAGTTCACGCTGCTGACGATTTAATATTTATGGATTGATTTAAGCAGTTGGCTTCCTATAATATACATCGCATACAATGAATCCCGCTGGCTCGCTGGTGCACGCCGTATTATCTAGTGGTTTTGTAAAAATCAGGGTTTCCAGGCAGCGATAAAAATAATGCATGCGCAGTGCATCTCCAGCTAACCAGTTAACCGATAAACAGGCTATCTCGCTCTCTCTCTCTCTCTCTCTCTCTCTCTCTCTCTCTCTCTCTCTCTCTCTCTCTCTCTCTCTCTCTCTCTCTCTCTCTCTCTCTCTCTCTCTCTCTCTCTCTCTCTCTCTCTCTCTCTCTCTCCTCTCTCTCTCTCTCTCCCTCTCTCTTCCTCTCTCTCTCTCTCTCTCTCCCTCTCTCTCCCTCTCTCTCCCTCTCTCTCCCTCTCTCTCCCTCTCTCTCCCTCTCCCTCCCTCTCCCTCCTCTCCCTCCCTCCTCTCCCTCCCTCTCCCTCCCTCTCCCTCCCTCTCCCTCCCTCTCCCTCCCTCTCCCTCCCTCTCCCTCCCTCCCCCCTCCCCCTCCCTCCCTCCCTCCCTCTCTCTCCCTCTCTCCTCCCTCTCCCTCCCTCCCTCCCTCTCCCTCCCTCTCCTCCCTCTCCCTCCCTCCCTCCCTCCCTCCCTCCCTCCCTCCCTCCCTCCCTCCCTCCCTCCCTCCCTCCCTCCCTCCCTCCCTCCCTCCCTCCCTCCCTCCCTCTCTCTCTCTCTCTCTCTGACCTGTGTTTCGATAGCAGCCAAACAAATACATGTTTCTTATCTTAAAACGCACAACAATCGATTATTATGCAACAAAGCGGTTTAAGGTTTAAACATGGACTCTCTAAAAGCAAAATCGTTTTTCGAGTCTGTGGTTTAAACTGCGTACAGTATGTATGGATAAACTCTTACGTTTTGAAACACGGGTCGCCGGTTTTCAGGTGTAAACCGATGGACACTTTTAGAGTCGAGTTGTCTTGCCGATGTTTCATACCCTTAAAGGCCGAATCATACCCTTCCAGCAGGTATAACCGGGTCGTTGAGCTTGAACCAGCAAACTCAGCTAGATTGATCTCGGCAAATCCTAACTTCTCCGATTTCTGGCCACCTTTTACTTCCTACAATACAGAGATTCATCCGATTATCACGATGAAGAAAAACCCCGCACACCCGCATCAGAATCAAGGGTTAATTTTAGCTGATGCATGGAACGCAATAATCTGCTATCTTGTATCAGTAATGCAATAAGTACCACCCACACAAAAAGAATTAATTCTAAATGACCTGAAACAACATAACATTTCAGCTACTATACTAGTTAGATATTATCAGGTAGAAATTATCATTCCATTAGGGGCGAATTTTATAGGTAAAATTCCATTGATTTTATTAGTATTCTATATTGCTTTTAGATGAAATTAGTTCATAACCTTGTAGATAAGAGACACATCAGATCAATCACGAGCAAACATAATATAATAATAAGATACAATACCTAACCTTATGGATATAAATATGCCCTACGGCGGTGGATACTTACTCTTCTAACTGATACCCGTAACATACAAGGCTGTAGAACACCCGTTGACGGGTTCGCCGTCATTTTGCATTCGAACTGAAATTTCGTTCCCCATTTCACGCAGTGATCTACCACCTCTTCTCTAAAAATACATCCAAATAAACAAAACCGATTAAAAAATGGGCTAATTCTGCTTCAGCGTCTTAATACCGAGAAAACTCCATCTGCATCCAGGCCTTCTAGATCTAATGTTTACATTTCTCGAATATTTACGGTAATAATGTTTACTCGTACGCATCTATGAAAAGAAGAAATACAAGTTCAGCTCCAAGGACGACATGATCCAGCGATATATTCATATATCTCCCTCAAGTTACTGAAGTGGAAACGATTCCAATTTATTATTTACTATCGTAGTAATTCTACATTAAGGGAAGTTGAATGAAACACAATAATTCATGAGATTCACCGATACAACTCGTAGCAATAACTTCGATTTTGATATACTACCAGGCGTAAATAATTCAGACACCGGTAGCTTTGACAAGCGAAGCAATGTCATATATACCTAATATTACTGCTCCTTGAACAACACTATCGTCCAGTCATAACAGCAGGTTTTAGAAATACGGCTAATTCTCATTTTGATAAAGGAATTTCATTTCATTTTTAATTTTCTTTCAATCATGCAAGGGAACTTTGATGTTTGTGAATTTGTGTGCAAGTTTATTTCCCGCAAAAAACATCTAGCTTTATTTTCATAAAAAAGAATACCACCACCCGGTACATAGATTATTTGCAGCGAGTTACGGCGTACTTCAAACATCATATTCCCATACATAAAGGCTTCAGCGAAGAAGAGAATACTATAGACAACGCGTGCATAACAAACTTATTTCCTGAAGTTCGTTAAGTACCAGCTAATACATCTCGTCATACATATAATATTATCGCATACAAGCGATTTTTCTTCGGCAATCGGCATGAGAAGGATTCGCTACAAAGCAGTTCAAGATAGGATTCCTGCTGCTGCTGCTATAAAGAGCTGAGCATTATTAATTCAGCTTCTTTTTATCAAACTGAAAAACTGAACCCGTTGCAGTACGTGGTAGTAATTTTCAGTACACCAGCACTAAAAAATTCCTCATATATTGACCTGATATAATTCGTCTAGGCTTGTTATAGTCTATTCAGCAGTGGCAAATATAGGCATATGGTAATTTGGTAGTAATTTATTAATTACTCAAAGCAGGGGATATTTATCATTAGTACACAGAAAATTCATAACCCCGGACCTACACGTAATAGAATCGTAATGAATTGATGTCTGAAAAAATAAAACGAGTTCCTATATATGAATAGTTATATCTGTGCAGTCACTGAGACACGGCTAAAGATTAGTAACAATTCATTACACCGACAAGCCTATCCTTTATCTGCCCATGTATGAATGAACGAAATCGGATCGATATTAGCGAGAACAGATCAGCGTCTATTATTAGACTCTTCAAAAAAATACTGTCGAACGCATTCGTCGGTTAAGCCGTATTCAAATAAATGAATTTCCCGTCGCATAGATATTGATTTTTTCTCTCGACTTTTATTCCGTTTGTTCGACGAGCAGATGTTTCATCTACATCCATGTACATGCAGTCATATGTATGTATGACTGCACATATATCTAGGCTAGGCTTATCTTCGATGTATCGTATCAAAGTTATATTAGATATCTATAGCCTAGATGCATTGATTTCTTCTATTGTTCCAAATACAATATTCATTGAAGAACGCCGATATTTTAGTAGAAATTGAAGACGTCCCACAATTCGAGTTGTCGAGCTGTTGACTAACAGCTATCATCAGGTGGGATGTTAAAAATTCGAATTGTGGGACTTCATCAATTATCTACAGTGTACATAGATTATGGTGGTTTATTCGACAACTATTATAGTAGAGGTCTTGATAAAAACCTGTTTGCATAATACAAAGCGGTGTAAGTAGCCTAGTAGCCTAGCAGAAATATATTTAAATGTGTAGTACTTTGTAGGTTAGCTTGATTTTATTAAAAATCGCGAGCTGATAGTGCATGGCAACGAATCTTAACACACACTATATTTCCACTGCATAAAGTGAATTATTCTTGAAGCTTAATAAAGACTATACAACACAATACATAGAATTCCCTAATTAGTTGTCTAATCATTGGATGTAAACTTTCACGATCTGATCAGCTTCTGGTTTGTGAAAATATCCGATCGTGAAACTAAACCACGAACAGGTTATTGACTAACAATTCCCCGATGATGATAAGGAATTACCGGTAGATTTTTAGTTTGGGAATAATTTAGCTTACCTCGGACTAAATTCCGAAAAGCTGCCTCCATCGAGTAGCCTAATTTTCGCGAATATAATTCCGCTGACGAATGTAAACGAAGACAACTCATCGAGTTCGAAGTTCACCTGGAACCGATATTTCTTCCTCTTGATCATAAACAGGGCGGACATATGTGGTTCTGAGTCGTGAGTTTCCTCCACGATTGTGATTTGAGTATGATTTTATTTTCCCGAATATCGCAGTCACCAAGCATCACAGATTTCTCCGTTTAATATCATTATGAAAAAAGCGCGCTAATTTTGACGATTTCAATCGGTTAAGACGCAGAAAGCCTTTTTCAGCAAAAATCCAATCCTTATCCTTGCTTAATCAGACTGTCAATTTCTTCCAACTGATAACTCTTCTCCACTGCAGCTAACTGGAATGTCACAGTGAATGAGTGTACAGTCACAGTAGACAGTAATGCCCGGCACTGATTACTCACTGTTGACGTTTGATACACGAGCTTAGGCAATACCAAAAAAAAGTATCAACCCGTTTGAAGTGTTTATAACTGAAGAAGCCTAGAAGCAGACGCGTGCACAGTTGTAGAGTACAGTAGTGTGTAGGCTATAGCCCCAAAAAGTCGGGAAACTACTGTCAAAAATCCAGATTCTCAAATCACTTCACAATATCTGAAACCACACATTTACAATCTATTCAAACGGGTAGCAGCATGAGAAAATGTTTTTTATGATTCTATCCTGACGTTAGCCATCTTTTTAGATGTATTTTCATTGATATCATGGTGTTTTAAATCACATTTTCCCGATTTTAAACGAAATTTCATTTCCTGGTTCCTGCTGGGGTGTTGACGTTAGATATGAAAGTGATAACTGAAAAAACGACATAATGAATGAAATTGCCGTTGGGTTAGATCCGCTTAATTTATAAATTTTCGGATACATTGGCAGTATAAAAATATTCATAATATAATGACATGTTTTTTTTATCGAATATGATTTCATCAGTACCAAAAAGTTGGTAAAGGAAAATAGCTTAAGTTTCGTCAAAATGTTTTAACGAAGCTAGACTGGTTCCCGATATAGGTTCTTTCAGAAACCCTAGTCACCGATAATGCCAATGACTGTGGTTCGAATCCCGACAAAAGATGAAAATACAGCAAGCCAATCTTGGAAATTCGACTAATACTCAGCCAAAAGAAAATCGCTTTTATCATATCTAAATTTACTTTTCTCATTTATTGCTTACCATACGAAGTAAAAAAGCGGTTTATGTAGTATTATTTGAGGATTCGAACCTACTCGCATTCAACAAGTGGTTGGGTCGCGTTGGGGTTAACTCCAAACCACTGGCGCCACTTACCTGGCCGGCCACCAGTCTAAATATAGATATGGGACAGGGCTAACAGGACAAAAAATGACTGGAGAAAATGACGTCCATAAATTGGGCGAAGCAGCCTTGCATCACATCAATCCAGAGGAAGAGACGAGACTGCAGAAACTATTCGACAAATTAGACGTGAATAAAGATGGAAGAATCGACGTGAACGATTTATCTAAAGCCTTCGAAGATATGGGAGTTCCAACATATCCAGGACAGGCACAGGTAGGTTTGCTCCGATGACATAGTTTTAACGTTGTTTTTACTACTTGAGAATCGAACCTTGCAAAATATTAATATTCCTTGGCTCACAAACGAGAATAAAGGATCAAGGAAAATATGGCAAAGCGTTTATGTAATTTTTTTAATTCGATACTTTTTTCAGAATATCGTTACGAAGTCGGATCTCAACAAAGACGGACATTTAGATTTCGGTGAATTTGTACATTACGTTCTACAGCATGAAAAACAGCTCAAACTGGTCTTTTCCAACTTGGACATTAATAAGGATGGTTAGTATCGATCGCGGAGACTCAGATACGCCAGAATTTCAGATTTCTAGCGCCGATCCTGGTCCGGTGTATTAATGCGTATCATTTTATACAATTTCTCAGGTCATCTCGACCCTCATGAGATTATGCAATCACTCAGGAAACTCGGTATTAGAATCGATTTATCTGAAGCCGAAAAATTGATGAAAAAGTAAGTGAAAACAAGTCGTTGTGTCCACGACTTTGAATCTGTTAATTCGTTGCATTGTTTATGAATAAATTGCTGCCTCAGATCGCCATGAAATTTCTTTTTAGATTATTAGCGTGAGACTGTACAATTTCACGGATAGTGCTGTTATCTATATACGGTCAACCTTGCTCATTCCGTCCCAGATTAAACCATATAGGCCCAAGTGCTAAATCCATTTAGATTGGTCCCACCAGTTTTGAGTTATGATTATTCCCTTATAAGCGCCCAGTCCAGGGGCGGATTTAGACCGTGTCGCCTGACACGGTCGGAATCTAAAAGTGCCTCATTATTTTTTTCTTCGTATCACAATTTGCCGTTGTAACTACCTGAGATACACAATAGATATTTTTCTTAAATATATAACCTATGTTTCTTGACTAAATGCCTCTCAGAGATTCTCAGAAAGCTCTAAAATGATAGTAAAATTTCCAAAATTTTGCTGATATGCCTTTCCGCCCTAAATTGAGAATTTATGCCCTTTTTATTGGTCGATATGGTCACAACATGCCCCTGGATCCGTCCCTGCAGTTATCAGTGATACTGACAGTTTAAGGAAGATAGTTAGATAAGACACTGAGAAGAGATCAGATGAAATGGATCAAAACATGTAAAAAAAATCTTATCAAAATGTAGATAGTTTTAATAGTTGCATTTACGGATTAACTGGGGTTGGCTGTATGTAATTATCAATGCTAGGTTCGTTTGGCTCATCTCATTTGGAGTATTGTTAAATATCATACTTCCATCATTGTCATCATTTTAGTGATTACTATAGTTAGGCCTATATGATAATAGATATCTGTTGATGTCGTTGCCGCGATGGCCGTCCGTTCGTCCGATGTATGTAGCGGTTACCACGGCAACGTGTACTGATTGATTGTTCGTTTCAGGATGGATAAAGATGGTAACCTGACCATCGAGTTCGACGAATGGCGCGATTTCCTTCTGTTAGCTCCCAACTCACTCAAGGATATCGTGCAGTTCTGGAAGCATTCTACAGTAAGAATTACTGTTCTAATTTAGACTGGTGCCCGCACGCCGGTTTTTTCTTATTGTGCATGGTGATCGAATTGTTTTTTATACCAATTTGACTGCGCGATCTCGAAACGCCTTTCGTATTCAACGCAGCTCTCGCTTATAGCACTGCTTTCCAAATTTGGATATTTTTGAGACCGTTCGTTAATTAATCCATCGGATTTTGAGAATGAACTCTCACCTGCAGCCATTGGTAGCAAGCAGTTTATCACTTTGCGCATGGAGGGCGTATACCATTCTAACTAAAAAAAACTTTTTGAGTAGTAAGCATGCTTGTTGGATGGAGTGGATGGGTACTACTTACACTGCTTCCGTCATCATATTTCAATCCTGCTTCAGTATTCAATGATAACTACTACAGCGATGAATTATCAATTAATAGATAATGATAATAATTAATAAACAATTATCCATCGCTCTCTCTCTCTCTTTCCATCCTACTTTATTCAGATGATTACTCTTATGCTTGAATGCTGTGCACCTAACCGTAGCCGATTTCTCGTAAATTTTGATTCACCTTCTAAAATTCTTAATTACTAATAAATGAAAAATAAAAAATCCTTTTGAAATGATCTTTAAATGGCATCTGATTGCTTATAGATAGATGAGGCTATTTTTAACTGGCATCTGATTGCTTTTAGCTCATGAACTGCAATTCTTTTAGACTCAAAAATTCATATTTGAAATACTCGCTGGCATGTAAGGTTGGTAAAGAGAGAGGGAGAGAGAGAACTTATATCCTATATATATTTACATCTACATAGTTATATAATGATATAAAATAGCGTGTATTTTCATTTTCATATTTCTTTTTAATTTTAATCTTATCTGAGCACATGTGTTTGAGTTCTTGCGCCTGTGTTGTTGAAGTATTATTTTGACGCAACTTTATCCACAAACTTTGCCGTGTGTGTGTTGTGTGGGTAGCAACTCGGATTTTAACATTACTTTCTCCTTATGCCTTTCTCTTCTAATGTGTGACTTTTCACCGTATTTTCTAAAAACGATTTTATGATTTGTTTTCTTAGTTCTGGTAATTAATTCCTACAGTTATTATAGATGAGCAGGCTTCCTAATTCATACGATTGGTAGGATAATCTATAAGTTGTCTATATTGGTTTGTTATTCATTCTTTCAATTTCCCTAAATGAACTTAAGCCGTGAACTGATTTGAACTACCGTACCCTAAATTTGCATTGTTTCAGGTCATATTTCTGTATGCGTAAATTACATTATTGAAGTTAAAGCATTGTAGTTAGAGGTATAATCTTCTTAGCCGGTATGGCTGGCCTTAAGACTTTGTAGGTGAACTTTGAATAACTCGTGGGTTTAAGTAACTGTTAAATCATACATGATAATGATATATACATTTACGTGATAATCATATGTAATGATTGTTCATTTTCCTATATAGCGCGTTTTACTAATAGAAATAAATCGGATCGCTTTTGCACGAAATACAAAAGCGAAAAAAATCGTTTAGATTCAGCCGTTAACACTTCGTATTAAACAAGATATAGGGAAATCTTTATAAGACATTTAATCTAAGGAGAGAAAAACAATTTTCGTGATAGCTAAAAGGCGGACAAAATACTGAATCAATAGTTACAAAAAGTAATTGATTTCCTTTGATAAAAGAATTTCAGAAGTATTATTTGGATATTTCCATTTTCGTTAAGTTCAAGGGCAAAAACTGCTGTGATTTGATTTAGTTCACGCTTTCTTCTTGCGAAGTATTCCGTGACTGAAATAATTCGAATTATCGTGAATCGGCTGATTGTCTTTTCCTTCATGTGTGCGTATGTGTATGTGCAGTCTGAATTCTTGTTTTGAACTAACGCGAACATTCCAACAAGTTTTGGTCATAAATGACATAGAGGATTGTCCAGTCGTTTTCAAAGGCTGTTAACCCTATGTTTATATACTGGTAGAACTGGAATAGAAATTTTAAAACTTTTATTAACAAATATTTGATCACAATAATATCATTTCACTGAATTATGAATACTCGAAATTATTCGATTTCAAAATTTAGTAATATTGTCTTGTATCGAATCTTGATCTGTGAAGTAAAAACCCGTGACGTATTCTTGAAGACGAGGTGTTTTCGCGTCGTGATATCACCATGATAGCGTTTAAGAGATCATGCGCGTCTGCTCTATCATGTGTCGTCCATGCAGCGTTACACGTGACAATATGCTGACGTTGGTTATCGATTAGATTCATTAAAAAAATTCCATAATTACCGATACTTTCAAATTGCGTCCTTAATGAAATGAAAATGCTTTATTCAACGGTTTCCTTTTTGTTGAATTGCTCGGTAACCGTTGAATTTGGTTTTTAAACCCTAATACGCCTGTGAATGGCCCATTAACTGATCGTATTAAGTGTTATGAATAATTCGAAAACGTTTTTCAGCATTAATGAGTTTTTTTAGGCTGACTCTAGGCTAGATGTGTATGACTGTTTTTTCTAGCAGCTAGGCCTTGAAGATTAGTAAAACAAGGGAGGTGAACATATTGTCTGGGTCCCTGGGAAAATTTACAAGCCATTTCGATAAGAACGGTGTATTATGATCGGAATAAAAAGTGCCACGTTCAGCTTTTGAATTCACTCATGTACTGAGTGAACTGAGGTGAACTCGCTGAATCAATAACAGCAGATCCAAATTGGAAACCGAAATCTTTATCGACGAATCCAGTATGTTTTGCCTTTCCTTTGTTTGAACTGGTGTAGAGAGCTTTATTGTCGTGTTGGAACAACGATATATTCTATTGACACGGAAATAATCGTCTATTAGAAATTACTGACTGGTGAATTTGAATTGCGCCGTACTGATTGGTCGAATGATTAACAGTCTATGTCTACCGCCTGACGTCAGTTCTGTCGTGTAATACCAGGAATTCATATACACATGCAGTACTACAGTACAGCGGTATAAAACTGACTGGTTGAGAGCCGTACTCATCAGTACAAGATACCGGCAGTATAGTCAGCATATACGGCTGTGTGTAAGGAAGTAGAACAAGAAATAGTATTTAAAAGATAAATTTTCGTACATCCTACGATTTATTCGAGGAAGTTTCCGGCGATCTTAGCTGAACGTATTATGATCGAAGACTTCGACGATTTCGAGAATGACGTCTCGAACTTCTGCGATCGATGTCGACAGATTTGGACGCGGTGTATGGGCGGCGCGTCGTACAATGACGACGACGTCGCCGCGCGGTCGGACTACTGGCGGGACGGTGTGTCGCGACCGGTGACGAAAACCGAAGCATTTATTAGGAAAGATCTCGTCGGCAAAACCGCCGAAACAGCTGTAAATAAAATGGGAAACGTAAGGCATTTAAATAGCGAAGATGTAACTACCGGTAATGATGTTTGTAGTATTCTACCGCAGTTTGTGTTCTCGAGTTTGAAAAACGTTTTACGCCAATCGTCGGAGAACGTCGATCTCAACGTATTGAAATATTGCTGTGATAAACACGGATTCTACGTCGTGAACTGTCTCTACAGTCGTATAGTATTCAGAAACTCGGACGCGCCGTTCGCGAATGATCGGTTGCGCGACGCCGATTTCGAGATTCCCGTATTGCGTCCCGGCGGCGATTCGCCGGCTAGTCCGCGACCGCGTAGGAAACGACTCGATTCCGACGGCCACGAAGGAAAGGTATGTATCGTTGGTTAGCCCACCGCGGTCCTGGTATCTCCGGTATCATCGGTTAGCCCACCGCGATCCTGGTATATTCAATGCGTTCTGAATTACAGATCATCTAATAGTATCCCTAGTAGAGCTAAGAATATGTTTAGTTCAGTAGTGAAAGGTTAGCCAACAGCATTGAATGGTATGAAGTTATACAAGAAATACATCCCTGCGATCTCTAGGATATAACCTGCAAGCATTGTATAATTGCTCGTAGGTTACATGTTTGAGTAATTATCTCTTCTCCTATCGAGATAATTACTCCCAAGGTTGTTATATCATTACTCCCAAGGTTGTTGTTATATCAATGCGTGTTCTAATGTTATGGTTTGTTAGGAATAGGTTTAATTTTGGTAAATGACATTCTGATAGAGTATTAATGATTTTATATTCAAATTGTGATTCGCATCTCATGTTGAGATCTTAAGTAACATTGTTCAGTAAATCAGGTAGTCGTAGCTTACAATGCTGGAATACGTTTGGAAAGTGATAAGTTGTAGTGATTTTAAACAGTAGGGATGGTTAATTGTAAGTCATTGCTATATGGAGACATTAACGCCTATTAACATGTGTCAACTGGCGCCCACGCCTCCCACCCACACCCTTATCTATCTATTTCTCGGTTCGATTTCAAAATTCTATGTCAATGTCAACAGGTTTTATACGATAAATCGATAAAATGAATTCATTCGAGTTGATAATCATCACGATAGGCATTGTTAGTGAATGCAGCAGACACACAGATATAGTCAGGAACAACATCAGTGTTTTTAGTAGAGATTAGTCCGTTTAGTCCGTACATACCCAGATGTGGAGAAGAAAAGAGATCGTTAAGTCAGAATCCACTGTTTACACAGTGAAATTAAGATTAAAAGATTAAAATCGAAACTCATCATGAATTGAACACCGAAGACATCATTTCGGACTCTTGAAAGTGAAGGCACCTGATTCTCGTTAAATAGGGTTTCGATATGAAACTTGTAAACTGTACATGTCCCTGGTATATAAAAGTTAATTAACCTTAAAATCATTAGAGTCATTTGTAACGTAGTGAAATGTATGATTGCATGAAGAATCCTTTTGCGTAGAAAGATTTTGTTTTCGTAGTTAGTACAGCGGTACATACTATAAATGTAGCTCCATCCAGTTTACAGATATTTCTCGTTTAAAACGATATAAGTTGACATCGTATCCATATACGTTTTTGTGTTCAGTGTCATCCACTCAATCTACAGCCGGCATGCTTCCTGTAAAACTCAATGTATACCTGACCACCACGTGTGTCATATTATATCATCAGTATTATATTCCAGTACTATATAGCAATACTCGGCTTCAAATACAGCTATATACGAGACCGAGACTCTTCGTCGTCGTCGAGTCTCGATGGAATTTTTTTCGCCGCGTCGGGCTCGCTCGCAGTACGGCTCCGTGCGAATGAATGAAAGTTCGCCGCCTATGAAATGTTTCATTTCGAATCGTATTTCCTGCCCGCTCTGTCTTCTAAATCGCTAATCCCTGTAACAAATTCGACCCTTAAGAAGCGGCAGTGTTCTCCATATGCTGGAACTTTAAGGGACTGCCGCTGCATTCAGTGTTAAGTGTGTGACATCGTAGCAGCTGAAGTAGCAAGGCTTTTGATCCCCCAAAAATTGCTGAAAATTTAAGCTTAATTTTGGTGTAATCTTCCATTTCTGTTTCGGACAGCACACGTTTTGTATGGGGTGGCTGATTTTCAGAGGGGTCGATGTGAAAATAAAAGGCGTGGCTGCCCCCCTGTAAAACCTATTATGGAGAACACTGGATGGCGCCCAATAATGAGTATGTCATAAGGAATGTTTTCTTATTGACGCTATGTCTTTGGAAATCCACTATATGGAAACAAACACTTCAAATTTATGGACGATTGAAAGGTATTTTCGATTCTAAATATAGATGGGAAATTCTGTTTATTTACTTCCTCCTTTCAATTGCTCAATTTTGACTTATGTTTTATTATCGAATCGGGGAATTCCTAAAATGTTTGTCGGGCCGGTCTAAATAAAAAGGGAGGGTTTTTTTGGCATTTTTCGATCCACTTATCGAGCAGGACTACCGGTACGAATGGAACTTTTTCTAGGCGATATAGCCGCGACGCCGCCCGTACCCGTAGAACGGAGACCGCCCGTGTAGCGATGAGGTAAAGATTTGCTGTGACGTGGTTTTTCGTTGTAGAATGGACAAGGATGGGACTTTACGGGTAGATTGGAATGAATGGCGAGAATACCTAATATACCATCCGAGTTGTGATATTCTAGATATACTCCACTATTGGCGACATGCTAACACAGTAAGCTTCCGTAGAACTATAGATTTTTAAATCCATAACCATCGATTTGAACAGTTTGTTTGACTCGGTTACACCTGAGGTTTGCGGTCCAAATCATTTTAATCGACGAAATAGATAAACCTGGGATTGACTTGGGCTCCCTAACGAACGACCATCGATCCGTTGAAGATTGTTTTCGAACTTTCGATTAGCACCAGACAAATTTCGACTTATCCAAAGTTTATTTCCCCTTTTTCTCCTTGTGTGTCATCTTTCTTATCTATCTATTCGATTTCAAATTCAGTTTATTTTCTTTCTTTTTTTTTTGCTGAATCTGTTCTCGTTTGCTTTTAAAGAAGCTAACGGTGGTAAGACGGGTGTGTCTGTCGTTTAGAGAAATGGTTCCCATCCGAACGTCCTCGGCTCTGCTTTATGCGTGTGTGTGTGTGTGTAACCCGACGATCCCTATTTTCCGTAACCCTTCGGTGTCGTTGTATTACGACGTATTTTCATAATTGATAATAACTAAATAATAAAGCGAGATTACTGTTGCATCATTTGCCGTGCGAGAACCTGCTGCGACCTTGCTACGCAATGCTGCTTTCTGTAACTTTTCCGATGCTATATATTTAACTAGATGAAACGAAGAAAACTGTTATACCGTATCATGTACAAACGATCCTATCGTCGTTCGATACGTTTTCATGTTCTTATCTTGTGTTCGGTGTATGATGTTCTAACAAATTCATTACTATTTCATTTTGACCGCACTCCTCAGTGTGTAAGTACTAGGAAACCTCGAAAAACCGATTCTCTTGAATTTTTACTTTCCGACTTTCATATCACAGTTATTCGTTGATTTGCAAATTTATTTATTTTTTTTCTTCGATATTTCGTTTCGATATTTCTATAGTTCCTAGTACGTTGTGTTGACTATTTACGAGATGTCGAAGTTTTATTCTATATGTGTAGAAGATAACGTTGATTTTACATATAATCGTAATAATATATACATACATATATATTCATAATACGGGACAAAAAACTATGTAATGTTTATGGTGTGTCCTTCCTTTCTTGATCGTACACACTTTAACTCTTTGAATTTGTCTACCCGTTTGTGCTATGTAACCGTACCCATGCTTAAAACTTAAGATTTAGCACGAATGTCTTGATAATCGAATGAATGGAAATATTTTTTCAATTCGCTTCTCATTCAAACGCTTCGTTTTTATGTGCATGATCTTTTCACTCGTTCGACGAAAACCTGTCGTACGTACATTGTACTGCGGCGATTTCGTAATAAAGTTCCGAAAAAATTTCCTGAAATGAAAACGAATGTCGTTCGCCGAAATAAAAAATCGTTAATTTGTTCGCCTTCTCTCTTAGATCATCGATATCGGTGAGAATTCCGTCGTTCCCGATGACTTCACGCAAGAGGAGATACAATCGGGAATGTGGTGGCGCTCCCTGGTGGCGGGCGGGTCGGCCGGTGCCGTGTCGCGAACGTGTACAGCTCCACTCGATCGGTTGAAAGTATTACTGCAGGTAAGACATTTACGGAATCTAAGACCCTACGACGGCTTTGGTTCATTCAGACCTGACTACGACTGTTATTTGAGAGAAGTTTGAAATTCTTTTTAAGAGCTCGATTACTCCAAAAAATGTCGAAGTTCCCTCAAAATCAGAATAATTTTTTAGTTCATTTCAATAAAACCACTATTTTTGGTGAACCCATCTCCCCTCTGACCCCAGGTAGTCTGGTCCATACATCGGAAATAACCACTTAAACTCTGGATGGAGTCCAACTTAACCAACAACTGAGGGTCCAAGTTGACAATTTCGGCTTGCATGTGGTAGGCTTATAAGAATGACTAATATTCTTAAATCACGTTTATTACAGGTTCATGCTTCCAAGAAGAATCAACTGGGTATTTACAGCGGGTTTAAATCGATGTTGAGAGAAGGCGGCGTGAAGTCGCTGTGGAGAGGCAACGGTGTCAATGTAATCAAAATTGCTCCCGAATCGGCCATGAAATTTATGGCTTACGAACAGGTACGTGTGCGACCTAGCTAGTCATCTATTCATGGGGTCAGATCTAAGGAATGAAAGCAAGCATATCCGATATTTTGCTAGCCCCCTCAAAAATCAACTTGCCCTATACAGGCAGTCCGATTGGTTGTACAATCATCTGCACAATCATCTGCAATCATCCGTTGTATCAAGTAGGAAGAAAGCATAAACACTTAAATTTGCATGAGCCTGGTGGAAAGTACGATAGCCTACTTGCTCTAATGAGAATATACTTGTCCCGGGCAATCGGACGAGTGCTTAGATCAGACCCTGATTCAGTGTTGTAAACAACTCTGTGTAAGTCAAATACATCAGAACTAGACTATAGACTAGCTTCGAGATAAACGATGTTCCAGTTGTGGGAATGCAGGGTGGCCACTGAACTGAAAAACCCGGTAAACTCAAAGAATCAGAAAAAATCAGGGAATTTGTAGATTTGCAGAAAGTGGGCACCTTTGAATCAAAGTGTGTAATTCCACAAGAACTGTGTGGAGGGATATGCGCAGTAGTCTCTGGGGAATATCCAGCTTATCGTATTAAGAGGCATTAAACGATTGACTGAGTTTTGATGAGTTACCCGACTGAACTCTGCGGAGTTGACCGTAGTTGAAGTAGGGAGCGTAAAATTATGAGTAATAATTATATTTTCAGGTGAAACGATTGTTTCGCGGCGACGACAACCGCGATTTACAGCTGTACGAACGTTTCCTGTCGGGTTCGATGGCCGGAGCGATCTCGCAGACGATCATCTATCCGATGGAGGTTCTGAAAACGCGTCTGGCGCTGCGTAAAAGCGGCGAATACACCGGCATGTTCGACTGCGCCAAGAAAATCTACAAAAAAGACGGACTACGCGTGTTTTATCGCGGGTACATACCGAATATAATCGGCATTATTCCATACGCCGGCATTGATCTTGCTATATATGAGGTAGATATAATTAATCGTCGACAGGGGTGGATACAGGGCCCTATCTCGAGGGCGGTTCCAAATTGTATAAGGCCACTCACTATTACGGGGGAGGGCACTATGTCAAATCAAAAAAGGCACTTAACGTCAAATTTGTGGTTTTCAGGGGTACTTACTACACCAAATCATGCCAAACAATGGCAGTTTTACGTCAAATCCATAGATTTAGGGGCATCTTCAAGGTGCACAGACAAAGCTCGACAGTATTCCAGAACCCTCAGAAACCCCCCACAGTGTTTTCAATAAGAGCCTGGTCCCCTTTTCAAAACAGCCTTCATTTCCGGGACTGTGACATATTATGGGACTTCAAAGGGACCTGGCTTGTTAATTTCTTATTGAAAACACTGCCCCCTGGATCCGCCCCTGATCGAAATCTGTTACGTTGTACTGTGGCAGTTTCAAATTACTCGATGATTTGAATAAATGTGTGCGGTTAATTCTCTTCGCAGACGTTGAAAAATTATTACATAGCCAAACATCCGGATAACGCCGATCCCGGGGTGATGGTTCTATTGGCGTGTGGTACGACGAGCAGTACGTGCGGTCAACTAGCTAGCTACCCGTTGGCATTAGTTAGAACTAAATTACAAGCTAAAGGTGAGAGATATGAAGTGAATTATGAGTTTGAAATATGGTGTAGAAGAAATGGAATGAAATTTAAATCAAAACTTTGGAAGCAAATCAATGATGATGATGATGATAATAGTAATATTTATGTCGGCATCAATTGAGAATTACAAAAATACGTAGAACACAGTAGAATTAGTAAATTGTTGATAGAGGCTGAACTGAACCGTAAAGGCTATACAATTAGGACGTTCTGGGACCAGTTGCTCTAAAGTAAGTTAGAAATAACCAACCAGTTACCGGTAGTTATCTTTAACCAACTTATGAGCAACTGGCCCATGGCCTCTAATAAGAATTTATTGTAAATCAGAATTTACTTTTTCTTTTTCAGTTGACAGTAAAGCTTCCTTCGTGTCATTGATTAAAACGATCGTGAAAGAAGAAGGACCTTTCGGACTATACCGCGGTTTGGCGCCCAACTTTTTGAAAGTGGCGCCGGCCGTCAGTATAAGCTACGTTATATACGAACACGTTAGGAAACTTCTGTCCAGTAACATCACATAAACCGCCATCGTCCGAACGCTGCGACACTAAATGAATCTTATTCCTTACTCCTACAGGGTCCAAAACTAGAAATGAAGTGATATATAGCGAGTACGCATAGCGCGTGGTATCGATATTTATTTTGGACAAAACGAGGATTTTAGTTTTCGTTTATTCGTACTTCATAACCGAATAAGAAAATATATGAATTTGTAAAGGGGCTGTTCGTGAAGTATGTATGCGTGCTGATTTTTCAACCCTCCTGGTATGTCCATCGGGAGAAGTGGGAGATTTATGAACGGCCCCGAAATAGACAAAATGATACCGTTGGTATTGACGATGGGTATCGAGGATGAGCGATCAATTCTGCTATCACTTATTGCGGAGAATAAGGAAGAATGATTTGATAGTTATGAAGCGGTTCAAGGTCGAAGCAGCTGATGCAAGTAATAAACGAATATAGGGCCTCTCATTAAACGTTGTTCATAATTTTCTCGAAGTAGAAAAGAAAATTGAACTGATTTTCACAGTAACTCGAGTCTAGGCTAAGAGAGAATGCCATTATCTGTTCTCATCTTCTAATAAAGTATATATACTCGTATCTACAATATACCGAAAACATGATCGCTGTCACATTAACAAACTATGTAGTAACTGACCTGGGTCCAGTTCCACAGTTCGGTGTTAAGATTTGACTTTGAGTTAACTCATTGAAAATGAACTAATTTTAACTCAGAGTTAACTCTAACTCACAACTGTGGAACTGGGTCCTGAGTATCAACTTCACTTGTTCAAGATTTGAGTCTTAAAATAATTTTTCTTTCGGATTGAAATCCTTGATTTTGAAAAGTTGATGCTTGGAATTTCTTTAGTGTAGTGGCTATAGGGGGTCTCTGTTTTAACAGTACAGTCTATTCTACTTTCGAGGTTTTTTTAAATAATTATTATCAACTGAACACGATATAATAATGAAATAGCACAGTCAGTTGTACTGAGTATATGCATATATTTATATATGAAAGTCTATTTAATTTTCCATATCTGCTTCAATAACCCGGTCAAATAAAATGTACGTACACCCAAAGTATTGTGCGTATATGAAATACAGTGATTTGTCGAGATCAACTTATTTGTGATGAAGTCTTTGAAAGGAATTCATTCCGTTTGTACTGGCTTTTTGATAATTAGGACGAGTACGTGTGTACATGTACCTCGGAAAGTTGAAGGGTTTCATTTAAAAAAAAAACGAATGTTTTAATCAGTTTATTGTGATTCATTCATTGAGTAAAAAAGGGTGTGGTTATAACAGTATGAACTGCCTGTATGTAAGGTACCGATTTAAACCGGTTATTACCAGCCTCGGCGTCTGGGTATCTCTATATATCTATTTACTGTGATACTGAGTGTTAAGTATGAATGTACTGCATCTCACACTCACTACTTAGATTTTTTCTACAAAAAAAACTTTAGTGCGCGTATTTAATCTCTAGTTGTTAACGATGGTGAATCAGATGGACGAGTGATTCTCCTACTCGTGCAGCTTTTCGTACCAAGATTTTTTTTCCTGCTTGTTGTAAACGGTAAAAAATAGATAAACTCACCAATAAACTGGCTGTTGTCAACGTATTTAATTCATTATCGTGAAATACTTGAGTGCACCTCTGTGAAATCGGTGTAATTTATAATTTATTCAATTTTCAGTTGAAAAAATTTATACGTTGTCGTGTTTTTTGTTACATGATTGGGCAACATTTCGAACACCTTGCATTCCACTCCTTCACACAAATACTTATTTTGTGTGCATATTTTTCCCATTTCAAAGTAAACATTCATGAAAAGAAGATAACCTGTGTTGTAAAGTAAAGTATGTTATTCGTCGGGCTTAGTTATGAAATAGAATGTATACTTTGAAGCTAGTTCGTTTGCTTATGTTTTACTGATGTAATCTTACCTCTGTGAATCCTGGCTTCTTTTTACAACCTACAAAACTCGCTAACATCTGATACTGTAGAACAGTCGTACATGGACACGTTGAATATAGGATTATTTTGGGTTAGACTTGGCCAGCTTCCTTCACGCATGATTGGTATTATCAGTAAAGAATCTGATCTTTTCCAACGGTGAAAATTAGCCTCGAGATCACTTATAAATAGGATCTTATAGACTGCTAGGATTCAGATCTTTTATTCGTTTCATATGCGTCATTATTCGAATGCTTCTTTCATATTTGGGTATCGCTCGCTCGAATAGAAACTATCAGCTGTGTATGATGCCATTAAATCTTGTTAAGAATTATGTTATTGAAATTAATAAACTTTTTATGAATAACTTGATAAATATGTGTCTTGTTTATTACATTGTTGAAGAGGTTTTTCTCAGATTTGGACGACTATGACTTTTGTCCCGACCGAATGCCCAATAAGGAGGCCCTTCCAGGGTCCCTGCGACTCCTTGAAAACTCTTTCTAAATGAAAAATGCTTTTAAAGGTCCTCGAATATCCTAGATTTTGAGCAAAATGCTCGATAGTCCTTGAAAACTTGAATTTTGAGAAATTGGCCATTAGAAAATTCTTAGGTTTTAGACCTAGTTAGCAGTCATAGGCCTTATTCACATCTTCCACAGTTTACCAGAGATGATTTAGGAGCAGTCTACAGTAATTGGGATATGAAAGTGATGCATACACTCCTTGAAATTTTCTGCTTAAAAAGCCCTTCAATCCTGGAATGACAGATCTGTAGGGACCCTGCCTTTACAAGGTAACCGAACCCGAGTTGGGTTCTACCAAAGTCAAAGATATGAAGACGGTAATGTTATGTTCAGTTATAACTATTTATATTCATTACAGTTGTATTCGAGTAAAACAGAGCACCAAATAGAATACACATATACAAAACAATAAAACATTTGTAAAAGTAGTGGCAAAGAAGATCTATAAGTCACATGTATATACAGTAAAATACTTGTGGAGTTCTTGAGAGAAACTATCATCTGACAATCAAGTCTAGCTGAATTCCGCAAATATTTCAGGTATAGCATATGTCATTTGTACAATAAATAATCCACCAATAGAAGCGATGACAAGAAATTACTAAAATAAGCAGCTTGAAATAATAACTACACAAGGTGTGTCTTAATGTGAGCAATTGATTATGCATAATGAATTCAATATAGTTTAAAAGTATTAAAAATATTGCACAAACAAAATATCCAGTCTCTTAAACACATGAACAATAAATAATTCGAAGGAATTTCATTTTTGTCATGATTTTTCTAGTTATTGCAGGGAAAGCTGCGTAGATAATTTTAAGCCTAAGAAAAACGTAAAACTAAATAGTGAAATAGAACCCAATTTGTGCGAAGTGTATGTCTCTGGGGGAATTTCATCATAATCGCTCGTAATAACGGTATTCGACTCGATCGCCTAAACAGGGACTGATGAAGAATAGGTAGCCATCTTTAATCAGCGAAGGAAGTTCCGACCAAAATGTGTAGTTCGGTATCAATTCGCATCCACTCGAATTATACACCGTCTTATTATACAAACAACCTACAAATGAAAATCAATCGAAAAATTCGATAAAACACCGAACAATTTCATTAAATCTGATGTCAGTACTTGGTATTGGGCTAACTCGATGAATTCTTTTCATCAAACCTTATTGAGTACGTTCAAGAGAATAATTTTACTTTGATTAAGCAGGGGCGGACCCAGAGGGCAAACTTGATTGCCTTCTTAGATTTAATAGGGCATATTATTGTAATCATAAAGAAAACTGTCTGCACTTGTATCAGCGAGCCACGCAGCGGCGACGCCCGAATTCCACCGAAAACCACCACTTTGTTTTTGAAAGCATGCCAGAAGCAATCATTTTTTTCCCAGAGTTTAAAAAAAATCATATACTTTGATAGTTGAAGGGCATTTAAAAATGTTGACTGCCTTCCGGAAGGCATGGAAGGCAACCTGGATCCGCCCCTGTTAAGACCCTTTCTTTGCCAGTTATCCCACCAGATGGCATGTGTATCAATAAGACAACTCGATCAAAATTTAGTTCATTTTAAATTAACTTTCATCTAGATTTTTAGCCTCCCACAGAAAACGGTTAGCAAATCAAGTCTCTTGATAAACTTTTGGGGTCAGTTGCTCAAAAGTTGGTTACAGTTAATCGGTGAATAACGATAGGTGAGAATGCGATTTCAATCGTCATCGGCTATGGCAATTATCCACTACTCTTGAGAGTTCACTCTTACCAACTTTGAGTAACTGACCCTCGATCTCTTAGATCTGGTTAGAAGAAAATCAGGGTATGCCCACCATTTATTCAATTTGGCCCTAGACCCTGGACTAAATCTCGAAATAAATGGCTGAATTCGTTGAAATGAAAGCCGATCCTAATTTTCGCACTTACCAACAAGAAGATAGGTCGCGGTGAGGAACGTGAGGGTGATGAGTAAAACGCTGCCTACGCTGAGTCGATTCAAACAGCCATCTAAACAAGCACATTTCGATGATAAAACCATCTCTCTGAGGTTTTTATTCGCAGCACCAATTACCGACAGTTTATTTGTATCGGAACATTGTAGTTTAATATTCGTAGTAATCTGCGAACTGCCAGAACCTATAATAAATGTATGTCGTATTCAGAAAATATGCCTGGATTCTGAAATTGCGAGGGAGGATGCGACTTTCCCTGATCTGAGAGAAACCTAAAATCACTGTGGACCTGGGCCCTTGGTGGAATTAAGTCAGTGGACCATTAGAAATAAGAAAATCAACAAAACCATTAGGCCTAGGCCGTGGATATTTAGTTGACGCAGCATTATTCCTGTTAACACTGTTTTGCAAAACTGGAGCTCTTTGAATCCCCTAGAATGTTTTTATCCGTAGCTCTAAAACAGACCCTTAACCTATCTTGTCATATAGATGTCGGCAAAATAGGGGTTTCCAAAATAATACCACATCGGAAAAATATCCACTTCCAAAACCACGATCAACCTACCGACAGTATAAACCATGGTTACCGTACTGTTGTTTGTCGCTATTGCTTTAAACACGACGGAGTCCGGGCTTCCGAGATTCAAATACTTAGAATTTTTGCGATCGTATTCGCAGACGGCGACGTTTTCGCAGACGTGTTTCGAATAACGTTCGGTAAATCCGACGCACGGTTTAAACGAGTAGAGATTCAAATCGGTACCGGTAACGTTACTGAACACGGCATCTTGTCCCGGCGCGAGCTCCGCTAAACTCGTTAAATCAATCGTACCGCTACCGTCCGCCATTTGGCAAATACAATTTCCTTTTTTTTCGCACACGATCGTGTTACCAGTCGAAGCGCCTAAAACTGACGTCGTCGCAAAAACGCTCACAAATATGAACGACCAATAAATGAGATTCGTACATCGGATTTTCCTCTCAAATGAGTTAATTAATAATGCAAACGGTATAGTAGAAAAAGTCAGCAGATCAATTTTATTCACGATTTCGTCCTCCATCCTTCTAATTGCCTGATCTGTGATCAGAGATGATCTACAAAATTAATTTAACCACTGGCACCAGCAGGACCGAGTCGACTGTTTTAATAATTTCATCCAGCAAACAGCATTGAATTTGTTTAAATGGCAACACTCACAAACTATCGAACTGAGTCCAGCTCACAAATCGTAAACGACCAGGATCAATTCGATCTGTCAATATGTGGACTGGAGCAATAAAAAGTTGAATTGAATTTAATTGTCAAAAAACCTCGATTACCACTGCTGGTATCAATTCAATTAAATTATATTTACATTAAAAGCGTTTTGGTGTTTCCCTTAAATATAGTTTGTATTGACATTTTTCATGTATTGATTGATCTAAACTAATTGGTTGACATGATCTATTGTTTTATGAGGGAGTGAAATGTAGGTGTTGAATAGATGGGATTCGAACTGTTCGCAGTCAAACCCGTACGGAAATTCGGAATCGAGATCTGCAAAATATCTGCATTTCGATACTAAATTCCATATTTGCAAAGGCTGAACTGGCCAGAATGGGCTTTTCTTTTTAAGAAAAATAGATTAAGTCGAGTGATTTTCGAGTAAATGAGCTATTTGACTACAATCTCAATGCTCTATAAAATCCCGTCGTTTCTCTTGCGCCAGAGAAAGCGGCCGCCATTTTAATTGTTCTTATCGAAAAAGGTCACGGACGTTTTTCGACTATTTATTTCCAGATTATCGTTTACAGACTCGAAACGGAGTGTCTATCGGTGATATCTCTGGACGGGTAAGCACCTAAAGGACGGACGACGTGTGTATTTTGATTTTCGGGTTAAAAATGGGCGCTTCGAGGCGTTCAGAACGGGCGAAATTCGTCAGACCGCGCCTCGAGTTCATTTTCGTTTGCGCCGCGCTTCATTCTTCACACGCGCTTCTCTTCTCTGACCTTGCGCCTCAATCGGTGGCGTTTGTTGTGGTCGTCCGAATCAAGTCAAAATATCTTCAAATACGCCCCCAATTCTTTACGAAATACCTATTAATTGCTATCGACTTTATATTATCAGTTTTCACTATCTTAAAATTCCTGATGAAATTGAAAATTGCCGATTGATTTAGCCGGCTCTTATATACATTCCTTGAAGCTGACCTTGTCCTTATGTTACTGGCCTTCCACATTCAAGGTTACATTGAACATGTAAACAAATACAAGTAGGTTAAATGTTGAGGCGACAGGAGAAAGAAAGACTTGAGCAAAAGACTCACAAAAACTTTTTAGATAATTTGATAGTTCAATTAATTAATCGTTAAATGCTGGAGGTGATTTTAACAGTTGGTCAATTTGCTTTTTGATATTTTTTCCCTTTTTGATTGAATTAAGAAACGGGTACGGTAGTGCTATAGACTAGTTTCATCAGTTAGAAAGGGGATAATATATTGATCAATAGAATTTTTTAATCACCAAATCCAACTGAAACTGTAGTAGTAAGTGTATCGTAATTCAATCAAAAGGAAAAAATATCAAAAGCAACCAAAAATTCAGAAAATCTGGATTTGTTCTGCGATTTGATTTGTTTTTCACAATTTTTTTTCAGCGGGGAACAAATGTAGAATACAATGGCTACGACATGTAACTCAGAGGTTGGTATTTCGCCGGTTCTGTTGCAGGCGATCACCCATCAACTGTCGACTCCAGGCGGTTCGGGCGGCAACGACGCCAACAAAGTCGTATTTTGCGACACCGACGGAAATATCATAATTCAGCGTAACGACCTGACGGGCGAATTTAACGCCGATGGCGGTGAATTGCAGCAGTATGTACTGCAAGAAACGGTCGCGTCGACGCACGCCGCGCGGCCGAGGGGTTCGCGGCCGGTGATTTTAAAAACGGAAACTCGCGCCGACGGTAAAATGCAGCAGTGGGAGGTCGTACCGGCCGATGAGGAAAATGCGACGACGCACGCACACGAGATGTACGTATCGGACGCGGGTCTCGACAGTAAAAAACTCGTGTTTCAAGTTCCGCGGTCGGACGTGAGTACGGGCGGCGTGTTTCATTTAGGCGGCCATTCGACTCGGTCGGTGAAACACGACGGCGGCGCCGGCGATCACGGCGCCACCGACGACGGACAGCAGATCATCATCTTCACGCACGAGGACGACGCGTCGACGCAGTCTCGTACGACTGGCGAGATCGGCGCGAACGCGGAGGTCGTGTTCGATAGCGATCCGAGTTTGAGCGAGCAGCAGACCGGCGGCTTGGGCGTCGGCGGGGGTAAACGCGCGCGGTACGAGGGCGTTGACGTTCTGCTGATTAACGACGCCGGCGAAGCGTCGTATATCGTACCGACGAGGGACAGCGGTAAAACGTCGCAGTGGTCGAATTACGTGAAACAGTTTGAAGATATGGGACCGTGTCCGATCTGTGCGGATAAAGTATCAGGTAAGGATGAACGGCTTAACGCACACCGATTTATCCTATTGCTGTTGATCGCTATGGATCCATACCACTCCTTGATTTCTTAAATACACCTAAATAGAAAATGCTTAAAAGTGCTCAAAACTCTATTTATTGGATACAAATTGCCCAAAACTTTTTAAAAACTTCAATTTTGAGAAACAGGCAATTGGAAATGTTTGTAGTTGCACTGTAAGAAACAAGTCATTACAGTTTTAACCAGGATTTTTTTCACCCAATTAGGCAGTTACTGGATGAGAAACCGAGTTTATAAGTGTATTGTATAATGATTTGCTAAAAAAAACCACAAATGGTTTAGTGAGATAAACAGTACTGATTTAGGATGAGTTTACTTAGTTGGGATATGAAAGTGATACAGATGCTTCCTCGAAATAAGAAATTTTCTCCTTTACAACTTGTATCTGATCTGTAAGCATCCTCTTTAACGTGTGCAGCAGCACCTGGAGCCGATTTCATCTTGTCTTGTAGTAAGAAGTATTTGAGAATTTGATGAATGGTGTTCTAACCGAATTCTATGTTCTAACCTAGCCAGGGAATATTTGCGAAATTCGACATTTATACTTCACATAGCATTTGCCAAGAGAGACTTTCTTCAACCATTTTTCTTGAAAATCACGTCTTATCGATTGTAGATCAAAGTCTTCGGCTTCACATTTATCGTGCCATTAAAGAAAGATATTCGTTACTTTTCAGGGTATCATTACGGTGTTTACTGTTGCGAAAGTTGTAAAGGATTTTTCAAACGAACCGTTCAGAATAAGAAAGTGTTCGCCTGTCATCGGGCCGACGATTGCGAGGTGACCGTGCACAGTAGGAAAAAGTGTCCTGCTTGTCGGTTTAGGAAATGTGTCGATGCCGGAATGAAAGTACAAGGTCAGTGAGGCACTTGCCGTATAGAAAAAAACTTTGTTCTTTGGGGATTTTTTTGCAAATGATTATAAAAATGCTGAATTTATTAAAAAGAGTTCGATGCAATTAGATAGATATCAATTGTACGTATTCGCGTTGATGAAAAGTAAATTAGGATTACAAACTCTAGCGGTTGCTTTGATTAGATTTACATATTTAGCTATTTTTGAATGGGTCGAAATTAATGCGCCATTAGGAGTTTTCCAGAATCAGTAGAGTGCAAAAACTTAAATTTTAAATGTTTTTTTACCCTTTTGCCATGTTATCCTATGGTCACCTGTTGTTTGCTATTTCAAGTACCATCAGTTATTGAGTCGTTCAAAGCTAATAATCCAGGGTATTATTTTAGGTATTAGGTTAGATTTGTCTTAAAATGGGCTTTGAAAACATTTGTCAGTCGTATGATATAGAAATGAAACTGAAACTTCTTTTTTGGATCAGTTTAGTTATGAGAACTTAAACGATCAACTTCTTTTTCATAGCAATTCGAGAAGACCGATCTCGAGGTGGTCGCAGCATTTACGACGGTTGTTCGCCCCGAATCGGCAAAGTGAAATCGGTTTCTCAAAGAACGCAGCCACCTGCCGAGAAAGAAAAACCTCATCATCGCGAAATAAACGTTCGTTTGGAAGTGCAATCCCGATCGCCGGAAGCCGGACCGAGCACGATCGGCGCCGGTGCGAATTTACCGGAGCCGTCAACTCCGAGTCGTGGCGTCGTCGCCGCCGAGTTCGCGACGACGCCGCAGACATCGTTAGCGTCGATATTGAACAATACGCGCAGCGGCAACAGCGGTTCGAGCGGTGACTTCGACCGTGTGAAACCGATCGTGCCGCAGCTCGTCAGCGACATCATGAATTTGGAATCATTACTCACCGAGGACGAGGACGACGTGCCGAACTCCGACGATAATTTCTACACCAGTCTTCTTCAACTCGCCGATCAACGTTTGTATAAGATCGTGCGCTGGGCTCGCAGTTTGCCCGATTTCGCCGTCATTTCGGTAAGTTCGGGGAAAAATTCGGGAAAGGCAAAAATTGCCAAAAAACCTAGAAAACTCACTAATATCCGCGATTCACTAATATGACCATGTATTCTTTTTATCAACACATGATTCATTAGAAATCGGTTCATTTTAACATTTCAAACCAAAAGATTCCTATATTCACCTGCAGATAAGCAATTTTGCGTTAACTTATAACATAACATTACAAAACTCAAGAGAATTTGTAAATTGGACAAATTGCCACCTTGTCTGTTTTGTGAAAATTTCTGTGGGTTTTATTGAGTCCGACAGATGATGATATTGTGATTCTAAGTGATTCACTTTTGTTGTTCGTTCCATTGCAGACGGACGATCAAATATTACTGTTACAGAACTGCTGGGCTGAATTGTTATGTTTAGATTGTTGCTGGAGGTCTTTACAAACTCCTAATGAAATCAAGCTATCATACAGGTACAGATAGATGGTTTCATTTCGCCGATTTTCGTGTAATGAACAATGAGGAATTGTAGATGGTTTCATATGTTCATTAACTCTCTATTTTCAATAGTCGGTCGATAGATTTAGAGATGGCGCGTGAACTGGGAGCTGTCGAGATTGTCAATCGCATGATGGATTTGACCGAATATCTTCACAGAATACAGTTAGATATGCACGAGTTCGCTTGTCTCAAAGTTCTCATTCTGATGTCTCCGGGTAAGTTTGAGTGCTGTTTAGTTTGCTCGCAATGATCGTAACCTGCTAACCTGCTCCAAGGTGGTCATTTTCCTGGGAATCGGGGAAAAGTCGGGGATTTTTGTAACAAAATAGCTACAAATCAGGGAAAAGTCAGGGAAATTAGTTGAGATTGCTTGGTCACACGTATAATGAAACGGTTTCTGTCTATGTCTTATCTATTTGACTGTGTTAATTGATTGGATTCTTAGCAGATCAAGTCAGTTATAACAACGTGCGTGTCAGGGGAAAAACAAGTCTTATAAAAGTGGCCCACCTGTGTTGTTTGTTGATTTATTCCCCCGGAAAATGCTCTGTTGATTTAGGGATCCAGACGATACGCGGTCCAAACTATATAGACCGTGCCCAATCCTGTGGTCGACGATTTCTGCGCTGTAGTTCCGACTAACGACTGACGTTCGGTTTCTATTAGTTGGTTAATAATCAACGAACTCTGATAACCGAAGTTCGCCCTGGTGGTCGACGCATTAAAACGATCGTTGATTTTTTATCACGCTTTTTTTTTTGTTTGTTTTCCAGCTATCGTTGATTTTTTATCACGCTTTTTTTTTTTTTTGTTTTCCGGCTAGATATGAAAGGATTGAAGGATATCGACAGCGTGCGCGACTATCAGGAGAAAGTCACCGACGCGTTGATGCTGTACACTTCCACGCACTACCCGCACCGCAGCAACAAATTCGGCGAACTGCTGCTTCGTTTGCCGGAGCTCGCGCGCACGAGCATGATGGGCAAAGAACTGTTAGCGCAGAAAGATTTGCCGGCCGAGGTGTCGTCGTTCAGTTTGCTGATGGAACTTCTCAAAACGAACACGGCCGCGTCGTGAATGAACCAAACTGCGTAACGAGGAACGGCTTTTATTCGATCGCGACTCCATTCGAGCCGACAATTGAAAATCGCGGATGAAAAAAATATGAATTAATATGGGTAATAATTTAAATCTATGACATTATATCATGTTCGCATATTTATTATCGACTGACTGCATTTCTTATGTCCTTATGAATAATGTATTTAGAAAATAGTAGTAAATGAAGTGATAAGTGGACCAATTTTAACATAATGTAAATAAGCTTGTATATACCAGATGTGTGTATATATGCGTTCAATATGTAATAGCTTTGTGAAGCCGGATATTATAATATGAATTTGTACTAGCGTAATATTGAAGTCAATGTATAATAGCTGCTCTTCTACGAGCCTAAATTAGAGTGAGAGTGAGAGGGAGAGAGAGAGAGAAAAAGGATTGAATTATTGTAATTCACGAATGTATCTACATCATCTGGGCCTACTGAATATTAACATCCTTTTGACGTACTTGATTCTATCAATCGATCATCGTCGACCCTCGATAAGTTAGAAAGATTCGAACCGAAACTTGAAAATTTGAAACTCGTTTTCAAATTCGACGTTCATTTCTTTTCTTTTTTCAAATAAAAGCATGAACTCGTATGAATGGTATTCGGTCTGGTCGTTCTAGGAGTGTTAATATATAAGGTATTTATTTTTCACCGTTTGAAAGGGATACGTAAGGGATACGTGTCTGTAGTTTTACTGTGTAATTTCAAGTCTACGAAGGACATAATACTGTAAGGCCTTTTTAACTACTTCGAGTGCTTGTTTTTGAAGGAAATAATTACGGCATAAGGGCGATTGGAAAAGAGAATCAAAAACGTTTTTCAATTACAGGTGTTTTTAAATGAATGCCAGGGAATAGGGAAAAAATTGAAATTCAGACATTAGTTCTGTAAAGAGAATTAAGGCGAAAATAACATGAAAAATTTCTTTTAACCTTGATGAAAACCTCATGATGAAAATTATTCATTATATCAAAATTGAAGGCAAAAATAGCTGGGAAAAATTTTTTAGATCATCGAAAACCACCTTGACAAAAGAAATTATTTTACTTTTTTTTTATTTGATGTTCTTGGCAGAATGCCAGGTGGCAGATCCGTACTCAAAGTAGTAAAAAAAGCCCTTATGTCTGCATACATCAGCGACGATCAATGTCAATTTTGTGAGTTTTTAAGATGATGAATTCTGTCGAGAACGATATTCAAATATATTTTTCACTTCGCTCGGCATGTTTGACGTGTCACCTGTTTTTCTGGTTGGATTCTGAATTCAGTTTATTCTGCTGCCGCAACTAGTGTGTGTATAGCTGATCCTATTTTCAGAACCCATTTTACAACAAATATTTGATTCATGCATGCGTGCGTTAAATTTTAGGCCCATTTTATCTCGTAATACCATTTTCTCCTATCTTGATATAGAGTCCATGCTTTAGTTGAAGAATATTGTACCTGTGATGTGGTTGCGCCGACTGTTCAATGGTCATCAAACTAAAATAAAACCTGCCTGCGGGTTGGAATTTATTAGTAAAAGAATTGTTGTGCTTGCTGCTATGTGAGGATTGTACTAGTTCATGTATGAACCATTTTGGCCAGTTAATTTTTTCTCTCGATTGCATTAATATCCAACCATTCCTTCCATTTTTCGAGTTTGACTTGACTTTTAAACCAAGTATTGACTTGTGAACCGATTCTATGAATTTTATGTTGAAAACACTGGGGTTGTTTGAAAACATCCCTTAATAAAACAACAATGGATTATTGACAAAACCTGAAAATAAAAAAAAAACATTTAAATGACGAATATTTTGTGTTTTGTTCATTTATTGCGATTTGAGGATTTTCTCTGCTAGCACAGAAATTAACATCGATGTGAAGTGATTTTTCGAGCGGCTCACTCAGCTGTTTACATTTGTTAATTGACCCAATTAACGTCACGCGTGGGTAATTGACACGCGCATGCGCACGACTATCGGGCACCTTGCAGCCTGAGTAGAGAGATTGCGAGGAAAATCGAACGAGCGACGAAGGATTTTTTACTGGATTTCTAGGATTTAAAAATGGGCCACTTCGGTCCGGCCCGGACGATATATTAAGTCAGAAAGATGATACAGCTGTCGGATTTCGCTGACGACAGCGATTCACTGACATTTGCTGCCGATTTGCGTCGAAATTCGAGCTCGAATTCGTCACCAGTTGAACCTTCGCAATCAATTTCACCCCGTTCTGTCGCTAAAACGGCCGTGTTCTCTTCGATTTCTGATAATTCAGGTACGTAGGTTTGTATGAAATTAGCGGTTGATGCTATTACAACATCGTTTCGATGATTCGGAGGCATTCGTAAGGAATGTTTAGGAACTGTCAATCCACAACCTGCGTCGGCCATTTTGATGACCTAATTACACTAAAATACATGAAAAAGAGTAAATTTTGCTGTTGTAATCCATATTGCCCCTCGAATCCTTGATGTCGAGGGTCTAATTAATCAAAATAAACCAGTATAACTTAACTTAATTGCTAGTGGGCATTTCTAAATATGCCATTGGATTAACAGAAAATACCCAAGCCCATGGCCATATAGTCTATTTTTAAACATGGACTCTCCAAAATTAGTAAAAATTTCTGTTGATTTAATTCCAGAAATTTGATTTATACAATATCCTCGAAACCACAACTGGAATATCACATAATTGCAACGTGGGACGTGGCTCTTTGCGGAGATTTTTTTTTGATCTCGTGATAATAGATTAAACCTTCAGTTTCTTAGGCGGATAGAAAAAAAATTGCATCTAATGAGGGCGAATTAATTATTCCATTCTTCATCGACGACCAACTCAATGAATTCCAATACTAACCAGCGGTCATTACCTAATCTGATCTTGTAGCTCGAGCCTTCTCTAATTGCAGCTGAGAAACACCTCAAGAATTTTTACTTAGGCCTATCGCTAATCTCTAAATCATGTATTCATTCTGAAAATCTCCAGTCGCTCGACGTCTTGCTTTTTCATCCGTATCTAAGTTGGAATTTGTTCGGTGCGGTGAGGAAAATGGACCGAGTCGTTTTGAATCGTAGTCCAATCGCATTTTTACGCCATGAAATATATCGATCGGGCATGCACCAAAAATGTTTGGGGACGTTGAAGATGTCCGTGATTCTTATTTTCAAATTAATCTCATAATTTTGAATATGCTGTACTAACATATGATATACTGTAACCCCACTACGAAGGTAATCTGAATAAACACCTTTGATTAATTTAAAACACTTTCAGTGGAAAACTGATAATTTGGAGAAATTAAGTCGGGCCTAAGTGATAATAAAGAGAAACTATGTCTTAAAATGAAATTGTTAATACTCGGCAACTTTGTTTCAATTTATACATTTGAGGCAGGTGTGAAGATATGGCCTGTCGTTGATTTTCTAGTTGGCCCACTTTTTATTGTATGATCATTTATCAAATTCTTGCAGTGAAAGAGGATTCTGATGCCGAGCACGAACCGGATCAAATGTCACGCGGCATCCACTCTTCGGAATTTTCGGCGTTAACTCGTCGATTCAGTTACGACTTATTTCGCCAACCGACGTTGCAACAACACCAGCAACAACAACAACAACGGATCGGTGTCGTGGACGACGTCAAAAACTGTTCGCCGCCTCCGCTGTCCGATAACCGGGACAGCGCGGCGACAACGACGACGAACAGTCTCGACTTTTGCCGCACGTTCGGCATCGATAACTTCGGCGGGTTACGCGGCGTTGCGCATTCTACCGACGAACTGAATTATCACGATCCCAAGTTCGACGCGCTCGACCACCGCGGCGGAGCGCCGGTGGCGCCCTCTCGACGGACTCTCGATTCCGGCGACGATCGTCAGGAACGGCACATGGAGCATATCGATAACAGCGCCGCCATGCGTCAACGAACTGACCTAACACCAACGTCTCAGGTGCTGATCGATATAGGATCGTCGCGGCATTGTCATCTAGATTTCGTAGCTCGTAATTTACACGGTCAGAATTATTCGCCGGCGACGTCGGTGGCGCCGCCTGGCGAGATCGGTCGCAGAACGCAGCAGCAGCAGCAGCAAGGTATACGTTTAAAACAACAACATTCGTTGTCGATATCGGAAGAAAACATTTCCAGTTCTCCGGAACCAATTGACTCAGCTGAACGTCCGAATTCAGTTAAACCGAACATACCTCCGACTACGCCCTCGAGTATCGATTTGGCGTCGCCGAACTTCGCCGCCGCCGCCATGAACGCCAAACTTATCAAATCCGAACAACGTCATGAGGATTGTTCTTCCGCGAGTGACTTTTTGCTGCACTACCCATCGGAACGTTCGGGGCAGCGTACGCCGGCGCCGTTAGATCTCGGCAAGACGTCGTCGGGAGGCGTGACTAATACTAGTAATGATCTGTTAAGTCCGGTACGGTCGGAAGCCGGTGACCATCGTCATGGAGATCAGTTGACATCGCCGATCAATCAAAATGGTCCGAAATTTCCTGACGTCTACTTGTGAGTATTACGCCTATATGGCCACTGTAATTACTGATTTTGATTATGATACGACTCGGGAGGCCATGGCGATGATGATGGCTGACCTGACAATCTGGGTGACCGAGGGGGTGTCTGACTAGGGGGTCAGACCTTGAAGGCTATGCTGAAAGATGGCAAACTTGGTATCATCTGAAAGCTTGTAAATGGAGCTTTCGAAAAATGTAAACCTTCACCCGGTCATCCCTCATATCTATTGAGTTAGGCCTATAAAGATTTTTCTAACGTGGTCCAAAATCAGTCGTCGGCTGAAATGTACTCGCTGTTCATTGTCAAATTCAAGAGATATGATTGTGAAATCTGCAGTGATATATCAATGAGCTGATGTTTTTACGAGCTGATGTTTTTACGCTTGTACTCCTTCTTTTTCAGTATGGATTCGCAGTTTACTCCGAATGAGAAGAACAGTCCAAAAAGTCCCGTATCTGCTGAAAACGAAGACCCTTCGTTATCTTCGTCTGGTAAGATTCACCCGAGTATTGAAATCGTACACATCGAGGCCTACTTGTATTTCCGTTCGGTTTTAGGATCAAAATCCTCGGCGTCAACTCGAGAATGATATTTGAACGTTGTTAAGACGATGAATTCTGACATTTCGCATTCGGAATCACGTTTACGGCTAAGCCTTAAACGTTTTAAAGGTTGGCTATCGAGTGTCGTGACTGTCTGTCGATGAATTTGTTGAATTCATCGCGATGAGTATTGAGTACATGGAAAATGACTGAAGGCATAGTTTTTGGTCCACGACTAACAGTCCGTCATTACGCACATGGTAATCAAATAGGCCAACGCTTATCTGATAAAAGAACTTAGAAATTGATAAGCAACGATTGAAGTTCATTCACTCGTAATTCACGTTGCTACCCGCGTTCTGGGTAGACGTACGAACCCGAACCCGATAGACGTTCAGTTGTAGGCATGATTGTGTTCAGCGTTTAAAGCCGTCGAAAAGTCATTGACATCATTCGTCTTTTCATGAGTACCAATATAGGTTGACTAGTCCTAGTTGACTAGTTACTAGTCCGCAAACAAATTGTGTAATGTGGGATGACTCCCCTCCCCGTATTTTGTGTTGTAAAAACTCTTTCGGGCTAATACTGTAGTTCGATTTCTTTGCGCGAATGAAACCATCCCCGTATCTTTGAAAAAACCAACGATGTGGATATTTATATAATCGTTAACCTGACGTTGCGAAATTGTTTTTTTTTTCTTTCCATCTTCAGAATTTTATTAAAAATGAAAGAAATCTTTCCAAAACACCAGAGCTGGGTTTGGTAGATGTGGATTTCGTAGATGCTAAATAATCCCTGGGAACATTTTGAAATTTGTCAGTTATGACCATGGTTTCTCATTGTTACTACGGTGGTTGTTACCCAGATTTAGGAGTTACCCCTAGGAATAACTTCGGTTTTAGATTATATATTTATCGTTTCGTCGATATCGTCGAATTTTTTATACATTCTACATCGGACTACAACCTAGGCGACCGGCCTTAATTGATTTCGCCTATATCTATAATTCTATCTATTTGTTGGCACGCTACGAATGGAGGAAATTCGATTAGACAAACAGAGATTCAACAGTTTTATTACTGTCGCAGACATGAATGACAGGGATGGTGGGAGACACGTCCATCTCTGCCAGTTGTTAAACGACTTCGCAGCTGTTTATATAGTTACTCCAACAAGAGAACACATGTGCGCGCATGATATCATAGTTGGGCCTAATCTATTCTCGGCATTAGATCAGGAATCGATTGTGTTGTACCCTTCGATTTGTCGCGAAAAAATGCAGAAAAATCGGAACAAATATCTTCCTTTTCGTAAGTAATCGCGTTTACGGGTATTATATTCAAACGATTAAAAAAATAGGTAGCCAACACCGTCTGCGGTTCGGTATTTCGATACCAGTGCCATATGCCGGAAAGTTTTTTCCTTTTTTTTCTCACGATAGTCGAATGAATTCAATCGGCTCGAAACAATGCGCGAAATCGTTTTGGTCTGCGTCTGTGGCAATGAACTCTCTTGGTAAGCCCCGCGTCGGGTCATCGCGAAAACCTTGAAAACGCACAGATGCGTCGTGAGAGAAAAAGACATAGCTTTTGATTGTTTTCAAAAAAAAGGTTTCAATTCAATTGAAGTCGTTTGTGGCTTACTACTGCATTTGAATAAACGTGAGCTTTCATCTGCGAATGCGCAAGAATAGATGGATAGCTCATTGTGGTTGCGTATAGCCTCCGGGGAATACCGTTGTTGAACTTTTCATGATCTACTTTGTGTCGTATAATCGCGTATTTGGCTCTACGTGAAATGGGAGGTTTTGTGCGTGCGTTTTTTTTGGTATGAAACAGAGGTTTTACTATCTGTAGTCACATGCCAGCTGCATTATAGCCTAGGCCTCTGAAATATTGATTCGTATATAAAGAAGTGATTTAAATATTGACACGCTTTTACATATGCACCATATAGATTCGATGCATTCATTCTATAACTGGTGTATTGATTAATGACTTATTGACTATATATATATATATATATATATATATATATATATATATATATATATATATATATATATTTATATTTATGTATATATAGATCATATATCAGGAATATTGTATTGGGATTCGTTTATAATTACATTTTTTTTAATTACATTTCTTATCGAAATCAAGAAGTGCAGAAGAATCTGTCTATTTTGAAGCTGCAGTAATCTAGCTCGCTGTAGTCTTTCAAGGAATCTATCTCGATTTACTGTTAAGAGGAATCTACCTCGCTGTACTGCTGAGAGGAATCTACCTCGCCGTACTGTTGAGAGGAATCTACCTCGTTGTACTGCTGAGAGGAATCTACCTCGCTGTACTGTTGAGAGGAAGCTATCTCGATGTACCGTTAAGAGGAATCTACCTCGCTGTACTGTTGAGAGGAATCTACCTCGCTGTACTGCTGAGAGGAATCTACCTCGCTGTACTGTTGAGAGGAATCTACCTCGCTGTACTGTTGAGAGGAAGCTATCTCAATGTACCGTTAAGAGGAATCTACCTCGCTGTACTGTTAAAGAAGAATCTACATCGCTGTACTGTTGAGAGGAATCTACCTCGCTGTACTGCTGAGAGGAAGCTATCTCGATGTACTGTTAAGAGGAATCTACCTCGCTGTACTGTTAAAGAGGAATCTACATCGCTGTACTGCTGAGAGGAATCTACCTCAATATATTGTTGAGAAGTATCTGCCACGCTGTACCAATGAGAGGAATCTACCTCACTGTATTGTTGAGAGGAATCTACCTCGCTGAACTGTTGAGAGGCATGTACCTCATTCTATAGTTGAAGAATTACCTCACTCCGGTGTCAATCCAGTTATGACTGATCCCACAGTATCTGGTCGTGTGAAATCACTATCCATTCATTTTTAAGGCACGCGTCTGGCCTTGCTTCATTGGCACTCTGTTACCTCGGGCAATATTTCAAGCTGTGATTACCGTGATGAATCCTACTCTGAATTCGTATAAAGGTTTCTACATTTTCCCCGCCCCATCTGGCCCCTGCTTCGCTTGTACATTAAATTAAGCATCCATTCTCGGAAAAATGTATTGTGTAATGTAATATATTTGTAAAACTCTACCTGAACCCTCGGCTTCTAAAAAACCAACGCTCACACTGTGTATAATAATATCTATGTGTGTTTGTATACGTGTTGGCGCTCGGCGTCGAAACCACTCACGAAAACTCAATCGAGTTTATTTATACGCGTAACATCTACGTTTTTCTATTTAAGTCGCCATTATCGGCATCCAGTTTCTCGGTACTCGGAGGAACAATCCGAGTCTAGAATCGATTGGAAACAAAAATTAATTTCAAATATTTCATAAACTGAGCCGACCGGCTATCGGCCCGCGGTTGGCTGACGAAAATTCTGTACGTACGTGCTAACCGTGGTAATAGTGAACTAAAGCTCAATGCGCATGATGCAAGGAAACATGGAAACATGGAAGCATGTAATTATATGTTTCATCTTAGAAACAATGTTTCGGGAAACATTTGTATTTCTGGTTTCTCAAAAACGCACGCGACACGGGAAACACTTTCCTTGCATCGCTTGTCAGTGTATAGCAGGATTTTTCTGCACCTTCCCCCAAACTAACACTGGGTTCGTCGCTTAACTTCGTTGGTTAGTCGGAAGAAAGGTACTTTCGGGCGAATTGCCTTCGAAAACTTTGTATAAACTTTATTCGAATATAAACAATACAGCGGTATCGTCCTTGTGAGCGCAGTTATCGCGTAACACAATGCGGGAAAAAATGCAGACAATCCGGGAAAAAAATGACTACGTTGTCACGAGAATTTACGAAAGAATAACCCAAGAAGAGGAAAAACGAATCGCAAGAAATATTATATCTACTTCGACGACCGGTGAGGAACTTGTGGGCTGAAACTTTTTCGGAAGTTCATCGGGAGAGATTAGAAATTGAAATAAGGAAAAAACGGAAATGTTTCATTTCGAGTTCGATTTATAACGAACTTCAGTTTCGCGTGGAATCGGTGCTGGAAATATGGAAGCCGGTGAAAATATCCGGACTTGTCGGTAACGCGCGCGCGCGCAAAGTTGTAATCAAATGATTAGCATTTCGTTAATTGTGCCGTAGATAATTACGATTAGTATGAGAGATGAATTAATCATTTATTTAATCACCGACTTTGATTCCAAGGAGCGAGAGAGAGGAGAGAGAGGGAGAGGAGAGAGAGAGAGGGAGAGACTGAAGCGTTGTTGTATGTGTGTGTGTTGTTGAGTGGAGGTGGGATTGTCTTATAAACAGCCAATTGACACAGTCTCCCGGTGCAGTACACAGTCAGTTGTCACACATACACTACAAATGGCCATCGTTTCAACGTTGTTCGCGGCGACTCCGATCGAAGACGGGACTTTTCCACCGAATTTTACGTTTCACTTCGACTGAAAATACCGCGTCGGACGCGACTAAAATTAAGGGACGCGCGCGGTTAAGGATTTCTACGAATCGGGGACCGGCCCGCAACGCAATGTCGACGACGATCGCGCTAGCTTTAAAATACTGATGAAACAACGGCGGCGATTGTTATAATTTTCGTCAGATGGACTTGTCGTTCGGTTGGTCACCTTTGCGTTCAATCCTGTCGTCGGGGCCGAGCGTCGTCGTCGTCAAGGACGAGCCGTGCACGTCGTCGTCGTCGCCCGCTTCATCCGTACAGATGGAAGATCAAACGTTTAGTGCTTATTACAATTGTAACCAATACTACGACTGCTATTATCAACAATCAGGTACGTTCTTATCGAGGCGACGAGGATTTCAGCTATTTGACTCGTGCCAAATCTCTTCTGCTAACTACTCGGGATATCGGTAAGATCATCTTTAAGGGGTACAGCTTTTCGCACCTGTTAATCACTTGACTGGTTTAGTTTCGGTGGTACACCGATAAAATTCATATTTGATTTTGTATCGGACGCCTGAGTGATTGGCCCACTTTACGTAAAATACTCGTAGTACACGTGGCATGAGAATGAACGCGTTTCTGAATGTTTTTTGGGGTAGAGGAGATTCGCTGTAACTTCTTAACTAGAATTAATTATCAACGTCGATGAAATGAATACAGCATTCTAGAAATTCATCAAGTGACAGTAACCCCCACCTGTCATCCCCTCCTCCCCCTCCCCCCAAATTTGCGCTCAATTTGAGGCCTATACCTGTTACGCTTATATTTATGTCTCTGTAGTTACGGAGAGTTATCTTATAGCGTCATGTATTCTTCTAAAACTTCTGGGGCCAGTTGCTCAAAGGTTGGTTAAAGATAACCAGTGGATAAATACCATATAGTAATAACGAACTTTTAATTGTCACTACGTCAATCATCCATTGATTATCTCTAACCAACGTTTGAGTAACTGGCCCCTGGGTAGATATAAAGGAGTTGTTAGAATACTTCAAAATTCGGAGTGATATACCTCCTAGAATTTGGAGTGTTCAGCTATCTATCTATATAAGGATCTTACAGAAAAATGAATTCTAAGAGACTTATTTCGTAGATTTAGTTCTTAGTTATTGATATTCAATGCGAATATATGTGGAATCTTTGAAGCATCGTGTTCAGTTGAAGGCACATCGGCGTCTAGGAGTCAGTGGGCCTTGAGAGAGCAGATGATTATTGGTTGCGTTTTTCACATGCGAGAACATATCGGAGGTTTTTCGGAAGAAACGTCGCTTGAAATATCAGTTTTTGTGGGGCGATTTTTTTCGTTTTTCCGTAAGAAAAGACGCGGCGGCGGCGTCAGGCGTGTCGAAGGCCCGTCGAAGTCAGAAACGAGTTCAACAGCTTCAATAGCTAGATTCATTTCGAGAGTTTATATCGGAGTAAATTTGGAAATCGAAAAGTAGATTTCGACAAAAAACCGTCGTGGGAATTCGCTTAGTTTAAGAGTTAATTGTTCTCCGGAGCAGATGTTAGGAAAGCCAGACAATTAGCACACCTCAGACCTTTAATTGCAGGTGTTAATGCGAAATTCACTAGCCTGTTTACAAATTGGTTCACACACTTCTCGGTTTTGATAAAAGTTCATCTTTCCTAATTGGCGAAGCCGCGACCGAGAGAAAGAGAGAGAGAGGGAGAGAGAGATCTGTATTAAGGGGTATCCCCGATTATACCTGGCCTCCGTAATCGAACATTTGATAAATAAAGCGTTGAAATTTTTTCGATTTACCACGCACGTGGTAGCGTACCCCCGATCGTAGATATCTGAAATCTGTCACAGAAAAAATGTATATGTCTTTGTTTTTTTTTTTCGCGTTAGTATTAGTTTATATCGATCAGTAAATCCACGTGTATCTATTATCGATGATTTATATACGTCATTGTATACAGCTGTCTGGGTTTTAGAAATGAACTCGGGCCGCACTCGGGCAGCACTCGGGCGCTCAGGTTATCGATTCCTCATACAGCCGTTGAACTAGCGTAGACGATGTTAATGACCTAAGCGGTAGATTCGCGAATCGTTGACCGCTTTCGTTTCGTCGAAAGGTGTAAATTTTTTTCGACCGGCTCGTCGTCGGGTGTCTCTCCGCGCGTTCGCTCGTCGACGAAAATTAGCGAGTTATGACGCTCGGTGCAATCAACGCGATTGTTGGTTAGCCTGGTGATTAGATTAGACACTTTCTCCGTTGTCATCCGGTGACGCGGTATCGCGTTGATTGTCATACTGACCGTCGCTAATCATCGGCGATTCAAAACTAGCACTTCATCGTGTAATCAGTTATTTAATGCTGTCCGATTTCAATTTATCAATTCCTCTCATTCTTGAGTGTTTGAAATTTTATATCGCGAACCTAGAAGGCCCTTCCTCACCCCCGACCTCCCTCCCTCATTCCTTCGCTCCCTTCCTCATTCCCTCCACTCCTTCACTCTCGAACTGCCTCTTTCACTCCCTACTTCCCTCCCTCGTTTCCTCACACCCAACTCCCTCACTTCCTACCTCCCTCGCCTCTTCACTCCCTCCCTCTTTCACTCACTAACTTCCTCACTCCCTCCCTCATTCTGACCTTCCCTCCCTCCCTCATTCTGACCTTCCCTCCCTACCTCGCTCACCCCTTCACTCACTCCTTCCTTCACTCCATCCTACCTCCCACCCTCCCTCGCCCTCCCTCTCCCTGTTGGATTGTTCATTCAACCTCATAACAGGACAGCCTTTGAGGTGTTGCCCGCACACTGTAAGAAGCCAACAGGACTCGAACCCACTTGGCACTCACCACCGATAGTGAAATCAACATCATCGCGCCTGCTGAGTTACCCCACGCTGCTTATATACAGTTACAATTTAAATCCTGAGTTGCATAATAAAAAAATGAAAGGATTCGGTCGAATTTAAAACGAAGGAGTGTGGAATTGTGTCCGGACGTTTTTATGTCTGGGGGAATATATAACACAAATGTATATCTCAATTTTATGACAAGGATAATGATGAGGCTCGTTATGTAGGCCTACCAGTATACATAGCTGAAACTGAAGAAATTTCTGCCAGATGAAGCGACGAATGTTAATTAATGAGATGACCTCTAAAGTCCTGTGTTGGTTTTATGGATTCCAGTTATAACCTTAGACCCCGAGACATGGCTGTAATATTTCGCAGATTTGCTCGATTTTGTCAGTGTCCCGGTATCCGTTGGGCGTCGGAATTTTTCTTAGGATACTGAAAATTGAGCTGAATTTCCATGAGAAGTTGTTAATTTCAATTCGTTCCTGTGTTTTTTTTTTATTATTAAAAAACTTCTACCAGAGGCAAACTGGGAAACCACCGAACTTTAACACGGGATACCGACAATGGTAGGTCACGTATCCCGGGAGTCTCGTATTTCACACCCTAGGACAGGGTGGCGCCACTGACCCAGAAAACCTGGAAACTCGAGGAATAAAAAAAGATGAGAATCAGGGATGTTAAGAAATTTTGTATTGTAAAATAAGAAGGGCAACTTATAACATGAAAAAAATTAGGGAAAACTAGAATAAAATCGTGGAATGTTCTTCGAAAAATGTTTATGAAAAAAAACCTGGGAAATTTTTTTCAAGTGAAAAAATGAGGAATTCAGGAAAAAATCGGGAATTTGTAAATGGGAGTTAAGTGGCCAAACTAGAACCGTCCAAATTGGGTTGCAATACCGCGCGTACCTTACGTAAAGCATTTACGGGTTCGAAAACACTCGAAAATGATGACGATATTACGTAACAAGCCACGTTTTCATTCATGTGTATGTAACGCGTCTATAATGAGAATCGAGGGAACGAATTACTATATGGATTCATTTTATTTAACGCGAGACGACCACGCGGAGTAATCAGAAAACTACATTCTACTAAAACTAGTAATCACGCTGATTGAAGCTACATCATCGTCGTTATCATCATCATCATCATCGTCGTCGTCGTCGCAATATACATTATTATTATTATAAATTGATTGTCACGAATTTCTCGGCGCGAGCCGCTGTGTGTGTAACGTCTGCTTACAGTGTCTCCACCTCGGCGTCGTCGCTTCATAACCGCGAAAACTTCGTTGAATGAATGATAGTAAAGTAGCCGCGTGCACGATGATAAGTTTAAAGCCTCTGTAAATACAAAATTTAAGAGATGTAAAACGAATTCTATTTTATCGAAGATTAACCCTTTCAGTGCTGACTTAATAGCTAATAGTGCTGGAGATATTTTGAAAATTTTGAAAAATTTCATCCCAGTGTGTTGAATAACAGGCATCAGCTATGATGCATCTACACCGCGGTGCGGTGTATCGTTAGTTACTAATATTTCACTATGTTTGACAGGTGCTGCCATCTTTTAATAGAGATAAAAACTAATTACTAATCACGTCATTACACCACAGTGCGGTGTACTAGGAAAATTCATCACCGATTTATACACTGCACAGCGGTGTAGACGCACTGAAAGGGTTAAAATCATGGCGAATTTTGTTTTGAACAGTCACTAGAGACCATCGTCACATGTGAACGAAATGAAGTTATTCAGAACGGCCACTTAACCTGGAAATCAGGGAAAAGTCAGGACATTTTGTTTTCTTTAAAAATGTCTGGGAATAGTTAGGGAATTTTGTAAAAAAAGAAAAAAGAAAAGCTAAATATCAGGGAAAAGTTGGGGAATATTGTTTTCTTTAGAAGTCAGGTAATAGTCGGGGAAATCGGTTGAGATTGCTAGATCGCGCGTAAAATCAAACAGTTTCTGTCTACGTCTTACATATTGACTGTTAATTGATTGGATTCTTGGCAGATCGAGTCAGGGAGAACAACGTACAACATCAGGAAAAAGTCGGGGGGAAGAAGCAAGTGAAATAAAAGTGGCCACTCCGTCATATACTTTGAAAGAAGAGAATCATGCGTAGGAAAGAAATTTGTTTTAATCTTTTAGCGTAAAGTGGGTTTTAAACTTAAGACAACTTGTTGAATGAATTCCTGTAGTTGGCGGTCTCTGTTTGCGGCTATCCGATTCATGCGCGGTCGATACACAATAGTAGAATAGAAACCGGCTATTGATACGCCTGGTAACTTAATTACTCGCTTTTCATCAATCGTCGTTTAAAAATTACAGTTTGAAGTCATTATCAACTGGGGTTAGAAATAAAGGGTATTTCCTTTAAATCCATTTTGGGTGGGGGCTACGTATTATCCTTTTCGACTGAGATTAAAAATGATTTTAATAAAAGGTATTAAAAGAGCTTCAGCAATCAGTGAAAAAGAGGAGGCTTTGTTTGAATATCATTTTTAATGCGCCCCACCTTGAAATTGTTTTCCATGTCTAGCGCACAATTATTTTTTTTTGCCGAATCTGGATAAACGGCGGAAAAGCCGCAGTTACGAAAAACAAAGCAAAAAATGAAGCCCCGTAAGGTCGTTTCGAAGAAATCTTGACGATGTATCAACTTTTATTTTCAGACGTTAAATTTGGTATCGAAGAATGTTGTCCTGTATGCGGCGATAAAGTATCCGGATACCATTACGGATTACTAACTTGCGAGAGTTGTAAAGGTAAGCGATAGATTGGAAGTTTGGAAAAGCAATTAGCCGCGTCCGTGCCGTTCTAATTTGACCGGTAAATCAAGAGATGGTCCATTCTGAAATTGGGAACAAAAATCGGTATTGTTCTTTTTGCTCGGTCTAAATTGGTCGGTTCTGAAATGGAATTGACCAATCAAGCGCTGGCTTTTTGTGCGCACGTTCGATACAATTTTAAAGAAAATGGAACCGACTTCATTTAGACGGTTGTTAATAGTGTAGCGCGATCGCATTTATCGCGTTTTAATTCGCGAAGTGGGCGACGTTTATGAATGTTGATCGTTTTATCCACCAGTCAACGAAATTGATACGTTCTCGGTATCGGTTGAAGATTTTATAACCGGATCGCATATGCACCCGCGCGTTGTGAAATGTCGGTAGTAAAAATACTAAATCCATTGATGTATGCGGTCGCTGTAGTCGCGGGTCGGCCCGCTTGACAGTCCGTTCGGACATTGGCAAACGAGCGCGGAAGAATACGCGATTAATTCGCGAGTCGGTCGGTCGTTAATCAAGTCGGTATTAAAGCGAGCGCGTTTCAACGTACCGGACCGCTCGAACCTGTCTCATTAATATCGACGGCGGTCCACGCGTAGATTATAACGACATCGATCTCGTTGACTGGCGATCAACTCGTTGGTTGACGTTGTTAATCCGCGATTGTCTTCGTTTATAAATTGCGAACAACTACCGACAAATAACGGGGCTTCGGTCGCGGCGGACGTTGTAGTCGTTTCGCAGTTAAAGACAACTCGCTCAACTCTGCAGATCCGTCTGCTCACTCTATCTTTAGATCCGTCTGCTTACTCTATCTCTGGATTCGTCTGCTCACTCCGTCTCTAGATCCATCTGCTCACTCTATCTCTAGATTCGTCTGCTCACTATCTCTAGATCCGTCTGCTCACTCTATCTCTAGATCCATCTGCTCACTCTATCTCTAGATCCGTCTGCTTAGATTAGAGTAACTTATGCACAAATGATTCCTTTTAATTCCGTATCTCATTTCATGCGAAAAAGTTCAAAAACGGTTTTTGTTTCATGGATTTCTTGAAAATAACCCAGAGCTTAGGACGGCTTTTGAGATTAACATATTCCGTAGTTTTAATTCAAATCCGAACGTTTTTATTTTTCAGGCTTTTTCAAACGAACTGTACAGAATAAGAAAGTGTATTCATGTGTAGATAACCGCAGTTGTCAAATAGATAAAACCCAGCGTAAACGATGTCCGTATTGTCGCTTCCAGAAATGTCTTCAAGTTGGCATGAAATTAGAAGGTAAAACAATGTATTAGTATTGTGACCCAGTAACACAGTGGTCAGTTTAATTATGGCATGATCTGATTGTCAGGGTTCTTACGGAGCAGGGAAAAGTGAGAAGTCCAGAATAATTTTTCCCTGCGTGGAAAATCAGGGAAATCTGACTTTTCTTGTCAGGAAAAGATTTTAGGGGATTCCGAGTTCTCCGATCTGTAAGAACCCTGGTATTCTGCTAATTGAACGAACCCAAATTTACACAGTCTTGCATTATTCGAAAGAATTGTTTATTATTTAATGTCATTTTTCCATCTTTTCTTGAAGCCGTTCGTGCCGACCGAATGAGAGGTGGACGCAACAAGTTCGGCCCGATGTATAAACGCGACCGCGCCATCAAACAACAGGCGCTACGGCAACAGCAACAACTACTGCAACAATATCAGCATCAGTTACAGCAAATACAACAGCAGGGTAACTCCTCGGGAAGTAACGGTAACAACGTGGAACGCGATATCAAACCCGACATAACGTTGTTGCAACAGCATCAACACTCGTTAAATACAAGCGCCGGCCAGGTGAACGGAATGGATCTGTCGCAAGACGCTTCGTCGAACAATAGTAGTGCTAATAATACGAGTAACAACCCGGCCTTATTTAACCCTGCCATGTACACGAACTCGCTACCTCAGACTAGTTTCCCGGGTTTGCTGAACCCGTTGCAGAATATACCGCAGTTGGTGCCGTCGTCGCTGCGCATCGTGCCGCCGTTGATCAGCGATCTGAAATCGCACGAACTCGACGAGAACGAAATACAGCAGAAGATCATCGCGCTCGCGCAGTACCAGCTGATGAGCACCGAGCCGCGGTCCAAACAGGAAATCGTTTTAGGAATGTGTAAATTAGCCGATCATTGTCTGTTCATGTTGGTCGAATGGGCAAGAGGGGCGCTGTTCTTCAAAGAGTTGAAAGTACGTATCAGTCCGCAATGGATTTTTTAGGGACAGATGACCCCTTTATTTCACATCCACCCCTCTGAGAATCAGCCACCCGTGTTAAAAAATCTGCCGTGCTCTCCACGACAATGATCATTTAACGCTAACAATGATAATGGGGTATCCGCAATGCTACTACTGTGGCAAGCAAGGATTCTGGTTTTGCTAGTCGTTAGCAGGTTACCGCGCTACAATTTCTTCTACATTTCAATTAAATTCCAGTCAATTTCTCTCGTTAGCAAATCAATTTTTAGTGAAATCAATACCATACACTGAGTGAGAAAGCATATCTTATATCCATACGATGACTTGTTTGATGATTTCCGAATTTCGAAGCCTAAAAATCAAGTTCAAATTTCATCGAAATTGAACTGATGACCCAGACTTTTGTGGCGCCGTCTGGTGTGTGCCGGTACCCCATTGCTCTGTAATGGCATTTTAGTGTCAACCAGGCCAACCTTCAGAATGCAGAGACTTAATTGTTGTTGGACACAATTTCAGTTCCCGAGGGGTTCAATACAGCGCTTACAATGTTTTACATATCATCCACAAAACAGTTACCATCCTACAGAAGGGTTAATTCAGTCTTGTTTTCAGCATTCTAGGTTGCATCCTCTGAACTATTCATTTTTTTTCATACGATCAATTTACAGCAGTATGTCTGTGCGCCAACAGCTGAAGTACAATCCGTATATGTACATAAGCATAGCTGAAGTAATATGACAGGTTTCCAATAAATGATTTTATTTATTTTTTTTTGGTTCACAGGTGGAAGACCAGATGAAGTTATTACAAAGTTGTTGGAGTGAACTACTGATAATAGAATATATTTCACGGCTTGTGAAATTACGCAATAGTCAAAGTCCAGTAAGTGAACGCCCTCTGTAACCGGACTACGAGCCACCTACACTCGTATCTATTCTCCGAGTTACCATTTAGATTATTCTGAGGTATATATTTCGGCTTCAGTTTAATTCCGCTAGGACCCGGCGTGACCAATGTTAGTGTATTTTGAGTGCCGCGTTAAAGATTTGACGAGATCTAACCCACAACTGTGGAATTAGCTTCGATGGTCAAACGTCGTTCATATACCTTACTGAGCGCGCTATACATTTCTATTCAGGGCAATTACATTAATTGTCCATGTTGCACTTGTCAGATCTACCAGTCTGGAAGTCTTACAAGTTCATACACGTGCGTCATTTTTCCGTTCTTCATTTTGAATAACACTTTTTCTTCACATTCGTCGTTTTTTTTACTCTTTCAGCTGCGACATGACGTCTCGCATCTCGAGTTTCTGGTGAAGATCGGCCTGCCGGACGTGAAGACGCGACTTTTAGAACTCGGTCGTAACTTCGACGAGTTAAAAGCTGACATATATGAATACACGTGCCTCAAATTTCTCATACTTTTAAATCCAGGTGAATTTTTTTGAAATTTTTTCATATATCGCGGTTATTCTAAATTTAACTCGTATGAAATGCGATCGCAGTTTTGTAGATTCTTCTTCCTTTTTCCCTCAACCTAATCATACGGACTATGATTTGAAATGTTGTTTTTCGTGCGCCTCGTGCATTAGCATTATTTTAGCCCTTGAAAATGCGATCTTATTTTTTTCAAATAATGACATTTATGAGAAAAGAGGCGAAACGCTCTAATCTGGGAACTGTATCAAATTGTGGGATGGTATGCAGGGGCGGATACAGGATTTTATAAAGGGGGGTGGCTTTTGTAGGTTTAGTAATGTACGATGGGCCCCCGCTCGTAAAATTTTTTTGAAAAATGAAGTGCTCAGAGGCTCTCAGAAGCATTCTAAAACTCCTCTCGGTGGCAAATGAAAAAAACATTTGGGCGGCCAGAAAAATAAGATAACACTCGTTCTGGGCCATTCTCACGCATGAATCAAGAAAATATTGGTGTTTAAAAATTTTTTTTGGGGGGGGGTGGCTAGCCACCTCGTGCACCCCCCCCCTGTATCCGCCCCTGGGTATGGGCTCCTAAATTGCAATTAAGGCATTTTTGAGTTGATTCCACACGAATGAAAGGTTATTCAAGGAAAATAACAAAACTTTGAATCGTATTTTTTGGTCAACTCCAATAGAAAACTGTTAGTCAAGCATACATTTTTAAGCAGCGTCCATGTTTGACACCAATGGATTTCGAATATGAATTTTTGGCGCGGCCAATTGCCCTAGAGTGCTGGGGAAAAATCAGGCCTTTCTGTCAATTCTTCTGGATCCAGTTCCACAGTTGTGAGTTAAGATTTGGCTCGGAGTTAACTCATTGAAAATGAACTGATTTTAACTCAAGAGTTAGCTCTAACTCACGACTGTGTAACCGGACCCTGGTGTCGAAGTGAAGCCTACCATTCTTCCGAGGTCTGTATTATCAAAAAGTTGGTATAAATACAGAATTTGCCAGTGTTTTGGTTATTATCACGGTCAAAATAAAATGATTTGAGCCTTTTCCTTATTTGTGTCAACGGGTGACGGAATCTGCTGAAACGAATTGGAAGCAATGGAATATTTTGATAAGCAATGTAGGCGAGGCACACTGTCATGTATCCGATGTTTTGGGGAAAAAAATGAGATGAAAACGGATAAGCGAAATTTTCTTTTAAAAGCCTAGGGAACTTTCGGTCTGTTCACGGTTTCGAAATGAAATACTCGCTCTCAGAAATCTTAACTTTTTGACGTGCGTTGAAATGTTTTTAGGGAAAGACAACTGAGATTTGATTACGGCCCTGGTTCGAGTTGACTGCGCTGAGGAAGGCGTTGCTCGGTAAAATTTCACCCGCGATATTTAGTTTCAGCTTCCTACAGCTGTATATTAATAGTGCGTGTAGAATATCATGAACGACGCGATGAGTTGATGACATTTAGAAACTTGTAACCATCTTCCCAAGATATAATCGCGATAAGTTTTCAATTGGGCTTCTCGAGATCAACAGTAAATTGGCAGACGTCTGAAATGGATATGATAACTTCAGATTGAACTGGAGTAAAATTTAGTTTCAAAGAAATTCTAAGTTTGCTAGGCTTCATCTTTATATATGTGTATATGTTGTTGAGACAGTTTTATTGCGACTATCATTCAGTAGGCCAACCGAAATCTTGTAATAACGACTTATCAAATTGACTGTCAAAGTTACTTGAAAAATTGGTACTTTCATACATCGACAACAAATGACTTATACAACATATTGTATTATTGTATGAACATTTTTTTATCTATCCATGAAATCTGAATAACCCTTGCGAAGGTGAATTCAGAACAGCTGAAAGGTTTTCCAAGTGCATGAATCGTCGTGTAGGGCCAATTTCCATACACGTTTGTTAGTGATCTCGAGAGGGTTTGCGTTACTGGATTCAGTTTGCGACATACATGAAAAATAAATCTGAAACTTTTTTTGTGCACAGAGGAACACGAGACGACGACGATGTATTATTTTGTGCATGTGTGGGTTTCCGGTGAACTCGCCGCTAATTTTTCACCAGTTTGATACCGGAGACGCGATCATGATCGTTACACCGGGGTGACATTCGCTGGATGTTCGCGTCTTTAATTTCATCGCGTTTAAGACTACAAAGGAATCGTAAGAGCCTAGATACAAGTCGCTTATCGTAAAATCAATTGACGACAACGATATTATCGACGTAAACAGTCGAGGAAAACCGTTTTGCCCGTTTCGAACAATGCGCTTTTGATATTTGCGTCCCGTGTTTTTTCGCGTCGACGTCGCCGGCTTTTTCAATAAAATCCTCGGAATAGATAGATTTCGGACGGATGATCAAATTTTTCACAGAAGTCGTCCAGATTGCAAATGCGTGTTCTCTATAAAGAAGCTCATCGATCGCGTCTCGAGGTTAACGCCGGTGGCATTTATTGATCGCGTTGCGAGGGTCATCAGACTTATACGCGTAGGTGAACACGATATTCCTAGTCATAACTATTGAACAGGACCTCTCGCACTATTCTTGGAAACTAGCGAAAATAAAAATTTGATTATTAGGGATATGTTATTAGTTATTTATACGACGAGAATTTTTTCTTTGAAAAAAGTATTGTCTGATTTAGGAGGGGGTGTGTTTTAAGTGTATCCCAGGTTTGTTTAGGAGAAGCTCTCAGTCTAAAAGTTAAGTGGTCCTATTGAGTGGGTTGAGTTCATAGATGGGTTCCACAGTGGAGACTTCAGTCCAAAAGTGACCTTAAATCTTGAACCTGGTCTTAAGTTGTTAGATTGGCTATGAAACTAGAGGGGTTAGAGTGTCCTATGGAACCCATATGATTGTAACGGAATGTGTGGAATATGTTTGGAATAGACCTATGAACTTCCGATATTTCAAATACGAGGTGAATTTTCATCGTAAATCTTTTCGTTTTTGTCTTTCGTAGATGTAATCGGATTGGAGGAGAGACAGTTCATCGAGCAGAGTCAAGAGAAAATCAACGCAGCGTTGTTAGAGTATTGTATACGTTTCTATCCCGATATGAAGGACAAATTTGGTCAGTTGTTGCTGCGGTTACCGGAAATTCGGGTGATCAGTCTACGCGTCGAGGAGTTTCTATACAGTAAACACGTGAACGGCGAAGTACTCGGGCAGACGTTACTCCTCGAGATGCTACATTCGAAACGAAAATAAAAATTCTAATATATACGTTCATACATATCGACAATCATTGGTTTAAATCGTATTCAGTAATCGAGTGAAAAATGTATGATTTTTCGATAACTGTACATACTTCTGGTCCTTCGCTTCGTCAGCCCTCGGGCATTTCATTTTGAGATCCCATTTTCCATCTACATGCTCTGATGTCCCTATTCACATGTGTACATACTCGGAAGCCTATCCGTGTGCAATTCGAGGTGTGGTCTAGGAACCATTTATCAGCAGAACAGAAGTCAGAACAGTATAGTCATGACTGATCTTAGTCGAGAGTTCCATTACTGAATTCATCATCTTGACCAGTATTCCTTTAACACAAAGCGCAAAGTTGAATTTCAGTTAGATATTGTAAACGTAAAATCATCCAATCGAGTCCAGAACCATTGTTTTTGTGTTCCTTATGTTCATGTGTTGTATTCGCCTTATGGCTTACAAAAAAAAGAGAAAATGCATATATCGGCTGGGCTATTCGAAGTTTGAAGTTTGAGATTGCGAATTCCGTACGTCAAAGCACAAACTGACCAAAAATGAAAAAAAAAGTGATTAGTTCTCTGCGTTGCACAAATCAATCCAGAAGCGTCGTGCTGGACAAGTGATGTAATTCTGAGATTGAATAGGAGTAAAGAATATCAAGTTATGTGATGATTATTTTGTTTCGTTGTCGTTTAGTGAAAACCTTCTATTTACGCAGACACTCCTCCCATCAGCGAGTCGTAGAAAATGATTTTGTTGATAATGTTGGCATTGCGCAACAAACTATATGAATGTATAGTCGAATATGTATATTTGTTCGTGTTTCGATGTTGGGGAAACGATCGGAGCTCATTTTTTTTTTCTTAAATTACCGGCAGTCAAAAAATACAATATGTTACCGACGCATATCATTGTTACGATTATCCGTGTAAATTAAAAGAACTAACTCTCTCTCATTCTCTCTCTCTGTCAAGAACTACCACTACGCGCAGTATGTAAATATTTATATGATGCGAAAAGTAGGTAGATGAACATATTGCTGAATATATCTAATATACCTCATTGAGCTGTCGACTCGACGGGCGCCCGCCCGCGATCCGAGAACCGAAATGTTCCCGTTGCTGCACACGACACAGTGCTAGAACAATGTGCTAATGTTATTTATCGCGATGGTAATCGTTCTGTTTTGTTCATCGTTTGTGTATTTACCGAGGTATTTTTTGTCTCAGCCACAATTTTCGGCGAAGTTGTTGTGGCGGGAATCGCACATTTCTTTTTTGATGTGAACTTTCCATCTGACTAACTAAAAACCCATGCATGCTTGTATGTATGTGTGTGTACACTATATTGTTTTGTATATTTCTACGAATGGATTTTTGTCATATATTTAAGTCTTAATTTATTACTATTAATGATAAAGATGATGATGATGATGATAGTGAAAATAGTTATTATTATAATAATTATTATTATTTTATAAAGATGGATGGCTGTTAGTGTACATTAAAGGTAAGCAGTAATGGTTATGTAATTTCCCGGATGGCCATGTACATGATTGTATGTTCAGATGATATATAATGTTTTGTTATGTTGTTAGTGTGTTGTTTAATGATAATTCTGAAGATATACAGTTTCATTGTGTCCTCGGCCAAGACGATAAACAACGGTCTTTTTTAACTTGCGGCGTATAACATGTACAGCTAAAGCTAAATTCGCCATCGATATCGTGATTCTCTGCAAATTATTGAAATACATTTACTCATTCAGCAGATGATATAGATGTTTAGATGAGGTTTGTTCTACAATTTGATTGTTTTTGCTATGAAATTCCACCCCTCGTTCCAGTTTTATGAAAGAGTGAAACTTCAATCTTTGATTTGCTTGCTATTCAGGTTACTTCAAATTTTCAATATCTACGGAGTTAGAAAGAACAGCATCAAGTTTAAACTGGAAGGCCCTATTAGGTATTGGTTGTAGTCTAGTACCAAGCCGTTGTTCCTATTAGGGAACCGTAACAACGACTAGTATTAGTTGTTGAAATTTTTTGGCATTTCTTCTGAATAAGAACCATAGAATAGGAATACTAATCTCAATTATCAATAGTCACTAAAGGTGGCTCAATTGCCAATTTGACTACCCGGTAGTCACCATTGGATCCATTCAAAAATCAAAAATGACTTCAGGCAGTCATTCTCTATTCATCTGTTCATCTGCTGGTGATTTAGTTTGATTTGGCTGTACACATTTAACACGTCTGCTTCGTTTCTGGTGGCCTCATTTGATTTCAATTCTTCAACTGAGTGAATAGATTTGCGTTGATATAATGACGGGTGACCAAGATTTTCCAGAAGAATTCTTTTTTGTTGAATTATAGATTGCATTCTGAATGCTCTGAAAAAAAATTTGATCATGTATAAACCGATGTAATAGGGGTAACTAGCTACCATGCGACGAATATTGTTTTTATGGCTATCGAGATTGAAATTCAAAGTTCTGTTCATCATTATTATAAGCATAGTTGGAAGTGAGTTTTCCAAGGGAGTGTTTAGTCATTTCAAGTTACTATCCAGGGGTTTCGGTCTGTAAGTTCGGTAAAATATTTAGTAATTTCGATTTGTTTTGAAGTAAAAGATGGTTGGTGTAAAATGCGGTGTCTTTTAGCAATGAAAATTTAAAAAGTTGTTCATAGGATGGAATGTGTAATACGATATGGAACATTCAGAGCGACGGAGGATAAATGGGATAGTTTAAATGTCATGTTTTTAGTCTGTGTCGTCGGTATAATCACATTACATTCTGATTGTTCTCGAAAAAAACTCAAACCGAAAACTTAGAACCCGAGACATATGATTCCGTCAAGAAATGTGAACAGCGTGACATTATTTGCCTGAGATTTGTGTTGAACTCGGTTGATTCGTCGCCATAACGCTCAGTAATTCAAAGGTTTTGTCCTTCTTTATCAATGATTTTAAAACTGCTTACAAATGGCAGACGTATGAAATCTAATCTAAGGGAGGTTTAAGTGACTTAGTACATTCATTTGAGGAGTTGTTGACATTGTTTTTTGGGGATCTATTGTACTCTTTTGACATTGTTTGGCCAGGTATATTCCATAACCTAGGTCCATCACGCCCACCTATAAGTTCTACGCAGTCGAAGTACAGGTATATACGATCAATTAGATTGATTGCTTGCGCGCCATCGAAATTGGCAACTTGTTGAAAAAAGTATTCATCAGGGATTTACGGGAAGAACTTGTTAAGATAATGAATTTGCCATCATGTTGTCATTTAATTTTAGAAAAGTCATCGATTTAAGTGGTCTACAACACGAGGCTTGGCAATCCCAACATTAATAAATGCCTTATAAATACCAACCCATGAAGTATTTTTGATGCCGCTGATTAAATTGTTTGTCAATTTCTTTGAATGAACTGAATACCGATTACGATGTATGCATTATTGAAATTGAATCAAAGTTGTTACGAGCATACTACGATTGATTAAAAGTTTTTACTCTATTTCCGCCAATTATTAGAAACTGAAGGTAAACTTATTTTTATGCTCCACGTTCACGACATGTGTACATCTAGTAAATTCTAAGACGTGAAACGTCATTATTTCACGATTATTCACTCCTTGTTGGAATTTTTCGATCTCAAAGATGATAGATATTGAACTAGATCTGAAATTCAAATCGCATTCATTCTAGACGATTTAGTAAATAAATTGAATCTAGCATCGACAACCGAATTGTCCGACAGACGGACGAACACTTTCTTAGTTGTTACGTGTGTGTTTTATATATTGGTCGTGTAGTTATGGCGTAAAAATTCGATTGATTGTTCATTTCAGTCACAAACGTTTTAAAAATCATGAATCGTGTTTTTGATATATATTATGATAACTCGTTATGATAACATGTAGTACAACTTTCACTCGGTGCCTCCAACTGTAATCATTGAACAATCTGTCTTTTTTCGCCGTCGTACAATATCTCGATTTGACTTGAGAAGTCGGCCGCGTTTCTGAACATCGTCGATTTTATCAGCCTCGACTCTAAAATTAATGATAAAATCTGTAGTAGTTCGATGTCAAGTTAGTAGGATAGATTTTGAGGTTTTATTATTGCCCTCAGCGCAGGCGGTTCGTAGCGATGATACCCAGTTTACGAAGACTGTCGGTTCTTGTAAGCAACAGTAAGTCTGTATATTTTTGTACAGAGCTTCTTCAACTCAACACGTTTGTTTGAATGATGAATGAATTAGTAGAAAAATCATGTGCCATGAAAGAATATATATGTATATGTATAAGACTGAATGAGGTTTTTGTGCAGCATAATTCTCTTCTTATCAGATTTATATGTTTATCTTCGATGAATCGAGATTCGCCGTTTCGTTTTCGTACGAAATGTTTTTGTTTTAATCGGTTTGAGAACGATTCACATCGACGGTGAGTATCCCTTTGTTAGTGTGTAGAATCCAATTTTAAAGAACATGCATATTTCGATTTTAGCCGATTTGTAGAAACATGATCATTCGTCAAATTTTACCGACTTGGGTATACTTTGCAGCATTCAGCAAGTTTTATCGCTAATCGTGTTATTTTCTTTTTAAAATTCTAAATCAAGGCAGAATCTTCTGTTATGTGAACCCTAGCTGTTATGCCTTAGCATAGGTTATTGATGTGTGTACACCATGCCAGTAAAATCAACTTAAATATTATTAATTTAATGGAAAGTCGAAGACCTGTTTGTACTACTGATAATGAGAAGGGCCTTCGGTAAATATTTTGTTTGTGTTATTATGCCTATATGAATAAAAAATACAAGGTATGTGACCTGCAATATTTTGAAATTATCTTAATTTTTGAGACTACAGAGGAAGGGATCGCGTGAGATGACGATTCGGCCGCAAAACTAACAAATTTCTGGGTCACCTCTGATATAAAATAAAGGCAAAGTTCAAAAGCATTTCAAAGTTTGAACCTGATATTATGATACCGGTTACATGATATCTGTACCCACATCAGTTGGATAAATTGAAGGAATCCATAACATGATAATGTTGCAAAACCAGGGATTTATTCTGATTTCAGTTAACGCGCAAAGCAGCTGCAACTGAGACATCTGCATCATGTTCGGAATAATAGCCATCACTTCATTGGTATATATACCCAGTCAATGGACACTGGTTGCCCTAATTGTCCATTCACTGTGTAGTTCGCGATAAGATTCAAAGCGAATAACTTAATTTTTACCTACATATTTCAAATTGATGTAATTACAGAATTCTTAAGAAATTTAATATATGCGCAGCAAACCTTGTTAACAATATAAGCGCCAAGCACTGTCCTTGAGAGACGCTGAAGTAGTTCATAGTAACAAAACAAAGTTTTGGAATATTTGATATTTCATTTATTACAACAGCCATAACAATTACATTTACGCATTGCTCAGGATTCACAAAATAATATAAAACTGAATAAGATAAAAGAAATTACCAAAACAGAAAATATCACAATATAAAAAAAACGTTTTATTCTCGTCGCCTAATTGGCAAACGATCAGATGGTTGAATCCGACCAAAATGAACTATGTACTCGCTAGGAATATCTAAGCGTATCAAATGTCGGTGTCAGGTTTGCTTCGCAGAACAAACGACAATACGAGGTGCCTACAGTACAGGTAGATCATGTATACAATTTCACGCCTTATGACTTGGCCTGAATGGAGGTTAAACGTTTATACATTACAGCCGAACTTTGATTCACAACAAACCAAACATTTTAAGCCGGGATTCATAATACTACACTTACTGGACTTATGATATCCATTACAAACATACCTCATTATTCAATAAATGCCAAGTTTCTCAGGAGATTCAATGAAATAAAACTTGAAAAACCTAGCGTTTATAAAATTCGAATAATCGATATTAAGCTGGAGGTATAATTTTTTCAGGAAGGCCAAAAGAGCCATCACCGAATGAACATACAGTAGAACTGGCTTTATTTGGATTTTTCAATCCAGATTTTCACTTAATTCGGATGAAATATGTGGGCCGTTTAAACCCGGAACCACGTAAACTATTATTTATAAGTCGAATCTTACTTAATTCGAAGATATCTAGGCAGTCCCTAGTCATCCAAATTAAGCGTGTTCTACCGTATTCACAATTTCAAATCGTTTATTGAAAACTTGCACCCGTATTCTGGCCGTTTTCAGTCACAGAATTATCGCTTTCCGCTGAATCAACCGAATTACTCGTCGACGTCGGTTGATGATTTCGCGGCGCCGAATTCGTGATCGCGTTATTATAACTTTGAGAACTGGACGACGAAGGAAGTACTAACACGGCGTTCGGCACCAGAAAAAGCAGCTCGTCTTCGTCGCTTAAATATCCGACTCTGTTCGAATAATGGCGATTGACGCCGATACGCGGCCACGTAAAATCGGCACTTCGGAAATTCGTCGCTTGCCGTAATAATTGCGCGATCTCTTCACTCTTGGTATCGGCGTATTTTTGAAACATCATATGCACGCCGGCGATAATCGACAGTTTTTGTCGTAGGCTGTAATGGCGTGCGTGGCATTTCGTGACTAGCGAACGTTTGTAACGCGTTTCTAGATGATCCAATTGTCGGTTTAATATCTGCATTTGTTTACGCGCCTTGTTGTATTTGTGTCGGGCTCGGCTGATTTTCTGCATCCAAAGCCGCGTAACTTCCATGATCTATCGCACACGATTTCTAATATATTTCTGATTAATTCTACAAAACAAAAAAAGACATAAACAAGTGCCTATTCTGTTGCCAACATAATTCTTTTCAATACACAACAGTCGAGAGGAGGATTTACTAACTTTAACTGACTCCTAAGATAGAGTAGAGAAATCAGATCAGCAAATAATGTGTGCAAAGACTTTTGAATAGAATAATCTTTTAGTTGTACCCTCTTGAATACTTCTTTTTTACATTTGTTTTGAAACAAGCAAATTTCACCCCAAAATGCGAAATAATCAAGGCATATAGCAATTATTAGGGATCGATGTGATCAAATCTTGTCTATTGTCAAAATTCAGGCCAACGACCTTGAGTTGCAGTTATTTTCACTTCTTCGGCTTACCAGGGTAGGCTTTGCGGCAGCACCATATGGTAGTCACCTGGATTTGGAGTTTCTGTATTTTGCTAACTAATGACATGAGGATACATTGCGCGGCTGACAGATTAGAGAAAATGCTTTTTCTCTAACCTGGAATAAAAGTATAAGCCATACACACCGTAGTTTGGTATAGAAAATGGAACCCGCAGGTGCTGCCACCACGAGGTAGATAGATTAACTAACCCGGAAATACCCAGTTTTCAATATGGTGGTCACTCGCCGCTCATGTGGTAAATTCGAAGCCATTTCTCTGTCTTTGACGCCCAGTAGAGCCAAGAAAGTGCAAACCAATGCGACAGCAGTGAAGCCTGAAACCCCTTCTACGAAAAAGAATGCCAATTCTCGGGATTCCACCCCGACAAAGAAAGTTAACGAGGATTTAGAATTAATCCAAAATTCTCCCTCGTCTCGTCTTACTCCACTTTCCTCGCCGAAAACCCCTGTTTACAGAAAATCAAACGCACCACTCCGCGAATCGCTCGTAGAAGATGTCGCCTCATGCACCCCCAGAAACAAGGACGTGAACCGTAAATCAAACAGTAAAACCGGTGATGTAACAGTCGATGATCGTGAGATTGAAGATCTTGTCGAGGGAACCTTAAGGGATTCAGATGATGAGGATAATTTTCATGATGAGAAGCAGAAATTAGATTCGAATACTGTCGTCGCATTTAATGAAAAAAAACTTTCTGGACTCAAGGATATTACTGAAGAAGCGGGGCAGGATGATCTCGGATATTTTTTTGACGCTAAACCGAGTAATTCCAGGCCGGCAGAGAATTTAGAAGTGTTGGAATACGTAATTGATGTAGCGCCTCATTTAAAGCCTGTAAATTCGCAAGATGATACTCCTCGAGATGTTGACTCGGATGATGATGATGATGCTGAACGGGAGTGCGTTGCAGAGGACGATGAAATTGACAATTTGGGTTTCTTCGTCGATAAAACTCCCGCCGCGAACGAAAACCCGATTCATTACACCAGCGACGAGGAGGAATCGTCCGATTCTTCGATCGTAGACGAATCGGAATCAGATTCTGAAATGAATCGAGCCGCGTCGTTACTAGATGATCTGCAGCCGTTCACGGATTCACATTCGAAAACGGTTACGGAGGAGGGAAACGTGAAAAATTCAGAACGGAAGAAGAAAAAAGCGAAAAAGTCCAGTCAAGCGTCAAAGTAAGTTAGGCACCACATTCCTGGAAGGGAGCGAATCTTTTTTATCAACTTAGTCTGTGAAAGGTTCAGTTGTATGAAACGTTATTATGACTAGTTTCTAGTTTCCAAATTTGGTCCGTGTCTAATTAGAGAGCGCGTTCACACGCAAACCATTCACTCGATACTGAACAATGCTCAAACAAAGCGAAGTGGATCATTTCTGGTGTCAGTTGTAATTCAAACGCATCATTTGTCTGGTGCTAAAATTTGGCTAAGGCTTGGTCCGACGTTATTGGCTCGGGCCTATTTGGCACCCGTGTGAACAGTTGTTCCGGGCCAAATTCGGCACGGACCATATTTGGCCCGGGCCAAAAATGCTCGTGTGATCGCGGCTTAAGAACGTATTTAAATGTCCTGGGGCCAGTTGCTCAAAAGATATTTAAAGATAACCAGTGGAATAGCAAAGTAACAATGAACTTTTAATTTTCACTGCATCAACTATCCAATGGTTAGGCTAACTCTTAGGCTAACTCTTAGGCTAACTTTTAAGCAACTGCAGCCCCAGATATTAAAGAAATGTATGTTGTATCATTTTACTATATACTTTAACTGTTTTATCATTTTCTAGATGGACATTAGCATCTTCGCTTCAGCCACGCATCAAAGCGAGCAGCTACATAGAATCCGGATCAGCGGAGTCGCGCAATATCACAAAGTTAAAATGTACAAACGATGATGAGGTAAATAAGTAGAAACCTGTATCAAAATTTTAAATTCACCGCTAAAATTAGCAAAATATCTATCTATGTTTTCGATCCCCCTTGAAGTTACGTCTGGTCGGTCCAATGCCTGCTTATGATAAGTTTTTGGTGAATTTAGAAAATGCCCAAATAGTGTGTTAAAAGCTATGCAAAAACTGTTTGTCCACATATTTAATTTTCAAAATTTTGTTGCGACAGCCCCCTACCCGCCCTTTTTGGTGTTCTTCGTTCAGCACTCGCCTTATTAGCGTTAGAAATGTTACTTCGAGGATGATCTGACCAATTTGAAAACTTGTCGACAAGTCATCGGGTTTAACTAGAAACTCGTAGAATTGGGCTGAAAAAGTCACAATTAGATCGGTCATTGGAAGCTATGAACCACGACTTTTCATTCCGATGAGTTCTTTTGTAGATTTTAAAGAAGAGTATTATCAAACCAGGATTCGATAAGTTAGATACAGTACCGCCGTATCAGGAAAGTGTGCGAAAGTTGAAAAAAGAACGAAGGGTATTTATTTACCACAAGTTAAAACGAGAATTTTAGTACGAGTACGACCGGCATTTGTAATTTATTCTCAGTTGACTTTTTAGGAGGAGCGTAGTAAGACGATGGGGCCGAAATGGTTCGACATGAAAGCGCCGGAAATGACCGACGAATTGAGAGACGACTTGAACGTCGTCAAAATGAGAAAATCCCTGAATCCGAAGCGATTTTACAAAAATAACGACACGAAAGCTTTGCCGAAGTTCTTTCAGGTTCGACGTTTGACGATCGGTTGTTTCGCAATTAAATCGTTCGGTTGATTTGGAAATTTAAATTTTGAAAGTTTTGTCGTCTTTGTCATTTTCAGATGGGCGAGGTCGTGGAGACTGCTGCTGATTTCTATCACGCCCGAATTCCTAAGAAACAGCGTAAAGCCACCGTCGTTGAGGAATTGTTGGCCGACGCTGAATTCAGAAAGTAAGTTTCTACTTCTTTAGTCTATCTTACACAATTACTCAATCAGAAATTAGCTTCATCGAGAACCACTGAATACGGGACACTGAGTTCTGTGGCGCGTCAGCAATCCGCAGAAATCGGAAATATTGAATCCCTTCGTCGAATCGAGCAGCAGTTAATAGACTTGTATTTATTGATTAGTAGATCTTTTCATCTCTATATCTTGTAAAGAGCTTCAAGATTTTTGAAATATAAAATGCTTATAAGCAGGCGCGATCTAACCTAGGTTTTTCCCTTCTGTGGAAGGGCACCTATGCTATTAGAAAATTTTCAATTTTTGGGGCTCTGAGATGCTATCTGATTCAATTTGGGGAATCAAGTCCTCTGCGTCCACCAAATATGACATTTTGACATATTAAAGAATTCATAAAAAAATAAGATGTTTACCCATTTTCAATTATTCCAACTGGCCATTTTAAATAACTTCAACCAGAACTTTAAAAAAATATAACGGTACTTATACAATCGTGAGTACCGCTCAAGCGGTAGTAGCAGTAACCTGGATCCGTCCTTGCTTTTAAGTAATGAATTATTATGAGTATTATTTTTAGACGATGTCTGGATAACTAATGGGTTTTTTGCTATCGATAAATCTTGTGTCTCACGTGTATTTTGTTGTATTCGCGACAGGTTTAACAAAAGAAAATTCATCGAGGCTCAAGAACACAATAACAAGTTCAAACGAAGAAAACAAGTGAAAAAATCGAAAAAGAAATGATCTCATTCGAATAGCATTTCGTGAAATATAAGATTCGATTTTGTATCTTACGCAACCATGTTTTGCTTTAATTTGGATCTGAAATATTTTCATCGAAGTGAAATTGACTGCATCCAGTCAGCACACGCGTTGGAAGCAATTTTTAATTACCGTGGCCAATTGCCGATTTTTGACAGGTTCTCCGCAGCAAATTTACTGCGGTATTCCCCGCTGCAGTTGCAACTGGATTGTCTTTGTGTTTCCTATGTTGGATGTAGTCGGAAGCTTTCCTTCCCTAATATCATTCAATACCGATGTTAGATTTCTGTATAAAGTGTTTATTAGAAATGTTTTGCGACAGTTTTGTTCAGATTTACAAGATTCACATAAAGACTCCACCTGAAAAGAAAGACAGTTAACCTATCAGATACATTACAACGCACGAATATTTACTGTGAAATTATTGTTTAATAGCAAAAACAGTACGACAATTGTTGAAGTAGTGAATGCTGTGAGTTGAGCAGAGTTTAAATATCAACCAAAACAAGCGATTCCTCGTTTTAACTATGTAAATACCTGTAACTTCTATGGTAGCACCAGTTATATAGCTACTTTTCTGTGATGCCAAGAACACAATAGTATCGGCCACTTCTGTTAAATATAACATAATTCACCTTGATGATCGGAACTCCGGATTAAGAAACAAACCTTGAGAAAATTCACTTCGAAAGATGCGCTTTTTACCTTCTGGTTTTCCCGTTCGGCCCATAGGAATAATAAATTTCATTTTCTCGATTACTTTATCAGGGATTGACTCGATCATCGGAGTGACGATGAAACCAGGTAAAACAGCATTACACCGTATGCCGTATCTAAAACAGAACATCAGCACGATTTAAAGAAAGTGGATATCGCGTCGACGATATAGTTAAAACTTTTGTCAACATTTTGCAACAAGCCTCGCTGATTTAGCAAGAGACTATAGAGCGCTCTATTTTCTTAAACCTGTTCTAGAATTTTGAAGTTACGTCACTCGGTGAACATGTGAGCTAGTTAGAGTACATAGTATATTTATTTTTCATAATCCATACAATGTAATATTTCGTCGGATTTTAAGTACGCTATACGGTTATGAAGGATCAAGATGTGAATAAGCCAATCGGAACAAGTTATTACATTAACCCTTTCAGTGCGTCTACACCGCAGTGCGGTGTACGAATCAGTGATGGATTTTGCTAGTACACCGCACTGCGGTGTATTGATTTAATTAGTAATTACTAATTATCTCTCTTGAAAGATGGTAGCACCTGTCAAACATAGTGAAATATTAGTAACTAATGATATACCGCACCAGGGTGTAGACGCACTATAGTGCTATTCCCATTATTCAACACACTAGGATGGAATTTTTCAGAATTTTCAAATTATATCCAGCACTATAGGGTATTAATTAGCCTGCACTGAAAGGGTTAATATGACGTTAACTAGGATATAATGACAAGTCGGCAAAATATCCATTTCCTAATCGAAACTATTAAATATACCTTGCTAGCTCCTTCGCCGCTGTTTTCGTCATTCCAATTACTCCAGCTTTAGAAGCTGCGTAATTGATCTGACCGATGTTGCCAACCTGAAAATTTTAAGACATAAGTAAGGGAGTATATATTCGAAGCACTCGTGCAATAGCGATTGTCAGTACCTTGCCAACGATGCTGGAAAGGTTAACAATTGAGCCGTGTTTGATTTTATTGTCGACCATCAGTTTGCTCGATGCCTGCATCACCCTGTACACTCCCTGGTGAAAAAAAAACAATTATTCGCCGCACACTAGAAAAAGTAAAACCACAAAATTTAATGAATTCGAATGCAATTTGAATACGGTACCTTCAGATTGACATCAATAACTTGGTCGAACAATTTTTCATCCATACGCAACATGAAGTCATCTCTAATGATACCAGCCGAATTGACGACTATATTCGGAACTCCGAGTTGTGATTGGACCTCGGATAGGAGCGATTCCACTGCTGTCGAGGATGAAACATCGGCTACAAAACTTTTATGATTTCCATCTGAAAAAATATTCCACATATAAATTTCATTTCAGTCGTAGAGGTGTGGCTGCACCAGTTGTTCTAGTATCTTTTATAGGGTGGCCTTACCATGTTTTATTTGATCTATAGTCTCCGTAGCAGCAGTTGCATTTACATCCACTACAGCTACATTTGCTCCTTCAGCCGCTAATGCACGACATGTAGCGCGACCTATTCCACTTCCACCACCTGAAATATCACACATACCGGTAACAATAAGAGCTCAGTATTTTACACTCCCTGACCTGCATAGTTAGTTCCCCTCTATCACTGTCTCAACATCAAGCCATTGTTGTTCATTGGTTTCCCTACTTGTTTGTAAACTAAATTTGTGAACTTTGTGAATAATATTTAAGTTAGATACCTAATCGTTGCCGCGGTAAGCTTTTAATCGGATGGGCATACCAACTTGTGAAAATATCCGATTGTGAAACTAAACCACACAGGTTACCTACTATACCGATTTCAATTCAACACATCGATTCCTTTCGGTTTCATTATTTAGAAATCAATTTGAACCGCTGTAACAAATTTTGGCACACCCTCTTACGTAACAAAAATAGCCTGGCACAGTGGCTTTGGAAGTGCCGCGGCAATAATTTACTGAATGGGTCCTCCTCGGTTATAAGGAGGTCTGTACTGAATGACTATTTTTTCTTTGAATGCCACGTTTTTGAAGAAATTAAGTAAATTCGCCGCGGCGATATTTACCTGTTTACAACCTGTCCAAAATCGGCATTTGGCCACAGCAATCAAAAATTGCTTCCAACGCGTCTTCTGTGTGTGGCATATACGCGTTATATACCGGTAAACGTTACGTAATTTTTTAACACCACAGTATGGTTAATTACCTGTAGTGTGTGTACGACGTTCTTACGGTGTTGTTTGGGGAACGACGGCTAGATACCTGACTGAATTACCTGTTACAAGTGCCACAGCATTCCTCAACATCTTGACACCTTCGAACCCGGAAAAGAATTGAATTCTTGGGAAAACCCAGATATCCCCCGGTTAAAGCAAGACTGAGGTCCAAGGTCGTTGCCGAAAGTTTCCGTAACTGTTAACCGCTTAAAAAGTTACGCGATAATTCATTATTACAGCGCATTTACAGTAGGCCTACCAGGACTAGGAGCTTTATTGAACTAAGGTATGCTTACCATCTCTTGTTCTTGACCATTCTAATGGTATTTTTGAATGAATGGATGAAATTTATTTGCATGAAAAATTGCTTTATAAAATTTCAAAATCCCAAATTTATGTCACTTAATGTCACTGACACTTGTCGACAACAGATAATCAGTTACCTGGTAACCTGTCTGTGATTTGGTTTCACGATCGGATATTTTCACAAACCACACTGTATAAGCCCATCCGATCATAAAGCTTACCACCTATGAGGTAACTATATGGCATAACCCACGTCAGGGCTTGTCACAATTTGGATGGAGAATGGATGATACCAGTATCCCTATATAAAAAAGATTCTTTTTTATATAGGGATAATGGTATCATCCATTCTCCATCAAATTATGACAAGCCCCTGTGCCTATACCAGAAAGATAGAGATTGAAATTACCAGACTGCCAAACTTTCCTGATTTTCAGTATTTTGTCACTGTTTTGTCCCAAAAAATACTGATATAATTTGTTTGATGCTAACGGACGATATGAAAGATGTTACTGAACATTTTCTTTCATAGATATCACAATATAATGTTAAGTTACTAGCTTGTTACTGATAGCACTATGCAGAGGTTTCAGCAGACCTGCAATGCATCATATACATACATACATTTATACATACACACTTACATATTATGGATGTTACAATATTTAGTGCAAGGAATAAAGCTTATACTGGTCCTGAGTACGTAGTAGCACACCGCACACACTGCTCATACCTGCAACCATACTGCAAAAATAAACAAACTTTAGGCCTACATGAAAAGTAATAAGAAAGAGGAAAAAAGAAGAAAAATTGATACATGCATGCATGCAGATCTCATAATTAGAAAGAAATTATGTTTTGATACTATTTGTAAATGATTTTGCTGTTCTAAAAGACTTGATTTAATTTGCTAATCTGTTCCAAAATTTCACCTGTGAACTTATTGGTTTGGATCTTGATTTGGAGATAGCAAATTCTAAAAAAGATCTTTAGAGCAAAGTGCAGAATGTCTCAAATATTCGTTCTGGAATTAAATTACTGAAGCCCGGGGAAAGGAAATCATTCAGTTGTGAAAAAACAATTGAAAGTTACGACATTGTTACTTTTAGAATTTCAAACTTTCATGACTGATATTTCTTGGATTCTTCTCCTAAAGAAAGCAAAGTTCAGGACCTGTTTAATAAGTAATTACAAAGACTAGGCCTTAGAGTTTTAGATTATCAGTTTTACAAATTATATTCAAGGAAGTAATTACTACCAATGTTTTCTTACAGGGATCAGGATGAATCACCTGAAACTGATCACATTCGACGTCACGAACACTATCCTGAAATTCCGCGACGTCGGCAGAATTTATTCGAACGCCGCCAGACTATTCGGTATACAAGTCTCCGCGGACGCCGTGCGATCGTCGTTCCGTGACGTTTGGTTAACGCAGGAGAAACTCTACCCGAATTTCGGCGTCGGGCGAGGCATGACCCCGAAACAGTGGTGGCGGGACGTAGTCAGCGCGTGCCTGCTGAAAAACGCGAGCGTCGACATCGACGAACAAAAAATGAAGGACATCGCCGATTATCTGTATCAACGTTATATGGACGAGTGTTGTTGGGATTTGTTGCCTTATTCGCGCGAAACTTTAGACAATTTACGACGTAACTATAAACATTTGCGATTCGGAGTGATCTCTAATTTCGACGAGCGGCTGTTCGATATTTTCGAAACGATGGACCTGATGAGGTATTTCGATTTCGTGATCATCTCGACGCAGGCGAACTGCTATAAACCGGATCCGGAGATCTTTCGAATGGCTCTGAGCAAGGTCGGCGTAGCCGCGCACGAAGCGTTGCATATAGGCGATCATATCGTTAAAGATTATCTGGGTGCGTTGAACGTCGGTATGAACGCTTTTTTACTGACGCAAAGAGATTTGTCTGGAGACAATCGAGTGAATACCAAACATGTATTGAAAGATATTCGAAATATCGAACAAAATATATCAGCATTAGGGCTGCATAAAAAATTTGTTTGTTCTGAATGAGCAGTTTTCTGTTTGAAAAAGTTCTTCCCTGCCCTTGAGTTCTGAATCAGGACCTGATTCCATTTTTCGAGGTTGAATTTGATAGTTCATTCTTTTCTGAATATTTTACCTCATTTATTGAACTTAAACCGTGAACTGCGGAATCAGGGCCGGCAGATCGATATTTAGGCCGTGTTAACGAGTAGCTTGCTTATCTTTGTTTGTGATTTACTGATTTTGAAATTCGAGATCTCTGTCAAATTCATATGTTTATATTGTGCAATAGTTTTTTCAACAACGACGTTTTAATCTCATGTGTTCAGAAGCTGTATGTTAGATCAAGTAAGGTCAAATATCTCTGAGGGTTTGTTTGTTTGTTTGTTTGTTTTTTGTTCAGATCTTGGTTTCCCAAGATTATCCCTTTTGGATTGTTCATTTAACCATACTGATGGAAGGCCTGGAAGTGATTTGCAAACATTTAATGAAATCTGTTAACCCGAGTCTTGATTATTGTTTGAGTAGAAATTTGCTGTTTTTCCTTTCCCCAAAAGTTATTCTGTTGCATTTTGATTGCGTGTACTTAGTCCGAAAAAAATAGTAGTAGTAAGCTAAATATCCAAAAGGTGGCGAATAGGTAGAGTAAAGTAATCATTGTACATGCCTCTGATTTACACATCATGGATTACGTTCTACGTTTGGAGGTCATGCGGTATCAATTTTACTCATTGATCAAGAGAGAAGTCAATTTTGGGACACTCGGTCATGATCTACTCTAACCCGAGGCGTCCATTCCAAGAAAATATTCTAAAACTAGTTTAATAAACTATGATCACCAAAATATCTACACTCATCGGTCGGACAATTTCGCCTGGATATTTAAACTGTTAGTATAAAAATCGTAGTTTGATTTTTGTTTTCGTTTCTTAATGTTTCCCAGTTATATTGTATAAATATATATAGTCGGTGCTTATCAAAATATGCAAACATTCGCAAAGCGTTCCTGACAATTCATGAATTAAAATTCAAATCAAGAAATACAAGTTACAGTTTAAATGGTTTTATTTTCGCTGTGGGCATAATTTCAAGCTTTGTTTTCATCCTGCGCATCCACTCTGACAAGCCGATATATATATGAGTGAGGATTGAGGGTTCCCCAATTCAAGAGAGGCATTGGAAACTGTCGACACTATAAGATAAAATCCCACTATTTACAGATTAAAAGAATTTAAAAACCAGGGCCCAGTTTCACAAAAAGGTTTATCTCTTAAATCGATTTAATTTCTTCATTAATTCAGTTTATTTTAAATCGATTTAGGTCTTAATCCTTTTTGTGAAACTGGGACCAGAATTTATTTATTAAATCTAAAATATATTAAAGACACGACGTTACGATCTCACCCTAGAGATCATCGTCAGGTGCGTCACGTCGTGTCTTTTATATATTTTAGATTTAATAAATAAATTCTGGTTTTTAAATTCTTTTAATCTGTAAATATTGGGATTTAATCTTATTATCCGTTCACCACGTTTGAGTGTGGTCATCGTTCTATGTCGACACTATGTTGTGGCCATGGGGGTCGATAAGCGGACCCGCCTTTGAAAATCCCTGCACTTCGAAGACCGATGACTTGAAGATACCGACGAAGGCGGCACAGCACTGAGGAGCCGATTCCAAGCACCTTCGCAGAAGCCGCGCCATATAGATAGTTTATTTGTGCCGCCGGCTTCGCTTCTAGACCGACATCCGTCGCTAAGGCTGCTGAGCGTCATATTATTGTCGGCGGGCCACCTTGGTAGTCTGCCTGTTATAAATTCTAGTCTTCAGAGAATTCTTCAGAGAGTTTTATTTCCTTGTTTAGGAAAAAAGATGAGGTGGTGCTAGACTAAGGTTGCGTGGGAACACTTTTCTCTCGCTGAAGCCATGCGGCGACATTGAATGGATCCCGGCCCACCCTGCGCCTCTTCCAAGAAGGCATATTCGTAAAATAATCTTGATCCTCTTTTATTCAATTTTCATGTGAATTTTGAAGTCCTTCTTGAAACATCACTATAAGTCCAATAAGAAACATAAGACATTTGTGTTGAATTCAATCTTTTAAACTGGTTCAAAACGGCTAGATCTGGTGGAATTGATCCGTATATTTTCGACAGTGTTCTTATCTTAACAAAAGTCCATGAACCGTCCGATGTCCAAAAGGCTTGATGACGCAGTCTGACCATGGAGGTGACGTTTAGTTATGACACGTCGAAATAATGTTCCCTTTTCCCGAATTTTGCATTTTCAAGCTTTTCTCGTCCGAATAACCACCTGAAACCCCTTGTAACAGAAAAAACGGAGACCTTTCTTTGCCTACTGGAGACATAAGAACATGTTATTACCGAGAATAATCAAATTAATTTAGTTACTCGATGTGGGTGGCATATACTAAACGAAGAAGTGCTAGGCGTTTTATTATTATTTCCGTTCATTTGTTTGTCTCGAATAGAACCTTACGTAGAAATTCACACCTTAACTAAAAGCTATTCTATTTAAAATAACATTGACGGCGGTACTTTTGATGCTATTTCCTGGATCTAGCGCGAACTCGTTTCTCGAACACTCGTTTATTATTATCTATCGTAGGCTGTAGGCTGTGTGCACGCGTGGTGTTTATCACATTTACTATCGGGTCGCGTCGCGTCGACTATTGGTTTCTCTCGGCATAAACAGCGCGTTGCTACAGCCTTCTGTAACATACACAGACGCAGTCAATCGCCATGTCGTCGTATCGGAAAAAGGTCTTTTCGGGGATATTCGTGTTTTCACTCGCTGCTTTAGTATCCGCAGCCATCACCGAAAGACTTTTCGATGTACCCTTAGCCGAAGTCGGACATTTCTGGTTGAAAACAAGTGCCAGTGCGGGACGTCGTTTTTTAGCTGATTGGTACACCCCGAACCCGATTATCTTCGTAGCTTCATTCGTTGCATGCCTCGCTTTTGTTTACGCTTGGCACTACGTGTTCGTGAAACCTACCAACCGAGTGAAACTGTTGACAGATCTTGGATACCGCGTTGACGACTACTCGCAGCCTCAACACGTCAACCGCAAAGATGCGGCGAATATGGCTCGTAAAATGAAACTGATAGGAGATGTGCCCCCTGTTTATCCAAACGGATGGTATGGCGTTTTAGAATCCATGTACGTCAAGAAAGCGCAAGCCAAATATGTGACAGTGATAGGTAAGTATATCGATAATTCACGATGAATGCAGCACAGATTTTCAGCAATCCAATTATATCTACACTACCTAACCAATGTTATATATATCATACGATGTTTATTATATGTATATGTTTTGCTAGAAAAATTCAAATATTTGTTTGACAAAATGCAGTTTTTGTATTTAATTTTCGCGTTGGCCGCTGCCGCTGAGATCACTAATCCTTTATATCATACTTTCAATTAATCAGATTTTGCAGACAGGTGCCGTGACCTGCTGGGGAGTTAATCAAACTTCGAAAATCCGATCCGTGCAGGGAGTTTTGAAAGAATCATTACCGTGGTCCTCTCATGATACAGGGGCTTAGTCCAAATCTCATTGTGTAACATTAATTTAAAAGGTTTGACATTTAAACAGAACTGCGATCAAAGAATATCATATTTTTATGGGTTATTGTAATAGGCCAAATCTGTTTGCCTATTGTTGACCTACGACGTGCTATGCTGCTTTTATAAGCTGAAAAAAACTCTTATGACAGAACTGGAATTTTACGTTGAAATTTTGTTTAGTGTTCTGTTTGACAAAGCCATCGCTATGGTGGGGCCCGTCAAAATGTCCATTGAAAAGTATATTTCCGTCTTTTGCGCTCAAAGACAAGCATTATAGGCCCGGCCAAAAAACTGTTCGTCTGGGGCATGAAATATCTTTCAGGGATGCTTCATAAATCCACGACAGCTCCTACACTAAATTATTTTCATAAAAAAATGTTTTTTCCTCAATGAAATCTGACAATATTTTGGAAGCAATTTCTGTTAGCACACTAAGATTGACACGCATACATATATTTTGTGTAATTGTGTGTAGAGGCTTTGAATCTTTATAAGATATTACGTTTATAACTTAGCAGGGGTGAACTCTCCTACTGAATAGATGACAGCTATTTTTAAGCATTAATTACTGTACGTAAACAGCCATGGTTTGGTGGGTTCCATTTCAATATTATCAAAGGTCGGATGAAATGACAATCGTTTCAATGCCAGACGTGATATGAAGGTTCTAAAGGGTATAGATTTCACTGATTTTGGTCACTAACTTATTCGCAATTCTGACCACCAGTTCTGATTTTGACCCGCGATAGTGTAGTTAACAATAAAATTATCTAAACTCATTGTTCCTCGTGCGTGTACGATAGCGTCACTATAAGATTTTCATTCTGGGTTTTTGAAATCTGAATTTTCAATCTAAGCAGCAATTAATTGCCTAACCACCGGTTTCAATCTCCTCGAGCCCATGGCTTCGTTTTTCATTTTCGTTATTTTTCGTTATGTTTCGTTTGAAAAGTTTCTGATAAAGTCACAATCTTTCAATTCATTGAATTTTAGCTAAGTATTCTTTTTGAAGCCTTTGAGACTTTCACCGATGGGTCATCGAGCATTTGATGTGTGTATTTACACTACTTTCCCTGTCACTTCGATCTTCAGTTAGTTTACGAGTGGTGCCTCCTTGTCCTTGATGATTCTCATTAATAGATGTAGTTTGTTGGTTTACCAGTGATTTATGGTCATTAACCAAATCTGTAGTGGGAAAAACGCACTTGACATTCAATGCTTTGGCAGGAAAATGCTTTTCTCGTGAAAATTGGTGAATCATTTTCTAAGGGACCGGAAAGAGATAGAATTTGTAAAAACTCTCAATTTCGCTATACAATACAAATAGTATAGCGTCATCGTACCTCTGCGAATGAATAAGAACCCAAATAGACCAAAACCTTACTTCAGACGGGACAAATCCAAAGCATTATTCAAAATATGATTTGAAATTTCGCTTTCGATTTTTGGCCTCAACACCTGATTTTTGTTTTTCTCACGTATTGATTTTGTTATTCGCACCGCGACCGCGTCCAGACCTGACTCATCCGCGCGATGACATAATACTCTATTTAGGGACATGTCACTTGAGCGATTTTTATTTTCTACGCCGTTTTAGGACCGCGATAATTGCGACGAGTTCATCTTCATAAAAGTCTCACGGCCGAGAGGAAACCCGTCGCTGACGACGTCGGCGGAGATTTTTCGTATACATTTTACGACCGACGAACATTTTGTCAATCATCGAATCGCCTGAATATGCAATAACAATTTCGGTTTAGCTATTCGTCGCACATTCGCCCCCGATCAAGAAACTCGTAAAAGATGTTTCGTATTTCTCGCGAATTTTGACTGCGCACGACTTTATTCGAAGAATTAAAGAGACCAGACTCGTAGTTTGCATGAGAATAGTTCATAAAATCTTCATGGAAACTTTAATGGTGACGTTATTTTTTGTTCATACTCGCTATTCTGAAGATTCTGGCGGGGACAAAATGAGAATTTTTTTTCGGGAATTGTTACCCGGCATCAATCGGGTTCGCATTGAAATTGTTATCTCAGTTTACTCTTCGGTGGTGTTTTATTGCTCTTGCTAGGTACATACACGCGGACACAGACTGCTCTTCAAGTTCGCCAAATAATAATTTTATCGCTTCTTTAATCTCGATCTTCAAATGTCGTTTCCGGGACCTTCGTATTTCGTTACTATATATAGTCAATTCAGATCGTTTCGTCCCTAAAACCCGGTCGTCGTATTAAGAATATATTTTTCTTTTCTCATTTTTTTCTATGGGGGCGAGGCGATACTTGTCCATAGAATCGCTATGACTACACCGCAATGATACAGAAATATCAAACGAATTAAGATCGAGTTATTTCTTATTTTTCTCCGCACACGTTGGTCTATACCCGATATGTGTAATGCTTGTCAAACACTTTCGACAACGTAACTTTACAAACGCATTCGCATGTATTAGGTATATTTACATAAAAGTGAATGCGCGATCAAATACTTGTTTTGTCAAATACAGTATTTCGGAGTTTTCACGTCATTTAATAGTATTCGTTCGTTCCATTCATAAGCGTAAAATCGATCTCGGAAACGATTGCGATTTTAATTGGGTCATGATTTATAAAGGAAGCGTATACCTTTTCCTCATATCCAAAACTTAGATATATATGTACATGTTTAAAAAAATTCTCGACAATTAGGCAATTTTTGATGATATTTTAAATCATCAGCGCCACTTTTGGGGGAAGGGGGGTGCATTCATATTCAATTTCTCCAGTTCTAGTTGCAAACCTCACTTTCTTTCTCTATATGGTCTTATTGAACCGTCTGCGCGGTTTTCAGACGTCGGAGGAGCTTCTTACTTGAAAACGATTCCGAAATGAAAATATTTTCTTGTTTCACATTTGGATTGCGGTTATTTACTAGATTCAGGGGGAAAAGTCTGATGTATATATATGTCTATATATGTAAGAGAAAAATAATCACATTTTCTACTCGTGGTGCACTCGACCGCGATGTATTTTCCTGTCTGTTGTGTCACAGTGGCAATCGAACCCTAGCGAGCGTGTAAGGCTATCTGTTAACTAAAAAAGAGTGACTATAATGGGATTACGTCGGCTGATTGAGAACTGTTGACTTGATGGCCGATTGTGCTTGAACTTGTTTAATATTTCCCTATTAGCGCTTTAGACCTTTTTGTGTTAGACCGCCTCCGCCGCCGCAGCCGATTTCGAGTACGCATCTTTGCATGCGTGCATGTGGTCACGTCGCAAAAATATTATTTACACAAAATGTTCGGGGGTTATGTGAAAATTATGTTTCATTCAATCGGTGCTTTCTATTGTCGGGCGAATTTTTTTCTCGCGAAACAGGTTTCTAGGCTATGGAGCGTTCTAGAAATAAGTGCGTTGTTCAGGCCATGATCGGAATTTTCTGCTCCATATGTTTCAATGATTGATGACATTTTTTTATATTTTTGTTCGTCGGAAAAATTTATTGGGTCGATTCCATCTTTTGAAAATTGAAATGACTTCAGTGAAATCAAGAACCAAGTTCTCAGATCACTTAACGCAGACGTGCTCAGTTACCTATTACACTTGTAATTTCGATACCCTTCATAAATAAATTTCATGAATGTAACAAGATTGTATGGCCTTCGAAATGTATTTTGGATTTATATTTATAAGAAAGACAATGAAAGGGATTGGTGCATAAATACGAATGGTTGCTTTTTGGTAAAATTTAGTTACCCTTCAAGGGTATGTTAAGTTGTCCTCTGTTTTCTGTCTGACTTAAGATAAGTCTGTATTTGGTACTGTTGGAAGTTTCAGGTTCGGTTGCGTTGAAGTTTTAAAATAGATAGAAAGAGCCTTGCCATCAAATATGTCTCAATATTCTTCAAAAATTGACTTAACATTTGTACCAATCCCTTCAATTATCGGTTCATATATAATCCAACTATTCTGTTTTGATACCAAAATGATATTTGTTTTGCCGAATCAGAATTAAAAAGAAAGAATTGAATTTAAAACTGTTGCTGCTCGCTTTCGAAAGCTACCATGGACTGACTCCTGATTTTCTCCGCAAACTTGTCCCCCTTCTCGTCAACTAAGATCTGGATCGGACAATTCACTTATTACCAACCTTTGGTGGACGATCTCTCACATTTTTTGCTCCCATCCTCTGAAATGCTCTAAAAATATTAATGAACCTGATCTGGATTATCTCGAAAGGCTCCTAAAAACATAACTGTTTACTGGATTACTTTATCATGGTTTTGAAATTTGAATCAGCGGAAATGGCGCTATATGAATATTATTTCATCAGCATCATCATAAAAATGCACCAAAACATCATAGAATTTTATATCTTTTTTTAGGTCAGAATTTGGCCGTTTTTCGAGGAGAAGATGGCAGGGCGCACATAATCGATGCTTACTGCGCCCATCTCGGAGCCAACCTGGCTATCGGCGGACGCGTAAAAGGGGATTGTCTCGAATGTCCATTCCACGGCTGGCAATACCGCGGCGATGATGGCAAATGTACGAAAATTCCATATGCACAAGGAAAAGGTAGATATATTTCATCTTTCAGCCCTCCCCGCAAAATTTACAAATATTGAAGCCGTTGGTCTATTTGTTGTAAGATTTATGATTATTTGAATTAAAAAAAAAACTCTTGATAGCTGTTGAATATTCCGATCAGAATTTCCCGCAGTCCATGGTCTATAAGTTCGATATACCGGTATACAAGAACATTTCAGTTATTCTCAACACATTGATAAGATCGTTCAGATAATAGTGATAAAAGCTATTATTATCACTTGGTCATCAGATCTCTTCGAATGAATATTTAACGCATGACTTTACCGAAATTCACAGTAGCAAATTCATCTACAATATTATGATCATTACGAATTTTTAGTAGTAGCTGAACAGAAACGTGGGATAACAATTCCCCCTAGCTAATTTTTTTGGCGGACCCTCCAAGGTCATGCACGTTTTCTTTTTTTGGCAGACCCTCCAAGGTCGTGAATGAATTACTTCGAACAAAACACACAATTTTCTATGAATATTTACATCGAAAAAGAATATGAATAATGAAAAGTGCACTCGATGAGAAGAACAGGGTTTTATTCCATATCCCTATTTTGGTGCATTTCTTTTTTATAAACCCCTTGAAAACAGGTTTTTGCTTAAGCCGCGCTGTCCGTTCGGCTTTACACATGAACGCGCGTCGGTATCAAGCATTGCCATTCGTACTGATCTAGGGGTTAATATGTTTGCTAGAAGATGCCGATTGCGGGTCATGTCGATTTGAACAGGCTTCAAGGAGGTATCATCATCGATCAAACTTACCGTCTGACTGTCGATTTTACCTTTCAGTTATACCGATTGTTATACGAACCACCATTCAACTGAGCAAACCCAAACAACTGGATTAGTTCCCAATTTAAAGCCCATAGCATATCATTACATTTACAACATTGGTTTTATTATTTCATCGCCCAGAATGGAAAGCTATAAAGATCAGACATTTTTATGTTTTGTCGTGTCGTGTCTGGGTTTATCGTTTCATAAATCTTCATGTCTACCAACTTTTGTCTATGATCAGTCCAGTACTACATAAGTCTGATGCGATAGCAACTAAGTCGAAAACTATATCTACAAGCAAATAACGTGTGAATCTTCATATGTTATATGCCTATAACATAATATGCCCTTTGCGACAAGTATTTTCATCAATGTTTTCATGTAACTACGCAAAACTGTTGTCCGAAAATAACATGTCCCATAAAACCAGAAAAACGAGTTTTCTACTTGTTTTCGCTATTGATTAATTCACGCCGATTGGAATAAGCCGTTTTTTGCATTTCACGAAATCTACTCAATCGTACTTGGCAATTTTCCCATTTCGTCTGCGTGTTCAAGAACTTTATCCGAAATTCGTTTGATCCACTTTCTCTAATAAACGAACGATTCATGTATTTTTTCTAATTCTGAATTTTGGTTTAACGCCTTTTTTTAGTACCTGAAATGGCTAAAGTGAAATCGTGGCCAGTAATGGAATTGAACGGTTGGATATACTTGTGGTTTCACGCTGAGGGCGCTGAACCCTATTGGACACCCCCTGAGATTCCAGAAATCACGTCTGGCCAATATACCTATCGAGGGCGTACCGAACATACAATAAACGCACATATCGAGGTTAGATAAGAATTTTCAAAAGTTTTATATTTATCTCAAAATGAAATTCACGACGTATTGCATTACGAAAGTAATTTTTCTTTCTTTTTTTAAGGATATACCCGAAAACGGCGCCGATCTGGCGCATTTAGACGCTGTGCACAGCCCGATCATACCCGCTGGATCTGATCTGAAATCTATGTACAACAGCATCTGGTCGTTCGCTAAACACGAATGGCACGCGACGTGGGGACAATATTCGGAGCCGGACAAACACGTCGGAGCTTTAGAACTCACTCACACGATGAGATTATTCGGAATCCGAATTCCGATTTTGGACGTTAAAGTCGTGGCAAAACAAGTACGTAAATCACCGAAGAAAACATAGATCATTACACTGAATCTCCAGGGATTACGCCGGTTTTATTGGTCCCTTGAGAATATTTTATTTTCCAGAGCGAGATAAAGGCGCGCAGCGATGATACCATCTCATTGATGTATATTTTGTCTCTTTCAGATCGGTCCTTCGATTGTTTATCTCGAATTCAATAGCGTATTGGGTAAGGGCGTGTTCGTGCAGTCTCTGAATCCGGTCGAACCGCTCGTGCAAAAAATGATTCATCTGTGTTATTTCGACTGGAAAATTCCGACGTTTGTTGCTAAGATATTTCTCATCGGCGAGGCTTTACAGGTTCGTGAACGCGTTCTCTAGAAAATGCTTAATCAGGCCCGTGCCATGTGGGGTTCGGGGTTAGCGAACGAACCCCCTGGAATTTCCGAAGTACCCTTCAAAGTCAGTGTCAAAAAATTCGGGTCAAGATTTTGCGAAATATGGATACAATATTAATCATGTTACTTTTTGGAAAATGAAAAGCAATCCATTCTTTAATGATTTATTCTGGTACCCGGACACTTCATATTTGACGTGACCTTTATCAATAGGAAAGTAGCCCTTTTCACGGCAAAAAGTGCCCTTTTTCTTGAGATAGAGTTGCCCCTCCAAAAAGCTCGGTACGGGCCTGTTAATGGAAGAAAAAAATACTGTTATGTTTTTGGAACTGTATTTATGATATTTCAAACGAAATTGGTTATAATTTGACCTACTATACGTAATGAATAACTTATTACTTACTAATTACTGATAGGTAGTTATCAGTGTATGTGGTATTCAACTTTTTTGGCCATCAATCAATCCTTAATAGGATTTCAAAACGCCGTGCCAAGGAACAATCGAAACCCATTTGGTCTAAAAGGTTTATTCGCTACACGAATCGGAACCGAAATTGGTACTTCGATTTACGATTTCAGAATCAAACAACCTGTTTCGGTCCCGGCAGAGGTGTGGTCGGTCTGTGAGGGGATACCAAATCAACCAACCAAATAAATCGAAGGACAATCCCTCTATTTTAAGATCATACATAAATTAGTGTCTTCTGCTATAAACTCTGACTCTGATTTTTTCATGCAGATTGATCGCGACATAAATCAAACGACAATCCCTATTTTAAGATCATACATAAATTAGTGTCTTCTGCTATAAACTCTGACTCTGATTTTTTCATGCAGATTGATCGCGACATAATGATTTGGAATAACAAGCGATACGAAGGACGACCGGTGTTCGTGAAATCCGTCGAGGATTCGCAGGTGCAGAAACACCGACGCTGGTACTCGCAATTCTATTCGGAGAACAGTCCGCGTCTGAAATTTCAGAAAGATACCTTAGAATTTTAAACGCGCGCGCAAACGCTCTCGGATGCAGGCGGACGCGCTAGATCTCTCTGTGATTGTTCATATCGGTTTCGAATGTTTTATAAATCAAAAATGCTGTTATTCTCCACGTAAAGGAAATTAAAATCTAACGTTTGCGTGACGTATCTTAAAAGAAACGTAAGAATTTATAGAATACTCTTCTGTATATTCTATCGTGTATTATGCACTAGTGTTAATAATCGTTATTTCGCAATAACAATGTAAATCCTGTGACTTTTAATCGATGTAAAAGTATGTTGAGATCTAGTTTGAAGAAATAGCTGAAATATCTGAATGCTGACCTTTCTTATTACAATGTTGTAAAATATATCACAATCTCATGACGAAGAAGGGCGTTATTAGTGGTTGTGATTTGTCATGATATTGTGAACTTTGATAGCGTCGTACATTCTTCATGTTATGATGTGATCAAAAAACTAATTCTCGGTTCCTAATAGCGTTTTGTTGCAGGGTTTCGTTGCACGTAGGAGTCCAAGCTCGAAGTTGCGTAGCACTTCAAAGTTTTGAAGACAGCAAATTCAAGTGTTATACAAAACCTATTTGAGAAGTGATGCCCTCGATGTATTGTGAATATGTAATGTTTTTTATGTGATATATGTAATATGAACACAAATATATATATGAATATATATATATATATATATATATATATATATATATATACATTTATTATACACATAATACAATCTGCAATCAAGTAGACATGATGACTGAATATATTATAATTATGTAATGAAAGATAAACTGAAAATGTGAAGTGAATAATAATCATATTATGAAGTTAAGTAAATAATGTCAGTCTCTTGATTTCATTTTTCGTTGTTTGAAAACTTAACTGTTTTGATCTGGGGGATGCTTGAACATAGGAGGGCCTTCTGCAGTGGAACCTCGTTACAGCGAACTTCACGGGGGTCAGAAATATGTTCGTTATAACCGATAGTCCGTTATATCCAGTATATAATCAAACAAATCTTCTTACTTTGGGCACAATTCTATATTTGTAATATCCGATTAAATCCGAGTTCGTTATAACGAGGTTCCACTTTTTTGAGGTTCTGCTTTTTTGAAGGGTGTGCACCAGTGTGACAGTTGGCCCGGGTCACGGCTATACAGAGTTCTTGGTTGCGCAACAAGTAACACAATGCATGGTTAATTCAATTGATATATTTGAATATTTATTGCGCCGAATGTTGCTAGAAATTGTTGTAAAAGATTCCATCTCTAATACGTATATATCAGAAGAACAACAAATATTGCATTAAATCCAGACGTAGTGTGAAGATAAAACGCACGCGTACCGGTATATTAGAAATATGAACAATAGAAACATTAACATTTCATTAAAATGTAAACGACTAGATTTAATCTCTGTGGTCCGACCAAGCTACACACTTGCTTATCAAATATTCATATCTTATATATTAAATATTCAAATTCCCTCCCAGATATACTATTACTCCTATAATGCATTCAATTACAAGCACACAGTATAAGGAATTTAAGGAAGCACCAATAACATTAGCAATAACCATAGTCACTATAACAATCACTTGCCAGGGTTGATTTGCTTGCAATCGCTTTCATATTTCAGAACAGAATGGTTTGAATTGTTTCCAAAAATATCTAATACACCAATGCTTCGATCTTTAGTAACGTAACTAACATTTAATCGTATCATTATCAATTGAAAGTCCTATGACGAGAGTTACGCACCGACAAAGCTATTTGTATCGATTGAATAATCATACTTGTATCTAGGAAATTTATATCCTAGTTCAACCATCGCCTGGCCCAAATCTCCTAACCTAGCAATCCAGTCGCCAATGTGACTGTTGCTAGTTGACTACCGGTTAAAACCCCGAACTACTACTGTTTCTACATTTATTTGATTGTCTTATGTCGATTTATTTTTAGCAGGGAGGGCTTCCACGTAAGTACGTACCATTTATCACTAGGAAACTAACAACCTTTCTACATAGAGACTAGCCAGAATTTGTAAAGACAATTCCAGAATTTTGATGACTGGTATATTAAGTATATAGTTACAATATATTTATGTCAAATACAATATATTACTGAAAACATAAGAAACTAGAATATCAAAGAAACAGTAATTCTCATCACAACAAAGAGACAAATGTACCGAGGAAATATCGGGCACCGTCATAAATAAAAACTCTACTGTAATAAAATATCTGGAGTATAAATAATATTATTTGTATATAATGAAGCCTAGATTAAATCAAACAAAATTAATCTCCGACAATGAATAGAAAAAAGAATTTTTTCTTTTATAAAATAAAGGTTTGGTGGGAAAATTTTGGCAATGGAAGCAGTGTTTGACGGACATAAATAATAAATATGCCCAAAAATAAATTACACTTATAAATAATAATAATAATAATCATCAAAGCAAAAAGGACTTTTTTACATGAATAATATGTGGTGGAAAATACAGTTAAAAATACAGAGACACGATTGAGTTTTGATAACGACACAGTTAATGAACTGTTCTCCAAATACAAACTACGTCAAATATGGACATTAAACACATCAATATTGATAGTACGACCTTGTACAAAGAAATAGAAAATAAGGTTAGATTCCGAATAGCTCTATTTGGAATGTCTGTAAAACAATAGCAAGGTTTCACGATAAGCCTTTTAATCATATGCAATCGGGCCATTCCTATTTCTAGTCGTGATGCCAAAGTGGTTCCGGTGCATCGTTTTCATTTTCCAAAGCAAACCGTTGTAGAATATTTCTATGAATTTCGATAAATCTAAATAACTAAGAATAAAATCGCGCTGAAAAGCGTTCATACGTCGGAACTGATTTGCTTCCATAGAAGACTTTTCAGTTCGTTGAGAAGCAGCGAATGTTGAAGTTGCATATCGCGCGCGTAGATATTCAACGACTTGCAACGATCGAGTAAAACTTTCAGCTCGCCGCGAACGCCGCGCGGCACGTCGGGGAACATGTAACGCTCGATGATCTGACAGACGTAAACGAGATTTGGACGCACGAGATCCGCCGAACACCGGCGAGTCGCGCGATCGCACGTCGTTTGACACTGACGCGTGTAAACGCAGTCGGCGTCCGCGTTGCAGAAATGTCGTTTCACGTACCGGTGCAGCGTCTTGCGCGGGAACGTCAACGCGAGGTTCGTCACGCGGGCTTCGTAGTTTTTCGTATAACCGATCGTATGTTCGCCGAGGTCGCACATGTAAAACGAACCGTCGGCGCCGTGCTGGTACGCTTCCAACGTGAACTCCAACAGCCCGATGCAGATTTTCACTTTTTTGTGCCACGCGATGTCGTACAAGCTGCTCCAGTACCGATTTATACCGGTAGGCGGCAGCACAGGTAGCGAGTTTTGCAGCACGTACTCGACGGCGTAAAAGTCGCCGCAGAATCCGCGCAGTTCCGACACGTAATGACTGCCCTGGAACACGAGCAATAGCAGAAACTCGTTGTTCTGAATTAGAGACCAGATCGTCTTCGCCTCCGACAACGATATCTAAAACACAAACGGTAATCATTAATGTACAAACTCAGAATTCCCTGATATTACCACATTCAATTATAAGATACCAGTAGATGGGAGGGGCAGAAGATATTCTATAAGGGGAGGCTGATTTTTGGAGGGGTTGATGTGAACATGAATGGGGTGGCTGCCCCTCTAAACCCTGTTGTAGTGAACACCGCTATCATGCGGTTCATCGTGCCAATTATCACCGGCAAGAACGAGACGTCAAAAATTAAAATTCCCGTGATTTTCAAGAAAAGATCGAGTTTTCCCAGCAGGAAAAATGAACCCGTATTTGTCTGGTCTGTATGTACCCCAAAAACTTTGAAATTTACCAATCAAATAAATCACAGGGTCAATCCCTATTTTAAGATCAAAAAAACTTTCAAGTTACGGTTTTTTGAATTTCGTTCTAACGTTTCTATTCCGAATCAGTCCAATACCTTTCCATCGGCGTTGACGTCTGCTACGTTGAGGATGCGACGAAAAATTTGTTCGTGGTCCGATGAACCGAGACGCGTGTCCAGAAAGTCTTTCAGTAACTTTTTAAACGCGCGCACGTTCATGCCCTCCTCGGGAGTCATGTATAGTCCCGAAGCCGAATGGCCGTGCCACAACTGCTCGGCCTGATGACCGAGTTTTAATATCGACGGCTTTTCGATGAATGACTACAAAATAAAAATACCATGATACAAATTTCGTCGTAAAGCTTTCAGACGCCGAGAGTGATAGATTTTTTTTGAAACTCACTATCTGTCCGGTTTTGTCGACGTGGCAATGGTGGAACTTCCATGTTTTCGATTTGCATACATGAGGACAAAGCGTTCCAGTGATGATATTACTCTCATACAATTCACACTACAAACAAGATGAAGACATTTTTAAGAAGCGATATGAGTTTGTGCCTTCTAACTAGGGTGTATCCTTAAGAGTGCCAGGGCACGCCTAGAATATCATTTGCTCATCAGTTTAACCCGGGGGTGACTAAACCCTGGTGAAGGTGTCATACTACAGTTTTCCGCATGTGCTGGGATTTTTGAGGGGCCGCCCTTATTCTTTAGTGTAACATTGAGTCTGCCAAAAGCCGAAATGGCAAGGGATTAACCATCTCTTCAATAAAAATTAAGCTTGATTTTTGCGCAATCCGCTATTCGTCAAATTAACTCGCTTCAAACCATTATTTTAACCCCCAAACAATACGTAGAACGCTATGTATTGACAAACCCCGGTGCCTGCGATTCATGGCTAGAAAGTCACTTACCAAATTCACCCTGAACTGGTCACTTTTACATGGATCCGGTCGAAACATAACGAACACAAACCATATGAGAAATGCTACGAGAGCGATACCCGGTAAATGCCGTGATTTCAGCATCACGCCGAACTGCTGCTGTAAAATACAACACAAATATTAATCACCGGTGCTTATATCAAAAACCATGCAGGATTTCTCTTGACATGACTACCAACAGCAGAACATCGACATTGACATTGGTATTGCTCCAACTCTGTGGAACTCTCTCGATGCAAATATACGGAATATAACTGAAATCAACACTTTCAAACAGAGAGTAAAACATTTGCTTTTCTGCAAAGCCTATGCTCCGTGAATTCAGCACCACTACCATACAAAGCGCTGGTGAACATTATTATTAGTGAAACAGGCGCTATATAAATGTGACATTATTATTATTATTATTATTATTGATCAGCTAGGTGAGTCCAAAATTATTCCCAACCTTTCAATATTTACAGGTACTATAAAATCAAATCAATTGTTAACTAATTTCGCTATATAATCAATTACACGATTTTCCAATGATTTTCTTCGTCAATTCATCGAATCAAAGAGTATGAAATTCATCAACTAATTCATGTCTATATAAATTCACACTTGTACAATCGATAAGATTAATTAACCTGATCGCGGAAAAGATGTATCTGTCTTTTTCCAACTTCGAAATCCAGCTACAACATTGAATAAATACTGTGACAAGGAAAACTACACAAACCTATCAATGTTAGTCTAACAGCAGTTCAGGTCACCTTTCCACTGTGTGGCGCTTAGTGTTATTAAATGATAGTGAATGGTTAGTTTAAGGTACGCAACCATGATTAGGGACACCTAAACTGCAGTCACTCCCAGATCTGTACCTAGCCGTCGTTCCCCAAACAATCTAAGGGAACCCGTAACAACAACTGGTATTCAGACTATCCCAGATCCTTTTTTTAAAACTGATAATCATGGCATGGCAGGGGCTCATATTTGAAGTTTGTGGGACAGTAGCTCAGATCATCCAGCATCCCTGGTGCTAATATAAACCAAAATAGTACCAGGGACACTGGATGATCAAAGCTGCAGTTCACCTCCAAACACAGGGGCTTGTACACAACTTCCGAAAAACAAGTGATCAGGTGGTCACGATGCTGTACTATATAGGTCATTTTTATATAGTACAGCATCGCGACCGCCTAATACGCCATTCTTGCGAGATAATCAACAACCCGGAAATAAAAAATCAAAGCCAGTCAGTTAACAAGCCCCTGAGCTCCAAACTTCAAATACAAATCTTCTTACACAAATTTATCCTTCCTTTTAATTCGAAACATAGAAATCAGCCATTTAGAGGCTCTTGGGTATGTAGAATTTATCAAGAACGACCTAAACTGCAGATTTACACAATAATCAATACGGGGACATGAAATTACTTGCAAGTTGAAGAAATTCTCAACAGATGGCGCTGTTTGTTGGGCCAGGAAAAGAGGACCTGTTTTGTTTATTTCATTGAAATACGCGCGACGTTCACATTCTCATACGTACTTTTAATTTGGAAAAGATACACCTCACGACCATTCTATAGATGCCATTTCGATAAATCGTTTCGTTTAGCAGCAATGAGACAGATTTACAGGAATTTGCAGAAAGCTCTTCGATTTTTACAACCCGGAAGCCATTTTTAATTTTACAATTTCAACTCTTCATTTTATTGACAGTCGTCAAATAACTCAAGTAGAGCTACCGTTTTGTATATGAATATGTAAATCATATTCATACTACATACACGACTTGTTAACAGAATAAATGTAATTACTAATTATTTTTTGATGTAGAGATTAAATACCTCCGTTTTCTGGATGTGTGTCCACCCCGAATTCCTCTTACTTCCGGGTTAATTCCGAGTAAGTGAAATTCGTGCATGTGTGATCTATTTCTATCGATAATAGGCCTTTAAAATATTCAAATCTGAAAATAACGAGATCTATCTGATCTAGAACTATCCAGCCGCTTATTTTTGGTTTCATGGTTTCTCGTGGAATATGCCGAATTTATGATAAATGCTGTATTTTATTGACGGTGTTTTCTAATCCAAGATGGCGGCGCCCATGTGAAATATTTTTTCGATCGTGTAATAGCTAATCTGCCTCCTTGTTTCTCTCGTCCATCTCGATTCGAGTCATTCATATCGGTATACAGTCGGCCACGCTTTGCTTTATGCTAATGAGAGACAAAATCTTTTTATATGCTGACAGAGTCTTATATGAACTGCATGGCTGGTTGGTGTACGCTTAATTTGAGCATTCTTGTTCTTGTATGAGTACTGTGTCGTCCACGATCGCGTGTATACTGACCCTGGGAGGGGGGTGCGTTCTGTGGCTGTGGAACTGACATATGAAAAACTCCTGTGAATTTTTTCAGTAACTTCATTTTCATTTGGGAATCTGTGACAGGCTTGTGATCAATCCACCGGCCTTGAATACACTTAATTATTGATTATTTTCATTCGTTCTTGTTTTCTGTAGATCTTCGAACAGTATGGCAACAATGGAAGAGGCTCCAGCTGTGGCTGAACTGCCTGAAATTAAACTTTTCAACCGATGGGCATCGGATGATGTGCAAGTCAGCGATATCAGTTTAACTGTAAGTTTGACGCATAAATGAACCTAAAAAGTTAGAAATACGATTTGATTTCATTTATCATTTGGATAGTACAGTCAACTTTGCTTAATTCGTATATATGGGGATTCATTGGCAATTTTCATACTGATACAGAGAAATACAAGCGCGCAGGTTTTTGTGAATTAACTGTAGTCTGTATGGGTTTTACGCTGATGATCTCGCCCGTACGGATTAGCTGGGTTCATTATCATCTTTGACGCGTTAATTATTTTGTCAAGATGATAACTCCAACTTATCAACCGGTTTCGATTTTACTTAATGGGTTATTGATCGATAATCTTGCAAAAATGGCGCTAAACTTTAACTGCGAGTAAATTTAGAATAACATTTTCACGGAATTATCAATAACGCGGAATTAGTAAGATCAACGCCGGTTTACAAGCCCCTGCGAGAAAATGGACCCGAAAATTCGATTACGGGTTTGACATATTTATTAATCATTGGTTTGAATTGGTAAAATCTGCACTTGACATCATCTACAAAATAGATGAAAATATGAGCAAAATAGGCTTTGAACGAAGCGGAGTTGGCTGTAACTAGTAAAAGAATAACTCATTTGCCTATGATGTTTTACCGTAATATTTGCTACTCTTGACTTATCGAATGACGATCTCATTACTCTGAGGCAAATAAAAAATTCCTTGCTGCATTTCGATTTAATCGCGTATGATTTCGTAATGATTGTTTTATAATGCATTATTGTCTTGTCGTTACGTTCTAGGATTACATCGCCATCAAGGAGAAATACTCCAAGTACGTGCCGCATTCGGCCGGTCGTTTCCAGGTGAAACGTTTCAGAAAGGCGCAATGCCCGATCGTCGAGCGTTTGGTGAACTCACTGATGATGCACGGACGAAACAACGGCAAAAAATTGATGGCGATCCGCATCGTGAAACACGCCTTCGAAATCATTCACCTTCTTACTGGCGAGGTATGTATTCAACCCTTGATTCAAATTCTATCGTATTGAAATTTCGATAAGTGGGACTTCTTCATTCGCCGTTCTGAGTTTAGAGTTAAGAATATAGTTCATTTTGGAAAGCGGGGTTAATTTGAAAAAAAATTGTGAAAATGGATAGATATCTGTTAAGCATATTTTTTTGTGGCAAAACTCATGAAAGAAATATATGCGATAATTTCTAGAAAAGTGATTTTTATGCCATATGATGTTGAGCTCAGAATTCCTGCACGAACTGAAAGTTCACTTTTAGTCTGTTCAGATTTGGTGATTGGTATCTGCTAGTTATTGTAACTTGGCGTAGAAAAATATGAACAATCCTGCTACATGTATTAGTAATTCCGGAGTTCATTGGTCGACTTCTGTTCTGATTGAACTCAAAAGTCAAGTAATAACAGCTGTGTAATTGGATCCAGCAGTTTCAGGGGATGAACAATGATAATATGTGTTCAGCTCTATGTGCTTTATCACTTGGGGAAATAGGAGTCGATTCTGAAAATATCGTGAAATTGTACCTGGAGAATATGTTAGAATCCGTTAAATTGTATGGCATATTTCTGGTAGATAAAAATATCTAAAATTTTATGATAAATGTTGTCAATTACAGAATCCGTTACAAGTGCTCGCTAACGCCATCATTAACAGCGGACCTCGTGAGGATTCTACTCGTATTGGTCGTGCCGGTACCGTCCGACGTCAAGCCGTCGACGTATCTCCGCTCAGACGTGTGAACCAGGCGATCTGGCTTCTGTGCACCGGCGCTCGCGAAGCCGCTTTCAGAAATATTAAAACGATTGCCGAATGTTTAGCTGACGAACTCATCAACGCTGCCAAGGTATGAAGTAGATTTTTTGTGAGAAAGTTCATCGAAGTTACTGAACTGTGATAGTGTTTTAGAAAGAGTCGCCAGCAAGGGATGAAACGTCACGGAGAAACTGCCAACAAAATAGGATGGAATGAATAATTATGATTGACCCCCGAAATTTTTGTTAACCTTTCCTTAAAAAAAGAAATCTGGATTAAAACATCATATTTTACACACCCCTTTGTATAGATTAACTGTTAATAATATCCGACTAGGTTAGAAGCGGAAATAAGATTGATCCAAATTAACTGAATGAACTGGGTCCAGAACTATTTTAATTGAATTTCATTTTTATCTGCGAATATGTAGTGATCAATCTGTTAGTTATAATATCTATATTGTTTTATGTATTTTGTAGGGATCGTCCAACTCTTACGCGATTAAGAAGAAAGATGAACTGGAACGTGTTGCCAAATCTAACCGATAAGCGAAACGTTGTGTAAATAAATAATATCCTGAACGAAAAAATAAACAAATGGGATAGAATGAAAAATTCAATCGTTTTAGTCAATGTTTCTTGAGTCGCTCGGTGTAAGTTGGATAATCGTTTGTATCGGATGAATGTTCATGGTCTCGATTTTTCCTTCTTCAAAGTTGGATGATTTTTCTTTGTCCCAAAAGATCCGATTGATGCGCGGTTACTGTATATGGAGGAAAGAGTATTTTACAATTGAATAGTATCCAAAAACGGAAAATAAAAAGCATTTTAAAACAACGAACGTTCTCTATAACATACTTATGGAGGGATCTCTTGACCTATTGTTCAAGTTTAGCTTGCACAAACAAAGTTTAAAACCCAGTAGTAGTAATTACTAATTCTACACCTGATGACGTTCTAGCTCCTCCCATACTCTGGGTTTCCAATGGTCCTTCTTATGGAAAAAGTTTGGAAAAACATCATCTTTGTCCTTCTTTTTAACTCAAGTCCTTCCATTCGATTAAAGTCCTTCCAAATTTGATTTTTGCGCGTACCGGTAATTTTGTCACGAATTCAACTGTTGAAGTATTTTATTACTCGGGCCTGTTAATTCAATTGTCAGTAAGATTGAATATACCGGAAAGTTTTATGGAATTATCCTGAAATGTATGACTGGTCTACATGACTAAGAATCCCTGTGAAGGCATTGCGCCCTCAATATACTGGAAGGAACTTCCCGAGTTGTCCAAAAGTCCCTCCTTTTGAGTCTAAAATTGCCGAAAAAGTCCTTCTTAGTACTTCTTTTTACCCTGGCCTTATCACTGGAAACCCTGAATGCTGTACCTGCCAAGTTGGCTTACTATGTTAACTGCATGTACAGTAAAATGATGGTAAACCAATACAGTTCCATGTTAACTTTACTAAGATTTTTAATGAAAAAATCCACAGAAAAGTTCTGTCTGGTGCTGTTGGCATCAGTATTCATGGCCTGGCGGATTTGGACATTCTCCCCCGGCAGGGATTCGAACCCTGATGTGCTGTGGCCGAGTGTTGCGATGCCATCAGGTTCGAATCCCTGCCGAATCTATTTCCCCAATTTAAAATTGATGATGTATAATAAGTAATAGCTTAGCTTAACTTCAATTACAACTAAGACCACATTTACAATGATAATTTGAGGATGATACAGATTCATACGTACAAAAGATGAAACTAGTTCCGCAAAAGTAAAATAGTTTCAGTTACAGACATTGTTAACACTATTTATAATGCTTTTACTGCTTTTGATATTTCATAACGAATTTTTAATGAAGATTTGTAAATTCTTTTTGACGATTTTACAGTTATTCAATAGCCACAAATCTATGCAATTCCGGTGACTGACTGAAATGTGACATTCATTGGCGGGCGTAAAAAATGCTTACGGTTACCTATTTCCTTTCCTGAAGTGTCCAAATCCACCAGAAAGTAAAAAGGGCTGCCTCTAGCGGCGTCTGACTATGGCACCATCGTATATGATTGACTGGTCCTGATGCTGAATAAGTAATGAACAAGGCCATAGGCTCGAACCTAGTATTGACTGATACCGACGATTCCTTAGTGTTACAGTGTTAACTACGGTTAACGGTAAGGGGGTCCCAGGTTCTGAGAATTCACACTAGGTAAAATAAAATAATTTATTGACCATTTTTACATATGTATTTATCATTATATATTATCATTATATTTATCATTATATATTTATCATAAATATGTATGAAATCGTCATTAAATTATTTTATTTGACCTAGTGTGAACTCGCTCATCATATATTTCATTAAATATGTCATATATATTTGATCACTTACTGAAAGGGGATTCAAATTTCTGTCGTAGACAAAACCTGAAAAAACAGAAAACGTCCAGTTTTACAGTATTGCTTTACAGTAGACTTAATGATATATATTTTAAAAGACTAACAGCAGCAGCAGTAGCAGTAGCAGTGTTAAGCCAGTTTCACACAACTCTATCTAACACGTAAGTTATGATTTTATAAGATAATTGTCATGAAGATTCCACTTGCAAGTTATCGGGATGCGTCTAGCTATAACCGTTACTGAAATAGATGGTTTTTTTTCAGGATTCAAAACTGCATTATCTACAATGATCAGTACGTTAAGTTATTTATCTATTCTGTTCATAATTATCTATCTATGCATTATAGATGATTCTAGTAAATTTATCAATATGTATATAATTTTAGGTGAGTTGCATAAAATCGCCGTTCCACTTTGTGGTATTTTTGTGTCTATTTGGGCCATGGCTTCAGCCGCCAACTCGCAGAACGAACGCGATGCCGAATCTGCTGCCGAGAGGCTCCGTCGAGAGTGGTGCGCGAATAGAAACTGTGGCAGTTAAAATGAACGATATGATTTGGTATCCGATATCGGGCAATGGGTTCTAAATTAACTACTCTAAGTCTCTTCATTACTGTTCTGATTATTCACGTAGTTAATTACACATGATTGTCATTTAACTGCAAAATAAAGCTCTAATCAACTTCACTTGGACTGGACTTCAACTGGATGATTTTCACATTTTCACAGTTTCAAGATGTTACCTATTATTCACAGCTATTACGAATAATGGCAATGCCAGACTAAAAATCACATTACTTTAATACTCTAATATGTAAATTTCTTCAGTTTAGTCTTAACTGAATCGTCAAACAAACTTATTCAGAAAGTCATATGTTGAATAACACAGTCCGGTAGTGTCCTCTGAGTATTTCATCTTTCGTAGCGTTGGAGAACCAGGAACTCGTATTATCTCGGTGAGTTTAAAATGGAAGATTTGCATTTTTATCCAGTACGTGAATGCCAGGTGAAATCTATTGGTCCGTGAGATATGAGGCAAGTGCAAATTACTCTGTTAGTTGGATACTGATTACTATATTGAATGGTCTAATAATTTTCGAGAATAAGATTTAATTAAAGATGTCGTAAATTAATTGATTGACTTTGAATTACAACTTTAACGAATTAAATTTTTTTTATTCTGTCACATATTTACAATTTTCTGCAATTTCAACAGTTGTCTCAGTGATTTTATATTACGATTTGTGTTATCCGTTACTGTTACATAATATTCCAATCAAAACCGATCACTTTTCTCTGTTGAAACTCTTCTTCTTTGGGAGTCGTATTCATCGTAATCGGATCTCCCGTAAGCTACAACACAGAAAAAATAACATGATCAACATCTCGATGTATTGTAATTTACCACCAGTGTAAGAACGATAATCTGTTAATCCGTTGGAAACAGAAGACTATTAGCTTTGATTTCATGCTTGTATTATCGAAATCGGATGAGAAATAACAAAATAGTAAGCGACTGAAGTTGAGTACTTAGTAAGCGTAGTTACCCCCCCCTCTTGTATCGTTTTTACCGTTTTATCACCTACAACTCTGATACGGGCCCCTGTGTAATTCAGTCAGACTTCGGTTCTCTCTACGAGCAATCTCTTTTTTGAGATGATTGCTCGTAGGTTCATTCCGGAAAGTTAATTCAGTTCTATGAAATGAATTCTCGTCTTATAAGATTCTTACGGCATCTTTCAATTTGAAACAAAGTCACCGAAATTACAGTTCTGAACACCTTTTGTTTAATCAAAAGGCCGGATTTAAAGAAAAAGAAAATGAAAGAAAAACCATCACCACGATTTTAACAACATGCAGAAAACAAGTGCAGCGATGGTAAGGCGTGTTGCGTTCCATAGTTGTGGGTTTTAATTCGATTTTCAAAAGTAATCATGATGGGCGCAGATGAAACGTTGTGGATTAATGTAAAGATCCCGTTCAATGAGCAGTATGGGCGTCCTCAAAACGACCATCCCTTTGGGCCATAGCGCCGTCCATTTCCAAATAAGGAAATCTGGTGTCAACTTCTTCATAAAATTATGCAAATTCTCCACTATGACGACAATTTATATAAGTCTATAAAACTAGTAATGTTCGTTATATACGGACTAGTATATATTATAGGTTAGCTTTAGGTTAAGATATGAAATCTAGTGGATTTCGCCCTTAAAGAGAAACGCCTTGAAAAATCCTGTGGACGCCTATGAGCAGACAAACCACTTCTTGGAAATGGCTCCTAAAAAGATAGCTGTCTAGGATATCATGCGTAATAGATTCAGATGCAGGTAGTAAATGATAATCGACTACCTCCCAACGATCCACGTTTAGCTGATAGATATTCATGTAGCTGGCTTCTCTGTAATGTTTTCGCGTCCAAAAACCCCTATTTGATAATTTAGATAGTTAAAAACCAATGATTATACATTCACGCCGCCCGCGTACAACCCACACAACCTAAACCCAGCGCACACCAACAATAGTTTACCCGGCTAGTTTTCATCCAGTGTCTTATAAGAAAACGATGACCGCTTCTTTTTGTAAGCTAAAAGCGTTACTTCTGATCCCTGACCGAAGGCTGTCGTAGAACAAAATACAGAGCTTAACAATATGGGGAATAAAATGGAAAAGCATGGAATCTTATGTAGTGTGCTTTATCATTAGGATTTTCAAGAATAGTTACACATCTCATTTACACATTCGCAATTTGCTTTTGTTCGGTAAGAATTCAATATACGAAGCGTACCTTTTTCTTTCAACCCCTTTCCATAGTTTCTATATACGAACACCATGGTGAATAGTAAAGTGATACGAACGATGAGGGCTAGGGCCGCACACGCGAACGTCACCGCTTCAATCGATTTACTCGCGCGTTCCGTTATCGTACCTGAAGACTAAAAAAACAACCAAAAGACGGTTAAAATCGAAAATAACATTTTAAATTCACCCCAGTGAAGTGCATTACTTGTTCCTTATTCCTTATTCCGTTACTTATCGAGAATTAATCTCCCAATAAGGAACAATCAACTTGTTACTTGTTCTTTATTCAGATTTTCGTCTTTACCGGTTCAATTTTCGTTACTTACTGAGAATTCATCTCCCAATAAGGAACATTACTTGTTCCTTATTGGGAGATGAAGGGGTTTCACTGGGGTTTTAAATTCCCGGTCATTATCATTAGACGCTCAATTTGATATTTTTGTCCATCCAGTTCAGGCAACAATATCTATTGATTTGTGTATCTCATTTCATTGCATGCTGTGAGTCATACATTTTATGGTAACGAAAACAACCCCTTCCGTTGAGGAAAAAATAAACCATATATCGTTGAAGTAGAATTGTAAATCATGACAAACGAAAAGAAATGACGCAGTGAAAACCCTTCTATTCAAATATATACATTCATTGGTGAAACACGAAAAAAGGAAGTATTCACAAATTCGAGGTAAACAATTCGAATTAACTTCCTCGTCTATACACTTTCATACTACACGTTGATATAAAGCACGCATAATAAGAATCAAACTACATTAGATTAAGACTGACTTTATGTGTCTGAACGGTTCCTTACGTCATAGATTTTCCAAATAATGTAAGCCGGTTCGAATACACCACTGATCAAAAACACCAACGTCATGATTTTGTTTTCAAATCGCATCTGAAACAAAAGATACGAATAAGATCGATATTTCGTGGTTTGATGAAGTTTATTGTAACGAGGACAACAGCGATGGAATTGAAGATAATGTTTGAAGCATGTACGAGTAGAGAATCTCTCGACTTACGCTAAGAAACCCCATGATCAGCCACAGTACACTCAGTGGAAACCCAACTCCTAATACTATCTGTTCTTTCAGACCAATTTCTCGACCATTTTGCAAAATAAGCAACACCATGCTAACCTACAATCATAATTTCATTGATAGGCCTATAACCAACACGGAGGTGTCCTATCTGTTTTACAGCAAGTCTGAGTGACACTTTTGATAAATAAAAAAATGTTGTTTTGCCGGGAGCATCAGGGGCGGTTCAAGAGGCCAGACTTGTCACATCCCAGCGCAATGTCCAAAAATATTAATTATACTGCCGCATAGAGGGGCTAATTTCGAAGAACTTGTCACATCCCAAAAGTATTATTTTTGTTGATATAATGAAGAAGGGCGCTAAAAAAATTCATGGACTCGTACAAGTCTCATAAGTGCCCCTGGATCCGCCCCTGAGCATGAACGAGGTTTTAAAGTCTGAACGAACTAACCTCCAATTGGAAGTCGAACTTGAGAAGTCCCGACGCGAAATACATCGTTTTGCAGATTTTTTGTAAGGTTTCGTTGGCGCCGACCGTGCGAAATATCAGATTACCACTCTTATGGTATCGTATGCTAATCACGATGCCCAGAACAATATTTACCGGTCCCAAAATCGAGGCGCATATCAAACGAGCCTACAAATAATTGAAAAGAGACGCTGAATCTGAGTTTAACAAGTTTCATCTTCTAATTTTTGAATGAGTTCAAATTCTGAACGCGTCTGTTAGTTTCGGGTGATATGAACATACCAGTTTGACTTTATCCTTAACATTATTTGACGAGGAGGCGAAGTTGGCGATGATGTATACGATGACGATGACACAAGCGATGACATAAACGATGATTTCGTACGGCCTCTCTCGCAATACTCCATGCAGGATATAGTAAGAACAAAGTGCTACAAAAGATCGTTAATCTTTAAATTCGACCACTGTTAGAATTGGTTACTGAACAAATACTACACTTTACTGATATTATACATTGGAAAACATGAAAATATTGAAAATAATTCGGAAAATACTCCATGTTTTATCAAAAACAGTTTTGATTAGCTGTTTAATATCGTAACACGCGAGACAAAGTATCGATATATACCTGTATTGATAAGTAAAATAAGGGCAAATGTGAAGTCATCTCCTGTGACCCCTTGAACTAATTTGGTAATCGTCAGACCGACAGTTCCCAGAATACTGATGAAAGAAATAACGAGAAACGCAATCTCTTCTGGTTGCAAGTCGTCCCATTCTCGAGTCTACACATGGAAATATGAGAAAAATTACCGGCAACTTTTGATGAACGTAGTTACTCATTTTTTTTCACCTTAAATCCACGGAATATATAAATCAAATTTTGAAGAAGTAGTTAGGTTAAAGCTAATAGCAAGTCAATCGTTGAAAGTCTTTCAGTTCATTTTTAAATGATTCAAACGCTATGATTAGGTTTACAAATACGTATTCTACGTAGGCCTGACTCACCGTACGGTGTAGGCCTATGTATGAATATATGCCGAACGTATTCGATGATATTTTTCATATCGTAGATCGGGGATTCAATTAACTACTAACGTCGCGACGAATATCAGAAAATATCATGTTTATCATCTCAGTTTAATACTCTGTACGTACCCTTCCAACGACCGTGTCGCGAGTAGCCGCGCGGGGCCTTAAATCTAAAACGACACTGCCCGAACTGCTCCTTTGCGACGCCTCCATAGCACTGTCACCACCGCTGTTATCATACGAAACAGGAACTACAGTTGGCATAGTATTATTGTTGCGGTTGATGATGATGCGGGCAGGTGATAGCGATGAGAAATCCCGCTCATTTTACATCTGCTTGAAACTTAACCAGTGCAGTACGATATTAAATATATACTGCGCTCTATATATTCCTATATGTATTTGATTATGCTATTACTTGTTCATATGAATCTGTGTTAGTTATCGTAATATCATGTACACTGGTGTAGACATAATCAACACTTGACGAGGGAGGACAAACGCTTATCAAATAATGGCAAGTTTGATCAGTAATATAAGTCACATGCATGCGCGTAGAAAAGGAAAAATTATGAGAAAGAGTTTTGTCCTTCGACCGGATGCCTCACCAAGCTGGATGCATAAATGTAAATGATAATAAAATACTGATAACAATTTATTTTTGGTACGGTAAAATTAACTTAGAATAAAGTTTCAGTTTCTTTTTCGCCATAGCCATTGGTTAAAAAGACTATAATCATCCAAGATCGTCAATATCAGTAGAGAAAGATACGCATTCATGATATAAGACAGATATGATAACAAATAATGTATAAATATATGATCAGTTTATTATCGTTTGAGGTAGATCAATGTATAGCCTACGAATTCTCGCGCCTGATAGCTCGAGTTTTTCTGAAACAATTTTCACGATTATCATTCGGATTTTTTGCATGCATCGACAGAACCAATCGCTGAATTGAACGCGTTCCATGCTGCCGTATTCTTGAAACAAACCGTTCCACCTCCTCTTTTGAATTGCGATTTCTAGAAAGTAAAATTCATCAATAAATATTGTCACGTTTTCATAGATCATATGATCGTTTATACAATCCAATAAAGTTATTTTTAACGCTTTTTTTCAATTACTTGGAGTACGGATCCGCCTCCCAAGAATCATCAAATTAAACAAAAAGAATCCTTTTTTTATTCCTCCGTGTTTTCATCACAGTTTTGCAATAGATTTTTTTGTCTTGTCCGTCTAGTAACTTGTAAAATTCATGGTGATCTTAATGTTCAATCTCGTGATTTGCAAAAATTTTAGTTTTTTCATCATTTCTCCCATCATTTGAAACAAATTCATAATAATTTTCACTCCTTTTTTCATTTTTTCCTGCAGCCCTTCCGACGATCTATGTGAAAAAAAAAATACTTAAATGATCGAAAAGAAGATCATTTAAATTCTTTTCCTGTCAGCTTCTTTTCTAAAAACGCGTATTATAAAAACAAATGTGTTTGCATCTTTTAATTTTTTCCCTTCGCCCTCCCATTTTTCTTGAAAAAGATCCGTGCTCCAAATGATTGAAGAAAGGCCTAATTTCCCAATGAGACTAAGTTATTTCATTTATTTACCTGTCTGTTGATATCCCCGACGCACACAGTCGAATGTTCGCCGTCAGACACCGCGTATTTCGAATGATCTTGATGGTTATCGAATCTTATGCTGTCCAACTGAACGGAGAGTATATTTTCAACCTAAAAACATTAACAACAGCAAAGATTGTACAAGAAGAATCAATTAAATAGTACAAGAAGAATCAATTAAATAGTACAAGAAGAATCAATTAAATAGTACAAGAAGAATCAATTAAATAGTACAAGAAGAATCAATTAAATAGTACAAGAAGAATCAATTAAATAGTACAAGAAGAATCAATTAAATAGTACATTCGAAGACTGATTTTGCTTGGTAAATCTTCATATTGGTCTCACACAACATTGTATGCCTTACTTTCGGTCCAGTGAGCGGACAGAAAGATGGCAAGTTACGATATTTGGGTCCGTTTTGCCACGTTTCGGTTCTCAAATCTGTCCCAAACTTATCGGCAACGAATTCGTACAGATCTGCGAAAACGAATAATATGAATATCATTACCGAGATAAATAAACGAAATAATAGTTAATTTCGCCATTCACACATCAATAAGCTGCTTGTCGGATTACCGTTACTGAACTTCGTGTGTTTTGAAAACGCTCTGAATTCGACGCCGGCAGATGAGGTCAAAGTTCTCTCCAAAATCCATGGCGCCGAATCGTTTACATGTCCATTTACCACTTGTTCGAATAATGGACTCACTTTGAACTGTGTTGGTAGACGACTGTCGTATACATTTGGTATACTCATAGCCAGAATATCGCCTACAAATCAAACGTTTCGTTCTGTTCATATTTTTTACATTTTGCTTGAAATTTTATGGATCAGCACGGCCCAGTTTCACGAAAAAGTGTAAGCCTAACACGGTTAAGTTTGAATTGTTGTCCTCATTGAAGAAATGAAGTAACCAATAGCGACTACACCAAAAATTTGAGTTAAACGCTTTTGTGAAACTGGGCCCAGGACTTAAGTTTTCATAAGCACATGTTCAATGCCCTTACCAATAGCGTCCAAATTGTCAACAGTCGCCATCGAAATACAAAGGGCTGCTTGTCCAAAATATGTACCAGAATGGGGCCATTCATATGGGGTGCTCGGTGCGTTTGGGAATCCGGGTGTATTCTGTATCATCCAAAATCCACCAAGAGGACCAAAAAGTAATACTCCTGTCAAATCAAATACATTAGATGAGTCGACCACAAAAAAAAAATAAACTGAGAATAAATGTGTTTAAAGCTGTTGGTACCTTTTTGATGTGCTAAGTTGAAAATTGTCTTCCCTCTTGGTGCCCTATCATTCATCAACAATCTTAAAACATCCTATCAATGAGAAAATTTACTTAACCATCGCCGATGAATGAGAAAAATAAAAACTACGCTGAATTAGGTAAATTTTTTCAAAGATTTCAAGTACCTTGTCTAGTTTATCTGCATCGTACATTTGTTTAAGGGTGTTAGCGATAGCGTGACCGCTTGACGCGTTGACCGATACCTCAGACAACGTAAATCTAGGGTTCCTAGCATCCATGTAATAATGCGCCAAACCAACTTCGATCAGTTTGTTGCTGTTTTCACGATCTCTCGGTAACTTGTAAACGATATACCTTAAAAATTTTCAAACACGACTTTTGAAATGTCGAGCCCAATTTTAATTCGTCGAATATACGACGTATTGATATCTTCATTATATCGTAAAGAGGATATTCAAAACAAGTTTTCGTCATCGTTATACGTTACCAGTCAACATCCTGGCCGTTTGGATCTTTACACGTAAATCTACTGCCTTTACTCCGCGTGTAATAGGCATCAGACGAATGCAGCGCCAAAGAGCAGGCGACGATCAAAAATATAGGTAGCATCTCGTATAAACGTCCGTGTCTCTGAAATTTGACTCAAACGACACTTAGGGTTTTATTTATAGCCGATGGAGACTTGATTAGAATGATAAGCACGATAGGCGATATCAGTAACCATTTATCTCGTGTCAAACTGATGGGAACACGAATAGGTGTCGACGCTTTTACCTTCAAAGTTGCCATGGGGGTCAATCATCTATAATATCAGTTCAAAAATGATAGCTTTACCAGATTGTGGACAGATTTTTGTGTAACGAAAATGTGTCTGTATAAACCGAGAGAAAAGTTCTTGAATATACGTATTTGAGCAACGTTTTGGCTATCATCAGGCGTACTGAATACAGAATGAATATGTGTCCGCGTAAGTCTTTCATTTTCTTATGTGTAATTGGAATGAATCATTTTCAAATGCAAGTCGTATATAATGATTCTATATTCTGTTGATTATGTGTGTAACCTAATAGCCAGATGAAAGCTGTCTTGGTTTATACGTGCATGGGTATTTCTATACAAAAAATCAAATATTGATGATAGATTCTTGTCAATTTCTGAATTAATCAACAAAACATTTTCTTAATGATTTACAAAAAAATTCTATTCATTGGATCTTTTCGTATTATTGATTCAACGTTTTTTTATAAAAGGGCATTCCAAGAAATATGAAAAATTTATGAAGCCAATCAATCAATTTTGATTATGTGGAGATATGTAGATTTAAAGATAGAACATGAAAATTGTGGAATTTTTTTTGGCCTACTTATCAGATCTAGGGGAAAGGTAAAATGATAGCATATGATGAATAGGTTTATAGTTACAAAACTTTATTTCGTACAAAAGATGCTTTTAAACAAAAACATTTACAAGTCATTCGTATAAGCAAAGATATAGCGCTGTTAGACAGAATGGTGAATACATATTGAAATTCAAAATAGAAGTAATCATAAAACTCGTGAAGTTCAGAATATAGTAGTTAAAGCTTAGCAAAATCTTTACTACTCTGAAATTTATTTACTTTTATTACTCTGAAATATCAAAAAAGGTTTCATTTTATCATCTTATTCTTTCTTAAAAGAGTTGTACATGTGCACATTATGTCCCTAACAACTATAGCAGTGAACAAAATGAGTGTTGAGCCTCAACTACAATGTACAAATCATTTTAATGAATACAGCTACGTATACTGCGTAGGACTATTATGAACGATCATTCTACGCCTAGGAATGAATTTCAGTGTTTCGTCAATGTGATTAGGACACTTTTCGATGGCTAAAATCAGTGACTGGAACACGCGCCATACGTTAGCATCAAATATACAAACAGTACCACCTCCTCTGTGGAATTGAGAATACTGAAAAGGCAAATAAACAGAATTAGTTTCGTATCATCCTGGAGTAATCAGACTGAATACTCCAAAGTTATCATTCTATATGATTCGTATCCGTTAGGCGATCCCATGAAACATGGAACAATCATCTGGGAAAGGTATGGGCAAAAAGTGTATAACGCAAGTTGTGAATAAGCCTGGGTAGGCCTTGGGTAGCTCTTTGAAATAATGTTCGGGCAATCCTGTAATACCTGTCGATTAATGTCTCCGATACAGACAATTGGTGACGTATCGCCTACGGCATACTTGGAATGGTCGTGAGTGCTGTTGAATACTATCGAATTGCCAAGTTTAACGGTAATGATATTTTCAACCTAGATTACAAAAAAAGTTTGTGCACATTACTTTTATGATTTACGCCTTCTAAGTATATTTTGCCATCCAGATTACTAGATTTCTTACCCGGTAACCCGACGGAGGGCAAGTTGAAGGAATACGATGTCCATGTTGCCATGTTTCAGTTCTCAGGTTAGCCTTTAACCTAGGAGCTACGAGACTACCATACAGATCTTAAAGAAAAAACGATTTAACATTAGTCTAGAAATAACGCAAGGAATAATGAAAAGAAAATGGCGATGGAATATGATATACCTTTGTTAAACTTCTTACTCTTCGAAAATGCTTGGAATGTTTTTAAGTAAGTGCCGGATGCCGTTATAATCGACGATTTATAGGTGACATTCACGGGTACTGCTTTGTTGTGAGCTATTTGCTGAAACATCGCGTTTACCTTGAACGTCTTTGGCAAATTGAAATCATAAACCGTTGGGTGACTGATAGCAAGTAGATTGGCTGAAAAAAAATGAAGGTATCTGTTGTAAATACAATAATTGCATTTCACTCCCACGTCAGTATAAATCATATACATTTACTTGTTACCTATGACATCCAGAAAAGTGGAATTCATACTAATACACAGGAAACTTTGTCCATATCTTAAATCTTTATCAGGCCATCCGTAGGTACGATTAGCCCTGTTTGGAAACCGTGGCATACTATGAACCATCCAGAATCCTCCGTCACGATTGAACAGCACAACTCCTGTTTCAAACAATGTATTAACATTTACAATCCCGTAAAGCTACGTTTGTAAATTGAGACAACTGGATTCAATTTACCTTTCTGGTGGGCATGGTACGAGTCTTTGTGTTTGTCTGGTGTTTCATCATTCATAAGAAGTCTCAAAACATCCTAAAAAAAAAACATTTGAAAAATCATAATAATTTTCAAACGAAGTTTTTGTTAGTTGTTCTCAGTGATGATTCGATTAATGTTTACGGTTTTCTGTATGAATCCATCGTGCATCTGTTTGAGCGTATTTGCCAGGGCGTGTCCGCTACTACTAGCCACGGAAACCGGGGAAAGTCGAAACGGACTCGGATTATTCGCATCCAGGTAAAAATGTGCCAAACCGGCGGCTATCAGTTTGTTTTTGTTTCCTGGCAATTTCGGTACTTTGTAGACGATAAACCTAGAACACAAAATGCGATAGTTAACCATCTTTTGAAGGCCATTGCTGTGTTTCGTATGCGAGATGAGTTCACAAGATGAGTTTGAATGTTCGTATCCTAAAAGGTGTATACGGTCTGGTAAGAATTGTGCTGTACGAAAAATGATATATTTTGATATTTGTAAAATTCTTACACGATTAAACGAAACTCAGTTTCGCGCGCTGTGACGTCATTTGTATGACGTCAGGTGCATTATATTTAACCCTCTAGTTACCATCTAATCATGGTCACCAGTATAAACTAGATCCATCGACGATACTGCTGACTGCTGACTGCTGACTGCTGACAATACACTAGAGCATGTATGAAGCGAAACTGACTTACCAACTAACATTTTTACCATTTGGATCCTTACAACTAAAACCGCCATCATCAACAGCAGCGACAGAACAGCTCAGTAATAGTACGACAAACGCTACGTAACTCGCAGCGACGAAATCATACGTCGTCATCGTAGTAAAAATTATGCGTGAATAAGACCAAAACTTGTTAAACTTGTTGATATCATGATCTACATAGATCATCAAGAGCTTTGTTCGTGGTTTCCCCGTTCACGCATAGGGGCAGCACAAAGAGAATGTTTGCTTTCAAATATCTTTATTTTTTCTCCTTTGTGAACAAAATTATTTTCTCCATCAACATACCATCTAAATGAAAGGAGAATAATGAAATTATCCTATCATCTGCGAAATCATCGTCAAAGAGAAAGAATTCATTGTTTTATATATGAATAAATTTGCTTTTATTTGAACCTGATTTTTCTACACAATAATTATGTTAGTATTTTCTAATAGTATTTCATTATCATAAACGTTCCTATACTATCACTTACATAGTATTAGTATTTTTTCCAAAAGAGTTATGTTTTAATAATTACAACAAAATTAATATACATCGTAGAAAAAATCTAGTTCGCAAAACCAATAAGGGGTTTGTTGTAAGCGAATCAAAATATGGTGTACACAAAAAAAACATTCAGCAAATCAGTAGAATGTTCAAATTAAACTCAAATAACTTTGACATAATCTGTTCACCGAGTGTTGGACTCCCCAAACTCAGCAACTATCAAATTAGTTAAACTGCTTGTCACAGCTGCTGCAGCTGGAATCGACCGATTCCCTGCAACAAAATGTTCTATTTCTTTTTTGATGAAGTCATAATTTACGTAATAGTTGAGCACATTATTTTTCGCACAATGAGCCACAATAAAAGCTGGACACTTTTTTTACTGGCCAGTCTGTATCTGACCGGATAAAACAAAAATTAAAATCACTTTGCATAATGGTGTACATTTTTAGACACTCTTAACATAATTACAATGATCCTTATACCTACGAATTTAAGGTTTTGGCAGTTGATATATGAAAACCAAATTACAAACAAGTTTTCGCCGTGAAATCTAATATAACATTAACGATTCGGGTTCGAGTATATGAGAAACTCTGCGATCTAGACCGAGTATCCAATTAAATACATACACGAAAATTCCATTTCAAATGAGATTTTATGAAATGCAGGCTATTCGCCTTCCAAAATATAAACCGCGTACGGTCCTCGACACGGAGAGGGCAAAAGAATTCAGGGAATATATAAATGCTTTGAACATCCCAGAAAAACAACGTCGTCAAAATGCAGATAACTGGAACTAAATGTATCGAAGTTTCTTATGGTATTGATATTTCTTGTCGAAGTAACGAAAATGAATTGACACCTGGACCCAGTTCCACGGTTGTGAGTTAAGATTTGACTCCGAGTTAACTCATTGAAAATGAATTGATTCTAACTCAGAGTTTTAACAATAACTCACAACTGTGGAACTGAGCCCTGATAAATTCTAGTTGATCATATCCACATTTTTCATTTATATGAATATATTTTATTACAAACAGGGAATGTCTACATTTTTGAGCAATTTATGCAACTTTTAAGTATATAGAAACATTTTTTCACTAATAACGTAACTGATCCGGATTCTATAAAAGACCCAACATGGAAGATTCTAGGCAAAGCTATCTTCAGTGGAATGGGCTTTTACAGAAAAAATAATGTTCGACATGATTGGCACTGAAGTGATCATCGTTCTTATCACAGTTGAATTTTCACAGAATCATGATCATTAAACGAAATGTCGTTTTTTTTTCTTCAAATTACGGCATCAATGCGAATTTGAGAATAATGCAGATGTATAAGTACATAGTCAAAATACACACATCGTACATGAAATGCTACAATGATATGGAATGAGAAATGCATACATTCCGAAGCATTCTCATACGACATCGAATACATCGGAAAACTGCTAAAAAAAAAAAAAAAACTTTTCTGCAACTCCATGCATTGGAATTTCAAAAATGAAAAATTTTATGAAATACAAAATAACATTCCACAAATTTCAGTGGTCATCAAAGCCATATTCATCTATTTACACAAATTACTCTGTTTTTATAATTTTCGTCAGAAAGTCTAATAGCATAAGTCAATTGTCCAGAAACAAGCACTAATGATGCGATTAGTTTCTGAACAATTTAGCCTACACAACTTAATCTATAGCTATGATAATCATGTATGTACATCAAATAATGTATCGTTTTAGTGGAACTATGCACAACTGGAAAAACAAAATGTGCACATTAATCCAGTTGAAAATCCTATTGCATAAGTGACACTAATAATATGATATCAACTCTAACTAAAACTTGAAGAAACACGTCAAAATGTTAACACGTTCAATCTCATCAGTTGGCACTTAATTCAGCCAGATATGAATAATTACACTTTAACGTTTATAGAATCACACTTTTTTGAATAACTACATGTCGTTTCATACAAAGAACAACATTTGATCCAAAGGCAATAACTAAATGCATACAAACATACACTATCAGTGTCGCTACTTTTACACAATCAAATATTTCATTAAATGTTGCTTTACGTATCATTATGACGCCAATTCTTATAATATCTCTTTCCGTGGGTAGAAGATATGAATACTCAAATCAAGCACACATTGTCGAAGAAAACTATATCTACTGGCTATTGATTATAAGATTTTCAAGTATGAAATTACAAAACAATTTTCAAATACATATTAAGTCACACACGCAGGTGCGGCAACATTCTGCTGCTCGAACCCTACCTCTTCAGACATTTGCCAGTCCATTTTCAATCAGAAATGTCCTGAACACACGTGAAATCTAGACGCACGATTAATTCTTTTTTTGTGCTTGGCTTTTTTCTTTAATCAAGCCTCAATACACGAAGGCCCAACTACATACACTATTTCCAATCCTGATTACGCAATAGATTTCGAGCTTTCGTCACATCAGAAAACGCTTCTTTTCTCATAAATGCTGGAAGAGCATGAACATATACGTAGTAAGATTCTCAAAAAACAAATACGGAACATAAAAAATGCGTTTTACAAAGAAAATATTCTCAAAGGAGAAGTTGAAAGAGCCGGCTGGCAGTTGGCTTATGTACTTGTAGTGTTGTAAGTGGAACACACTTTGGTTTGTACTGGTTGTGTACATAGTAATAACGATATCACGCAGTATGGTAGAAAATTACATCAAAATCAAGTCAAAATAATTGAAATACGTACAAAGTAATTGAAATACGTACATCATCTCGGATACTTTGAAATCATTATATTAGTAATAAAGTGTTCTACCATACAGCAAATTTGTTTTCTAGCTACTAACTATCGCGGATCGTAATCCGGTTTATCGCTGCATTTCGAAGATGTGAGAAAAGGTGGCAGTAAAATCTAAAATGCAAACTGTAACCCAAACTCATGCGTCTCGCAAAGAATAATATCACAAATCGAATTCCGAAAATGCCTTCAATTTCTTAATTACTTCAGAACAGAATGCATCGGCTATACTTAACATTATATGAAGTCGTTGTTAAATATATATAAATCAAATGTTTATTATTACAAATCGATATCGGCCGCGTCGTCTGTGTCGTTTTCATAATTTTCGTCGTTATCGCTGGTTAAGTAATTGCTCTCGTACGTCTGCGTCGCCGGTTTCAAACTAATCGAGCGCTTAAAGGTGTATCGGGTGACTTCGAACAATGCCGGCGATGGGAAACTCTGCTGCGAGTTGAGATTGGGCTGTTGCTGCTGCGCTGCCCAAGCGAACTGGTTCAATATCTGACGCTTGAACGCGCCTAACTCCTGCAACAGTTTGTTGCAGTGGCTGGTGCCGATTTTCAATTTCTGGAAATCCTGAAGTCGAAAGAAGGCGTTAGAATTATTAACATTTGCGTGAATACCTGGCTAACAAATTGTGTCGTTACCGGACGTTTATTGTTACCTCCATTGAATAGTTCTGTAGCTGATCCATCGTATAAAGGTTCTGAGCTTTGAAATTATCCAGATACGGCGACAAATTAATCTTTGAAAGCCACCTGTAAGAGAATAGATGATAGATAAATAATTATCTACCTAAAACGATATATTTACAAAATACACTGCTCTCGAAGTAGCGTTAATATGGTTCTCACCCAGCAATAGTGTTATCGTTACTCTGACTTGCCGTTACACCTAAACTCGTTTGCGGAAGTAAACCAGAACCAGATGATGACACTGATCCCGTAGATAACTGTGAGCTAAGCGATGATACAGACTGTTGGGAGCTGGATATCTGTAAATAAATCAATTGATGTTAATGCTTTACATGGCGAGGGTAGATTATTAAAATCTTAAAATATTTCAAGTTTGAATACAAATGGTACGTGCAGATATGTAAAATTATACTACTGGGCCCGGTTTTATAGGCTGGCATTACCTTTAAGCCGGGGTTTGAAAGTGCATTGAGTTAACCCCCAGGTTAAAGTTGATACCAGTCTATAAAAATAGGACCCTGGCGAATATCAGAATTATGGTATAGAGTTTTCTATTTAGTGTGAAGCCCAATCTGATTGGCCCATAGATGGGGTATTTCAGCAATCTGACCAATGACAACTGAGGACAAAATAGTGAAAGAATCAATTCAAACCGTCAGTTTTCATCAAATCCGAACAAAGGAATCAAATGGGGGATTGGCACTTGAGTTTGTGACTAATACTTACTTGTGGCGAATCGACAACATCAAGACCGGGCATTCCGACGTGTAACAGGGATGGTTTAACGTCTGTAGTCGGTGGTGACGGAGTGCTAGAAGGGGATGGTAAGCACGAGGCAGGCGCGCTCAATATTCCGTTCGAATGTAATCCACCGTTGTGCGACATCAAACTAATCGGATTCACGGCACAAGGCATGTTGGCCGCTGGAACCATCGGAATACTAAGCTGTTTCGTTCCCAATGACGGCCTAGAAAGACAATTACAAATGAAAATTCAGATAAGCTACTGAAATATTTCTGTCAATGTCCAGAATTATCCATTTTATAGACCAATGTGCATCTGTGTGATCAATTTGCGAGAAATCATATTTTGACAAGTATTACTGTCTATTGGGAAGAACGTGCCGATTTCTAAAAATTGAAACGTGAAAAATATGAAAAAAGAATCCGAAATTCCTTCAGCAAACTTGATCTGACGCCGGACGCAAATGAGGACGTACCGCAGCTGAGAACGAATTCCCGTATCGAATATAAACAAGAGCGTTTAGTACTTTATGTGAATAGAGTCCATTTTTATTTTATCAATTTTTTTTTTACATTTCGTTGTTTTTAAAAAGTTCATGAACCGTTCGCAATTCAAATATATATATATGTATAAATATAAGTATCATATACAAATTCTAGAAAAAAGTATTCATCATTTACAAATACATAAGTAAGTTCCGTCCTGGTCATTTTAAAGCCTCTATTTCGGCAGTCTGTTTCAAAACAAATGCTGAACATGGACAGGAATTAATATAAGATAATAGAAATAGAAATACTTAGTACTCTGATCCCACCGCATCATAATACATACAATGATATACCAATAAACAACAAATGTGCGTTCTTTGTAGATTCAAATTTCTGACACTTAACAATGAATATCTAGGCGGTATAAGAAATCTGCGATAAATCAGGGGTCGCTTCCATAATCATGGCTTACACTTAAAATCAGTCTCAGACCATCTTAGTTGTACAGCCGATTTCATGATTTAAGACTACTTTTGGACTGAATAAAATGGAACTGGCCCTTCCCTATCTGTAAGACTAGTTATAACCGAGGACATCTCGAGCAGTTTCAACCGACAGTGAAACAGAGGCAAAGTATTACACGGCATAGTCATAACATATCCCACTTACTAGATATACCGGTATATGAACTCACTGATATCATACCAAGCTCAATGTTCATTTCATGTTTTGTGAGTCAATACTAGTCATAATGACAGAAATATAATAAACATAATAATAAACTCTAATATACAACATACAAAACAAAAAACATTCAAATAATAATAATAATATCATTATTACAATACAACATTAGGTTTCTGACAACACAAGAAGAAAACAACTAATTTAGATGGCAAATTAGTGTCCGATGCAGTAATTATCAAGTAGCTCCAATCGCTAATCATTGATTCGAAAATGACAGGAGTGTTTTCATCATGTCACAGTAATTACATGAAAACAATGCGACACGTGATGAAAACTTTAACCATGAAAAGCAAGTAAGCCTTAGTAGATGTCTTCATTCAATGAATTATACTCACAGAGAGCACATCCGTAAATACCACATACCGCATACCACATCATACATTCAGTAAGTTAATATTTTGGCATCCATTTCTTTGTCTCTGAAACACTTTTATAACGACGTATAAAATTAAGGCTTTCTTTCAGATTTAAAATTCGAACTCGATGATAAAATTCCATTCAAATTAAAATCGCCCTCGTTGAAAAGAATTTTTGATCGAGTAGCACAGTTTGAACTATGCGCGATACATTTTGAACCATCCGTCGTATACACTACCGGTGTATATACTTTATTTACATAGAAATTATATTCTAGCTTGTTAGTTGTCTTCTCAACTGGCTGAATTCAACTTAATCTGGATCAACTCATCTAGTTTTTAAGTAATTCTCCATTAGATTGGAGGATAGATGAAGATGTACGATATAAGTACTAGTATCCAGTCTGACTTTGCCATCCAGCCCAGAGATTCTGTGCAATTCATAAGGGATGATTTTCCGGGCAGAAATCGAAATTCAAATAGACAGCATTAACACGCGGAATATGATTAAATACCGATTTGACAAATATGAGTATAAAGTTTCGAACACAGAAGGTAAAAGTGAACTAACTTGATATGAAAAATATAAAACATTCCCTTTGCCATGGATTTATTCATTTTCTTCTTATTTGTTGATAAAAAAATAAGACTAAACAAAAAAAAAAAAAACTCATTTATCTACGCTTTTATCTTATTTCAGTTTGTCTCTCAAGTGGAGAGGGCTTACTGAACGTGATAAGAAGATTCAATAAACAGAGATAACAGCTACCTGAAGAAGGGCAAAACGTTTACTTCGTAAAGAGATTCAATACTACTAGACATCTATATAAGCGAGCTAATGATTAGATAAACTACATGCAGACTATGCGAAATCAAAACTATTTTATCGAATACAGTTTGTAAAAATTTCCGTAGAACAAAATAGTGTACAATTCTTCAATTAGGACATGATTTTTTCAAAGAATTTCATTAGTATCTATTTTCACAATCAAACTACTGGTTAGTTAAAATATCGTTAAGATTTTGTGTAAAAATTCAAAATGCAAAATGTAACTGTCATGTTTTTTTTTTTTTTTTAGAAATACATGCATTTTCGTTTTAATGTGTTTATTTTTTCGTCGGCGATAATAATACTCTCTAGAAATACGTGAAGAAAAAATGCCAATAGCTCGAGCATAAATAAATGCAAAGTCGTAAAAAAAGAGAAATAGCTCACAGAATGTGAATTATGCATTCGCGTCGTACTCTACACAGAATATCTAGAAATACATTCTTAAATCCCTGAACCCGAACAATCTGAATATCAAACACAGCTAAAACACTCTATGTACAATGACGATAGTTCTATCGCTGTAGGTCTACCGGTATGCGCTTTCAGACTACTCAGTTCATTCTGATCGGTGACAATTCTTGACTCTGTAGCAGGCAGACGGCTGCTTGACTCAACCAGCAGACGGCTACTCAACGGGTAGATAGGTACTCAATCACCAAACGGGTACTCTCTGTTATGGGCAGACGGCTTTCCAACTATTGAACAACGGGCAGCAGGCGATCACAGCGACAACATTGCGTTTATTCCCGGTAATCTCGACGGAGGATACTCGACGGGCTGAGGGATGGCCGCAGAGACGGCCGCACCGATCGGGACCTTCAACGGCTGCGCGATGACCTTTTTCGATGACGACGACGATGACGACGGTTGAGGAGGAACGGCTCGATTGTGTTGTTTCGCGATTTTCGTTGTAACGACCCTGAAATAATGCACCAGATGGCTTGGTTAGAATTGTCGTAGTACTTATCTAGAATAAACGCGTTTCCACGCGTTTCAGACAAAATTATCGTAAAGATAATTAATCATGATAATAATAATCATTACAAATATATCATCAGAGATGTTTATATCTTATCAAATTCACTATCTTCTGATCCTCTGATTCGATCCAAGTACAGATGAAGTACTGATCGCTGATTTGTACATTTGTTCAATAAACAAAGATGACAAAACTTGTCTTCAAACAAATAGAATTATTTGACGCATTTATTCAATGCCAGGATTCAACCAAATGGTGCATTATTTCTGAGTATTAACACCAAATAATGATGATGATGATGATGATGATGATGATGATGATGATGATGATGATGATGATGATGATGATTATAATGAGAACGATGACAAATAACGATGAAAACGAAGATCTCAAAACGAAAATTCATCCTCAAACCAAATGTCAGACCTCTGAACAACTGTCGGGCTTGTTAAAAATATCTTGCAAATTTCACAAATCCATTACTGATCATGAGATACCAAATAGCACTGCACTTCATTTGTGTCAAATACCAAACTTTCGCTAAGCATTAACTGGACTCATACGTAACACCAATGTTAGATCACGAAATGAACAGAAAACTTTTTTTTACCTTCGTCTGATGAGAGATCTGGTAAAATCAAAACAGTTCTTTGATATACCGGTATGATTTTTCAATACAGATTGAGGGCAGGACCGGGGAAGTGGGCTTGCTTTTTTGCAACAGGCTACATTCATATCGGAAAAGAGACAGATTTGCCTTCGATAGTTTTAATTTGCGGCACTTAAAATGGGGAAGTGGGAAGGTCCTTTGAAAGGCATCGAAGTAAAAGAGCTAAAAGCAAGAAATCTAAGCTCATATAAAAGCATTTTAAGAAGAGTGCATCAATTTTCAAAACGATGCTCGAAACGTTCAAACCAGTTTTCATGGGTAAACAGCAAAGAATCGAGAACAAGAAGGAGTCTATCGAGTTTGCTCGAGTCCTAGGCACTAAACAGCACGGAGAAAGCACGAATAGAGAGAAACAGTTATACTGTTTCAACAGAATCTTCAAACTTACTGTTTCTGAATACTCTCTTGTTGCTGTTGTTGCTGCTTATACGCGGTAACGTGGTCCGCCGACACCATCGCGCTCAACTCCAGCGAATCGCGGATCCTACAGAGAATCTCGTAATTCTCGCGCCCGTGCACTTGCACGGTGAAGACTTCGTTGCTGTTCAACTTTCTACGTTTAGCCGCCGGGCCGATCGAGTATATCTCCGTTGACATCGTCACTACAATGATACGAATACACGGAGTGAAATATTGCGCAACATAACGATGCACTGAATACAGGGTAGCCACTTTTATTTGACTGCTTTTTCCGTGCTTTGTCCCCAACTTGATCTGTTAAGAATTCTATCAGTTAACAAAGTCAAATATGAAAAAAACACAGACAGAATCTGTTTGATTATATGCGCAATCTTGAATCTCATTCAATTTCTCCGACTTTCTCCTGATTAATGGTTTTTCTTTTTCTTTACCGAATTCAGACTTTTTCAAAGAAAAGAAAATTCCCCGACTTTTCCCTGATATCCAGTTAAGTGGGCACCCTCAAATTATTCGATATTCTGAATAAACTCACCATTCGTTGGTTTTGGCTTCAGGCTGGCTTCCTCGCCTTTACGGTCGCGGCCGGGGCAGGCGCAAATCCTGACCTCGAAGACGCGACGTCCGAGAACTTTCGTGCTACGGAAAAAAAACGATACAAATATTCATCAAATATCTACGAAATGAATCGGCGAAAAAAAATTAGCAAATCAGATGAAATTAGGAAAACTTACTCCGCTGTTTCTAAGGTAAAGACGACCTGGACTTGACGCCGGTTCAAACCACCGACGCACGAACTGAAGCACATAAACTGGTATAGATTGGTTACCCAGTCGCTACCAGCCTGCGGATTCTCGTGAGGAATGATGACGCTTTGACGATGGGAATACGGATCCTCCCAGTACTGAGCGCATTTATGCTCACACCTGACGAGATGTTCGGGCGCCGGATGGTTCTCATTATGTTCTCTTGTTGTGGCGTGATTCGGGCAGCGTTTCACCACTTCTTGCACGTGTTCGGGCTTCATGTAGATCGGCATCGCGCGAATAATGCAGCCCTGAGGCGGAGGCTTCGTCGTTCGGAACCGGATCGGACAAGTGGTGGCCAGACGAACGAACAGTTTGTTCAACGGATCAGAAAACTGAAACAGAAATTGAAAGAATTATGAAATGAACTTGAACGATTACTGATATTGAGGGTGACAGGTTTTTATTCCAAGTTCGAGAGTCGCAATTCGAAATTATTGAATTCACTCCTTGCTGTTTCAGGTTGGGCACTTATATTTGAATCGCTTTTTCCCAGACTTTTCCCCGATTTTGAATTTTTTTTCATTAGAAGTTCCCTGATTTCCAGTAAGTGGCCCCTCTTGTCTTTTTGCTTACCGTCCATGTAGTCGACTTAGTCTCTTTTGACTGCTGCGCCACGGACACTTCGAAACCATATTCCCCTGAGTAATTCGTACTGTAAACAAATACGATTTCATTAGAACGGATATCGATGGAATTTGGATAAACATAGACAAATATTTAAAGATTTGAGACATCTATACCTGATGTATCGTACTTACTTTGATGGTACAGATGGAGTCGGGGTACTGTTACATACTGGCGAATAAGGACCAGGCGATCGCTGAAATTTTCACAAGTCAATAATTAATATCTTAGACTGATGTCAATGTAGAATTCAGGCTGCAGTTGCTCAAAAGTTGGTTACAGCTAATTAGTTGACACAGTAACAATTAAAGGTTCATTGTTACTCTGGCATTTACCCATGGGTTATCTTTAACCAACTTTTAAGCAACTGGCCCTTTGACGGAGAGTATTGAGTTATGAATATTTTAGGAAAAGTACCTGAGTGCTTGTGTCTGGCACTGAATATGTGGGACTTGAGGTAACTGTCTGTGAGTCTGGAGACATGACGCCATTCGCTCCGCTGTTCGGGATAAACTATAAAGATAAAAGAAAACAAAACAATGAATAACCTAATCTTCATCGTTTAAATGGTATTCAGAAGATTTCAGAAGACTGCAGGTCATGATTGAAACAGTAAATCGTTGAAATCATTAGAACGAAAAGGGAAATATTTTCACGAACGCGATCGATGAATTCGAACCGTTTTTTCAACTTATACACCGACTGACGAGACGAGATAAATAACTCCGGAATTCAAAACGCAATTAACGTCTTATATTTCTTAACCAACCGCTTACAAAATAGGCAGATTTAAAATACGGGGAATTTCCTTTATGGAAACGTCCACTATGGGGTAAAATACATTATACAACATTTGTGTATTCAGTATTGTACTCGTTGAAGTTTCAGGTACAAAGGTTTATAGGTTTAGATTGAATTGCGCTGAAATTACGTACCGGCGTATGCTCTTACCAAACAACGGACAGAAATTTAATGGAACCACATATCTAGAATTCACATCAATCAATACTTATAGATTTTTAACGGCGCGGCCATATTTCTTATAAGTTCCTTCTAGTTTCAAAGGACAAATTCAGTAATAAAGCTCATACCAAGTGCACTGAACATTTTCTCGTTTTCTTTCCATTGCGGAGATCGTATCGGGTGCTCCTCGCCATGCTGAAGTCTCGAGGCACGCTCAGACTTGTACATGACGTCATCGGAAGCAAGGACCCATCCCATCCCGACCGCGAATAACAACAACTTACTCATCATCGAAATTAGTCCCTATTTCGCAATCGATCTTCGGTAGGAATTTCGAAAAAAATATTTCTATCAACTACCTGCAGATCGAATACAGTCCATTTTCCGTATCAACGACTTCACATGAAATGACTAATACTCTCATCAGGCTTATGCTGCTTTTTAAGATTCAAGTCTGGGCATGTCTAGAGAAGTGATATCCCAACACCTCCTAGTGTGTACACTTCGCAGGTAGTGCACTTTTCAATGCATCAGTCAGCATTGTGCATAAAAAGCATTGAAAAAGTACGGTACAATTTCGAGTTACGCAAGTCGAGATTCATGATTTCTTTTCCAAATCGCGCTATGAATCCGAACCCAGTCCAGCAGTAATCGGTTGACATTAATTAGTTCCGAATCAAGGATAAAGGTACAACTGTCAGGGGCGGATTTAGGGGAGGGCCACCGGACCCAGGCCCTCTATTTTTGTCGACAAAACATCTATTGCATGGTAATTATGTTTTAGAGAAAATGATCGAATCTTTTCTCAAATGTTCTTGGATATACTTACGAGGTCGGGCAGCACATCCGAACGATTATAGGCGCTACTTCCAAGAGAGAAACGTTCTACTTGTATACTCGCCGAATGGTCACTCGAATTATCATCGTACGAATATTCCACATCTTTCGCGTGAAGCTGTGACAGATCCCTATTAGAAAAAAACAAAAACAAAAAAACAAAAATTATCATTTTGACATAAATCAAAACCTGATATTTCACCGTTTTAGAAAGGGTAGTTTTTTGTTATCACCAGCTATCTGATATGATCTGACAGTTTATGATCCAATCCCTTTTTAATACTAAAAATATATCTTCTTTAGGATTTCATAATTTCATAATACGTAAACTTGCAATAGGTCAAATGATACACGATTTCTGTGCAAGATGAATGAAAATTGCTCAAATTGCTTTTTCTGGACCGAGTTGGATATTTTACCTAAACAAGCAATGTTGAGATAAAAATTCCGAAATTCCACTAGGAAAATTATAGCTTGTTCATATCGAATAAACAGTCAACATAAAACGTCTACAGTGTTTTATTTTGGGACTTGAATTATACCTATTCTCTATTCATGTCCTGATGAATAAAATTCAGTTCCCGACCCCTGGTTCATAAAAGGTCTCTCTTCGTAAACAAGACGACTTTAACAAAACGCGAGTAAAACTGGCATTTCGAGGGGGACAAAATGAATAGAAGTGTTTTTTAGCGAATGATTTACTCGATACAAATAGCAATTCTCAACGCTGGAACGCATTCAAACGATTTAGCCATATTTATCGCAAATATGATCTTACTGAATGGAATAAAAAAGCGTTCATTCAATGTTTCAATTCGCGATAGACTCATAGAATGATTCATTGCAGTGAATTGCGATGATTTATTGTACGACTTAGAATCGCTTTTAATGGTTATGTTTTCACTGGTGATGTCTGCAAGATATACCTATATTTACGTAAATGGACATTTTTTCATAATTGCAGAGTTACGGAATCCAGATGATTTAAACACAGCTTTAATTGATAAATCAAACGCACTTGAAATTGAAAAATTAAAAAAAATTTATGCAAGGAGGCCTTATATATTTGACTTGCTTATTCCCCGACTATTCTTTTACTTGATCTGCTAAGAATGCAATTAACTAAGAGTCAAATACATAAGACATTTGTAGAAGGAAACTGTTGATCAAGTAATCTCAACAAATTACCCAGATCCTTCTCTGAGATTTTTAGGTTTTTTAATTTGTTTTTACAAAATTCCCGACTTTCTTTAAAGAGAAGAAAATTCTCCGAGTTTTCCCTGATTTCCAGGTAAGCGGCCCCCCTGCAATGAAATCTAGTGGGCCCTTCTAAAATTATATCCCCGTAAGTAATTGACAGCGAATTGGAATTAGATTAGCGATATAAGACAACAAAATCTGCATTCCGTTCGAACCCGGAAAATCTGTTCCATTGATTGATCAAAAAACCTGATTGATAACATTCGAAACACCCCGATGAGTCACCGGGTCAATTTGTTTCAAAGTAGTAAACAACTTGAAAAGTGGGTGGGATTATCTCCTATGTCCTTCACACTTTACCGATCACAAATTATCATTAGGAATAATAGATTCTTCGCATTTATTATGAAAAACCGGCAGATGAGTTGTTTATGAATGCGAACCACCCGGAATAGGTTTTTCAGCCACCTCTCACAGTGCCTATATACTCACTATCACTAATCGTAGAATAAATATTGTAATCATCATGATGGAATCTATTGACTGAATTATTTTTTACTCATTGGGGAAAATGTGCATTTTATTAGGTCGATGATTAGAATGACCAAACCAAAAAAAAAACATTTTCATAAAAATTCTGACCAAAAAAAAAAATAGAAAATAAATATTCAAACAATTGGCTTGCCAAAAATTTTGAAGATTGTTATAATAATTTCAGACTACTTTACAATCTTAATCAGCTACCTATTTTTCGATTGAAAGTCAACAGGATCAAGTGACTTCATTTTCATTAAGTCGAAAAAAAGAATTGCACAAAAATATATGCATTATCGACAAACAGATATTGAATATATTGAAAAAAAAAAAAAAACAAACTCAGAGTTAGTTCCAAAAATTACGAAGATGGTTAGTAAATCCGTCAGACTATTTCACAATTTGAATCGGCTAGCCATTTTTCAATTAATTGTCAACAGGAACGAGCCACTAGATTTTCATTCAGTTGAAAAAAGAATTATGTGAAATACATGCAATATTGGCAGAAGCCGAGATCGAATGAGGGAATTGACGAAAAAACTCGCTATTTCGATTAGTAAAAAAAAAAAAAAGAATACGCTTAATTTTAGAAAGTTTTTGGTGATAAGTTCAAAAGTTTGTCTAGTAAGTGGCAGTACTGCGAATCAAAATGGCCTACCTATCGCTGAAATACACTATAGTTCCACTAGTCGCCATAGTCCTATCCAATCGGCTCGGCTGCCAAGTCAGGTCTGCCTGGGCCTATCCCGCGTTACGAGCTACCCTTAATTAGAATAAAATACCCGGGGACCGCGCGGTACAATCGCCGTAATATTCTTTCAGCGTATATAACATCGAAGACAACAGCGTGTACGTTGAATTCAATTCTAGGGGTGGCTCATGAGACGGTTCGGTTGGTTGGAGCGCTTCCAAAAAGTCGCCGCGTTGACAAATCAGGAAGTGCCACTGATATGAAACCAGTACCGTCTTCATTTGCATAACAGCTCAAATAGGTTAACGTGTTCAACGCCCGGGAAGTTTTCTTCTCGCAAAAGAATCTTCTCTTAACGAAAACAAATGAACGAACGAATAAAAGGGACCTTTTTCTCGGTAAAACGAGAATGAAAAGTTCGGTTGATCGCGTTAAATGTTAAGTGTACTGAAAACGTTTACGAGACGCGTAAAGTACATATTCTACAACCCGATGAGAGGTGTAAATTTTGAATAAATTTCCGAAATTTGTCGACTTTCATATTCTAAGCATGAACTTATTCTACAGACCGGACTACCTGATATCTCTAAGTTGTAATTTACACTAAAGATAAGAGTAATTTGACATCGAAAATAGAAGTTGAAATTGAAGAAATCATTCCAATTTTAGGGTATTTCGATATCTTTTTGAGTAGTTGAGGTCTTAAAGAGCAGAAACCACTCTCAAATAGTAGTCATAATCAGTTCTGTATTTACATACATAAATTATATCAGGGATGGACTTTACACATTTCAGATAAGACATACTTCAACAGCATTCGTTTTTCGTATACATCGCGAGCTCGAACTTATCAGCCGAAAATTTAACCGACCTCGAAAACTAATTCTCATAAATTAAATTACACTAACAGAAAACGCGATCGAATTCGACAGACACGAATTCGAATTTAAGAATTCAGACAAATTATGACGAATTCTCAGCAATCAAAACCGATTCTCGATTTGCATAGTTGGCTTCGTGAAGGTCACGTCGGCGAGCAAATAATATTAGCGCGCTCAATGTAAATTGGAATTCAAACCGCGATTTAAATTTACGTTTAAACAATACATTGTTCGTCGCGACGAAAGCTTTCAAAGGGATCGCGCAAACCGCGCTGTCCGGTAGTGGTCTTAATTGTAGGCAATATTTTTCCCGGGTAAAGAATCGAGTTCTCGGAATTCCGATCGGACCTTAACAAAGTCATTACCAATGACGAATAGGTTTCATAGAATTAAACTGCCCAGCCCAAAATTATCAATGACCAGTTTTAAACCCATATAAAGCAATAAAATGGACGGAACGAGGTAAATGCCATAAATGTAATTATTTTGACCGGGTTCAAGAAACTGTTTTTCCGGGCCCAGTTCCATAGTTTTTAAACTCAGATCTGAGATGAAACTACATCGGTAAATGCTTCAAATTTTAACACCTGTCGCAACTTACCCGTTCGATGTCACGTCTTGAAGATTGCTCCATAGGAAATCGAACGTCTCCTGCGACATCAGAGACTTGTTCGATTCCTGGGACATGGCCGTTGTTGTTATTATTGGCTCTTCTTTGATTGGCTGAAAAAATTGAGAGCAAAAATAATTGTAAATACATTTTACCGATTTGTTTTCCCGAGTGATGATTTTTCTTCCCAAAAAAATATAGAGCCGAACTTGAACTGCTAAAATGAAGCAGTCAAAGCCTTCTAGTAATCCTCGAGTGATCTAAGAATCTGCCTCTTAAAAAAGAATAACCACTTACACGACTAAGTTCATCGTCGAGATAGAACGCCGGGTCCAAATCTCTATACGGAGACGCGACCATGGAATACGGTGATCTTTCGGGGAACATATTTTTTTCCGATATTTGTACGCAACGCAAACGAATAAATCCGAAGATGAATGAGAGATATAGCACCACTAGTAGGAAGTCAGTAGATCAACTGATAAATGCCAACTGGTGTTTGACAGACTGGTGCTCTATGATTTTATATATACCCAGACAGATGAGTACACATCACTGTCCAGAATAGACATCAATTAATTAGCAACAGACACTGATTAACAATTGCCCGGTTTGCACCCACAGACTGGGGGTAACATCTCAAACAATAGCTGGTGCAATAGTCAATTGGGTTATTGTCCCTGATCGCTGACCAATCAGCCAGCTACTGTAACGGCACTGCAGGGATTATTACTTCAGGCTGTTTTAGGATCATTAGGATTTATGTTACTTAATCCGTGGTGGAATGAAGATTAAGACGTCCGAAATAGGGATTAATAAAACGTTAATCTTCAAACATTTAAAGAAGTTTAAGAGGACAAATAAGATATTTCAATTCAGAATGATATTTCCCAAGTATGGTTTAACACATTGCCGTAAGACAATACATTTCAATCAATCAAAAACAAATCAAGCAGGAAAAGCTGAAAAAAGAATAATCTCATTATGAAAATTGGTGAGTTTTCATAGGACTAGGCACCACGCTAGTTTGATCCTTGTTCCATTCCGAAATAAAATCGAACAAACTCCTAACCACAATTTCCACAAACAACCAAGAAAGCTGGAATATCATTTTTGTCGCTATATGGGCCTATATGGTAAGTTTACATAAAACTAAGTACCACGCTTAAGTTTGTCTAGGAATTATTGAATTCGAAAATAACATCAAACAAAATGTCTAACTACAATTTCCACGAACAAATGGACATAATTGTAACGTCTGACCGTTGAGAGGACACCAGGGGGGTTCGTGGGGGGCCCTTCGATTGCTTGGGAATAAACCATATCACAAAATGATTACAGGTAGATTTTAGGAGGGGGGAGATAAATTATGTAAGACCTACGCAATAATAATAACTGTTCAATCGGACAATAAAGTGCAGTCAAATGTGACCAATTAGCAAAGTAGCAACTGACTAGTGTGTAGATCTTCAGTCACTGAGCCATTACTTACATAATCTCGAGAATCAATTAACACTGAATATCAGCGGGAATCCAAATCCATTAAACTATATTTCGACTTTTGTTAATATTTCAAGATATAAATTTCGTCTAAATCCCATTTAAGATTATCATGGTTGAAACCATTTCTAAATTGTCAGATTTCATGCCAATAAAAATATCTCGCTAAGAAGATCTTTAATTACGGTAAAAAGAGAAAATATGCATCTATTTTCTTGTAAAGCTAAATCAGGAAGCCTACTCGAATGGGTTATCAAAATTACAGCTAATTGTTTGACAAATTATCAATAATTGTTTGAGATGGGACTCAAAATCAGTGATGTTCAATCAGATATCAATTAGACAGACCCATTTTCTCAAACTAACAAACCAATCAGTTCGTATTGAAGTATTGAGACAGTTTTGTATCTCTCCGAGACTGGCTGACTACCGGCTTAGAATTTTGTGTTGGGCAGTAACAGAACATCCTCTAAAGATTTTTCAACTCTAATTCAACCAGTTGTTACAGAATTCCTAACGTTTTGGCAGAATAGAAATTGTTCCGCAGAAATAACGGAATCAAGCTTTTCCTCCCATTAATCTTTATAAAGCTGGATGAATGAGCTCGTCGTTGAATCAGTCCTGATTTATGAACTAATTTTGCTAATTAACAACTTTACAGATGTCAGTCACACTCAGCAGAATCTTTGGCGTAAATGACGAAGACGATCGTAGCAAGCACTGTCCGTTTGTTTTGCATTTGGAAACTATGTTTTTACAGCAACTTGGGGAAAATAATTACAACATTGTTTAAGTACGGCCTTTTTATCTAGCAGCACAATGTAGCAGCAGCAAAAAATTAATTAGATATATTCATTAGTGAATCAATGAGTTCTCAGAGGTATGAAGATTAACAGCGACAAAAGTTTTAAGCCGAACAGGATACATAATTCTCGACAAATATGGTGTTCGAGAAGAAAGTTTGAACTAATTTCACGCCAGGAGTAGGTAAGACATGCTTTTAATTTCTGAGGTTCTCATTACAGGGCATTTTCAGGAATTTGTCCAAGTACCACAGGAATTGGACAGGTATGACAAAAGCCGTTATATGGCCGTTATACAAAGCCTACTGCTAGAAAATAGTTGCCCATTTTTCTTTCAAAAAAACACTTGAACTTTAAGATAATCAACCTGATCTCAAAACTATCTTGCTGACTTTGATGTCTTCACAGGTCCGTCACCAAACCCGGATCCGACATACATTCGAACACATATACCTACATATTAATAGGTCGGGCTATGTACACACTTCACGTTGGAAAAGCAAATTAATTCTAGATTTGAAAACAAAAGCTCGCAAAGTACACGACAAATAAATCCGAAAACAAGCAGGTCACTGTGTAATAATATATATACTCACTATAAACGGTAAGCAATCCATGATCTAGTCTCTGGTCAAAGCCCTATCAGAACATATACATCAGCAAGATATTCTACAACATTAGAATTGATGCTTTCTTTCTCTCAAATAATTTCATCACAATATCGCAAATACGTCCAACTAACTAACTCCAAGTAATGTAGAATATTATTCACTACGAATTTTGCGATCTATAGTCACCAGTGGCTTTTGCGAAAGACTACTATAACAGGTGAATGTAAGCTTGCAAATGATGAAGTCAGAGGTTATAAGTCCAATATCTCTATGTTCTAATTCATATAGAAGGATGCTCAAATTCAAACCACGCGCGCCCGAAAATTTCACTAGACATTTAAGTTTGCGGAATCAACTTTCGTTCGATAAAATGTTGCAACAGATCTATGGCAAAAACTAACTCGAATCACTAAGAATATTGTGCAGTCTATAAGAGGATGGAAATAAGGAAACTTCACTCGCGTATTTTATGCAAACGTAGCAAATTTAAAATGCGAAATTTATCTCTGAATCCCGAAAGCCTATAACTATAATGCACAATTGATAATGTTGGCATCTCTTTACTATGCATGTGGCCTGGTTTTCACAAGGGGTGCTATTATCCCAACTGTCAACCTGTAACCATGCCCGGGTCCTATTTATTTTAGAGGACAATGATAGTGGTATAATCCCGGTTGTAAAGACGGGCGGGTGCCACGGGCACGGATGACAATACCAGCTCACAAGACATCTAGGTCTATCCTCTTTTCTAATCCCGATTTCATTTATGAATTGGTAGCAGACTGTAACATTGGGTCATCAGGTCTGGCGGTAAACAACCCTTCAACACTTAAGCTGTAACCACTGGTCGAGCAAAAACAATTATTACTAATTTCAAAACTTATTCCAGTTGAAATTTTGTCAAAAACTAGGATGAAGTACGGGTAATCAATAATGTTGATGAAATACTTTTATTCAAAACTAGGAAAAGCTCGAGAAAACCTTTACAGACTTTTTGTAAACAAGATTTTGCCATATAAATGCATTCGATTCGCTGACCTGATCATTGCAATCCCATTTCAAAGTTTATCAGACCATTGATGTTTTTGATCTAAGTACATAAAATAAATACGCAAGACCCAGTTGCACTGGAATGAAGTAGGTAAGATGCTAGATTCAAGATGATACAGTTTTTGAAAGCTGAAATGGAATTCTTGTCAAAGTTGCAACCATAGAACTGGGTCCTGACGAACAATTTCAGGCGACGCCATAGAACATAATAAACTAAAACTACATACCATAGTGCCTGCCTCTGTTCCAGGTGATCAGATACTACACTAGGTGCGATAGTGAGAAACGTTTTCTAGTACTACTACAAATATTTGCGGAAGAGCCCCCAAAATGAATTCAGCAAGAAATACACGGCGGTACTGTTCACTATGCGCGTGGAAACCAATGTGCCACGTGAAGGCTATTCATAATTTCTTAAACAACCATAAATTGCGGGCTCATCACAGGGGATTCAATGGCGTGGAACGTACGGGTTAATTTTCAACACAACAATAATAAAATTCCCTTCGAAATGGTCGCTTATTATGCGACGGCATTCACACATAAATAATACAAATCAGAAATCGACAATACGAAGCCGTCCGAAACACAATATCGATTGAAGCGAACCCCCCATAAGAGCGCGTTGCGATTGGATGTCCCGTTCTATCGAAATTAATAATCTCGTAAAATAAAGACGATTCCGAACTGATGACTTATGCGGATTACGCTAAATATCTCGTATTGTTAAGAATCCGCTGAGCGTGAATCTAAACTTTAATTCCATAATATCAAAATATATGACGACAATGGCGGAAAATTGTAGCACCCCAGGGGATATGACTGTGCCTAATGAGTAAGATCCTTTCATTAAGTAAAGGGGGCCTTCTAAACATAATAACTTTACTATCCAAATGATTCTTTATTAAAAATCTAATGCCGTGTATTTGCGTTCAGCAAAAATGCACTCAAGGTTCAAGGGAACGAAAGGTTAAGCTACAAAAAAATATGACATTAGAAATAATGCTTACTCTCGCAATCAGAACTAAATACAACTAATGAAAATCAGATGCGATTCCTATTCTGATCATGAACGACTGAATTCTGTTAACCATGAAATGCGTATGATAGAGGTAGCTTAAGCAAAAAACTGTTAGTGCGTTCAAGGTAAACTAGGGGTCCAGGGACACCATGCCCACTTGGGAAGTGGTTTCAAATGCTCAACAATCTAACAATTTCAATATTCAACGCCCCCTGGTGACCATATACAGAATCCAATGACCTTGAAACTCACCAAAATCATAGAACATGTCAGCAGCTACGATTTTGTAATTGATTGTGATAACAAAATATGCCTCGTTACCAATTTAATATGGAAATACTAAGTCATTCTACTATTCAACGCCCCCTGGTGACCTCGAAACTCACCACAATCATAGAATATGTCACGAACTACAACTTTGCAATTGATCATGGTAACAAAATATGCCTAGGTACCAATATAATAAGGAAATGAAGTTATTCTACTATTCAACGCCCCCTGGTGACCATATAGAAAAACTTATGTGCTTAAAACTCGCAACAATCATAGATGATGTCATGAGCTACAACTTTCCAATTGATTGTGGTTACAAAATATGCATTGATACGAATATAATAAAGAAATGCTAAGATATTGTATTATTCAACGCCCCCTGGTACGAAATCCAATTACCTTGAAACTCACCACAATCATAGAACACGTTATGAGCTACAACTTTCTAATTGATTGTGGTAGCAAAATACGCTTAGGTATCAATATAATGTGGAAAAACTTTTTCCAACTTACGAATGAGTACTGGTGACACCAAGATGGCCGCCAATTGCGTCATAATTGGCTGATGAAAAATACCTGTCTCAGGTATAAAACATCCCTTTCCAAAGAATACCCATCACAAATTGTAATGAGAAATGGCAAACCAGTAGGAAGCTACAGGACTCAGAATTCGGGCCAAAATTAACATTTTTGGGCACTAAAAAGGTCATAGGACGGCCATCTTGAGTCCGACCGACCCAATTTTTGTTATGTTGATGGGCCCTGGGGGGATTCACATATATCCGAAAGATCAAGGTAATTGATCGAAGCGTCTTCAAAATTTCCCTCAAAAAGTTCAAAAATGTGTAAAAAGTGCTGATTTTGGTGAACAACAATGGCTGCCAGTCGGCCAACTTGATTCTGACAGGGCCAGTTTTTGGGCTGAAGATGTGTCTAGGGTAGATACATGTGTAACCCAAATATCAAGACATTACCTTGAAGCGTCTTCAAAACTTCTCAAAATAACTGGATTCCGTCTACGGACGGACGACGGACGAAAAGGGAACGCAATAGCCCGCTGGGACTAAAGTCCCAAGTGGGCTAAAAACACCTCCAATGACCAACAAGTTCAGAAATAAAGGAATTAGGCATTAGCAGCAAGCCTAAAAGAAGGGGGCTTGGTGGGTTAAAATTTCTGACAGCATTTTACTCCATTTCCAAATGGCTGCGCATGCCCCCGCCTGTACCCATGCACTGGCATCTTAGAAAACGTTTAATTCAGTATATTGAATTGAATTGTTCAAATGCTGCTGATGCTCAAAACAGATGAATCATCATCACATTTTACAGCATTTTGAGCCTAAAATTACCCGAAAAATATCAAATGCAAACATGCATTTGTCAAAGATCTTTATGGATGAAATGTCAACGTTGAATTGTGTGTAAACTTACGTATAATCAGAATTAACAGCAAGATGCTGCAAATAAATGCATGCTCTGGAAAATGATGTTTTTGATGACGAAATGTATCCTTACGCGAAGTTCCAGCTACTACACATTCATTTTCTCAGTGAATGTCAATTCGAGCTCCATTGCTCCATCAGAATCGAGTAGTTTCAGCTATCAAACCACAAATAGCCGACGATTAACGAGTTTTCACCGGGAAAACTATTGGCATTTAAAAACTACATTTACAGCGATGATTTACTATATTCAATACTTGCGTTGTGCGGTCCCATTCCCTACCGGAAGTTGCTTACTTATCCAACAATAATTTAAATTTTACCCCTTGAACTAAATAACAACTCATAAAATCTTTTGAATCGTTTCAAGACACCAATTTAGAATTATCTACAAGTTTTGGCTATTCAGATCTTAAATTTTCTACACTTTTTATCTCTAAACATTTTAGCGGCGGGTTTTCGGCTGGAGTGCGCATGCGCCCGATATAGGCAGGATAAAACACTTCCGGGTTCTGAAATTTCTCCCAAATTTGTTCCAAAATAGCAATTTCTTACATATTTAGATGATATTTTGAGCGAACACAATTATGAATTTCTCCGAATTGTTCAAACAATCGAATCATCTATGCAAGTTTTCTCCTAACGGGGATTATTTAGTGAGTATTTGTTGGTACTTTTTAGTTGTTCCAGGTTCGATTCATTCAATTTTTACCGCGAAATTCGTATCGCTGTTTGAAAAACAATCTACATGAACAATCCCACTAAATTAATGTTTAATAAATTCAATCAAATTGTTAATCGGATTTCAATATGATGCTGTACATTCAATTAGCTAATTTGATTTGTCTGCTCAGTTTTCGTGCAAATTTAGAGTCTAGAGAGATTTGGGTTTGGTTACTTTGGAAAATCTTTTCTAAATAATGTTTATAACTATATTGTTTATTTTGCAGGCCAATGCCGTTCAGTATAGATTAGTGGTTCGGGACACGAAGACCCTACAAATACTACAACTATATGCATGCTTGGACAGTATTCAACACATTGAGGTAACTAATAGATCTTTATTAGTTCTGAATTATTCAGGTTTTCAGCTAACTCTTTTCCATAACTTTTTTAAACCATTCTCTCTTTTCAGTGGTCGTCTGATTCATTATTCGTCTTATGTGGAATGTACAAACGTGGTCTAGTTCAGGTACAAAACGCATTGCTTATATGGGCACCCTATTTATAAAAATTATCTCGAAAAAAGTATTTCAATCATACTTATATCTGTTGAGCCTAAAATCCATATGAAATGTGCTCATTGGCTTTACATAGGCCAAAAGAGAACAGAAAAAAATCTAAAAACAGTTAAATCAATTATTCTTTAAATGAACATATGACTAAAGAATGTGTAGACAGTAGGCTCCGCGTTACCACTAGTTAGACCGGTCCGTACCTGGAACGAGCCAAATTTGGAACGGACCAAATCAGAATTTGTGTTCTAAATTGAGAGTTTTTAGGTTTGATTTGAAAACATTGATTGATGGAGTGGATATAATTGTGTTAGGTTTTAAGTATTCCAGAGTGCTTGTACAGAGTACGAAAGGGCTCTATGCCTGGCTGAGACTAGATTAACTGGTGGATAATTAATAATTGATAGGTTTGGTCGTTGGAGGAACCGTCGTGGACTTGTAAAATAGACGAAGGCTCGGCTGGTTTAGCCGATGTATGTTGGGCTCCAGATGGGAGGCATATTCTAACTACTGCTGACTTTCATGTAAGTCATTTTTTTTCTCAAAATTTGATAATCCCGATGAAAATCGTGTGGCCCGAAATCGTCGAAGTTTTTACTTCTAAACTTTTCAGATCCGTATGACCGTTTGGTCACTGTTGAACAAATCGGTGTCCTACATCAAATACCCTAAAGCTTGTCAGAAAGGTAACTGAATATTTCGAAATATTTTCTTACCGGTAATTTACGAAACCGTCTCTAATGGTTCAATTTGGTTTTGCAGGCGTCGATTTCAGCACCGGTGGAAAGTACATGGCCCTCGCTGAACGTCGAGACTGTAAAGATTATATCAGTATTTTTGCCTGTTCGACCTGGCAACTCGTTAAGGTACGGTTTATTCTATAATGAAATCAATACCGACTTGGGTCCAGCCTCAGTTTCTGAGTCCCCGGCTCAGTCAGGGCCAAATTCGGTTTTCGTATCTAGTCGACTAGTGGTTGGAACTGATAAGCGAATGCGCTTAATTTCTGAATTATTTCCAGACCATTGTTCTGACTACCCGGTAACTGACATTCTGTTTCACTTAGTTCGGCTATTGGTGGACTAACTCACATAACCAAAGTTGGCCCTAGAGGCAAGGCACCACAGGCGGGTATAGGGTTCCTCCCAGATAATTTGCATTTTACTACCTCCAGATACAGTACCGGTAATTTACACAGTTATGGGGATGTCAAATTAAATTTTCCACATATCCAAAATAAGGGAATCCTGATGTTTCTGAGTTTTGCCTGTCTATGCCCACCGCTCAAGCAGTGAAGGCGGTAGGCTGAATCTGCACCTGCTGCATTTGAAATTAGTATTGAGATTGGAAATGAAATCAGTAACCATGAAATCTAATGAATATTTGTAGCATTTTGAAACAGAAACCGATGATTTAAAAGGAGTCCAATGGTCGCCGGACGGCCGAGTATTAGCCGTATGGGACACTTGTCTTCAGGTAGATATAACGAGCGCCGTACCCTTACGAACGGACAATCAATAGAATTTCTCCGTAACTATATTTTGATGATTTTGTAGTATAAAGTATTGCTGTATTCAGTGGATGGACGATGTTTAGCCAGTTACAGCGCGTACGACTACGCTTTAGGTATTAAGAGTTTGGCCTGGTCACCGACGAGTCAGTTCCTCGCTTTAGGCAGCTACGATGAAAAGGTACTCGGCCTCGTCCTGCCGTGAAACGATAAATTTCAGTTCCCTTTATGTCACTTGAATCGAGCGTAACCGATTTGATCGTATATTCAGGTACGAATACTTAACCATATCACGTGGAGAACAGTAGCCGAGCAAGAACATCCGAAACAGATCGATGAATTAAAGGTACGTGGGCCTAGTTAGTAATCGTAGGACTTATACACACAAATTAAATGGTTAACTGAGATACCGTAAGCAGTAAAATTTATGAGCAGTCTAGAGTAACTTGCGAAAGTGATGCATACACTACTCGAAATTTGAAATATTCTCCTGGAAAGGCCTTGAATTCTGGAATGACTGATCTGTAGGGACCCCGTTACAGATTAAGCATTGATTAAATCGGTTCTGTTGCCAGAATCATGGACTTTTGATTCTTTTTCCATCCGCAGGTAGCTTACAACGAGGTGGAAAAACGACCAACGCCGAACATTGGAGGAATCCAGATCAATTCTAAATTGACTTCGGCCCCAAGTAAATGTAAGTAATATGAGATTTTGTGGTTTTTTTTTTTCACGAATTTCGAGTAAGAGATTTTGATTGGGTATGTTTTCACGCAGATGAAGTGATCGAGGGACCGATTCAGATACCCACCGTGAAACCGGATCTGGAAAAAGCGAACCCTAAACTCGGGGTCGGATGTGTGGCGTTCAGTAAAGATAACCGATACATGTTCACTCGAAATGGTAACTTCCGCTCTCAATTTTCCTGTAAGAACCATTTGTAATTAAGAGATCGGTGTAGTATTTTGAAATTTATTTCATTATAGACAACATGCCTCATACCCTGTGGATCTGGGATATAATAGCGCTAAATTTGGCCGTCATTCTTGTGCAGAACAGTCCAATCAAATGTAAGTGGTCCAGGTAGAATTCCATATCTCAGCAATAGCGATTTTGAACGTTAATCGAACCTGTTGTAAACGCATGTATTTTGTTTTGTAGGTGTCGAATGGGATCCGGTGAATACTCGTTTAGCTCTGTGTACCGGTACCGATAAGATTTACATGTGGTCACCGGCTGGCGCGTTGTCCGTTGAAATACCTGTTGAATGTAAGTATATGTCGTAGGATAACAAAGGCGAATTTATCACATCTAATTAAATTTGATTTTAAGTAAAATCATTTTTATCTTGTCATAATCAAATTTGATTTGGTCTAATCTTTGAATTTAACACGGCATCAAATTCAAATCGATTTGTCAAATCATTAAATCACCTCTTGATACGATTTGGAGATGGTGGACTCAAAATTTTTTTTTTTGAATAAGCTGATATGATGGTCAAAACTGAAAGAGAATCTGAAACTCATTCATTGGAAATAATAATTTAGAAATCGGGAAGTATATCCCTGTATTTGTAAGGATCATTAACTCCTTACGATCGATTCATTTCAGCTGTATTCCAAGTGACGTCGTTACGCTGGCATCCGGACGGAACGTCCCTTCTTTTAATGGGTCGCGATTCGATGTGCATCTGTTTCTTGTCCGATACGGAATCGGACGATGCTCAATAAGTCCGCAACGTAAACCAGACGGACTTACCGACTTGCAGCGTTGTACTATAGAACTGTTGATGATTTGGGCGAAAATTATGTTATCATTATATGCGAACAAAGTTACTGCTGTGTGTATTTGAGCTGGTTTCATTTATAAAGCAGTTGAAACCGTCCCGTTTATATCATTTTCTAGATTACCGGTACTGTCTACTTAAAACCTATATGTACTCAGCTTTCATATGTGTATTAAGAAAAGCATTTCCGACGTGTCTCCTATGCATTATTTTCTAGGAGACTGCATTTTGCTGATTGAATTAATTATGCTTTTATTATTGAGATCATTGTTGATTAATCTATAATTCGTGTTAGAAAAAAAGCGGGCAATACCTGTGCCGGTATACTCCTGTTTCTTGAATTGTATTCAATTTGTATTTATCGTGTGGGTACTCATTTAGAAATACATGTACGGGTAAACAGTCTCAACTCGGATAAATTGTCACTGGGGTGACTTATCGAAATGACTACTTACATTTGGCAAATTGAATCGAAAATACAAAATGGGACTAAAATGAAGTGATGCGATGACTTATCTAATGATGGTTTAACTGAGCTTGACTGTACCACGAATAATCCTAGTAACCGAGATGAACTATAGTTTTAGAAATTCAACCCAAATTGCGCCTTAGAAGCTTTAGTTGATAAGAAGAAGAGTGATGCTTCAGCATTTAACGACCAAGTGTTTAAAATGCTGGGTTTGTCAGAGGAAGAAGTAATTCTAAAGAGCCCCGGGGTCCCCGTGCCATGATGTATTTATCTTGAAATATGATCCATTATCAAGTTGAAGTTTGAATAAACTAATTACTTGAGACATTTTCATCTTTGCATTAGATTTTTTGGTAGGGTGAAAGGTGTTTTCATTCCTCATCAACCGTTATTTTTTTAACTGAAAAACTTTTATTGAAAGTGTGAATTTTTATGGATTGATCGTGACAAATAATATTGTATTTTTGGGGCGAATTCTTGGTGTGCAGTGTTATAGTGTTTATACTAGTGTGTAGTTCTCTGCAGGCAGACGTGCTATTAAACAATAGAACAGTCCTTGCAACCAAATAAATGTTCTTATTTAGTATGATTCTGATGTTTTCTGTGATTATTTCACTGGATCTGATTCTATTTGCACCTTAAATACAGTCAAACTTGACCAACTAAGAGTAAACCAAATTTAAGAGAGAACTCATTGCGTTAAGAAATACATCTACATGTATAAATCTAGTAACAGAAGTTTACCACAAAATCTTCTCTTAGAAATAGATGATGATCCGTTACATCCCAGGTGCTGTTCTGTGATTGGATCATTAGACGCCTGGTTTCAAATGATCGTATGGTCTCCATCTTTATTGAAAATTTAATAATGTACGGATTAGTAGTTTGTTTCATCTGAAAAACAGGGATTGACTAATAGCAGCTATTCATTTTCCCTCAAGAGTATAAAATGTCTGGAAATAATGTTGTGTTTTGCATTTCTGGAAAACTTTTTTAAAGACAGTAAAGGTACGTAATACAATTAGATCTACCAGTAGGTTCTCTGGATCCAGTTCCATAGATGTGAGTTAAGATTTGACTCGGAGTTAAAACATGGAAAACGAACTAATTTTGACTCAAGAGTTAACTCTGAATTAGAACTGTGACACTGGATCCGGGTTACAGATAAGTGGAAGGGTTTTTCTACCGAAGTTGAAATGTAGTTATCATTCTATACTGCAGTTGTATTGATAAAAGATGAGGTATTCTGTTCCCTTAGTCTTGATATTGATAGTTCTGATTGTTGTAAGTGATGCAGAGGTGGTAGTTAAACGTTCCAAGCCGTCTAAAATCCTGGAAAGAAATGGTAAAAAAGTGGCTAGATTCATCATTAATGCGTATTACCTTCGAGAACGATTAAACAAAAAGAATCCATTGTCATCTGATGACAAGGCGATAATTGTTGAAGCGGCTGAAGCTTTAGTTGATAAGAAGAAGAGTGATGCTTCAGCATTTAACGACCAAGTGTTTAAAATGCTTGGTTTGTTAGAGGAAGAAGTAATTCAAAAGAGCCCCGGGGTCCACGTGCCATGATGTATTTATCTTGAAATATGATCCATTATCAAGTTGAAGTTTGAATAAACTAATTACTTAAAACATTTTCATCTTTGCATTAGATTTTTTGGTAGGGTGAAAGGTGTTTTCATTCCTCATCAACCGTTATTTTTTTAACTGAAAAACTTTTATTGAAAGTGTGAATTTTTATGGATTGATCGTGACAAATAATATTGTATTTTTGGGGCGAATTCTTGGTGTGCAGTGTTATAGTGTTTATACTAGTGTGTAGTTCTCTGCAGGTAGACGTGCTATTAAACAATAGAACAGTCCTTGCAAACAAATAAATGTTCTTATTTAGTATGATTCTGATGTTTTCTGTGATTATTTCACTGGATCTGATTCTATTTGCACCTTAAATACAGTCAAACTTGACCAACTTAGAGTACACCAAATTTAAGAGAGAACTCATTGCGTTAAGAAATACATCTACATGTATAAATCTAGTAACAGAAGTTTACCACAAAATCTTCTCTTAGAAATAGATGATGATCCGTTACATCCCAGGTGCTGTTCTGTGATTGGATCATTAGACACCTGGTTTCAAATGATCGTATGGTCTCCATCTTTATTGAAAATTTAATAATGTACGGATTAGTAGTTTGTTTAATCTGAAAAACAGGGATTGACTAATAGCAGCTATTCATTTTCCCTCAAGGGTATAAAATGTCTGGAAATAATGTTGTGGTTTGCATTTCTGGAAAACTTTTTTAAAGACAGTAAAGGTATGTAATACGATTAGATCTACCAGTAGGTTCTGTGGACCCAGTTCCATAGATGTGAGTTACGATTTGACTCTGAGTTAAAACATGGAAAATGAACTTATTTTGACTCAAGAGTTAACTCTGACTTAGAACTGTGACACTGGATCCGGGTTATAGATAAGTGGAAGGGTTTTTCTACCGAAGCTGAAATGTAGTTATCATTCTATATTGCAGTTGTATTGATAAAAGATGAGGTATTCTGTTCCCTTAGTCTTGATATTGATAGTTCTGATTGTTGTAAGTGATGCAGAGGTGGTAGTTAAACGTTCCAAGCCGTCTAAAATCCTGGAAAGAAATGGTAAACAAGTGGCTAGATTCATCATTAATGCGTATTACCTTCGAGATGATTAAACAAAAAGAATCCATTGTCGTCTGATGACAAGGCGATAATTGTTGAAGCGGCTGAAGCTTTCGTTGATAAGAAGAAGAGTGATGCTTCAGCATTTAACGACCAAGTGTTTCAAATGCTGGGTTTGTCAGAGGAAGAAGTAATTCTAAAGAGCCCCGGGGTCCCCGTGCCATGATGTATTTATCTTGAAATATGATCCATTATCAAGTTGAAGTTTGAATAAACTAATTACTTGAGACATTTTCATCTTTGCATTAGATTTTTTGGTAGGGTGAAAGGTGTTTTCATTCCTCATCAACCGTTATTTTTTTAACTGAAAAACTTTTATTGAAAGTGTGAATTTTTATGGATTGATCGTGACAAATAATATTGTATTTTTGGGGCGAATTCTTGGTGTGCAGTGTTATAGTGTTTATACTAGTGTGTAGTTCTCTGCAGGCAGACGTGCTATTAAACAATAGAACAGTCCTTGCAACCAAATAAATGTTCTTATTTAGTATGATTCTGATGTTTTCTGTGATTATTTCACTGGATCTGATTCTATTTGCACCTTAAATACAGTCAAACTTGACCAACTTAGAGTACACCAAATTTAAGAGAGAACTCATTGCGTTAAGAAATACATCTACATGTATAAATCTAGTAACAGAAGTTTACCACAAAATCTTCTCTTAGAAATAGATGATGATCCGTTACATCCCAGGTGCTGTTCTGTGATTGGATCATTAGACGCCTGGTTTCAAATGATCGTAAGGTCTCCATCTTATTGAAAATTTAATAATGTACGGATTAGTAGTTTGTTTCATCTGAAAAACAGGGATTGACTAATAGCAGCTATTAATTTTCCCTCAAGAGTATAAAATGTCTGGAAATAATGTTGTGTTTTGTATTTCCAGAAAAACTTTGTTCAAGACGGTAAAGGTACGTAATACAATTAGATCTAGCAGTAGGTTCTCTGGACCCAGTTCCATAGATGTGAGTTAAGATTTGACTCGGAGTTAAAACATGGAAAACGAACTAATTTTGACTCAAGAGTTAACTCTGAATTAGAACTGTGACACTGGATCCGGGTTATAGATAAGTGGAAGGGTTTTTCTACCGAAGCTGAAATGTAGTTATCATTCTATATTGCAGTTGTATTGATAAAAGATGAGGTATTCTGTTCCCTTAGTCTTGATATTGATAGTTCTGATTGTTGTAAGTGATGCAGAGGTCATAGTTAAACGTTCCAAGCCGTCTAAAATCCTGAAAAGAAATGGTAAACAAGTGGCTAGATTCATCATTAACGCGTATTACCTTCGAGAACGATTAAACAAAAAGAATCCATTGTCGTCTGATGACAAGGTGAAAATTGTTGAAGCGGCTGAAGCTTTCGTTGAAAAGAAGAAGAGTGATGCTTCAGCATTTAATGACCAAGTGTTTCAAATGCTGGATTTGAAGTAGGCATACCCCACTAATTTCAAAGCAACTTCTGTCATAATGTATTCATCTTGAAATACATGTGTATAATTTATGATCTATTATCGAGTTAGAATAAATTCAACGTAAAAACTTGAAATATTTTCATCTTTGAATCAGATCTTTTGGTAGGGTGCTAAGTTTGTTCATTCATCAAGCCTGATCTTTTTTCACTGAAAAAGCATTTATAGAATTTTTCTTAATGGATAATGGTAGCAATTGTAGTAGTAAGAATTTGGACTGGACCGAGCGTTCACAGTCGCAAAATATCCATTCCAAATTTGTTCAGTCCAAGAAAGAGCGAACCAGGTCCATTCCAAATTCCAGAACGGACTAATTCTGTATGTGGGCAGCAATGATACCAGGTTCGTTTTAAATCGTACTCCGTAGTATGAATTCAAACGCAATATATGGTCATCAAGCTAGATTATTTTCAGATATCATATAATTTCTATATTGCCTAAAAGATAATGTATAGGCTAACTGAACTCTGTCTGATTTGGTCCGCTCCGAGTTCGGCCGGTTCCAGGTAGGGATCCATAGCAAGTCTAGTGGTAGTGTGAATGCGGCTTACGTGTGTAGTTCTCTGCAGGCAGACTTTCTATCAGACAGTAGGACAGTCCTTGCATCTAAACAAATGTTCTTATTTAGCATATTATTAATTAGCATATATGCTTATTTAGCATATGTTGATTTTGTGGTCATTTCATTCAGTCTGAGTCCATTTTGTTACATAAAGACCACTGGACCACTGGACGCATGATTCATCAAAGAAACCAGCAACTACTCATATCAATTCAGCATGAAGGCCAAAAGCTTCCAGAGACAAAGCAAAATTCTGCTCACAAAAAAATAAACCATCATTAAATGATTTTCATGATTTTATTATAAAACAATAAAGCTACAATATGAATATTGTACAACTCATGCCGAGTGATTGGAAGATGAAATTTACACATTGTCAAAACACTGATCCAAAATCTACATCGTTATCATCACACTGACCACGTGTGGTGGTCCTAAACAACACCCTTTAATACCATAACCCTTCTATTCAATTATAACTATAACAATTTCTTCTGATTAAAAAAAAAACATCGGACGATGAGAAATTATGAAATGCATTTTTTCAAGCCGCATTTATCGCAGAGGTTTGGCAAGAGAAAGCTTTATAGGATTCATAAATTATAAATATCGATACCTTTGAATATGAATTTAAAAAGAATCGAACATAAATATCATTGGAAGTACCGGTACTTTTTCAAATTTCAAACCTTTAAGTGAAATCGTCTGAGAAAATTTTGTCTACTAGGTAACAATTTTCCAAATAATTTTTATCAAAATAAGCGCAGATTGTGGTCCTGAATATAACAGAAAATCGAATGCATCCACTTCAAACTGTGGCTTATGATCTTTGAATATTCAGGCAGGTTTGACAGAGCGTATTACGGTCTATGAACAAGTATTACAGAATCGGAAGAGACCAATCGAAACCTGCCTTATATCACTTCATTTTTTCAACAATTGACAACAAGTGTATACCGCATATATATATATATATATATATATATATATATATATATATATATATATATATATATATATATATTAATTTATGATCAACTGTAAATAGAATAAATATAGAGAATAGATTTTCATAATCAAAAATCCATGTACATACATCTATACTATGTGTATGCAATATATCTATATATTTTATGCTTCCCCCTTAAAGCATTGTAATTATTGCATACTGTGAATCAACTGATTAAATAGTTCTATCGGAAGACTAAATGCTAATCAGACGCAAAAATAATTAAATAGTCCCCCTCCCCAAGCTACATAAAGAACTAAAACTACTATCTTAATATCACTTTTGAAAAGGAACAGATCCATTCAACAACATGATGATCTTTAAGGAGCGAAGAATTCATTGATTTAATTGTTTTATTATTACAGGAACTGGGTGATAAATGCTTCCAATATGACTTTCATTTTCATACACGGTGGTTAAATCTAAATTCATTGTACATTTTATCCGGTTTTACTTAATCCGAGCAGCCGTATTTTAAACAGCAGCGGACAACAAGTCAGTTGCACAGTTGTGACTTAAGTCCAAGAGTGGTCTTAAATCTTAAGACTGGTCTTAAGTTGTTAGATTTGCTATAGAACAAAGTAGGTCTTAGACTGGTCTTAAGTCTAAGCCATGACTATGCAACTGGTTCCAGATTATCATTTACAACTACGGTATGTTCATTGCTCATGTTCATTTTACAACTGACTACTGAAATAGTGATTAGAATTTGCGAAAGATCAGGCAAAATTCCAGTCATGGTCTCATGTTTCGCTTGAGTATGAGACAGAAAAGTAGTTACGAATCGAGACATATAGGAATAGAAGTGATTATGAGATACACAATCTAGTTACTGGCCAATATTTGAATTCGAACGTTTCGAATGGGTAACAAAATTGCGTAAAAAAATTAAATGAATATTTTCCCTGATTTGCGTGAGTATCTATATCAATTGGCTGAGTTTCCATTGTCTACAAATTGTTTTGTAACCATCAATGTTTATATGACCAAAAAACGGAAAACAACGTGCTAAGTAAAAAGTACTGAATATTCATTCTACCAGGGGCAGATCTAGGAAAATTGGAAGGCTGTGGTCCAGAGGAAAAGAATAGGCATTTTTCAGAAAAGCAGCCATGCTATTTGCTACTAGCGGGGCTCCACCTTTGGTGGTAAGAAATAAATCCGAAAATATGCAATTTCCAAAAGGATGAGGGTCAAGTATGTTTTTAACGATCTTTGAATTGACGCAAAGGGCAACCTAAATGGGAAGGCAGGGTCCAGACCTCTGAGAACATGCCCTAAATCCGCCCCTTTTTCGATTTCCCTGATAAGACACTGCAACATTGAAATTCATAAGACAAGTTAGATATAGAAATCATTTAGAGTTATCACACAATTAGATGTATAGATGTAGAATAAAGAGTATTTAGTTTAGCCATGATTGCCTTAACTATGATTTGCCTAACGATGGAAAAAGAACGATTAGAAGCTGACTCCGCCGCGCTCGCGTGAGTAACCCAGGAAACTCTGATTGAAAACCATCGAGCCTAGACTGGCGTACGTTTCGACCAGGATGTTGCCTTCGATGACCATTACTTGTTGTCCGGGGTTTTTGCGTTGGTACGCGGCTTTCACCGCCGATTCGAGCGACTCGAAGAAATCGTTGGCGCTGTACGTGACCGTCTCCTGAAACTCCGAGGAGTAGCTGAGCGGGTGGTGCGTTAACGTGACGTACGGAATCGTCGAGCTCCAAGGATTCCATTTCTGCCCGAACGACAGATTATTCGGGTCGCCCCAAGCCAAGCGTATTCCTCCGTGCTTTCTTTCCCTGAAATATCAAATACTCTTCCTAAAACATATTTTTACTACAATATTCACAATGAGGAACCGTAACAACAGTTATTGCGTGACTAATTCGCACTTGGTCTTACCTATGATTTCAAAATTAGTTCACTTTCAATCAACTTTGAACTGTATTTTTAGGCCCCCATATCCATACATTATCGTAGGACCAACCAAAATATACCTAAGACTCATTTTTCTACTAAGTGATTGGTATAGTTAGTTTTATCATTAATAAATGATTACAGATAAAAATTCATTCCATTTAAATAGAAATGTAGAATGAAATTGAAGACCGAGTAACTACTCGTGAGCCTTGATTGCCACAGTAGCATTTGAGCTTTCCCATTCTATTTCTTTACGTAGTTTGATGATAGAATTTAAACTTTCAGAACTTAAAGAGACATCCAAAGTCGAATGAGACGATTAGGGCACCCTATCTGACATGCTTCCAGTTATTCATGATGTTAGACTGAATCAGATGTGGATCACAATATCTGTGATAAAACGATGAGTTAAATACCACAATAAATGAATTGATCTAAAAAGTTTATCTAAAATATGAGAAACATTTCTGGTGGTTGCTTCCACCTTTCTTCAGCCTTAAATGAAAATTGTACTTATTTGGCAAGTCATATTAGACTGAAGAAGGCTGAAGCAACCACCAGAAATATTTCTAATATTTTAACCCTTTCAGTGCTGACTAATCAATACCCTATAGTGCTGGAGATAATTTGAAAATTTTGAAAAATTCCACCCTAGTGTGTTGAATAACGGGAATAGCACTATAGTGAGTCTACACCCTGGTGCGTATATCGTTATTTACTAGTATTTCACTATGTTTGACAGGTGCTACCATCTTTCAATAGAGATAAAAACGAATTACATCAATACACCGCAGTGCGGTGTACTAGCAAAATCCATCACACTGATTCATACACCGCATTGCGGTGTAGAGGCACTGAAAGGGTTAAACAAACTTTCTAAGATCAATTCACTTATCACAGGATTTTACTCATGATATTATTCTATTCCTACGTAAAATATCCGAGATTATTCACTTACGGCATGACTGACTTTTCGGGGTAAATCAATTCTCCGATGTACAAGGAATGAAGTGTATGCAGTAGAATACGTTTGTGTCGTAATATCTTCTCGGCGACAAAATCGTATTTAGCGATTATCACCGACGTGTCGGTCAAAATAACGATCTTCTCGATTTCGTTATCCCAATGGTCAATTCTAGAGAATATAAATCAAATAGTTGTAATTAAGAAGCTCCGAAATTTTTTGATTTAGGATTATATATGGGACTATCACTTACTCGGTGAGAAGCCAAGCAGCTTTGATTTCACCATCTAAATCATTTTTGATCTGATTTTTACAAGCATCGACGGCAGTTTCAAAGTAGCCTTTCTAAAAAAAAATTTAAAACAGATCGATTACGTACCCAGATTTATGACATTTTCATACGAAGCCCATCATTATCATAAAAAGGGGTCTTCCTAATTAATAAAGCTTGGATCAGACTGAAGCACCAAAAAAAGTCCAATGATCAAATAACTATTTTGGTACATACAAGCAATCTAGGAGTAACGTTACTTTTTTCGTCGTACCTTCACACAAAAGAATCCCTTGCTGACGTAGTTGCTTAACTGTTTGTCAGCGTTCTTCAAACTCGACCTGCTTCCCGTGCTGGCCTGACTTCTTTGACTGGCGCTGTGCGGTCGTCCGCCGGACCCAGCGAAACCGACAGCCGGTTCATCACCCAACGACAGCTTAGAGTTATCGAATTGCGCCCCAGTAGGTGCAGTGTCGTCGTTCAGGTCGCTCACAGTTCGTACTTTGACATCATCTAACTCCATAACTACTGCATCAATTTTTATTTTTTCATCAACCCGGAAGTAGAACGGAAGTGTCGCAAACTAAGGTATCCGTAGATAGGGCGCGGTAAGCCAATCACTCGAAAGATAAGAGCGTGGCAGGTACTAGATCCAGCGTTTAGCAGAAACCAGACTGATTTAAGCTAGTCGCGAAACATCGAAAATATCTCATTTACTCTAGATATGATTTACATTAGATCGAACCCGAAAACATTATTCTAAGAAAAACTATCCCGAGAATTCAAAATTCATAGCATTTATTAAGCTAGTCGCGAAACGTCGGAAGGATCTCATCTACCGAAATACGAACCAAAATCTAACTAATCCTTAAAATCCGAAAAACCCGAGAATTTAAAATTCATAGCATTTATTAACAGTAACTTGACAAACATTACAAATTACTATCAATCAAGTACATAAAAGTATTTCGTATAATATTTATATATAGTGAACATCTACTTTTGGGAGAAACAAATTTATCGATCACAAGTCACTAAGAATTTACATGTTTTACACATGAATATATATTGACAAGGACCTAATACATCTTAAGAATCTTAAAACATTTTGGTTAAACGTTAACTGATACACAACTTTATGCAGCAATTAATGAAGAGTATCATCTTTTTTCAATAAAATATATATAAATAAGTAACAATACCACATTTATAGTAATTTAGTTCTAGTTCTACCAAAACCAGTACAGCAATACGTGACTACGATGCATTGCTGACTTATCTGAAACTAATTTTTCGACACACAATGTGGATGGAACAAGTGAAAAGTCTAAAAGTGGGGTCTTTCCCTTTCTATACAACCTAGACAGCATATTAAATTTCCATTCGTACAAAATGGCAGAACTTGGAGGACAATGCAGATGACTAAAATCACCGAACTTTGGACGGTTTCTGCGCTGAATTTGGACGCGATCCTTGAGGGCTTCTCGAATCTAAAACAAAATTGATATGAATGCAGTTGAATTGAAAAATCGAAAGTAAAATTAAAGGATCTGAATCTTAATTTTCAAATAGACAAATGTAGAATAGTTTGCTTTACACAAATGTTCAAAATAATAAGTTTCCTCAAAAACTTCACAAATTTCTAAATGAAAAGGTAATAAATAATATGTCCTCACATATTATTATTTCCACTAACTTTGTACGTTCCTGCCCGAGCCGGATCCCGGACGTGAACGGGGCAATGAATCAGAGAACGTCGGCGGTGGAGCGATATCGGTGATTCCACCTCGACTGGTCGGACGGCCGGTAAGATCCGGTGTTCGCGGTATCTTCGGACGCGAACTGAACGCTGTAGTGTAGTCCTTATTCCTGAAATGAATCAAACAATTTCATGAGACGGCGATCATCTTAGATAGTCAAACTTGCTTCAATCAATAAACAATGTCAAGAACATCCGGGAATAAACATATGATTTTGTCCCAAAACATTACTCCACATCTCAAGACATCATAAAAACAAACTATGCATGCTGGGGAAAACTACGTTCAAAAGTTATCGACCCACTGAGACAATTTTCCAAAATCCTAACACCCTCCAAATCTACAACCGAGCCACATACAGTGGAAAGGCATGTACCAGACACGTAACTAGGTAGTTTCATCAAAAACAATGAACAGACGTTGTATATATAGCATGCAAACAGTGATATTACTCACTGTCAAGGAGAATACGCAATCCTCGGGCGTGATTTAAACGCATACTCAAAATCACTGCTGCAGAAAATCAAATTATTCACTGAATACATCTGACTTAATGCAAAAAATATCAACTATCTCTTCTTGTGTTAGATCGCATGTTTTGAAAATATGATTCCTTTAACCCTTTCGCTGCGTACACGCTTGCACCGCCCCCTACGTAAGGTATTTTCCGAAAAATTCGATTTTTTTCAAATTGTTTTTAACCCCGATTTTTCGCGTTTTTATCGAAGATTATGATGTTATTTAGTGAAAATCAGTAAAAAATCATACCAACAGCCTTTTCTGTAGGGGGGGCGTGTTGGGGGGGGGGGGTCAGGATGGGTTAAAAATTTTTTTTTTTCAGTTTTTCACCCAAGTGCCTATCTCAGTCTTTGGTGATTGATGCTACGGTGTGGATGAAAGAAATTCAATTGATATGGGATATCCTTTTCCGCTGGTAGAGGTACGTAAGTGGGGAGCCATCTCAATCCCGCGCAAATTACCATGTGCTCAACAGGCTGACAGCACCAACTACTGACGCATTTTCGCCATCTGTTGTTTAGAAAGCTAACTATCTTGTCTTACATGCGTTTCCATACTGTTTGCTGTGTACGCGTTCGAGTTATAAATCAATAGGTGCATGACGTTTCTACAACGTCATACGCACAGCAAGTGTCACTCATATGACGTTTCCAAAACGTCACACGTAGCGAAAGGGTTAACCCATGAATCCCCACATAGCTACTCTTGTCCATGTAAGAGGTTATCTTCTATTTACTTACTCAGGATTCTGCTGTTTCTCCGAATTATTCAGCTGCATGCTACCTCTTCTTCCAGTTCCATCTGAAAAAGTCAAAAACACAAATATAAGTTACATTGTACTACTGTTAACTTGGTTTGGCCACTAATCAAGTAATCAAGAGAGTTTTGATTTTACACATTGATATTATATATTTTGTATGTACAAAATCATTAAAATTTCGTTGTTGATGAAATAAAGATTACATTACATCAAACAGAAGATAGAAGAAGATGCTTCTAAGTTCTATGTAGCATAAATAGTATAGAATATAGAATACAAAGTACAGATTAAAATGTGTTAGCCATATACCAGGTATAAATGTAAAGTATCATTACTTTGATTATGTATACAATACATGTGCATTTTTTCATGTGTTGATAAATGATCCAACGTCAATAGTTTTTAGTGCCATGCCATGTTCCGACCCGCCCTAGCGGCTGATACAATGAAATTAATAGAAAACTAATTCATAGCAAAAAGAAGTAGCTACAAACTACACTACAGCAATACTGAAGCTGATTCTGCTATGGTGTTATCGGCTAATAATCGAATGATAGGAAAATCAACCTGTAGAACGCGGGATCTTCGTTGACGATCCGGGAAGACTCGCTCTTCTTTGCGAATAACGTTCTAATCGAACAACGGCGAAATAAAACAGGAGCAAACGATAATAAAACGAACCAACAAAACGAGAGAGTGAGAAACATTTGAGATTCATTCCGTTTGAAAATTTTAGCTACATTTCTTCTTCTTCAGTTTTGAATGAAATGTATTTTTGTTGTGGAGCAAAAGAAAGCTTTATACTAACCGGTTGATTTAGTTTCATCGGAAGTGTTCGGTCGACTACCGCTTCGAGTCGGGGGGCGTTCAATCGCTCGTGACGCACTCCTAAAACCGTGCGCGGGACAACAGAGTCATTTAACGCGAATAAATCTAGAATATCGGTTTAAATCTGAAAGGTGTTCGGCGTACTCACAAAGATGCGTACGGTTCCGTTTGTTTACGTATTCCAGGCGTAACCGGTCGCTGTAACGGTTCATCAGTCGACAGGTCGGCGGCGCGTCGTCTGCGAGCCGATTGCGGAGCGGCAGACGCCGGATATTGAGACGACAGTAAATTTTCGCCGCTCAGTTCGGCGTTCATCGGTTTCAACGCTTCGGCTTTATCGAGATCGGCTTCCATCGCGTCCTGATCTTCTTCATCTTCATCTTCCTCTTCGTCATCAGAGGGAGTATCGTCAGGATTCTCACCTGTGAATGAGGGTTTTAAATGAGGAATGGTCATTGATGAGTGATCAATGAGGATTTTGATCCGAGGGTTTTCAATCAGGAATGGTAAATGACGATTGGTTAAAACATGATCCAGATCCCAGATCCAGTCAAACCCGATTGATTCGGATCATTTAGTACCGGTGAAATAATTCAGTTTACTAGATTGAACATCATATTTGACAGACATTTATCTTAAAGGTGGACTGTAAATAACAAATGGATTAGATCTAAATGAAATGGGTTTGACTGTGGTACCAAGTGACGTTGTTGAGGGGCAAGCCAGAAACAAAATACACATAGGCCTATAACTTAGTTAAGTTTTTTACCCGAGTTGAGTTGTTTGATGATAAATTCCAGTTGTCTATTCATATCCGGTTGACCGTCCTTGATAAAACATCTCAATATTTCTTCCATTCCCTGCGAGTTCAGAATGCGATTCAAGCATGAATTCCTCATTTTATAAATTTCTCTATCTACCACATATTTGCTAGAGGAAAACTCACCATGGCTTTGGCGTCCTCCCTGATCGACCCGATAGCCAGTATACTATACAGCGTGCCGTTTACGTACGGCAATATCTCATGGTTTTCATGGCCAAGTAAATCGCTCAAAGTTTTTAAGATCTTCTGCGATATTTCCACACAACTTTTCTTGCCTGATTAAACGCAGAAAATACCTCGCATTATAAACGGCTGTAGTCAGTAGCCTGTCTGTGGTTTAGTTTCACGATCGGATATTTTCACAAACCACATAAGCCCATCCAATTATAAAAGCTTACCACCAACGATGTAACTTACTAATACAGCAGATGAGAATTTACTGGTAATAAAACACGATTAGATCGGAGATTTACGTACCGGACGATCGCAGACATAGATTCATAAGCAGAGCTACGGAATATTCCAGCGTATAGTCGGATAATGAATCGTTATCTTCCAACACATCGACTAACCATCGAATGATACCCTCTTCAATCATAGCTGATTGTAAGTTACGTCTGTGAAATACAAAAACAACGATTGCACAAAACCAGTCTAGATGATTTTCGTCAAGCTGCCACAAACGAAACATCGGAAATCATTATTCACAGTCTTAGGAAGGATTTTCATTGAATTAGAATATTTTATTTTGTAAACCAAATTCTATGTTGTCACAGCAGAAAATAAAGTTTTTAAAAATTAAAATAGATTTTTAAATCTTAATGTAGTTAAGGTGCTGACCTGAGACTAAGTTTTTGTAGAGCACCGAGTATGTTTTCACGAGTCAGGGAATCTTTAGTTTCCGCACGCAGATTATCCATTAGAGCCTTGAGTAGATCGGAGTTCAATGATAAGTACGAACGACCTAATGAACATAGAGAATTCAAATTTTTTCAATGACACGTTTAAGGCACTGGAAATGGCACAGTAATCTTATATGTATAAAATACCTTGATTTAAGGAGGCAAATGCATTGAATAATCTGGCAATATATTCCTTGACAATATCGCTGGGAGAAGATAACATCTCGAGCACAGCTTGCTGAAATACCAAAAACGCATGTATTCCACATAAATGATTGTACAAAATTTTTGAGCAGATTATATATCAAAATCATAACTAACCCGATGCTCCCCGACCTTCGAGCAACCGAGAAGGTCATTGGTGATGTATGCAGACAATACTCCAACCCTTATATCACTGGACGTGGCTCGCGTCAATCGCTAGATATCAAATATAGCGAAAGAAAATCTTATAGCATCAAAAACAAAGATTAAAATCGTTAAAAGTTAGCGATAAAGACCTACCCATCGCAGCGCTTGGAGTAATAAGGTGCGGTTTCTATCCGGGGCTGTAGCCAGATCTTTCTTCACTTTCTCGAAGTCTAACGGCGCGATTTGGGACGGAGTTTTCGAACGTTTGTGTCTGAAAGGAGATTGAACAGCATCTTCGGTGAGTTTGAACTGAAACTATGCGCATTGAAAAATTAGCTTTATACACATACTCAGATTTATGTATCAAAACATGCAAAAAATCTATAACAGACCACAACCAAACATTCAGATATTTATATCTACAGATACTTTACCAGTACACATAAACTATATTTAATTCAACATTCCATAATGACAAACAAGACAAATTTAACCATTAATACAAATAACAACTGTACCCATCTAAACATCTATGAAAATTCCTATAAAATTGAAAACTTGAACATAAATTTCAAAAATGTTGTTGCCTGTAGTTAAACTTCAATAAGTAGCAACATGCTAACTATCTTATGCATGCATTCCTATGTTATCATCGCCTATTTCTTCATTCAAAACTTTTAAACATATGTCCATATATATCCAAGGTCTAATAATCTAAAGTGCAAATTATGACTATTTACCAACCACTGGTACACATCGGGTAATCGTAAGATTTTCTAGGTAATTTTCTGAATCCAAGCTTAACTTATACTAGCATTTCATTAAAAAAGCTTATGAACTATAAGTAAAACATTCTTCGGCCTGTATGAACAGGTTGGGCAATTCGTAAAACATACCCCCAAAACATTTCAGAATGCAGAACCGGGAAGATGAAAAAAGAATCTTTTTGCTAATTGCTCAACCTGCACCGGGACCTGAAAGTACTAGATGACTGAGGAAATCAGGGGGGCGACTACCAATACTGAACAGAGAGAGAAAGACAGGAACAATACACCGGTTGCTACTGGTAACATGCATTCCTAAAACCGGCAGACGTACGTGCATCAGTCGACATGCTCGAATAATACCTCGAATAATAATCTTCATCGGCGCTATCTTCACTATCATCCACGTCGTCAAACATCGACAACGATAGAATATCTGCTTCAGCAGCAGCGGCAAGCATCGTCTGCCGCTGTACGCGATCGAGACACGCGGGAGCCGATTGAGCAGACGGCGCGATCGACGAGTCATCACTTTCAAACGGAAAGCGATGATAAACGAACGAAAACAAAACGAAGTGCGAAAAGAAAGAAAATGCCGCAATGAGTGAATAATTTCAGTATAATCGTTACGAGGAATGGAAAGCAGATTCTTTTGAAAAATCATCGAGATTTTCGAAGTGAGCAAATAGGTATATAGGAAAGCGAATGATTGTATCGTTTGATTGAGGAATATGAAGCGATTTTTGGACCGACAGCTTGTTATTTATACTTACTTTTGAGGAGCGATAGACTGACGTAGAGCCTCACCGGCAGTACCCGGTCGACTCAGATCCAAAGACTGCGCCATCTGAGCGTGCTGGCTCGAGAATAACCGCGAACATACCAGCTGCAAATATTCCGCAGTTATCTACAAAATAGGTGAAATCTATCAGCAAGATGCCAAGTATTTCATGCATACAATCATCACTATTTTACTACAGCCTATTTTTGATTCAACAATTTTAAACATTAATCCTTTTTATTTATAGAAAGTGCAATTTACAACTACCAGGTATTCACCAACCACACTGGTACAGAATTAGGCAGTTGAATTAACAAATTATTCAAATATTTCCATCATAAATACCGGTTTGCCTTGCACTGTGGCTTCTAACGTATCCACCAGCTCAGCCGTTATTCCGATCAAATGATGATAATCGGCCTAACGAACATAGAATTAATCTTCATAAATGCATTCGAAAACATTTTTTCGCTATTTCAGAAATCGTGAGTCGTCGTTTTTTTTCTCTTACCTGAACTTTATTGTGTTTTTTCAAATACTGCATCGTTCGTTTTTCGGCGTCTACGACTTGTTGTTGTAAAACGCGGAACTGTTGTTGGGCGTCTGCGGAATGAAATAAACAGTCACAAATCACTATCGTTTCTAACGACAAGAACGAGAAGATTTTCCCTTGAAATCTAGAAATATCTTACCTTTGTTCGTGCCATTCTATAGAAGAGCGGTTAAGGAAAGTAATAAGGATAATCTAAGCTCTATCTAAACGTCAGATTTTGTAAAGGATACATATAATTCGAATAAACGTGGCTGGTCAGTTGACTGTAGGGCTAGGGATAGAAACTTATCCAAACGAGCTTGCAGTTCCATCACCCACGAATCCTGCAACGCCAGAAATGGTATCAAGATTTTTTCATATAAATCACAAAATCAACGAAAATCCTTTCGAAAATGGAACGAAGCTTACGGTAAAGATTTCGCGGTATGTAGGATGAGTTTTCGGTTGTGGAACGAAAGGCAAAGCGTAATAAGGTAGAAATTCGGTAGTTTGACTCAACGAGGCTCCTCTGGTTTCAATATACTTTCTAAAATCATTCATGTAATCATTGGACACCTGAAAAACAAACCGACAATATCAAAACACAGCCCTCAATAATCTGCGCACGCCTCTAGAAGAACTTTTCTGGATCTAGTTCCACAGTTGTGAGTTAAAATTTAACTCAGAGTTATCTCATTGAAAATGAAGTAATTTTAACTCAGAGTTAACGTTAACTCACAACTGTGGAACTAGATCCTGAAGACTTGATTCGTAAACTTATAACAACCTCGCTTCCTTGTCTGACTGCGTACGTCGCGAAGTAGATGTTGAGGTAGAATTCTAGTTTCATCGCGACCGGATCTTCATTGCGTATTTTCTGCGGCAAACTCTTGTCCCACAACTTAAAGAAGTCCGTTCTCAGCCCGTACTGATAACACCTGATCAACTCATTCTACAATAAATCATAGATATACTGCATCAATAGCTTGATTCATAATATATCGGGTGAATTGCTCTACAAATCACTTGAGTTTTCCAGGTTTTTGGTAAAGTTTGCCAAAACTTTCCCAGATTTTTTAGTTTCACCAAGAAGTTTTCCAGGTTTCACTGGTCAGTGGCCACCCTGTAAGAAGTTAATTTCTTTAAATCATATCGTGCTTACCTGAGTAGAAAGAGATTTTTCATTTGCCTTGACTCGATTTGTAGCGGTGCTGATAGGTTTACCCCGACTAGTGCATTCTTGTTCAAATACTTGCAATGACTTTATGTAATCACCGTGCTGTAGGTACTGTATACGATAAAACACACAAATTCAAATGTTTCAGTCTTTAAGTTCAAATATTCATCTTCCGAGAAAAATGCCCTTTTTGTTTATATATTTACTCAACAAGAAACTGCTATGAATTGGAATATTTGGTTTGACCTGAGGTTCTAACTCAGGAATATAGTAATCCCCGATTAAAAACTCTACATCATCAGCGTATATGAAGTTAACAGATGATGTTATTCTGAAATACCGGTAGGTCGCGCGTATTCGGGTTGAAATGAATGCGCCAGAAGAGAAACCGGCATTTCAGAATCAGTAGAAACCAATCGAAACCTGCTTTATCCGAATTCTCACTTAAAAACATAAATTCTTGTGCATACCGAATTTGCGGGATAACAACTCAACTGATCACCTTAAGATTTTTTTTCATAGATTCAATTCTCTCAAATTTTAAACTTACCTCTTTGATTATGGAGTTCAATTCTCCTTCAAATGCTATAGTGGACAGTTTTCCAGACATGGTGGAGAACGAGGACGGAATATTAGATAAACTTGAACGTTGTACCGGACGGGAATCTGTTACTCTAAAAAAGCATTTTCAAAAACATCAATTTTAGGCACTTAACAATTCAATCGTGAAAATAGTCGGAAAGTTCAGCAATAAATACTATTTTCGGTAAATTATTCGTACTTCGGTTGCAGGAATGGTTCATCGGAATCAAATGCATCGGAATATGATGACATCACAAAATTCTGAAATGTAAAAGTCTCAATTAATTTTCTTAAACCTACGTTAATCAACAGGGGCTGATGTCAGAAAACAAAATGACGATCATCAGCAACCCTCTCATTTTTGATGACTTAAACAATATTGCCTTTGGGCCAGTTGCTCAAAGGTTGGTTAGAGTTAACCAGTGGATAGTTGACATAGTGACAATCAAAAAACCTATTACTATGGTCTATTAATCCACCAGTTATGTTTTACCATATTTTGAGCAACTGGCCCATTGTGATATCATAGTAGGCCTATGAGAAACTGGCCCCTCTGACCAATTTTATAGAAACCTTAAACTTACAACAGTTAAGTTTGAAGTGAGTCCTCATTGAAAGAATGAAGAGACAAACAGCTAGTAAACGAAAATTTTGAGTATAAATCTTTCGTAAATCTGGACCCAGGCTTAATTACCTATTGACTTCATTCCAAAGATAACTTCCGTTTAGTAATGAAATCCTGACTGAAATAGTTCACTGATGTTTTAGGAATGCGCAATCTCGTAAACACCCATATCTATTATTCAATTCACTGACTACGCGAAAATAATATTTTGGTTCTGTTTTCATGGGGGAATTTATTTCTGGAAATGATTTCTTCACGACAGCAGAGCATTGAACGAATAAACAAACCCAATAGATCTATTGTAAGCAGTGTCAATAGACAATGCATTGTAGTGACAGTACTGAGTAAGTTATCTACGTCATTCTATTCAACTGATTAAAAGCAGTTTATACTCACTCTCAGTCATTACTATAAAAGGAATTTATAGGGATTTCAAAATATATTTTTGGTTTTTGTATTCTCAGAATCAATATCAACTCACAAAAATAGTACCCTAAATTTTATAATAGTAGGGGGAAGTACTAAGATTGCTAAAAAACCTGTTTGAAAATTGATAATTTCTGAAATAAAAATACCTTTTTTTCTGATTTACAAAAAAAAACTAAACTCAATGAACACCCCACGCACATACAGACAACATTTTAGGTTTAGAATGTCAATTCTTTCGATCCTGATGTTTTAATTACCTCTACTCATCTCAGTTACAGTTGAATAAACTGTATTTGAATTGGTATACGACTTACAATTTTCAGCGTGTTTTGACACCGTTTATTACGTTTGAGGCACTTCAAATATGAACTAAACTATACCAGCTATTATGAACATAACATAGAAGTTAAAAAAAATCAGTCCAAACTTCATTTTAAGCTGTTAATTTTGGCGATAAATATCAAAAATATAGAAAAATTTTGTTACCTTGCCTCCTGTCAAACTTAATAGCCACGGGCTGAATACATATTTCAAATAATCTTTTAAATATAATTTTATTAAGTTGGAAATGATAAATCCTATCACAGCGATGAATTACTTTCCATCGAAAACCTATAGTCTTTAATTGACAGCTCAAATAAAAAAAGGAATTACATTTAATTTGTGGATTCGAACCCATCCCATATCGATTTGCGGTGTGTGGGAAATAACCTCAACCGATTCAACATGGCGGGTGATGAAGTGAAAAACGATAATCCGATCGTATTTTTCGATATTACTATCGGTGGACAGGTGAATAGATTATCTATTTATTATGCACATTGTGGTTATAATATAGACAAAATATTTCAGTGTTTCTAGTAGTGCAAGTTTCGTTTTCAGTGAGAAAATGAGGGTTTAATCGTGGAACTTATTTCCAACCGGCAGATGGCAGCACCATAAAATGTAACAAATGAAAGGGCCCTTAAAAGTGTCATTTTTTTCAGGATGTAGGTCGTATAAAATTTGAACTGTTCGCAGATATTGTACCAAAAACAGCGGAGAATATCAGGTAGAAAAAATCTGTGAAATTCAATTGCAGACTCGAATTTTTGTCCCCCGCTCAATTTTTTTGTAATTTTTTGAAGCTAAAATGTGAATTTCGTATTTCAGGCAGTTATGTACGGGTGAATATAGGAGAGATGGAGTCCCTATCGGATACAAAGGTTCTACATTTCACAGGTAATGAATGAATTAAATTCATCCAGACATTAAACAGTAACCTGCCTGGTTTTTAAGTTGATCTAGCTTTACAGATTTATTCGGATTTTTTATTTCTCGAGACCAATCCTATTTCGTCGTTCATTTGAGCTCACAGCGGTGAGGACAGCCTTTAAAGTATTGTCCGCATGCTGTAAGCAGCCAGCAGGACTCAATCCCGCACTGATGATAGTGATAGTGAATGCAACACGTCAATCCTGAGCTACTGTTTAGTTTCACGATCTGCAATTTTCACAAACCTTCTTTTCAGAATTATCAAAGATTTCATGGTGCAAGGTGGTGATTTTGTTCGTGTAAGTATTAATCCTGATTTCTCTGGTTATAAATTCTAGCTGCAATCGCGTTCTTGTAGAAACCGATTGTTTATTTCAGGGTGATGGAACTGGCGTAACGAGTATTTACGGTGGACCTTTCGCCGATGAAAATTTCAAACGGAAACACGACAGCACTGGATTGCTTTCTATGGTATGTTTTAAACCAGGGCAGGGGTGAGATCGATGGAAAAAATGCGAGAAATTTCGAAGCAAACTTCTGTGAAAAATATTGAAAATTTACTAAATTTGTCAAATTTAACTAAATTTTGCTTCCAGAACACTAAACAAGGAGGAGTCTATTTGGAACTTACCTTTAAAACTCCTTATATCCAGGAATGATTTATCTCTTGGGACCTGCTTTGATATTTTCAAAATTTGTATGTGAAAAATTAAGGTTTTTTATAGGCAGTGAAAAATGTGACAATTCCACTATGCACCTATCTCACTTCTTTCAAATTTCAATTTATCTGTATCAACTATATGTTCAGAGCATTGCAACATATCTCAATCACACGGATTAAGTAGTTTGCAGGATGGAATTGGATAACTGCTCTTCCTTAAATCGTCTCATATCGAATTTAACATCATTTCAGGCAAACAGCGGAAAAGATTCAAACGGTTGTCAGTTTTTCATCACGTGCGCGAAGTGCGAATTCCTCGATAATAAACACGTTGTTTTCGGTACGTAGTCACTCAATATTTGGAAATGGAAAAACGACCGAATTGATGCTTGCGCTCTTTAGAAGAATATCTGCTTGAGTTGATTTTCATCTTTTGTAGGTCAAGTCGTCGATGGACTATTAGTATTGCGCAAGATAGAAAACGTACCAACCGGATCGAACAATAGACCAAAATTACCAGTTATAATTAGTCAATGTGGACAAATGTGATCGGACAGTGGAATTTATGCGTTTAAGACTCTGCATTTTGCACCATTTTTACAGGATAGCTGACAGAATATTTCAATATGTATGTAAATAGAGTAAGAATAAAAACAAATTTGATAACTCGCTGGTGTTTTGTATACGATCTGTCAAATCTCGCTTGGATCGAGGCTAATCATTCGATTTTCTGGTCCCAGGAATTCATTTTGGCCATGAGCGAGATTCATGGATATGGATGGGGCAAAATAATCCTTGGGAAGATTTTCAAATTATAACCATAGATTCTCATTGTTATGACAGCAGTTGATAAAGGATCTATCCCTAAGGCAACTGGGCCCTGGTTTCACAAAATAGTTCAACTCCAACTTTTTGGTGTAATTGCCATTGGTTACTTCATGTTTTTGATAAGGCCAACAAAAACTTTTTCGTGAAACTAGGCCCAGGTGTCTTTTTTACGGATTTTATGGAAAATGGATACTAATGACCAGAATAAAGGACTGCAGAACAGGTATACACTAAACGTGGCGTAGGCCTATCTTGAGCAGGTATAAATGAGCAAAATCAGACGTTTTTCGATTCGATGCAGAAGTTTTTATTTCATACAAGTACAAATTCATTTGTAAAATCAACATCTTGCACTATACAGCTCTGTATTGCATTCTATGAATAAATTACATTGAGAAATCTGATAAAAAACTGTTTTATATTGGTTTTTCCACTGAACAAGAAATAATTACATCAGATGTAATTTTTACAAACCGCTTCTATTGGACGGTATATCGTACAACTGTCCAAAATTTCAACCATTATCATACACTTATGGAATGTTTAATCATCCTTTATTTGCTAAAAAGAACTTATCTATTACTCCCTATTGTATTGCACTAATCATTCAGTACCGGTGGTTTTCAATAAATCTCTTAATGGACACAGTAATTACGGTGAAAGTACTATATGTCGATGACAAAGAATGAGATTATAGCCTACATTTCACCAATAATTTAGCAAAAATGCTATACACAAACACATTAGCATCAAGATAGCACACTTAAAATCATTTCCTAAAATGGAAGCCCACATAAACTAAATATTTTCATACATGCCCAGTAATCTGAATTATTACAATCAACTATTGTTTTCCAGGTAATCTGAATTATTACAATCAACTATTGTTTTCCAGGTAATCTGAATTATTACAATCAACTATTGTTTGCCCGGTAATCTGAATTATTACGATCAACTATTGTTTGTTTTCATACCAAACTCTTCGTTGAGATGATTCAAATCTTTGCGGTCGCAGGCTTCATACAGTTCAGGTTTTCCCATCATCGATACAGCCAGACGCATCGTCGACCAGATACTCTCCGACATCACCTGCTGGTCATCTTTCGGACCTTTTCCTTGCAGTTGTAAATTGAGGGCTGTCAAAAAGTGTTCGACCGCTTCCCTGCAATATCAACACAGTGTGCCCACTACAAGATATCTCAACATATTTCTGGTTCTGACATCATTGCTACTACAAGTTATCTCATAGCTGATTCTTCTTATTCACTGTTAGAGGACACAGTTCATTGGCTGACGATGTTAAATCTGCTTCATTCTTAATGCTCATTGGTCAATTTTGACCAATGGTCGACTAGTGATTAGATCTATTGCTAAGAGATAACTCGTAGGCAGCAACTGGGAGCAAAAATGGTGGTAGTGAACGTGTTAAGTTTAATCCAGGCACGTGCCAAGGAGGGGTTGGGGGTAGCGGACGAACCCCTTAAAATTTTCAGTGTCCTTCAAGAGGTCAATGTAAAAGAATTTCTGTCAAGATTTTTCCAAATTTAGATACCATATTCATGGTTTAAGGAAGTTGAAAAGTAATCCATTCTCAAATGATTTATTCAGGTTCCTGGGCACTGGATCTTTCTATTTTCAATAAAAAAGTGCCCTTTTTATGGTGAAAAGTGCCTCTGAAAAAAGCTTGGTACGGGCCTGTAATCTAAAAGCTATTCCTCAAGACATGTTTAGATCAAGTCGCTGCTGGGGGCTTAGCTTACCTATGAACTCCCAAGTTGATGCAAGCTATTCCCAAATTATACCTCGAACGTATAAACCCCGGAGATATCTCTAAAGCGCGATGATACGCGCTGATCGCTTCGTCGCTGCGATTGCCATTAGCCAACGTGGCGCCGAGCTTATTCCACAATAAATAATCCTATAAGATTAGAAGAACATGATTAAAAATAAATCGAGGCAATAGCAGCATATATTGAGTGTTTGAAGGAAAGTTTTACGTCGACGTACATCCGGATGTTTTTGTAAAGCAGCATTGAAACAATCGACGGCTTTGTTATATTCTCCGGACAGATTAAACAACACACCTAATCCACACTACAAGATACAATAGATATATCATTCAAGATGGCACATACAGCTGGAAAATCTGAATCATAAATTACAATCATACCTGTACATCTGCATCTACATCATCTGGTGATTGTTGGGCCGCTTGTATGAATAAATCTTGAACATCATCGTGTAATTGACTGAATAAGAAAAGATATTTCGAATACATATTCGCGTTTTTAAGCGTTTTGATTGAAGAAGATTTCGCGCCTTACCGAGACATATATGAGGTAGTCGCCGAATCGGCTGATTTCGTTGAAGCGGGAACAAGCGCCGAATAGAGAGGGTTGTGACGGAGCCAAGATCGCAAAGATTCACAAGCCTGCACCTGCATAGATTCGTTCGTATAGCTGACAGCTATCGCCATCAATGCCGTTAAATTACCCGCATCCAATTCTAAACACCTACGAAAGATAGAAATTATCAACGTCATCAACATTATTCAGACAAAATTTGGAACGAAACATCTGAAGTTTTAAACTTACTTTTTCAGTGCGGCAATAGCCAGTGGCTCTTGCTCGTTTTCAGCTTGTGTTGTGCCCAGATACTGCCAAGCCTTAAATGAACCACATTTCAAAATAAGTTTCCATTTACATACATTTGATTCATCTGCGTCATCAAAATCCTTATACCTCCAAGTGATCTGGGTTTTGTTGAACTGCAGCTTCGAAAAGCAATACAGCATTAGGAATATCACCCTGTTTCAAACGCTCAAGACCTTCTTCAAATGCGTTGGGATGCTCTTTCAGCGGATTGTCTTCCTCAAATGCATAGTCCTATAAACAAACATGTACCAGTATTTATTTCATCGCTTCAATGACTTTGATTAGAATTTTTGAGAGCAGAAATGTATTCCGGGTACTACCTTATAAACATCGGGTTCTACAGTGTCGTAATCAGATAACCATGAATGTTTGCCCTCCTTATCCTCACTATACATAGAATATAAATCACTAGTATTACAATTAACTAATGACGATTTATTAGCTAATGCATGAAAAAATCATCTCCTTACCTGGCCATGTCTTCCCATTGTTTTTGAAGTCTTTCCCAGAAATCAGCTTGTTGTTCGGCTTGGCTTTCGAATTCTTCAGCCCATTTCTCGGCTAAAGATTTCCCCTGAAGATAATTATACGATAATCATTGCATAACCGCAGCCGCAAACAATTTTTCTTTTCAAAATGAAATCGACCACTCATAACCGATAGATACCCCATCTTCAGCTTGGGCCGTGCCATCTTCTGATTTAGGAGCGGTTGTATCGACTAATACGTCGTCTTCAAATTTCAACTCTCCGTCGCCAATTTTCTTCACGAATTTCAAGAACTACGAGCAGAAGACAATACCGGTATGAGGCGTTCATATGATTGAAACACTCTGGATATAAGAAATTACTGCGACTACTTACAGCAGTATGTGAGAATTTCGGCTGGTCAATAGTTCCCAGTAGTTCATTAGCAGTTCTCTGAAGCTCTGCGTCTGCCTCGGCATCATCTACTTGGTATTCTTGAAACCACTGGTCGTCATCAAGCACATTCTGAGGATAGTCGTGTCGCCTAGAATTTTATCAAGAAAAAAAACCCCATGCAACTTCACTTGGGCTTAAAAATTTTGTGAAAGAAATTCATCATCGGGAATTTTGGCATTGAAAATAAAATAAACGCAGACATACCAATCTTGATCGGTATTTTCTAGATATTCCTCGGCCCATTTCACTTCCTCGATCGAACCGGGCACGGGCTGCGCCCGATGCATTTCATGAGCTTGCATTCTCATTGGCCCGTACGACGGGAAGCCGCCGCGATAACCTACATTCACAGACGCGACCGGTTGATTCAATCCGGCCGGCAAATGATGCAGTTCAGATTCAATAAAACCGCCTGGAACCGGTGATGTTTGCTGTTGAGGAACGGAATCGGCATTCAGGAATTCTTCAGCCCATTTTTCAGTTTGCGCCAATTCAGCGATGGCCGGACCTATCAAAATGCAAATAGACATTCTTCATGCTAACAAAATATGAGTTAAATATCCATCATATATCCACTATCTATCCATCATAAAACCGCAAACAGATCTACTTTTCAAATAAATATATCATGATGTATCTACTTCAGGGGCGTATCCAAGGGAAGGGTGTAGGTGGTGTGCACATTGATTATGATATACCCTAAGCTATTTGGGGGGTGCACACCCTAGATCCGCCCCTGTAATTCCATTCACTACGGCGTTTGAACTATCCAGGAGAAATTATGTATTCTTCACTATGTCATGGGGAAACTAAGTGAATACCTCTCTGCGGTTCTAATCTCGATTCTGTTTCTTCGATTTGACGTATTTCTTCTAATAATCCGGCCATACGGAAGGTACGCGGCGCCGCAGCGCGGGGATCGCTGAGAAATTCTTCAACCAATTCATCTTCGGTCGCCTCTTCGAACGGCCGTGATACCTGAATGAAAATTATAACACATTCTCCAGGTAATTGATAATAATCATAATTTTTATCTTTAACTGCATTCTCTTTACAGACTCGTAATGCTTTACATATGTAAAACAGAATAAGCAATAAAATGTGTAAAACAATACCGAGCCCCATTACAACATTTCAATTATAAGTTTCATTAAAAAAGTTCTCAAAAACTAATAGAGACTCGCTCCATTAAGAAAGTTTTTTAACTATGCTCATATATGATAAAACTCACCTCTTCAACTCCCCTTGCATATCTCGTTGGGAGACCTTCCTACAATTAGATTGTATATTTTTTAAAAATGACGATTACGGATTGAATTAAGATTCACGAGTCCTATAATTGAAACGTAAAACTGACCTGTCTGAAAGATCTATCATGGGTTACGTGAGACGATAATTTCATCAGAGGATTAGCTCCACCGCATTCACCATCGACCAGCTGTCGCATCGACATCTAGAAATATCAATAGAAAATACAGTATATGCAAATATCAAACTCAAAAACAAACTTCATGCGTTAAAAAATACCACATATTTTGCTTAATATTGTCAACGATAATAATATAATATCAATTATATCATATTAAATACAAGGTTATTTTGGATTTTAATATATCGATAATTGAATTGACCTGATACCAGTCTAGCCCTGATATATCGATGATGCATATCCTCTCAAAACATTATTGTTAAAATTTGTCAAAAATTAAATAAGAGTTATGAAATATCCTTAACTACAAAATAAATGCCAAAATTCACAATTGTAATTATTTTAAAACACCAATATTGATGACGTAGTGCACATCCACTCACGCAGAACTCCTTATAAAACACATACATATCAATGTATTGTATATAAACATTATTTTAACGGTTTTTGCGGCATCAAAATTAAAAAAGTTACAATCTCATTCTGTCATTGTTCTAGGGTTTCTCCAAATTCTGTCGGTTACCGTATGAAAACCGAAAATTGTATGCTGATTGAATCCTGAAATGTACCTTTTATGATTGTCTTGAGAAATCACCTTATCAATTCAAATTCAATTTTATTTACACAAGGTCTGGGAAAGGAAATTCGACTTATTCCGGAGATGACAGTTGAACTCTTTGGAATCAGTGGTTTTTCTTAACGCAAGTCGGTCCTTTCTTCCAATGGATACTCGATTGTATCGTTCACTAAATCACGTATGCGTCATATTCTATAAAATCTGTCGAAATTACGTCGAAACTAAATTTTCATGGGCGCCGCCATCTTGAATTTCACTTCCGGGTTGCTGTCAGCGGCGCACGATCCGAAGTGTAGAAAATAGTTCAAAAATATTCAACATCATTCAGCAAAAAGCTGGAATAACTCTTCACCAAAAATATCATAGATTAAAAATCTGTTTTAGTTGAATAAATCCTGAATGATATAGAACTTATACATTAAGATATCGCTTTAAATCGCGCTACTTTTGTGTGACGGCCATGTTGGATTGTTGACACTGGACACCGAATTTGATCTGTTCTGAATTTTTGTGTTATTCGTGATTTACAGAGCCTCAATCACCGCCAGAATCATGCCTGCTAGCGCTGAAGAAATATTGAGTGGCTTTAAACTGTATCCTTTTCGAAAGAAGTGCGAATTCTTTTAAGATGGTTTATCAAATTAGTGAAACGTATATTTTTGACACACACTGTCGGTGTCATCACTGTTACTAACTACTGACACTTTTTTTGGAATTGAACATTGGAAATATTGAATGTCTGGTTTCCTTGCTAACTATTGAATCGCTTATACGCTCTTCAGTTTTTTCCCAACCTTTGACTTTGTCTGCTACATAATCTGTTCTTTATATGGTAGTTTAAATCACATGTTGTTGGCTATATTAATGTGGGGGTTACTTATTTGGGGTGAAGAAGTTTGTGACGCTTTATGGTCTACCCCATATGAAGAAACCTTAATTGTTTAATCAGTAATTGGATGAATTTAAGAGATGCAGATACTGGTAAAATTCTATGGCAGGGAAATGATGATCTGTAAGTATTGTTTTCTAACCGATATTCATCTCTCATGACCTTCTTTGACTTTGTGTATTTGTTTTTCAGGTCTAGTCCGGACAGTGAGCATGAAGGTGAATATCATCATGAGCTACAGTACACCGAAATCAGCTGTTATATTGCAATCAATCGCATAAATGAATTTTTGATAAGATTAAAATCCATGAAGCCTATAACAAATCTAAGTGTCTAAATTTCTAGACACCAAATCTTTTAAAGTCGTTAAGGGTTTTGATCTTATCATCTTATCTCCATATTTGAGGATGTCTGTTCTAGTAAAATGTGCTTTCGTTTATTTTTCTACAGCTCGCGTTCCGAAAAAGATATTAAAATGTCGAGCAATCTCACGTGAAATAAATTTCTCATCCGAACAACAAATGGACCAGTTTCGATTGGAGCAGAAAGTCATGTTTAAAGGACGTTGTTTAGAAGGTATTTACGTTGAAAGAATCGGTATTTGTCTGTCACTCACATGGCAAACTTGATGTTATTCAATAAAATCCTGCAGAGAAATGACATTCGGGCCCGAAATTAACTTTCATTTAAACTTCCTTCGCAAAACGCATTCATAAGATGATCGTTTATTTTCAGAGTGGTATTTTGATTTCGGTTTTGTTATTCCTGGCTCAACGAATACCTGGCAGTCGGTTATCGAAGCTGCTCCTGAGAATCAAATGATGCCTCCCAATGTACTCAGGTTTGTCGCGCTTCTAAATTTTAGGAGAATTTTTCTGATGCTTGTCTCAGTTTTTTAGCCGTTAACTTAGTTCAGATTAACTAAACGTCTTCAACATAACAGTATTTTCAGTTAAAAGGGAGGCAAAATACTGAATCATTGGTTACAAAATGGATCATAAATTTTGAGTTTTTGTTTGATTAGTTTGTTGGTTCATTCCTGGCGTCAAATTTGGTAGATACACATTAGATAAAATTTTAAACGTGCTACATGAGTTTTATAGATGTTTCAATGATTTTAGATTTAAAGAAATTAAATCTGCCACTATTTCATGAACGGGTATCCATTTATTAGTCTCGGTTTCAATTTGATTAAAATATCTGTCATTTATATTTCAGCGGTAACGTGGTAATCGAGACTTATTTCTACGACGGAGATCTTTTAGTCAGCACGTCGAAAGTGCGTATATTCTACGTGTAGCGTTAAACGTGGCGCACAGTGTTAAATAGACTCGAACGTTTGAACACTAGTTCTAGTATCGGAGGCGACGACGGGAAGAGAGGACGGTTGCGCGATTCTGAATTCATTCCTCGTCGCCGTAGTTTTAGATGATTTCTCGAATCGGGAGTCGACTGATACCAATCGAAACTGATCGTCTATTTTAGAATTTCTCATTTCGTTGATTGAATCGACACGCAGGAATCGCTCTGTTCTGAACCGTATCACTCTCGCTCTTCGTTGCGAGACAAACGAATCATCTTTTAGAAAAGTTCTCATTTCATCCATATTCGAACCGTTCTGTTTCCAAGTTGTTGCTATTGTTGTTTTGCCTAACAGCGCCGCCTGGGCCGACTTCGGTTGTCAGAGTTAGTCGACTATAGTCGAACATAACGAACTGAATGTCAGTTAGTCGGAACCTTGGTCAGGAAATAGTCGACCACGGATTTGAGCAAGATGGCCGCCGCAGAAATACGTTACGACCGAACTGTGCGTTCGGTTATTAGTTCCGACCACTGGTCGACTAGCTCAGAAAACCGAAAAGTTGCGCCGGGTGTACCCGTGTAGTTCCATGACCGTATTTATTGATTCTAATGCGATACATTTTCATCGAATTTCATCTTGATTTTCATACTGTGTTCATTATGTATTGTAACGTTTAATATTGTTCCGATAGATTTCTTAATTCCGTCGTCGATTAGACTAACGAAACTAAACTGACCTCTACAGATCACTTCTAGGATAGTAACGTCATTTAATCTGAAAAGACGATGATGACGAAACGAATAGGTTTATTTTTTCATATATTTTCTGATTGCCACGTGTTCTCTACACGCACCGGATGCGAAAGGTGCACCATACACGTATATCGCACCTGACGGATTAATGCTTTATCCGAAGTCTTTCTACTCCTATCATTTTATATAAAATCTAGCGCTGCCACTGAAAGTGTTTATTGCAATTCCGAGTATAAATCGACGGATATTGAACTATTTATCGTCTTGGTTATTACACAAATCAGTGTCATCATCTAAGCAACAACTAATCTTTGAAAGAAACCTAATCTTGTCGATATAGTTTTAGAGTACAAATTGTAAATAGATTTAACAAACTGATACTGTCTTGTTGTTATCTATGCTGTTGTCACTGTAGGTAGGCAATAACCAGTCTTGCTGAATTCGGTGACACCGACTGCTAAATTTATCGTATGGTTAACACGTGTGAATTTTTGTAAATTTGAAAAAAAAAATGTTTTAAACGTCTGCTTAAATCATGGCCAATTGCACGAAATGATGCGCAGTATATCAAAGAATAGTTTCGAACCTGTTTCGATTTTCAGGTGAAAAACTGAGTAAAAACATGAAAGGTTTTTGTTCGAATGATCTACGTAGTTGAAATGATGCTCATTTATTATGATCGATCTGATTGTTTACAACTAAATGATGATTTTTAATGACATCAAGAGCTTTCAGGAGTTGAGTCGAAGCCGAAGGTATTTTGATGCTTGTTCGAGATTCTTCCTATTTGTGGATTCAGGTTGGCCGCGGATCATTAATGAAACGCCTCTACCGCTGAGGTGTTGTTAATGAATAGCATTGTTTGTGTCGGGAAGAGATTTTATAATAGGAATTGATTCCGGGTGCCTATGTCATTGATAGAAACACTAATGAGAGACCGTGTACTGCAGTTGAGAGCATTAGACTGACCGTGTACTGCGTTTCTCGGCTAGTACTAAAACATTAATGACCTCTGATCTATAAGGTCAAGGTCTCGTTGAGCCCGATCTGATTAGAAAAGTGGAATAGGGGTGATGTTTCGTAAATATGTGAGATTGGTGTATGGTTAGGATTCTACAGGGGAAATAATATTATTAAGTGATGCCGTCCGTCCGTATTTTGTAATAATTATCAGATTATAATAATAATTATTATTGATTATATCGTAAAAAGAAATGGGATAGCGTTTTTTGATGATGATGAGTCATGTATATTCGGTGTAACGTTGTCGTGTGTGTGTGTAACTGTATTCTATTATGTGCGTACCGCTATGAAATGTCTTCAAGAAAAATAGATTTTATTTAATTACACATCAAATGATTGTGTCTTTTTGTTTCGACGTGCTGCAGGTGTTCGGTGTATTATACCGCGTTCCACGGCAGTGAACAATATCAACACAAATGCTTTGATGTGCATATTCGTTTTCTGTGATAAACTTTAGTGTCAATTTCCTATCGATGTGATGTAATTTATGTATTGATCACACTTTAGATATCTAGCTCACCACCACTCCCCCCTGTAGTGTCTATGCCAACTCCTCACCCTTCCCCCTTTTGATTAGCACGTATCAAATACAAGGGCCCAGTTTCGCAATATGAATTTATGATTTATCTACTACTGTTATGAAAACTAAAACCACCATGAAATATTACATTGACATCCCAACAAATGCTTTAAATTGTGTGTAGTAGGAAGAGATGTTAAATCGTGTTAACTCATTACATACGGATTCAAGTTGCGAATAGTTTTTGGAACATTTTTAAGCTGTTCGTTTGCTTTGCTGATTTTAATTCATAGAAAAAGTATGTATATATTTATTTTGCCAAATTATTTGTAATCAGTTGTCACGATGGACGTAAACTGCATGGAGTTCGGAAATAAACATATTATGTATGGCATTGGATAGTCTTTGTTTTTTGAAGACAATCAAGTATTATGGCACCTCGAGTGTCCATTGTACACAGCCATTGATTCAAAAATCTGCTGATTCGACAAGATCTTCATCGATGTAGTCTCTCTATATATTGTACATTATAACTGTTCTCTAAATGTCAAGTGCACATGCGGAGTAGTTTCTGCTGCAGAAATTCTGATATTCTTGAAGTTCGTAGAGTTTTATTTTTTCGGGGGTTTGCAGTGATTTTGTACGTAGAGACACAGCTATTTAGGCTGATTGAACAAACCCCCTCGTATCCCACATTGATCTATCGCAGAAGTCTTTTTTTTCTAGATGTAAATAAATTCAAGTGCACATATGGATTGTTCTTCTGTAAACTAAGTGTAAAAAATGACGTACATGTATTTAGAGAAATAAACGCATTCACAATATGGCTATTATTCTGAATTCTTAGTGGTTTTTGTTATCTCATTGCATTCTTTGATCAAATGTATTTGATCAATCAGGCAGTCAGTGTATTAATAGCGACTGTTTCTTTTCTCACGATATTTGATTCCCCATACGTCGGAAAGGGTCCAGGGATTTAATTAAATTCTTTGATATAGGTTCTAATAATTGGGGCGTTTAGAATATCTAAGAAAGATGCGGATGGAAAAGATGCCGACTGAATTTGATTGGTCCGCATGTAGACACATAGATAAATAACATGAGAAATCCCACAATAATTTCAGCCAAAACGAGAAACTTGAATAGAAGAGTTATATATATTTGCGCAACGTTTCGGCTAAAGACTATTAGCCATCATCAGGCGTACTGAGTACGTAGAGACACAGCTATTTAGGCTGATTGAACAAACCCCCTCGTATCCCACATTGATCTATCGCAGAAGTCTTTTTTTTCTAGATGTAAATAAATTCAAGTGCACATATTTCTTTTCCTGGAACACGTTGAAACCGAATTACTACCTCTTTACACAGATACTCTCCCTAAACTTTGGTTACGATACGTTGATGATATTCTTGCCCTTATACCTTTTGACTTTGATATTGATCAATTTCTCACATTTATTAACTCTTTTTATCCCTCCTTGAACTTCACATTTGAATTGGAAGTTGATGGGAAAATCCCTTTCCTTGATGTTTGTATACACAATTGTTTGTCTTGTCTAAAATTCTCGGTTTATAGGAAACCTACCCACTCTGGAACATACCTACATTATTTCTCCTTCACCGCTCATAACATTAAACTTAGTGTTGCCCAAAGCTTATTCCTTCGCGCATTAAGGATTTGTGACCCCCTTTTCTTGGATGATGAACTAACCCAGATCAAGACCTCTCTTAATAAATTAGCTTACCCCGACGACATTTTGAATAAAGCTCTCTTGAGAGCCCGTCGTTCACATTTCAGTCACTCTCAAGGGACCCGCGCGCGTAAACAGCCTATTATTGTACCTTTTGTTCCTTTTCTGGAAAAATCTAAAACTCCCCTCCATCTCTTAAACAAACAACTCATTTTTACTTATAACAACAAACTTAGTCGTAATCTTACTCATAACTCCCCCAAAATTGAACCCCTGAACATTGGTGTATATAAAATTCCCTGTAAAGTTTGTAACAAAATATATATCGGCGAAACCGGACGCGATTTACACAAGCGCATTCGTGAACATAAGAATGATGTAAAGAATTTTAAGCCTGAAAGCGGTGTTGCCAATCACGTATACGAAACCAGCCACAATTTTGATTTTGAAAATGCCTCCATAATTTTCCCCTGTTCAGAAAAGATTAAACGACACATTATGGAATCGGCCCTGATTATTGAAAACTTGGAAAATTGTGTTAATTTGAATAACGGTTTCTCCCCCCACAACATTTTGATCTCCAAATTTCTCGCTTCTCTTGTACCCCCGTTATACTAATTCCCTCCATTGTTTTGCCTTTATCATAGTTTGCTTGTTTCCACTCACTCACTGATTATCGCCTTTCATGTTCCTTCTCTTTGTTTTATTTGATTACCCCTTAGCTTGTCCTCCCGTTTTAATCACTTTAGCTTGTGTCTTTGTTTATTAATTACTTTAATCTACATTGCCCCTAGTTTGCCTTGCTTACTTTAGCATTGTTTTCTAGTTGTTATGTCATTACTTTAATCTATTCCCCTTTCAATATTTTAATCACTCACTCTGCTTCTATTGTTTTGGTCTTGTATAAATATCTTGTAATATTCTCCTGTACTCAGTACGCCTGATGATGGCTAATAGTCTTTAGCCGAAACGTTGCGCAAATATATATAACTCTTCTATTCAAGTTTCTCGTTTTGGCTGAACTTATTGTGGGATTTCTCTTGTTATCTTCTTACACGGATATTGTGTATCTTCTCGTCTCAACATAGATAAATACAGCGCACAGAGTATTAATTAAATGGACCTCTTTCTTTTTGCGCAGATAATTTTTTTCATAGAAAATATATTATAACGTTTATTTTTTTAGTGAATATAAATACCACGTGCCTAGTTTCAGATAGATTGGATAAGGATTTTTGGGGTATAAGCAATTTGAAGCAAAGGACCTGGGCCATATTTGTCCAGTTCGCATAGACATTTTTTTTTGTCCTACGCACTTCCAATAGTAAAAACGGCAGATTATCCGAGTATAATTTAATTCAACCCTGCCATTTGCTTCAAAAGATGTCGACATCATTAATGCCGGTACGTCACTCAAATGTTTTCCATTTTCGTCCCACCCCAAAGATGGAACTTTGAAGGCGGACAGAGATCAATTCTGCGATATATTTCATTTTTATCCTTGAGAATCTTCAAAAGGGCACTTTTGTTATTGTTGAACAAACTACATGGACTAAAAATTCGTTGGTTTTCTGATAAAACTGACGAAGCCCGTTTGTTGGTGACTCTTGTCGATAGATGGCGGATAACTCACTCAAGGGATTCCCTCGAGGAATAAATATTACATATTTTCATATAGACTGGTCCATATTTAGCCCTAATATTTATACCAGAAAGTGTATGATATATCTATCAATAAGAGAGGATCATTAGGGATTCATGGACAGAAATTTAACAAGTATTTCGCAATATTTATCAGACAGTAAAAACACCGGACTGAAAGTGTCATAGCCATTCGATAGCTATATAACTCGCTCACCAGCTCGTTTCACAGTGGAGACGTGTGTCTTGGTCGACATATCTGAACATTGATCGCTGGTTCTTTCGGCAGATCTGCTCAGCCATGGTGTCCCGTCATACATTCCGCAAACCGGGCTGTCCCGCTGCCTTGACGCACGGTTGATAGCCCTTCGAAATTGATCTAATTTCCAGGGTTTAATAGTATAAATCTGGCTTCTCACGGTTCAAATCCAAAATCGGGAAGTTGGGGGTACTCGCTTTCTTCAGGCGTTTCCAATACGGCGCTACGCGTGGTAGCTTGCCATTCTTTTTGATAGAATTTGGCTATCATATCCTTTTGTTCCTTTCTTGCCCAGACTATGAATTTGTAGGTTACCAATTACTAGGGAAGGAAAATCATTGGGCTGGCCACTTCCATGTGTAGGTTTACGAGCGCCCAAGGTGCCAAGCACTGGTGGGGGATCTGGGATCTTTGAAATGTTTAAAACCAGGAGATGCGTTTTAATGACATTCTGGGTACGGTGAGATGAAACTAATAAGTTTTTATGCAAAATTTAGTATGATTATTGGTCCAGCCATGATTACAGTGTCTCGAGTTGTCCTTCGCATGCTGGGAGAGTAAATATCAGATGGGTTCTTCCGTATACTGTCAGCATTAACTACTTGACGAATTGTGCCTATACAGTTTGCGGAGAGTTTGTTCCATTCTCAAATGGTGCTTCCTGGTCCCTAGGATGGGAAAGGGAATGTCCCAATGGCAATGCACGTCTGCCAAATGACTTCAGACATACAATCCGAGAAAGTTCTGCGATTCAGAGGGAAGCAGCTGGGGAGGTAAGAGGGTGGTACGGTAGCTTGCCATTCTTTCCTTTATATTTGGTTGGATCAATGAAGAATGACTTTCTGCAATCCTTTAATCAAAACCAAACAAATCAAAACAATTCTTACTCGATTTTAGTTTAATTATTTTATTATTCGATATTTCTAACAGGTTTTGGTTTCGAAACACCTATTATCCAAAAGCTGCACATCGGAAATGCGGAAGTTCACACAACTTTCAGGGCACTTCTATATACAACTAATACTATTTACAATCTGGGTACCAGTAAATACAAGTGCATCTGAATCCTGAATTAAAGATCATAATTAAATACAATATATCTGCATTATTAAACTCTTTTTCAACAATTACAAAACATGATCAGTTGAATACTTTCTTGTAGAACAAACCGTATTTCAAAATGGTGTTAAAACTGAATATTGCAGGGGTCTTAAGTGGAATTTTCACAAATTTTCTTCAAAGAAATTTTTAATTTCAAAATTTTTCACACTTATAAGGCCAACCTAACCCTAAAATTGGAAATTTGAATCTTTTTCGAAGCGAAATAAAGGACAATAATCAACTGTTGCTTTACCATTGATAAAACTTATTCGTTCACAAGATATTCGGGAGAATTAATAAGAAAACTGAAGCACACGTAAATATATACCTATTCGTTATACATTATAGAAATTACAATCCTCACGAGATCCCTAACACGCTAATAATATTGATAATGAACATATATCTTTTCTTTATATGTCTATATGTATGTACATATATATGTATATATATATATATATATATATACATGGGTAAAACCTTGAGTGCGGGTTCCACAGTCGAGACTCAATTCGGTATGGTTGAAGAACCAAAATACACACTCTCAAATGTGGAGCCCGGACCAACGTGTTTTGGAAATCTGTGGATCCTTGATTAGAATAAAAAATTTCAGAATTCATACACCAATTCCTGTTAAAATCTTCGGGTTTTACATACGCTATGTAATTGAACCCTAATGATTAGAGACGATAGTTCTTGGGTTTTTCCATGTATCGTGTCATAATCTATGGACGACGTTGGCATCAACACCGCTGCCGCATTATAGCGGATGATGATACAATTGATGGTATAAAAGTATCAAAGTAAAAATTTGCTAATAGATAAATTCTTCCCACGAATCAGGATTTCTTTTTTCGGAGAGGTCATTTTCAGCTTATCCAGTTTTGGTATTCAACATACAAGAGATTTCAGTCGGCTGGCGTTAAGTTCTCTAAGTATCGCGAGTAGGGCGAAGGAAAGTTAATTTCTGAATTGATCACAGCTTATAACGTTAAGTAAATGATACATGTTCTCTGGATCAGAGCAAGGTCACCACCAACCGAAAAAGATTAAAATGCGTGTTCCCGAAACCATATACGAACTCTGTTGTTAATCATCTTCTAAACCTTATTTTAAAATACATAATTATTTTGAGTAAAAGAAGAAAAAAAAAACCGTTCCTCTTTAGTTTTAGGTTTAATATTACTATTCTCATCACCAACAACATTTCAATAAATAAATCTTCAAATATAAAACAACTAAAAATATGTCCGACGACGTGATGCGACATGTTTTTATTTTTGACAGTAATTTTTTCTACAGCAGCGCTGGGAGACCGATCCCTGCGTGAAACGATGAACACTAACATTTGAGTTCATTGTCCTCAAGTTAGCTCAACATAGAGATTTATACGTCGGCGATATTTTCGACGAAAATGAAGCGCCATTTTTGCGGTCTCTACAGACGCAAAATGTGGCACGCGTACCGCAGCGAACATGGCTTATTTCTCAGCCCGAATGCAGCAGTTGTGAATCGAACCTTTGAAACGTTTCGCTTCGAAGCACGTCGATCGATCACGATTGATCGTTCGTTTCGTTTAAGTCACAAAAATAATAGCACACTTTTTGATGTTTATCCCGATCCGACGCGGAAGTCTTGCGTCAAGACGTTAAATACAGTCATCCGTTTTTCAGCAAAATATCCCGAAATCGTAATTGCATCGATTTTGGCCGATAGTGTTTTAAAAACGCCGTGAGATCTGATACGCTTTATCGAATGTTCACATCGCGACAAAGAACTCGTGATCTCTTCGAATCAGCAGCAAGTTTGTCGGCGATAACAATGTCTGAATGAGCGAACGGTCGTTAACGCGGCATCTGATGACCACCTAAACGCTCGCGTTCCAACGCTAACTGACGCTGCATCGCTTCGTGGTGGGCAGCTTGTGCTGATAGCTGAAATTTAGAAAGTACAGATTTACAGTCAGTCGATTTAAAGACTTTCAGAATTTCTTAGCTATGTTAGAATTCTTACCTGATGGGCTAATGCCTGATCGGCGACGGCCGATGGAGGATATCCCGACCGCGCGAGGAGCTCGCGATGTAAAAGTTCCTGTTCTCGACTAGCCATCAATGCATGTGGACCGTATGCATTCGGAGGCATAGCGCCCGGATTCGCCATCGGGTGTGGAGGAGCACCGCCGGGAGCCTGTGACATACCGGCTGTACCCGCCATCGGATCAGCACCTGCAAAGTGAATGACAGAAAATTCAACATTATTACGTATTCAGTTAAAGTGAAACATGAAAAGGAATCCAATGTGAAAGCAGTTCTGCGCATGACTATGATCTCAATTTCAAATCGATGGAACGAACGTAAGAAATATTTGAGAAATCGTTTCCGAAAATGTTTCCAAGAGTTCCTTTTCATGTTTTCTGGAAATATATCGCACGAATATAGCAATACGGATATTCGTTGAGTGACAAAAAGCATTTAACATTGTGCAAACTGAATATATACAACTGAAACAATACAAATACTCATCACGATATCAAGGTTTCAGAATCAGTATCGTTATTTCTTATCAACGCCACCAAATTGATAAGCATCGAATTCAACTCATCAAAGTTCTCGCGTTGCTAATCTCTACATACGAGCCGTAAACAACGAATGAGAATCATGATCAGTTATTTCATCGAAATTGTGATGATAATTTATAAATCTACGATCAGCAGTGATTTCGATTTAATCAGATAATGCAAGACACCGACCAGGGAGAGCATATTCATACATACTAAACCAAGCGAATCCATCAGAAGATTTTTGGGTGACAGGGATTAAAAAAAAAAAAAAAAAAAAAAACAGAACAAAAACTGTCTACGTTCGTTTTGGGCAGCTAATGATTTTCTTTCTTTATCTGGGGGGAAAATTTTCCATAATAAACCAAACGCGGGAGAAAGGTCGAATGATTATTAGAGGGGGGGACAACGTTACGAAATTAAAATTCGTAAGTAATTACGTGATGAAAACCAGACAAAACAACAACATAAACAGCACGAAACTAAAAACAGAAATAAATTGATGCCCGTCGTGATACGATTCTCGATGATGATCATCGTTTTAATTAGATTGCTACGAGGCGTCTGCTCGAAAACGATCATATTTCGGTCCAAACTATTAAAAGCCATCGAAGCGTTCACGCGCGCGCGGACTCGAAACAAAATACTCAATAGGTGAAAAAACATAAGTGTACGAAACGCAATTGTAGCAGTTGTATTATTATTAATAATAGTTTTTGAAGACTTACGGGAGAATTGATAAACAAGATGGTTAGGATCGAGCATTCTGTTTTCAATCTTATCAAAGGGAGCATTAGCCGATGCGGCAGCTGCGACTGCTGCTGCAGCGGCCGCATTTTGCCTTTGAGCGTAGTAGTGATGATGGATATTTGAATATCTATGCGCGAAAATTTGGTATATCGTCATATTTCTCCCTGTCGGGTCTGTCGGCATATCTGCAATGATAACACACACAGACAGAGATTAGCGACACTCTCGCCGGCCCCCACCTACCTGGTAACGCAGGTCCGTGTATTCCGCCGGGCATGAATAGATGTTGTTGCGGGTGTATGCCGGCCGCGATGAGGGCTTGCTCGTTCGGATGTAAGTGAAGGTGGGTATGAGAGTGGGCGTGCGTGTGGGTATGAGCTGAATGAGGTGATAAACCCATCGGTAGACGCGCCATTGGATCACCGGCGGCCGACATACGTTCAGCGTGCATACGCTCTTGAGATAGCCGTTCAACAGCGTTTGAATAAGCCTCTGGACTTAGAAAAGCTAGAGGTCCGATTGGATGGGCTCCTGTAAAAAGTATTTTTCATTCATTGTTCAGTGAAATATTGACCTGTAAAAAGCAATCTTTAATGTTCATATTCGTTATGTGTATATATTACGAGTACATGTGTGCCTTTCACATTGACAGCATTTAAACAATGTTTACAAAGCATAGGAAAAAAAGATTTTTTTCCAATATTGTTCAGCGCAGAAAATCATAGGGCGGGCCCCTTCCTTGTATTAGCTGAGTGGCCAGGTGTTTGCCTTGTTGTATGTTATGAGCTGTACTCAGTTAAGCAGGTGTTACTCATAGTTTTCCTTTAGAAGAAATTTGCATATATTTTCACAATATATCAGATAATAGTGAATGGAATGTAGCATAATGAAATTCACTATATATATAGAGGTCAATAATTGTTTATAAGTTAAGAACCGTGGGATGCATCAATTGATGGTATATATCTACTGATATTTAAAACGTTAATATGCACAGCAAATTACATTTAGATCAAACACATTCCTGAAAGAAATTCTTGATAATGCTCAGCAGATTTTCAGAATATATCTTAAGAGATTAATCTTAAGTAGCAAGATCATTTTGATATTTGAATTTGAATTTGAAATCTTAAACAGTATATGCACATATGAAAACTTTCTAATCTATGATACGGATTATATGTAAAATTGAACATACCCAATCTTTCGAGACGTTCTCTCTCTCTGGCCATCAGATCACTGGCTAAACTAGATGGAGGATAAACACCTGGAATGTGACCTTGAGAAGGATGAGCACCAGGCGGCAGCGAGCCAGGCGGACCGTACCGTCGTTGTAATTCTAACCAATGAGGATCTATCGAACCAGCAGAGCCACCTGGTGGAATACGATCGAATCCTGAAAATTCGAATGATCAGAATATAAAAATCACTGAGGAGGATGTGATCGAATGATCTTCCATATATGCCGCGATCACGCAAGCATTTTGACACAAGCCAAATAAAGCATATGCCAGAGTTCTGACTGGTTCACACTGGTACTAAATTTGGCGCGACCAAAAATGTAGGAATAGGCCTGTGCGAATTTTTTGCACTGGTCAAATCATAGCGCGTCAATGGAACCTGGTTCTGGAAGTGACTCACTCATCTTGCTAATCAAGTGAGTGATTTACGTGTGAACGCGCTCTATTAATAAGCATGGGCCAAATTTGACTCCCTGCAATCGCGGCCATAGCATTAATTGATAAATACATTCAAGCCTATGTATATGACTTAAAACTAACCTGGCGGTTTCATTTCTAATTCCGCTTTCATCTTTTCGCGTAACTCCATTTCGCGGAGTTCGCGTTCGCGTAATTCCCTTTCTCGGGCGTCGCGTTCTCTTTTGTCTCGTTCGAGCTCAAGTTCCAACCTACGAGGAAAAAAAAAAGAATATGACAAACCCGCGTTAAATGATCCGCCTCTGCCCGAATTATATACGCGAAGCTTTCGTCGTCGTCATCGATTAGTTTTATAGTAAGCTGATCATCAGCCACCCGACACATGCCATTTAGATATAAATACGTATCTCGACTGTAATCCACATTGACTCTGATTTCAGATTTCAGGTACGAGTTCATGATAACGTCTGCTAAAAGACGTTTTTCTATCTTTATAGATTTTCTAGCGGCGAACGTTTCGTACCTTTCTCGTGATCCGGGCGGATACATGCTCGCCATACGATAGTGCAACATCGGGTCCACGGACGGCGGTAAATTTGCAAGACTGTACGGATTTTGTCGGGACATATCTTGACCTAAAATTACGAATTCACGTAAGTATCGATTCAAATCGAGAATGCTACTACGGTCAATTTTGCTTTCAGCCATGACACCAGTGAATCTGGATAAAGTGTCATTGTGAAACATCGCAGGGTGGTTACTCTCCACCCATTCACGAATCCCGCGAGTTTTCCCTGATTTTTGCATGTGATTACACAAAATTCCTCGAGTGAATTAGAGAAATTTCAAGGTTTAAAATGTTATCATTCAATTATTTTTCATTGAATCACCCATTGATCAAGAAACATGCTTTCAAAAAGATTATCCAAATTCCCTCAGTTAGGCCACCCTGCGATTAATTATTCATCATCGATCTATTCGACACCTACCTAGTGCATGAGGCCTTGCATATTCGCTGAGTTGTCTCAGAGCGGGGGTATCGTGTCCCGGATATCCCGGTGTGCGACTGGGCGTCACACGACCGGAGAACGGCGTATGCGGTTGAGTAGGCAGCACGTTACTCGTGACTTGGGCGTCGGCGCTGGTATTTTTCGGAGGCGTTATCGACCGCCGCTGGAATAAACAAAAACGAAACATCAGCACGGAATTCAATTTCCGGGAACGTAAATTCGATCTTTTCGAGACGATCTCGGTTTTTTTACCTGCATTTTTTCGTCTCGTTCCTCTTTGATTTTCAACGATGTTTCGGCCGCCCGTTTGGCGCGTTCCTCGCGTTTCCGCGACAGTTTCGATTCGGGTAACGGTTTGAACACGACGTCGCACCTCGAACAGGAATTCGTCTCCCCTCGACTGAGAATCTTAATAAATCTGCGCCGAAAAATAACGAAAGAACATATACGTCGATGTCCCGATACATCGAATTACTTCCCGATAGATTTCGAATTCAAAATACTTACAATGCAGTTTTACTATTATGAATTTGTTCATTGACCGATATTGGATCAGGTCCGGGACTCGGCGTTCGACACGGTTCCGGAGAAGATGGCGGACTTTCCGCTGGTTGTTGATTATCCGGTACAGCCGTGTGAGGTGGCAGTTCACCGCCGTGGTTGTGAGATTGCTGCTGCTGCTGCTGCTGTTGCTGGTGTTGTTGTAATGGTTGTAATGTTGCAATAGGAGGAGGTGTGCATGTCGACGATCGACCCTGAAATAATGAAAATACAAAACTCGTCTAAAAAAATTCTCTCGAAATACGACGAATCAACCGGAAATACGAAGCGTCTTCATTACCTGAGCTTGTAGGCTGAGTTGATTAGGAGTAGATGTGCGTATAGGCTGTAATGGAGGAGGGGGATGAAGCGGCCCTTGTAGACCGGGGTGCAAGGGCATCAACGGAGGCGGCCCAGTGCCCAGCAACGACGCCGCCGAAAACAAAGAAGGTCCGGGCGGCAACGGCTGCGACGAGGAAACCTGCGTCGGCGTTGGTTTCGCGATCGTAGTCGAAGGAATGGGATATGTCGGGGGTGGAGTTGGTAAACTCCGCGGGACGGGCGAAGCCGCCAGGTTTGGACGACACGGTGACCCGTCCCGTCGAGGGGCGACTGCTGGACTGGATTGCTGCTGCTGCTGTTGTTGTTGGTGTTCCTCTTTAATATTTGCGATAGATGCGGCAGACACGGGTGTTGGCGCGAGTACTGGTGGCACCACAAGTGGTGACACCACAGCGGTAGGAATTGGCAGTGCCGTAGTGAGAGATGGTACAGAACCCTGAGAAATAATTGATGGCCGTGTCTGTTCCACGGGAATCTGAAAATAACCCAAAATAACATTGTTGGAAAAAATGATTTCTTAGAAATTAACAGTTTTTTTTTCATATCGATCAATTACACACCAAATTGAGACCGTTGACAACGCCACCTATTGGTGGTATCTCATTGTCTGGAGGACTAGGTGTATCACAAGGAGTTGAAGGACTAGGACTTATATCGTCATCCGGGTTATTCTCGAGATCGCCGTCGTTCGTTCCGTCTTCGTTTCCGGAATCGCTGCTGCTCTCTTCGACGCTCGACACGTCCGGTGATTCCGAACGCTCTTTTTTCGTCGCCGGTTTATCGTCGGACTCAGAATCGGTGTGAACACGTTTCTGAACTTTAGTCAGCGGACTTTGGGGTATCTGTATTAACAGAAATAGAAAAATCAACATTGAAATATATATGGCAGATCTCCAGGCTCTAGCTCTATTTTGACCACCTCACCAAAGAAAATAGGCACTTCTTCAAAAATGGCACATCAATCAGCCCCAATTCATAGTATAGGTCAAAAACTCATCAGAGTTAGCGCACATGAAATCTTGCCTCACAAAACATTACAAAACCTTTCAAAGTCGTGTTGTATTTTTTGCTTTACTTCGGGAAGCGCTTTCAGATTTTTCTTATGCCTTCTAATGCCCTAACGCAAGGAATGTAAGAACCCAGGCTCCAACATGAATCTATATAAGTATAACTATCTATCCGTACCTTGACTGCCTTTTCGAGATCAGTACCCGTACTTTCACTGCTGCATGTACTAACAGTGCTCGGAGATTGGTGTCCACTGGATATTTTCTGCGAACTAGTGCTGTTCACAGGACTATCTTCTTCGTCTAAACTCTCTTTCTTTATAACTGTTTTATCTATTGGCTGAAAAATATGGAAATTCTCCGGTAACTTAACGTTTTTATCTCGACATCATTCGGTATTCACATTCTACATCCTTAGAATATCCATTCCAAAATGCCTAATTCAAATGTGTCGCCCAATAAGCAATCTCGCTTCCATATTTTTCGCGTCACTTTTCCGGTAGAATTTGCTTGAACCGATGAAACACAGTCAAGATTGCCGTCAATGCCAATAATTTTTTCAATCATAGCGTATCGCGCAGTGAAAAATCAATCCTTACACGACTACAACATCCGTCGAAACCAAGATTACTTTTGAAAAAAAGGTTTGTTTGCCATTTAAGCGGCATATCGAGTTACGGCGTAACATTGGCAATTATTGCCAGCTCGGGTATATAATAACAGCTCGCGAGATTGGAGTCGTTTTTTGGCGGCGCCAGGTAATGTTACCGGGGGCTAAATTCTGTAGGAGTAAGCTCATTACACAGCAGTGATATCACTGTTATTAGGCGCGTAATGGGATCTCGGCGAATAGACAATATATAACAGTAATCACAGTGGTTGACGCTGGTGTGAAGATTCTCAAACATAGCGCAGTAGGAATTCTACATTTTTCATTCCGAATCATACAATTACCCGCACTCATTGATTACAACGAAACAACTGAATATACGTCTTTCATTCGACCCGCATGAATTTACAAAGCCCTAAAAATTACACACGCTTTTCATACGATTCAATTGCGAAGATCTTCGGAATACTTACTGAATCTTTGCCACGGCAAGATCGCATAGCACGCTTCTCGCTTAACTGGTCATCGTCGGAGACCGGTTTGAACAAGAACGGAGCCGGTTCTTTCGTTTTATCTAGAGGTCGATCTTCGCCGTACTTCTTGAAGTACAATCGGCATTCGGTGCACAAAATCGATTTATCCTTGCCGGCATGGTGCCAGTCTTTAGAAGCTGAAATCAAACAAAACCAAAACGATTATTCTTCCAATTATTATTAGTTAAACGTGCCACGACTAGTACGAGAACCTTCCGGTGAACGAATCCATCGAATCTGATTCGATCGATATTCAAAATCGAACAGAAAAATATCGAACAATCTTCAAGTTATTCGATGGAGTGAATTCTATTCACAATATTGTGCAGTTCACAAAAGCACAGCTGTCGAATTCATTCGGGGGCCACATGTAAGTCAGGGTCCTCGAAGTTATTTCACGAAAATTCAAGGACATTTTAATTGGCTTTGTTGCGAAAAGCGAAGGATTATCTAAGACAGAAAGGCCGACGAGCGAGCCAAAATGCTTCCGGCTATGGAACCCGTGGTATCAGAATAGCTGAGTAGCGACCTTCTTCCTTTAATTCTTCAGCCAATATGAGGATTCTGGCAAAGTTCGAGGGTGAGAATATTCTATGTCGTCTAAACTCTGTTGCCATCAGTATCGGCCAGATATGTTTTATTCTCACGAAAAAATTTGCAGCAACTACTTCATTTGTGTTAAGCGACCAGCCGTCTATCAATAAATCCCCGACCGAATAGACTTGGCAATATTTTCAGGCCATTATTATTACCATAGTCGTACAATCTAATCAGACTACGGAGTCGATAGTCGGCGCAATCCCTGGGGATGAGTTAACTTTATTACAACCATATACGACACCTGAGCCCTGACATTCTATAACTAGTGTGTCTGTACGCGCCGCGCTGTATTTTGTTGAGGACAATCGTGTAACAGACAGTTCCAGTTTCGAAATAAAAATTTCAATGAGTTTCACTTATCATATATATATATATATATATGTATATATACATGACCCTTGAAACTAACTCCGTCTGTTACAAGAATTCTAATCAGGGTGACGGCCACTTTACGCCCATTTACAAATCCCACGAGTTTTCCCTGATTTTTTCATGTGATTATCGGTACATGAAATTCCTCGAGTGAATCAAGAGAAATTTCAAGGTTTGAAATGTTAATACAATTCACTCATTTTTCATCGGATGATGTATAAGAGAAACACGCGATCAATAACATTACCAAAAATCCCCCGATTCTTCCAGGTTTTCCCAGTTTGTTAATGAAAACCTTTTGTCAAATAAAATCCTAATGCAAATTTCTAATAAGTCGAATGATAATCTCGCCAACTCGCCTCATATCGCTGGGAGATATTTTGAAATTCAGGGCGTGAATTTACAAAACATTGTCATTCACTTCGACATGTGCTTGATTTGAATTTCGCTGAAAACTTGACACCGCGACGCGCAGTTTTACACTATACGAGAGGTGTTTGTCGCGGCGCACTTGATCAAATACGTTCGTTGTGTCGAGCAAATACAGGTAGCCCGCTAGCACGTCGAGTCTTTTTAAAGCAAATTTGTGGCCCCTATATGACTGTGTCAACACTGTCACTACTGTATATAGAATTTGTCGAGGAAAATTGACAATCATTTTCAACCGGCTGGCTTACTGGCTGACTGCATTACGCATAAACGCATTGATAATGAGCAGTGTGGGTGTTTAAGTAAACCGGAGGCAGACGGAGCTGAATCGCAGCTGAATCGTCGAACAAATGATTCTTTCAAGCATACATCGCGCGGAAATTTATTGATACATGGAATTCTCCAGCGAGGCCAAACATTTTCGATACACAACTGGGTAAACACAGGAAATATACTCACTAGTAGTAAAACAATGTCTACAAGCATAACCACTTATATCACTGTCATCAGCAGAGTCTTGGTCCGAAGGTTCGCTGGCTGAACTCAAATCCACTACAAATATACAAAATACAGAAATAACCATTTGGAAATACCCGGTACATGTATTAACAATACAAGGTTCAAAATGTCCTGAAGACCTAGGGGCCAGTTGCTAAAAAGTTAGTTTAAGAGTTGGTTAAAGATAACCGGCAGATAAATACCACAGTAACAATGAAATTTCAATTGTCACTGTGTTGACTATCCACTGGTAAACTTATGAGCAATTGGCCCCAAAAGGAATGAAAAAGAAAGCTTATTGTGGTCATAATAATATGTTTCTAATGATAACGAGAAGGGGTTAATACAGTAATGAAGGGTTAAAACGGTACGCGAAACAGATCCCAGTGGAGCCAGTATTCATACGTAATGTTTACGTGATCGCAATGTACCAAACGTCTGGCTGTAAATCGTATGCACTGCATCAGGATATTTGGTACCATTATCGATGATCTCTGTAAGAATCTCGACTATCGACAGAATGTAGAATTCGAAGTCGGTTTTTTGACGATGATAATGTCCGATAGGCGAATCTGCGTACGTTTGGCCAGAAGTTTCAAGGGTAGATTCAGGAATATCAAAAGGGCAGCATTCAAGTGGAGAAAAATAGGGTACTTTCTACACACAAAATGGGGTATGCAAACATTTGCTAACTGAGGCCTTAGAATCTTTATGAACTATTGTACGATTTCATCCGATCTCAATTAACAATGGAAATTATCATTTCATATGAAATCTTAACCTAGCATTAATATATATATATAATTCGTGAAACGCAGTTATAATGTACCTTAAAGAGGATATAACAACTCTCACGTAACTCTTAAGACATCGCTGAACATCAGCGGGCAATCAAAATCTTTCACTTCTTGAATTATCAAAAAGGACCTCCTGAACTACCCCCTTGGATCAGCCACCGAGATTTCACCGAGATGAAAGCGAAAACGTCAGCGATGACGAAATAAATGAGTGAAAAATATCTCGTATCGATCGATCGTACTAATATCTGAAGTGAATCAGCGTGTCACCGAAATGATCCGATAATCGCCGCTCAAATTACATCCACAATTCAGCGATCTAACCGTCCGATTATCGCGGTCATAACATATGCTCAACCGCGAATTAATCAGACACGTGTCCGATAACGAGCGCCAAACAACGAAATCTTCACGTCAACCTCGGATTTGACCTTCGAAGTCGATCGAAGAACTATCGGTCGTGTCGGTTTAACGCGGCAGAATGAGACACCACGCGATGCAGCCGCGTAGCGCGAGCAATAAAATCAAGATGAAAGCCCGTAAAAACCGATACGTGACACAACATTAAAACGTATGAGTCAATGCGCGGAACACAAAGAACATTAGCGCAATCAGCGCAATCGAGATATCAGTTTCAAGGTTTCAGCAATTTATGACGACAAGCTTGAGCACTACGATGTGTGCGGTATTGTTGATAATTTTGATGAATTTATGCTCGTTACGGAGGGAGATGTAATTGGATTTTTCTCGTTCGTTGATGAGCAGTAAGTACCGGATGGAGAGCAACTACGTGCGCGCGCAGGGAACAAACCGACAATTCAATTATCAAAATAAAAAAAAAAAACGGTCGGAAATTCGGCTTATAAGACCTTAATTTCAACATCCTAGTATATTCCATATGCTTATTCATGCTGTATTCATGACATATACAATGGACCCAGACCACCAACTTCCCCGGGACCAGAAAATAATGATGTTCCTTACAACTGAAAACAGGGGCCAGCTGCTCAAAAGTTGATTAAATACCATAGTAACAATGAACTTTAAAGTGTCACTACGTCAAATATCTGCTGGTTAACTCGAGCAACTGGCCCTAAGGGGTTAAAACGAATATGGCATTACAAAGATTACTATTTTCATCGAATTTGAGAAATGTGGCGTATTTTTTTCGCTAAAGAATGTCGGCATTCGAGCGAGCATTATTTCAACGCCCTTTGACTTCGATTTAATAGGCTTGATCAGTTTTTCCTCGGAGAAGCGCCGTTAAATTCGAAACCTCACTGATGACCTCAATCACTTATAAGCACGTCGAGTGCGCGATCGGTAATCGGTTGTTTGACAGACTGTCGTGACAAGTTAGCATAATCCGTCGCTAGCAGCCGACTTAAGCCTCTCTACCATCGCTAACGGTGCACTAACGTCGGGAGACGTAGCGCCGATTCGTTATCATATTTCGCCGGGCTTCGGGAATTAGTCGCTACCTTTTTATCGACAAATTGATCGCCGCCGCGCGACGACGGATCACGCGGTGGCGACCGTGTTTTACTAAATGCAAATTAGGAAATCCCCGATGGGTCAAATCATGACGGCTTCAGACGCTGTCAAAGCCGTCGGTGACAATGATGACGACGGCATTCGTAGATCATTTCAAAAAGGAAGGTCGGCACGTTTCTCAATAAAAAAATTAACGTAAATTAGGCATTTTCGGATATCTGCATTAAAGACGGATCATCGCCGTATCATTTGTCATAAATGTATCAAAATTGAAAGGTAGGCAATCATTCCTCGGCAAAATCTTGATCAAGGCCGAATGATGATGAAACAAGGTCAATAAATCATGGCAGACGGGTGGAAATGTAGGTCAAATAAAGGCTAAAATCTTCAAGGTCAAGTTCAAGCGAGGTCACTACCTGAACGCTGGACTCCGTAATGGATGGGTATAATATACGTACAGAAATCGTTAGAAGCAGGTCTTTGCGGAGGACGTTGTCGACGGAAGACGCTTTGTCGACGGTGGCGCCGGTGAGGTCGAGCGCTGGTGGCAGCAGGGGTCTTCTTCCAGTAATAATAATATTCGACTAACTCTCTCTGAAAAGACAACAACGTTTATACATACATTAAAAAACATTATCGAGGTTAATCGAATACAGCATAATTTTTTACGCAGAAAAATCCGTTACAATAATGATTATATACATTGATACCTGATTATTCATGGGGTTCCGTGTGAGTTGATGTGCACTGCATCATCATTATTGGTCAATTTTGGTGATAATTCTTTAATCAAATACATTTCATAACTCTTATTCTATTTTGGGTAATTATCTATGAGGATGTGCGCTACGTATTCAATAGATCGGGCCTAGACTGGTTGTCAATTTATTCAAATCCAAAATGACTTAAATGATCCTTAATATCATATAATTTATATCATATTATTCTTTGTCGACAATATTAAGCGATATATGCATTATTTTTTAAGGGGTCAACAAACTGTAAAGTTAGTTTTCTTGTCTAGTACAACGTCAAATGACTTCATAAAAGTTTGTTTGAAAATAGACACCTCCACTAACACGCTTCGGCTATCAATTTTCAAAATGATTATTTTGAAATATCGGAATTACCGAGGTCTATAAAGTTCGCCAGAAATCAGTCATTCTATATATCACACTAGATAGATCGGCTGTCGTGCTCGTTATTATATTACTGCCATACATCATTGTCACCTCCGGTGTATTCCGTTGAACTCGACGCACCGACGATGTCGATTTCAAAGATTGATCGCGTCTTACCGCTAAAACACACTCACGGTCAACCCTATTCGAGCAAAAATATTGAATAGTTTCAGAGGGAATGCGTTCACTGTCATAAAACAGGTGAATCCCATTTCGCCGGAAAGATACAGTGAATGATAAATACATGAAGTCAAATATCCCAGAAGCTCTACATGTACAGGTACAGTACCCAACATCTAATGTGGGTTGGTGCGAATTTTGATAAGACGGAACTTATTTGACGGAGTATTTGCATTTAGCATTTTCGACGAATTTCCGGCTAACGTTATTGAATGTTTCATATATGACAAAGTCACCGAACCATACACGTAATCTAATAAATTTTCTCGGAATCTTTTAGGGAAGCGTGCTTGCCCTCGGGACACCCTTCGGGGTACGGGGGTCTGAATGATGCGGTACTGTAAGAGAGAGAGAGAGAGATGGAAAGTGAAGTGTTCCAATCGTTATTGCCTGTGTGTGTGCGTGTTGAATAAGTGAGCGAGTACCATCCATCAGTCGGCGCTCTGTTCACCATCTAAACACTAAATCAGACACAAATTAGCCGAAGATAAAGAGTAGTCGACATACACTTCTCCACACCAGCCCCGCTTTACTTAGCTGAATATACAACATGTAGCAATTTATGCGCGCCGCGCGGTAAAAGTCTGGATACAGACGCCGCATTTACAAGTGATTCATATTGAACTAAACACGCGGAGAAAAACACCATCTATTTACGATCAGCACACTATCACAATTTTTAGCAGCACTTCTAAATCGCGGTTTGGCCACTTATGTTTGACTTGCTTTTACCCTGACAATTGCCTGACATGCACGTTGTTTTCCCTGACTTGATTTGCTAAGAATCCGATTAATCAATTAACACAATCAAATACGTAAGGCTTAGATGGAAACTGTTTGATTTTACATGTGATCCAGCAATCTCATCAAATTTCCCCGACTTTTGCCTTTCTTTTTTACACAAAATTCCCCGACTATTCGAGGTATGTGGTATATTTAGCTAAAGGGGGCACTTGAAAGCCAGACCAGAATGCAACGGTATCACCCACACTCGCCGCTGTCCACGTAACCTAAATGATTTTGAAACTAAATTTCAACGGCAGACACATCCCCGGCATAAAAAAGTTACTCGTATTTCATACTCATCGAAATATTCAGAGGTAATTTTTCATCCATGACGTGCCAGAATATTAAACATCACCACCGAATGCAGCAACAGTACTAAACCAATCAATTATTGAACACAGTATGCACACATGTCTATATATATCAAACATTCGATTATTTCAACAGCTCTCTACACGATATAATCAATCAATTAAGTCCAGGGGGTGGGGGATGCAATGAACCCACAGGTCGATAGGGTCGGTCGGTAGGGTCAGTCGGTGGTCTCGTCACTTGTTTCAGTATTTAAGAACGACAACGCAGTGCGTGCTGGTTGTGTGACGACAACGCACCTTCCAGAATAATAATACGAACACATGTCAACTTGACACGATTATATTCATCGGGTCCCGCCGAACACAAGCGGCATCGCGTAACGACCCGGCGAGGACAGCTTAAACGACATCCGCGCGCGCGATGCCGGCGCTACGCCCAACTGCGAACAACTAGGCAGATTAATACCGCGGTAAAACAGGCCGTCCCGCCGCGCTATTGTTCGGCGGCTCCTTCACCGTACACATCGCCATATTCTCGGAATGTGTCGGTTTTTTGAAAAACATTCGACGACCGGGCGCGCCGCTTTTGTAACGTGTAAGCGGCGAGCCTGCGAGGCAATCGCCGCGCGCGCACGCGCAGATAGACGACGACGACGCCGTCGCTAGCGAGAAAAAACCCTATTATTAACATTTATCCTCGCCATAAGCCATTGTTGTCAAGTTTGATCAGCACTCGGGTATGTGCGCTTTTATGGTATCAGCGACGAAGCCATCAATCTGCGCGGCTAAAAACGCGCTTTGTGCCGCGACGACGATGATTATGATGATGACAGCGATGATGTCATATGCGGCGCGTTTTCGTTTTAAAAAAAAATGAAAAAAAAAAAACTGGAAATTGTACACTTCACCGACCAGCCTCAAAATCCAGCGCTTTGAGCCCAGCAGAAACAAAGGCTTAAAGCGCCACTTCTATGCAAGCAGTCCGCAAAAAAAACATGAATGACCACGGCTAAAAGCCGCCATTTCCGGTTGGCGATTAAAACGACGCGATGTAAATTCGCGAAAACTGGACTACGCGTTAATGACGAGTTGAAAGCAATCGACGGACCCTTTGTCCGGACTTATTTATACCAATCAGATGACCGCTGATTTGTCGAATTGATGCGGTGGCTAAATGGAAATTGCCTCCCATTAAATAAGTAGCACTTAGGAAACGAGCATCGTTCGAGATTATCCGAAACATCTCGGCTCGGCGATCAGCGAGGTTGTGTCGCCGCTACCACCGCGGCGTCGTTATAATTAATCTTTCTAGCGCGCGAACACGCGGTGACCGACAATAGAAACGCTTTTCGACTGACTAATCAACCGTGCACCGGCGCCGTCGTACCTTTCCGTCGCTCATTCTGCGAACGACTGTCCTAACAACGAGAGTTGGATCCGATTATATGAATACTTGCAGCACTCTGTATCTCTCCATTCGGCTGAAGATTGACGAAGTTCATTCGGACAGAATTTGTCCATTCGAATCAATCGGAACTTCGAAAAAACCTTCTTCAAGTCATGAGAAATGGCGTCAGCGGGAAAATTCCTGGTAATGTTAAAAATTGGGCGACCGATGGTTTTCCATCATTGCCGGAAAAGGGGCACATGCCATGCAGGGAAGTATACGAAAGTTGTTTATTCCATTCAATCAGAACTACGAACAAATCATTCATAGATATTTCCAGCATTCATTTCCTCTTCCGCCATATAATCATCTAGATTCGATATATATATATATATATATATATATATATATATATATAAATATATATGAGTACCGGGAGGTATGCTATCAGAAGATGAAAGTGAAAACGAGCGTGAGAGCCCGCGGGCGCGTTTGGGTACTGGGTATAGATCTGTTGTATATAACACTGATATACATACAAACAGATTGACGCCCAGATAATTTCTTCTAAGACAATTAATCGAGCGCGAACAGACGTGATAAGTGATGGGTTCGCAGCGCGCCGCCATCTACACAGATCGATATCTATCGGCGAGTTATGTAATACGCGGAACTTAACAACGCGAACGAACAACGAGGACGAAAATGTAAAATCGATTCTGACGAGATCGAGATCGATTTCAACCTCTCGGAGATCGGGGACGTGACGAAACTCGTTAATTTGACAAAAACGATAATCCGTCGGGAAATCCGATTGTTCCGATTATTCAAAACGAGCCTACCGGACTGGAGATGCTTCAGACACCTCATCTAAAAGGAGTTAGTTCCTTAAAGGCTTTCAAATGACCAAATGAATGACTTTAGTGATAGATATCAATGAAATAATTAAGAGAACTTGTCTCTTGATATATATACACACACACAAATAAATCTCATCTGCTATCGAATTATATCCGACAATAAATTGAAAGTTTTCCTATAATCCTGTGCGCCGCCATTTTGTAGGCGATAATACGCCAAACCGCTATAATAGTCGTACAACCCCTTTAAATCTGTGAGCTATGCGCGCAGAACGTCACACACACACACAGCAGCGTGCTTAACAACACACAGCGATTAATCTCATTACCTTCCATTAATTAACACGGTTGCATTTAAATCAAGCGATAATGAAGCTAGTTATTGGGCCGCGAAACAAATCGTGTCAATAATTATGACCCATATTGCCAAAAATTGCCAGGCCGTCAATCCCAACCCGCCAGTCTGTGCAGTATGGCAACCCCTTTATGGATTTGTAGACGCTGACCTACATACAGGTTTTTAAATCGCGCTTTTTTCGCATTAAACGCTACATTTTTTCGATAATTTCATCCGAAATCGAATGGATCTTATACGAATAACGATGAATATACGAGTGAAACGACGTTGAACGGGTAAACTACGGTGAATCACTCGTTTTCAACGGTATCCGCGCATACAAAGACTTCCAATACATCGACATAGACGGGATACGAGCGAACCGAAATCCGCAGATTTCCCCAAAAACAACGACGATTATGAACTTCAACTTACGTTTTCGACGATAGACGAATTTAATCCGATAATTTGTGACACGAATTAACGATTCCCGGACGTTTAGAATCGAGATATTTCGCTCGAAACGGACAGCACATACGCTGACGTGCGTGCATACACTGCAGTGTGAGTTCTGTGTATGTTTATGAATCCAACATGGCCGCCACACTCTGTTCAGATCTCATTATCTGTTCAGCAGATTGGCGTATTGACAACAACGTAGACCGAAGCAAATGTACGGCGTGCTAATTGCAAACCACTAGGATCGCGCGGGTTTACAAACAACATCTCTCTCTGACCATTGAAAATATAGTGGAGGGGGCTTCGTGAAAGAGGCTTCGGCTCAGTCTAAATAGGGAATTACGTAATAGCGGGGAATTAAACAGGATAATAGATTGAAATCTAAACCAATAGGTGTAAGTTAAACTGGTAATTAGCACCTTTATAAATACTACACAATCGGTAAATGTTGACAATTAACTCAAGACATTGAGGGCCAATTTATACCAGCAGCAAACATGTTCGTTAATTCTGTAGGTGATATGGTACAAGTTCAAGTGTGACCGCGATTGAATTCATACTGCGAATAAGTTTGAAACCCATTACAAACCGAATTCATTAGATTGACAATGATCTATCTCTAGTGTAAGTGCGAAATATCATGTATTTGATTTTAATTCTCGATTGATAGAATTCATTTCTGTAATTATAGAGTGGCTTTTAAACTTAAAATATATTCTTCACGTCGGAGTGTACCGGGGCTATACTCTACCGTACTCGGAATATTCTGAAATCCTCACCACTTACTTAAATTTTCACCACTAACTTCGTAGAATACACAACGTAAGTAGTTCGTTACTAGAAAAAAAATCTCCTTTTTTCTTTTTAAAGTCTGCAGTAGTCCTTTAACATAACATCCAGTCTACAGTAGGAAAACATTTTCGTCGGAAATAGTTGCTCGTATGTTTCGCCCCGAGTAGAAATCACGTTCGTAATAGGTACAAAGTCGTACGAGTGTTCAGTTTAAGTTTTAATACATCGCGATCAAAGAACGAAATTTGCTGCAAGTTGATTTAGATATCTCAGACATTCTTATAAACGCGTTGATTCTCTCGGAAAAACTTCAAACGGATGATTATTATAACCGAGGGACCGGGTATAAACACCGCGGGTCGGTCGACAGGGTTTTCAAAGGTCTGGGATGAGAAAGAACAAGATTAAGAGTGAAAACAACATAAGCCGCTATCACACAAGCGTTTTTAGGGGTTTGGGGTCCGAAACCCCTTTTCTGACAAAGTGCCTTTTTGAAAATCACAGGTGAACAATTCCACCTGACACTGATCTATGACAATAGTCCACTCAGTACTTCTTAAAGCAGTAATATGCACTAAAATTGCATGAAAATCTACCTAAATTTTCCAAAAGACCTCCAGATCCTCCTGCATGGGAATTGCGCCTGCAATGCTCACCAGGAAGCCTTCCACGAGTAATAAGTGCACTTGTCATATAAGCTGAACCCCTTTTCTCCCAGCCTGGGTCCGCTCCTGATGAGAACGCGCTCTTTAAATAGCCACAAATTTGGCCAACTTGGCCCGGGCCAAATCTTCTCCGTATGATTGCGGCTATAGATGAAATGATGGTAGATTGATATATGGAGCAATTCTCATACAAATTCCAACATCATCTGCTTTACCCGCATAGTATAGGAAAAAATGCAGACACAGTTAAGTACCAAATGGCCACATTCACTAGCCAGAGAAATATGAAGGCATCCGACCAGACAACAAAATTGATCCCTCACGGGTTAATACCTGGCCATAAACAACGACATCCGAATGAGTTGCAGGGTTTCACAGCCGCGGCAATGAAAACACAATTTTCAAGTCTGGCCAACGAGCGTTTTATATCCGAACCCGACATTATTAACGACACGGCTTATTGCGGCCGGGATGTTAAAATAATGAACGCATAAACATACTATCGCGGGCTGCGATTCTGTATGTGAGGTGGGTTACCGAGGACACGGGCAAAAACAAATAATTACGAAACGTGTTGACAGCAACGCGATGATGATAAAGGGATGGGAAATTCATTAAGATTTTTCTTTAAAATGTCCACTTCATACGGGCGACTACCGGTATTGCCACTTTAAAACGTCAATAATAACGGACTCGTGAAAAGATGAATTTGACATTGAAAATTCGGAATCCATATTTCATATTCCTGATAAAACAGTTCATATTGTAGCAAGTGGGAAATATACAGGAACAAACCATAGGTGACAGCGGTTGGCTCGAACTCAGGAATTACCATGCGTTAGTTTCCATTGCGGTTTGGAGGGCCGTTACCTTAATATTGTCAAGACAACTTTTTGAATTTCCACCCAGTTCCTCAGTTATGAGGTCATCTTCAAGGTCATGTAACTGAAAAACTAGTTTTTAATGCCTAGTTCTGCTACTAGGTGGCGCACTGGGCCCACTCTTCGCACGGCATAACTAGACCCCTGTAATAACAATGTACCCAAGTTTAATCAAAGATCATTCCATTAACGAAGCTAAGTAGCTTCACAACATACACACAGACGGACGGTACAAGAATAAGGGTCTTACTGAAGCCCATGTACCAATAGAAGCAAACGATAAAAATGTAAGAACTTTTTTTTAAACAGTCACTGATTTGCCACGAGGCAGACGTTAATTCTTCATCAATCTTATCTTAGATATTTCAAACCCTCGACTACAGTGTAAGGTAGTTTATAGATGTTTCGACTACAGAAGCCCGATTAATGAACGACGTTTAAAAGATCAAACATCTCATTTTTACGGCTTCTTCTGCGTATGAATTGATATTTCGAATGAAACGCCCAACGAACATCAACCCACGATCAAAAAGACAGAAGCATTAACGGCGAACACCGGTAATATAAGTTAGCGAACATGATTTTAAATATCTGAAAGCGTTTAAGGAAAGATCAATGAAAACAAATTTTGACATTTAAATGCAACGTTTGTAGACGGAGTCAGAACATGATACTGTTTTTAGCCGTACCTGCCCTAAAAGAGACCATGTTATGCGTACAAGCTTTACTGAGTCACTAGACTAACTGTACCCTTTATATCCTTCAAAGATTCTAATTTTGACGAAAATACCAACTTTAGAATTTGAAAAAAATTATTTTTGACTGCAAGAATGGATATATATGTATGATCAAAATGTCGGTCCAAATAAGTTAACTGACAAGGGATATTAGGGAAAGTCCAATTTCAACCATTGGAGCTCTTGATTGACTGTTTCATGGGTACTGCCATCTGAAACTGACCGAGCTTACTCACACTGCCGCTGCCAACCAGAGGATACGCGAACAGTGCTCCTTTTTTAAAACGGCAACTTTCATCCGCGCGGTCAATGAATATTTTCTGAAGCATCTTGGAACGACGTAAATCAAAGAAGCATAAATCGAGCAGCGAGGTCGAGAACGCGAGGGGTATAAATACCGATGAAAATCATAAACTGATAAGAAAGAATCTATAACCACATATATATATATATATATATATATATATATATATATATATATATATATATATATATATATATATATATATATATATATAATTTTTAGTGAATCTATAAATTCAGAAGATGAAAACTGATTTCAGCGGTTGAATTGGAAAAAAAAGAAGAAAAACAGAATTATTAGAAAACGTCTGTATTGAAAGAGCGTGGGGCCACCTCGCATCGCCGGTGGAATGAAATTAGTCGACGGTTCGCTTGATCGGAAATCATTAAATTGAAATATTAGCCGACGACGAAATTCAATTTTCGACGCATTTTATCTCGAAGCGAATAAAATACACATGAAAGGTTTTCGCTCGCCGAGAGAATCCATTAAATCGGTATTTCTGATCGGCGGTTTCTTTTTTCATTTTTTTTGAAAAAATATGTATATCGCCGTTGCCTATGAAAGAGCTGATCATATTTCCTTGTAAATTTTTTTTGTGCTCAAAACGCCTTCGAGTCTGTCAACAGATTTAGACTGCTAGTGTTTTAGTTCCGTATTACGATGTAGGTGTCGCTAGCGTACGGTCGGTGAAAACCTTCAACGGAAAGCGCGAGGGAAAAAATACCTTTCGCACTAGACATAAATCACGACAAACTAAAATAACATCTCCGACGACAACCCGTACAGTTCTTCTTTCAATTCCTTTTTTTCCTAACCGACGAAAATTTCAACCGAATCAAAGCCACGTTAGTCATTGGAAACGGAATGAATATCGTTCTGAAATCGACGAACTGCAGCCCGAGATATACGGCCACCTAATCCACTCTTAAAACGGGCCGCAATGATGTTATTCTTTCAAAAGCCATTTCCTTTTATCTACCGAGTCTCCTCTCTTCTCTCTCTCTCTCTCTCTCTCTCTCGCTCGGCAATCAAACGACATCTATTTCTCCTTTATGCATCGGCGCCAATCGGAATATTGTTGCCATAGCGACATTCCAGCTCAGCAGTTAATTCCGATCCGCGATTTGATTGGCGCCATAATCAACATGCTAAATTCCCATAAATGTGACAATTTAGTGAACATCAAATCGTGTGGTGTATAAGTTAAAGGGACGTCAGGCGTGATAAAGCCGCACTTCAATTTCGGCTTCAATGCATCTCTACCAGTACAAAGAATTCGGCAAATTTCCGCCTTTTCTGATCAATAAGAGAATCCCTTTATAATGGTCTATTTCCAGTGAAACTTGGAAATACTTCGGCCATCAACCTAGCAACCTAGAAATCTAGAATCGTAAAAAAGATGCTAAGCATAATTCTTGGAATGAGGACAATGTGACAAATTAAGAAAATAAAGCAACGTTGAAGCTTAATATGCCCGAATAGACGACTGGTTATTTTTTTCATGGGCAGAAAATGGAGTCACGGAATGAGTGTGGATGATACAATGATACAGTTGAGTCATCATTTATCTAACCAGTCATTCACTCAATCTGACCATTGAAGGGTGACACGAAATGTGTCTTATCACATACACTTAAGCTGAACTATCCTGATCATATCCACACTAATCAATTAGTGACAGGAAAAAACCTGGTGTCTCACTGATAGTGGATTCAGCAACTGGGCTCCACCGACTGACTGTGAATTCAGCAACTGAGCTCCACCGACTGACTGTGAATTCAGCAACTGGGCTCCAACTGGGATTGAGCAACCTGGTTCCACTCATTGACTGTGGATTCAGCAACCTGATTCCATTCATTGACTGTGGATTCAGCGACCTGATTCCACTCACTGTTTGTGGATTCAGCAACCTGGTTCCACTCACTGACTGTGGATTCAGCAACCTGATTCCATTCATTGACTGTGGATTCAGCAACCTGATTCCATTCATTGACTGTGGATTCAGCAAATGGGCTTCACCGTCTGACTATGGAATCAACCTGGGTCCACTCACTGACAGTGGATTCAGCAACTGGGCTCCATCAGCTGACTGGATTCAGCAACTTGGCTTAACTGACTGTAGATTCAGGAGCTGGGTCCAGGTTCCACTCACTGACTGTGGATTCATGAACTGGGCTCCACCACTGTGGATTCATGAGCTGGTTCCACTCACTGACTGTGGATTCATGAACCGGGTCCTGGTAACATTCATTGACTGCGGATTCAAGAACTCAGATTCGCCGAGGATTCATGACGAATGAACATTAAAAAACGAATGACAGAATCGCGTTTCGATTCATCGAAGCTATCGAGCGTTTTACACGCGAATGATTAACGACGGAGAAAACTCAATATCCTGTGACATTTATACGAGCGTTACACTAGTAATCGCATCATACACGCAGTTGCCCGATGCCCTTTCGCGGCGGCCGAACTGACCCGAGCGGTCATATTGCATTGGCCTGGACGCGATTCCGCGTTCACTCGTGTTGATTCAAAGCGATCTAAATTGACAACTGGCAATATGCGATCAGCGCCGGCGCCGAACTCGACTCGAGTTCGATATAACCCTCTTCGACGCTGATTATACGGCAGAGATCGTGTACCGCTTAAAGGGGCTTCGTTCGTCGTCGGGTTTATATCGCCGACATCTCGGGGAAGTGACGACGGGTCTCGACAACATACGAGGCCATAGCATAATCGCTGATACCGCATCAACAGGGCTGTCAACCTCTGAAAAATGCTATCAGTAATAAATTGAATTTTTTTCAATAACATTTCATTGAAATATGAAAGAAATCATTCAAATTAATCAGTAATCGATAGCAAGACCCTCAGTAACATCTTTTATATTTCTGTTCAAATTAATCAGTAATCAACAGTAAGACCATCAGTAATATCTTTCATATTTCTGTACGCATCAAACAGATCAAATCTTTATTTCTCATTATAGAATAGTAACAAATACCGAAAATCAGGAACACTTGCTAGCTATGCATCTAGAATAAAGTCGAACCAAACATAAACCTAAATACTGATTCAAAACTTATCCGCGAGCTTATGAGATTTTTTTCGAGAATTTTCATCAAGTAAAGTTGGCCGCCATCGCGACTAGTTGCGAAGTATTCGCAAATTCGACTGATCATAAAATAACAAATTCCTCAAGGAAAACGATCGTCCGTCCATTTGGAGGATTACTTTCACAATTTACGGCATAAACGCCGATTGACTTTGCGCTGGCTCTCTCTTCAGTGGCTATTTGGAGCATATTCAGCGCGCGTGCGCGAAGCCGATATTTCATTATGACAAAAGACAACGACCGCATTGATGGGAAGGTAATTGAATTGATGGCTTTAAAAAGCGATTAGCCCATTTGGTTCTTTCAGCGAAAACTGCCGTATTAGTTTTCATTTACTATCAAATATTCATGCGCCGAGTGTTCATATCAATAACGGGCTATTACAATAAAACATGGATGACTCATCATCCGAGTGACAGCGTTCTCCTACGTACACCGCGACGACGGCGATAGACTATCGCACAATGATGGGGGAAGGGATGTTGAACATTTTTTTTTGTTTCGATGACCAGGATCAAGTTCCACTGCTGTAGAAATTAGCTGTTTTAGTAGTTTAAATTGGTCCATTTTTTCGTCAAATCTAACCTCAAACAGGGTGGCCATTTTCTGCTCATTTACAAATTCCTAATTTGTATTTCTTATATTTCCCTAATTTATGCTCATGAAATTCTCTGAATGAATCTGTGGTAGGTGAATGGAGAAATTTCTCAATCAAAGATATTACAAGTTATTCATAATTCACAAATCACGTATTGAAAAAGAAACACACTGTCAATAGCATGCCTAAGTTTTGCCCCCAAAATTTGTCAAATTTCCCAGATTTTTTTTCTAAAGATTTTTCTGATTCCCTGATTTGTCCAGGTTTTCCAGGCTCCACCCCATCGGAACTGTGGATCCAGGTCCAAAGTATTTGGTATCGATTATCTCCATAATAATTCATCGGTCTTTCACGTACTCGAGGATATCGTTTGAACCATGGTGAATGGTGGCGTGTACGAAAATATCTCCGATATCTGTGATGAATAGTATTTGTTCGGCGTTCCGAGATGACAAGAGAAGAGGCACGAATCGGACACGAGACGACTCCATTCACCGACGAGATACCATCGCCCGTTCAATGTTTACGTATCATTTCGACCATCGATTGGTCGCCTTTTACCACCGCGAACTTATCAGCGGTAATAATAATAACGACAACGACAGCGCGGACGCGGTGACAGAGTCGTCGATCTACTCGACGACCGTCTGAATTAAACATCCCCGATGTAAATTTACACAACGCGGTGCGAGAATAAGAGGATACCGCGATTACCGTTACAAAGCTGTCGCCGCGAAGCGCGGATTCGTGATCGTCAAACGCTCACGCGATCGTCGCGTCGATGTCTCGTCGCGGGAAAATTAAACCTTTTCAACGCGGCACCAAACTGGATAAGTAGATTGTCGGTGGGGTATCCACACACACACACACAGAGCAGACGATGGAGCACTCCGACGATCGGCTGCTCGACGATGGAGCACTCCGAAGATCGGCTGCACGACGATGGAGCACTCCGACAATCAGCTGCACGATGATGGAGCACTCCGACGATAGGCTGCACGACGACACACACACACATACATAAACGGAGCTGACGATGGAGCACTCCGCCGATCGGCTGCACGACGATGGAGCACTCCGATGATGGCATCGTTCTCTATGAGCAATCAGTCGACAGGAAATTAAGCAAATTATCTCCGACAACCAATCAAACCAGAGTCGCGCAAACTGCGCGCATACAAACAAAAGCTCGGATAGAATATGCTGCATCTCATATCCCCCCCATATCATTCCTTCAATTATAGTCCCGGAAATCTTACGGGAACGATCAGGGATGAGAGATCAAAGACGTTTCTGTTCCGGGAAATTTTTTTTTTCATGCGGTCATGAAGTTATGGCTTGTTGCAAGAGAGTCATCTAACCATCATAAAACATCGTCTTAAGACGTCAATTCGCAAGCATCCATTTCGTTATGGAAATAGTTTTCGACGATGCGTCATATTTTTCTTAACGGCACCCTTTTTATTCATATCGAGTCGGGTAATCGACAATTGGCCGAGATCGTTGGACTGGATTCGGCGGCCATAATAACCGCCGCGTTACTCGTTTAAGACGGTACCTTACGAGAGCATAAATACACGTCCTCGCGGCCGGAAAAATATGTAGATGACCGCAGCGATTACGGCGCGGCGTTAGGTTCGGTCCGTAAATCACATCGATGATTACAGGATACGCGATATCATTACGAAGCAAATACGCCGATATCATCGGACGACGATAATAATAATAATCATAATCATAATAATAATAATAATGATAATACTCAAGACGTCGCGAGGCGAAAAAGCGCGTAAATCAACGACGACGGGCGCGAATTATATTCGGAATAAATCGTACGTTATGACAAGCAAACAGTCGACGCGAATTGATCACTTAAGATATTCAGCATATAACCCATTACCGCGGTGATCCAATAATATTATTGCCGCAGCTCGGTATGAACGCGCGCGGCGACGACGACGGCTACAATATTTATCGTCGTCGACCGTCCGCGTTCCCGCACGATAGCGTTTCGATACAGCCCGCGAAAACAGAGGTCGTAACAGGTGATCGTCGTAATCTGCGTCCGATTCAACCACTTCTAGCTTGCCCCGAAGCCGGTGTTTAAGACAACAGGTTTCGGAGGAGCGGCCGACTCATTCATTTTCATATTGACCCCTCTGAAAATCAGCCACCCTTCTGCCTCTACCTAAGTGGATGTCAATATTCTATCAATGCTGATTATCGCGTAAAATATATTGATATGATGTGAAAAATAGAAGATTACGCAAAAAATGAGCTTAATTGGTATTTTTTGGGGGATCGAAAGCCTTGCTACTTTAGCATCCACTATGTCATAGGCCTAACAATGAATGCAGCCCCTTTAAAATTCCAGCATATGGATAACACTCGAAGCAGGTGACAAGAACCGTCGGTGCTTCAATCGCTTTCCGATTTCGAAGTCGCCGATGATATTAGGTTCAATCCCTTTGCGGAAGGACGGATGGCCGTATCTTGTCTCTAGCAGACGGACTTTTTCACCGGTTATCACGCGGTGCTGCGCGTATAAATTTCAGTCGCTGATCGATTATTACTCCGCTTAACGTCTTCTGTTGATAGCGTAATATACTGGCACGATCTCTACCAGAGATCGCCTCGACGACGACCAGCAACGGCTTGTGTTAAATAATGCAAATATCGAATGACGATATATGTATACACGGACGCGGCTTACAATCAACACAACATCGATCTAAATAACATCCAGAAGAGAAGTTCACGATACATCGCATGAAAAAGCAAGGAAAAACACTACACGCTATGAGATGAAAAAGGTCGCGTTTTTTTTCAAATGCAACGGCATTTTGATGGTATTGGGATGAACTGATGAATTTCATATCTCGTCTGCTGTTCAATACAATACAGTTTCAGGGTGCACAAGGGTAACTTTGTCTATTTAAGCTGCATTTGCGCTTTTAATAAGTCCATTCTAACTTAGCCTCTTACTAGAATCACTCTTGAGATGATTGCTCGTAGCTAGAATGGACCAAATCAATGCTACGCGTTAGTTATCACCGGTCCAGCTAAACGCGATGCTGTGATTAACAGCAATGACAGCAACGTTTCCATTCCGAAGCGAAGACGGACTTTTCACAAAAATGAAAACTTGGTCTGTTCTTAATTTGAACAAAATTTGTGAAGTTGTAAATATATATGTAGCGCAAATGCAACATTAAATAGATAGATCCCCCTGGCTCGATGACGAGAAGCCCGAAGAACGATCAACACATTTCAGGATACAACAGATTACGATATATACAGTATTCTACTTACGGTTTGTTTATGCGATAAAAGCTCTTTGTGAATTTTGAAGAAATTCTTGCCATACTGTCGTAAACCCTTGACGAATCGCTTCTACAAAACATAACGCAGAACAATAATCATCTTCTCCATTGCGAATGAAAATTTTGCAGGTTTTTTCAATATGTACAATAAAACGTTAATGCATCGAGTGAAGGTGCACCTGTCGTCTGCTGTTGGTATTGTCTAAAGTGGAAGCTGTTCACTGATATCAGCTGTTTAATAAAAGCGAATGCACGAGACCCTTACAAAAACTGAGACCCTTACAAAAACTGAACGCTTAAAAACATTTTCATTTATACACCGATCAACTCTACGACTCAACAACCGATTGAATGGGTATCAAATAAATGTGGATATTTTCATACGATCTCTCGATCATCTTAGAGCCTTTCATAAATTGACAATCGAACGAGTAATGCGATACAAGTATGTTGAAACAGCGCGCTTTCCGCACGAGTGGAATGCTGCTGAAACGTGATGGATAAACCAGATGACCTTTCGCCACTAGCAGCCCTAACTCACTGAGGTAAAATATAGCCGCGTTCACACTAGATTCAGCGCTTACGAAGTACCGTAGCCAGTTACGTTCACACTACGAGTTGACGATTCGGCACTTAGTAAGCCCGGTATAGTAGTCACCCGGTGTGCCAATAGAGGGGAGTGTAATTAGTGCCAAGTGTTTTGTACTACGACGATGTAAATACACGGCTAGCTAAGCACCAAATCTACGTTCACATTACAGAAAATACAGAAAAAATCAGGTTTTGGGCGCCGAATCACATTCCGCGCTTAATAAGCCGCGTATTTCAGTACGGAACTGAATAAGCCGCGAATAGGCCTCGAATAATTTCTTAGTGTGAACGCTTAGAACCGTACTGAAATCCTAGTGTGAACGCAGCTTATACCCGATTAACCAGTGGTGTAATTAGATACATATTACATGGGTAACAAACGATTTATCTCAAACAAACACAAAAAACCCCCGGTAGTATGTGAATTCGTCACTAGATTATGTATAATGGGAGTGTTCATGCCGATGGCCGACAACAGCAGCTTTTTCGAGAAATGTGAAAACTCCAACAAAGGTATCAACGCGCAACTAAGTGAGAAACGCAAGACGCATTGAACATTAGGACTGATAGATGCTGTCCGAATAGTGTCAGCATTCACAATCGACTCGAACAGTAGGTCATTTCTTAAATGTCATCAGATACGTTTCATCAATGTTCATTTCAACGGATCCTTTAACATACATCATTACCGGGCCGAACGAAGCACATCTAAACCATTATCCAATTTCCCTAGTTAGCGTTTTGCTCGGCGCGCGCGAGATCCGATTCGGGTTCGCCAGAAAACGTCGGCCATCAATCATTCGCCAGATTAGCCGCGCCCGCGAAACATTGATTCCCGACGACCAAAACAAGACCTAATAATTCGAAATGCAATCGCATCATTACGAGCGTCCGTCCCCAAACACACGGCTCTCAGGGGCGGATCCAGCTGGAGAATTTGACAATATTCAGGGTCGAAAACAGCCCATATTGAAAAAGTCGGAAAATATTTTCAAAAAAAAGAATTTTTTTGGGGAACAAAAATCAGTAACTTTTAGCCAAAAAACTTACTTCCTTTTGGTCAAAATGTTAATAGTTTGGGCCTGAATTAGAGCGGCTTTTTGAATGAGACGCCATATTGGTTTCTCCGACTCAACAGTTGTGCTAACAACTGCCAAAAACCGTCTTAAGGAGCACTCCTAACTACGGAGTGCTCCGATGTGACGCCCGCGATTGAGGTGATTTACACTGTTCTCAGGAATAAAGAAAATGTTAGAAAAGGTCGGAAATTCGTCTATGGTCGGAAGATTTTCATCCCTGTATATTCCTAAAAATTTCAAAAATGACTTTTTCCTTGTATTTTAAGGTATTTCCTCATATCATTCTTGACCAGTCAGGTAAGGTACTTCTAGAAAATATGTAATTCACATTTTTCTGACTATGTTCTGGAGTGGAATTCCACAATGGAATATAGCTTGGATTCGCCCCTGGGCTTTCGGTATTTCAACACTTGCTAAATCTACACCACAATATAACGAGATAACTTTGAAGAAGAATCGATCAAAGTATCGTTTGACTGAAAATCGATTCGTGTCTTCTGACTATAAGTCAATCTATTTTTTTGTTGTTGTATATTATACGCAGCTATCGGTTATTAAGGGGATCGGGCCGGACGAAAATCCGATTAGGCCACAGTCGAGCAAACGCGCGTGAGTCATATACGCGAGATCATCGAAGAAAAGCCAAATCGGATTAAATACTCAGAGTACTGATCTGTTACACGACCGACAGTCAGTCGCTGTAAAGCATGAGAGCAAATTAAACCGGATTACCGCCCGATTACACGCTCGTTTAAATTAACGTAATCATCGTCTACACGTGAAATGAACAACCTAGAAATCTGTCTTCGCTATGGGAGCATTCATCTATTACGTTCGATAAAATTGGAATTTTCAACCCCCTTCACCCTGTATGCAAAATCGGCCATTTTTTCATGTACATGTACATTTAGCATTTCAGTATACAAATGCACTGACCACTCCCCCTCCAAATGCGTATGTAATACATGGATGACCCCGAAGGCTGCTTAAAGGGGCAAAAATTGTGATGAAATTGTTACAAATGATGGGAGAAGTAAACATTTTTTGGCAAATCACGAGATCGAAAATTAAGACGAACATAACTTTTCCAAGTTATCAGATTGAAAATAACAAAAAAAAAATTTCTTTTTTAATGAAAAATTGTGATGAAAACACGAATAAACAGAAAAAATTTTTATTTTTTTAGAATTTGATATTTTTTTTTGTGCAGAATTCAGGGAGGCGGATCCTAAAATAAAGAGAAATTGCTGAATGAACTTCCGGGGAAACTTGGGAGACTCTCGGAGAGTTCTATTATGAGTAACACGGTGTAATTGTCATCAGAATAATTAGATAAACACTTTAGAGCGTTTTATACCAGAACTGCACTAAAAGCAGAAAAGACTAAACATTCAATTTTAACAATGCATAAATAGTACAGTACTTTATCAGATTGTTTACAGTTTTATTGAACGTAGATTTAGCAGATTATGGAAAGAATTTCAGCGGCGAACTTGCGATCGGAGGTGAATAGCCGCCATTGGAGTGAAAACGTCCGGAACTAAATATTCATGAAGTTCGCCCGAAGCTTTGAACAGGGGACAGTTGTTCGTCGACGGCCGATAGCCCCGGGCGGAGAAAGCTGCAGTCGGATGGCAATTCGAACTATGATTAGTTAAACACAAGCTTACAAACGCGAAGTTCACGGCAAATTACGCTCGAATAGAGAAAGGTTTCTGCGGCCGTTCTCGACGAATAAGTGCCCGACTTAGGAATGAATAATGAATCAGAGTGGCGAAAAATCCGCTACTTCAACCGACACAAACAGCGGTAGCCGGTCTCTCGCCTTAACCGACCTGACGTGACACATGACGTGTACTTCGATTAAAATACATCTGCTCAGGAAATTTCTGGCTTACTTTTTCTGAAACGCGATCCGATACCCGATCTATTGTCTGCGAACAAAGGGGATTTAAGGGTAACACGTATAAGCGGAAATTGTCTCTCCAGTGGTGAGAACAGGGACTTCACTTAGGATTCTTTAGACTGGTCAGAATTGATACAAGTGGTGCTATTATTCCATACTTCGTACCATATCCGCTGAGCATTTCTGAATCCTAGAAATTGCTTGAATTTTCTTGAATAGACTTATTTTTAGAAATCGAAACTTGTTATCTGGAACTTTGAAGGCAAAATATTTAAGAAATTTAAAAAATAATTAGGAGCTGTCTGCTCCCCGATCACCTCTGGTGATGCCCATTACATCCCACCTATATCAGACACTATTTTCTAAAGTTATGGACTCAAAGATATTCAAATATATATTATCAATATATTCAGAATAATAATATTAAGTCTTAGTTTTGCTAAGGACTGCTATTCAAACTTGATAATAACGCGTTTGCCTGAATAGATTTCCTACACGAAAAACAAGCACCGAGGGTCAGTGTAGAGTCTTCGAAACACTCACAGACGAACCCGGCGAATCGAGGAAACGACAGCGCATTTGCATAAGCTGTCAAACTCGGCAATTCTTGAGTGCGACATCAATTGACAAGAATCCCGTTTAGAATGGCCGCGTTTACAACGGGTGAAGCATCGTTTCAAGCGCAATGAATTTCTGCGCAAGTATTTTCGAATGGCTCTCGTCGTCGAGCAACCATTTGTCGAAGTGTATTCGTTGCATAAGTAAAACAGTTTGTCGATGGCCCTCGTTTCAATTGATAAAACACGCTGGATGAGAAGTTTGTTTAAATACCAGAGAGAAAGACACTGCTGCCGTATACAAATGATTTTTTCTCAACCTACTCAAAGTAAGCCTTCGTAAACTCTCTAGCAGGACAAAGTATTACGCATACACAGCCGCGCCTCCTATTTTTTAATTTTTATGATATAAGGGCGCAGTTAAGAAAATCAATGACGGAACAAAATAACAAATAACACTTGCAACAATCTGTCGTCTGCAACAGTACATATTATATAGGACTAAAAATCAATATAAAAATATCAAAAATTTGTTTCTTTTAAACCGGCTGGGTTCATAGCGGAAAAAAAATACCACCTGGGACAATGCATACGTAAGAGCCCTTTTTATGCTAATTTTGGTGCGGTTATATTTACAAAATATAGTTCGTTGTATCAAGGTTTGATGTAACATTTTTTAGTAAAACGCAACTGAATCGCGGAGAGATGATGCAATATACGTAGCCTTTTATTACTACGATCAAGCGTTCTATTTCGATGATCATACTATAAAGCATCATCAGGGTCGTCACTTTCATTCGACTTGCTTTTCGCTGACTATTCCCTGACATGCACGTTGTTTTCCCGACTTGATCCGCTAAGAATCCAACACAGTCAAAATATGTAGAACAGAGGCGGAAACTATTTGATTTTACACGTGATCTAGCAATCTCAAGAAATTTCCTCGACTTTTCCTTGGTTTTTGGCTTTTCTACATAGTTTCCTGACCTTCCCCTGATTTCCAGGTAAGTGTCCACTCAGATCTTGGATAACAAATGCCGTGCAATGAAATCTGGCTGTGAGATTTCGATCTGTTAATAAATTAGCCGAATTTTCACCGCAATTCTGTCACAACCATCCAGGTTAATACATTATTAACAGGTCAGATCTGTTCGGTCGACATCCCCGATGAGCACGCACCACGCAGCGCCATCTATTATCCGACGCAGAACGCTCGGCGCCGGAGCGACGACGCGCGGTTTTCATCGCGCAGGAAATGAGTCGCAATAAAGCTTCCCGAACACGGAGTTAAAGGAAATAACACGAGACAAATTGGCCCGGAGGGGATCTCATAGCGCAGGCGAACACATCGCAATACTCGAGATAGTCGACGCGGACGCGCCGCCCGAAGGCTTTATGTGCATTATAAACACACCATTGAACAAAGAGATGGATTCTAATGAAGAGATTTTACACCGAGGAGATTAAAGATACGCGCGGGGATAGGTGTGATAACGCATGAAAACACGCGCAAACGCGACATTTCCATCGGAACGAAAGCACGGCCGCTAATCCGCACGGAAGAACGGGATATGCTGAATATGCGAGGTCCGAAAATCAAAGACGGCGAAAATGCAAGGAATGCATTGAATAGAGAATATCATGGATTTAGGCCGAACTCGGGAAGACGATGAAACGAGAAATTGATACAATAATCAAACAACTGGAAAATACTCGAAATTCATTCATTTCTGGTTCTGTCATTTTCCACAAGAGTACAACTCTTCCCTAAAAGTCTTATCTACCCAAGACAGTTTTTAAATCTAGGAGACCCAATTGCACTCGCTACAAGTCTAAGAGTTCCTACGAGTATAGAATTCAAGGTCCCGCGAGATGCAACATCTCTCATAAAAGCAGTATCTAAATTCTAATCGGTATCATTTGCGAGTACAGTAATTCAATGATGATGCCGTCAGCATTCTTGGATGTCATTACCGCCGCCGTTTTTAGGGGTACTTACGGTTTCTTCTTCGGTCCATTTCTTTTCGATACTGACAGGAACCGGACACTTGACGAGCGCTTGCAAAGCTTTACCGGTGTCATAATTACTGCCGTGGAGCTATAAAATATACATAACAACATATAAGCGTCGTGTTACCAACCCGCGCGAATCGCAGGTTCGCGCGGGTTATTGTAGTTTACGCATCGACGTCGAAGACGTCATTCTGAACGTCATTCTGCGACCTTCTCCGACTCGTTGTCAAGTGTAGATTAATTCGTGATTAAGAGAAAAAAGATTTTCTCGATACATATATCGGATACGTACGGTGTTTAAAGCGTTGACTGTCGTCTCGTCTAAGGACGCGGCTATGAAGCCCTCTTCGGTCGATCCGCCATTGCACATACCCGCGTACGCCGCCATGCTCCTACAAAACGCATATGATGTAATAATATTTGAATTAATTCATTTAATTTCAACGACGACGACAGCTTATTATTTGCTAACTTTGTGTTGACACTTAATAAATGTTTGTTTTATGTGGGGCTTGTCACAGGTAGTCTATGAGCAATGCTATATTTCAATAGGACATAAATAATGCAGCGCATTCAGCGACTGCGCATACATGATAGTACCCTAAATACAAAGATAATTTCAAGTTAACATTTCCAATTCAGTTTGTAAACAAAGACTTGGAAATTTACGTCTTATAAATATCAAATGGGTTGGCTTTTTACAGGGCCACTCTCCGCCTTAGAACTCAAATCATTAATGTAAACATTTGCGACGGAAAACTGAGGGTTAAGAACGTCCATTAAGGCGACTAGATTTGTCGTCCCGCGTTTAACAAAGGATATCTGGAAATGTTGCTGCGAAAACTCGACGTCAATCTCGAATGAGTCACCGGGAGAGAGAGCGCGGGGAGAAAAAATACGACACCAATCTATTTAACGCATCACGTTTGCGGCGATGATACCTAATCCTGGCGTTTATCTTCATTGAGACGACGATCATGCCAGAAAACCATTTGTTTCTTTAAACAGCGACAGAACGCGCCGACAAAAAGAGCAGTAATCGGAGCGTGCAAAGTTATTCCGATCAGAAAACCGCGTTTGTTTGCTAAGAGTTTGCGCGGGTTCGTCCAGTCACCAGTCCGAGTCCCTGATGAACGATAACATGTCGACGATAACTAATTTCATTCTGGTAACTCGTGTGATTAATGAATGTTTTAATAACTGGCTCCAAATTCAGTGGACTTAACACTTTTTGTTTAGTTTTATGTTGAATTTAAGGCATGGGTTCATCCAGTCACCAGTCAGAATCCTTGATGAACATGTCAAGGATAACTAATTTTATTCTGATAATTTATGTAATTATTAAAGTTAAATTACTATTAAATGGCTGCAATTTCAGTGGACTTGACATTTTTTGTTTGGTTTAAGGCACGGGTTCATCCAGTCACGAGTCAGAATCCCCTACGAACGATCTCAGTGGAAGCTCCAGCCTTTGTAGTACTGGCACTGGCGTGAAATTGAATCGATTTCAAATTTCAAAATGTTTTTATAAGACGACCGATTCATCACGATCAACATTTCATCGCGCAGAACACGCTCGTTTCTTAGTCGGGGTAAAAAGAAAGAGAGAGAGGAGAGAGAGGAGAGGGGAGAGAGGGGGGAGAGAGAGAGGGGAGAGAATCTGGTAACATGATTCCGCGTATCTACAGCCGCGGCTCGCCGACGTTCGTTAATACTTGATTGAAAGTGTGAGAATTAGCATTGACAAGGTTAGCGCGGAGCCAGATTAGCCGCAGATCTCGTCAGTTCGAGCCTCTCTATTAATATGGAAAACATGATAAACCCCCCCCCCCCGTAGTCGTCGGCAGAAACGGTATTACTGCGAACAATACAGTTATCTACGTACACGCAGGCCGACTGCGTGGCGATGTTCAAACATTAATTGATGGTCGGATTATTAAAAGATGGCGGAGTGGTTTTCGATAATGCCACCGATGTAAACCGTGCGCCGAGCACTGAGGTATTTTCGAAGGGTTGCAAACGGCAAATATTACGCGGCGCTGCGGTACTAGAAAAATCGAAATACCGTTTACGAATACAATACCGATAGCTCAAATACACGACTCTAGAGTTGTGAATTTCATTCAAAGAGTTGAACTTTGTTTGACCATGTGGGTTATGATTTCATTGAATACATGTATACCCGTTCAAAATGGTTCATATTCAATCTACCGGTAATCAGACTGGACTACCTGATATTTGTAGTATGTACTTTTTACCAAAAATCAGAATAATTTGATACCAAAAATAGTAATTTAATTGAAAATTAACTGAAAATCATTCTGATTTCGACAGTATTATCATATTTTTGGGAGTTGTTCCGCGCTTGAAGGGTAGAAACTACTCTCTAATGGTAGTCGAGTTTGTTTAGTTCAGTTAACATTTTCCCGACACCGATACTAAACTAACTCAATCAAACTTTTCTCTAGAATTCTGCGCTTTAAAATCAATTGAATTAATTGATGATTGCGTCTGCTCGATTGCGTCTGTTCCAATATTGAATCTATCACACGCGCGGCGCGAAATTATCAATTTACGTGGATTATCGGTTGCTTATCGAATTATGTCCAATTTCGAACGAACGTCTCGAAGATTGTTGAAATGAGAAATTGGATTTCGGATACGACGGAAGCGACAGCTACCTGTCAGACGCGTCGCGTGCGAAGACGCGAAATCGATTTCGTTCGAACATGTACGTACCTCGCTGCTCGCAGGAACATCATCAGATCGCCGTCCATCACCGAGTCGGCTCGCCACTGCAGTTTCTCCCATTCCTTCGAGTCTTCGGGCATGTCGTCCGGGTGCATGTCGGGTTGACACGTCGGCAGCCGAGCCTGAAACGAACAATGAAAAATAACGTTATCAAATCGTCAAACAAACAATTACAGGCGTGAATCTAGGGGGTCTTAAAGGTCTTCTGGAAGACCCTCAAAATTTTTAAGTGCCCTCAAAACATTTTGCTCGCAAAACAATTTCATGACTCAAAATGCAGGAAATTGCTTCAAATCAGTGCTGGATTCTAAAAATTTTCTGTGGGGGCCTCAGACCCCCGGAAGGGCTTTGCGCTGAAGCAGTGTTAGCCTCGCGCGCTGCGCTCGGTGTGTTATCAGTGCCCTTTTCTTTTAGGTATGCCCCTAGAATTCTGAGAAGACCCTCAGACTGACCCCTAGATCCGCCCCTGAATTAAAGCCCTCGGACATCTCCGAAAAACTCGACGCATCATCTCGACTCTTACATTTCGACAAACGGTTTTCAAAAGATACGATCATTGTTCGTTTCGTGGCAGTAAACGGAAATCCCCGGGGTACTATCGCCGTAAAAGACTGACAGCGTTTTTACCAAATTGAAACCCCGCGGAGAGTCGCTCGACGTCGAGATTTGTCTCGACGGTGTGATCTAAGTAGAGTCTAATGATAGATGGTCGATTTATCTCGATTCACGTACTAGTCAATACATTTAACGGCGTAGGACTCTCGACGGATTTCGGCGATGACAAACCGGCATTTAATTTGACAAATCAAAGGTACAGAGCCACAAAATTACCTCATAATACAAATGGGTAACACGGCAGGGTGGCCACTTTTATTTCACTTTTTCCCTGAAATAAATGTTAGTTGTTTTTCCCTGACTTGATCAGCTAAGAATCCAATCAATTAACACAGTCAAATACGCAAGATATAGACAGAAACTATTAGATTTTATACACAATCTCAATAAATTTCCCTGAATTTTTAGCTGTTTTACATAATTCCCTGACTCCGTTAAGGAAAAGAATATCCTCGTACTTTTTTTCTGATTTCCAGGTTAGTCGCCACCCCGACAAAGAGGCACTGGTTTTTTTAATGAAATCTTGTCATTATGAAGTAATTATTGATAACGGCAATTAAACAACGACCCACAGGACGACCCTGGAAAGAATCCTCGACCCACAGGACGACCCTAGAAAGAATCCTCGATACGACATAGAAATAACGTTATCGATATATTATATTTATATGTCATTATGAAGTAATTATTGATAACGGCAATTAAACAACGACCCACAGGACGACCCTGGAAAGAATCCTCGACCCACAGGACGACCCTGGAAAGAATCCTCGATACGACATAGAAATAACGTTATCGATATATTTCATTCATCGAACCAGCAATCATAAGGCTCAAGACGTGCGGCGAAATCACCTATCTAACAATAGACGTAATGACATAGCGCACCAACAGTCACAGCATGCCCACAACCTAATAACTATCATTACAATCTACTCGCGACAATCGGGCCTTTAATTTTCATCCGCGGGAGAATTTCGAGATCTCTTATTAACACTTGACCTAAATTAAGATAGCCAGATGGGAATGCGCAGTCTTGTACCTCGATAATTATAACGACACTTACAAGCTCATTTCGAACCCCGCGCTTAGACGACGAGGGAGGAATGATCATAGTGATTATCACAGCTGTTTAATATGCAGGTTTCTGTAATTCTATACCAAGTCGAGACACAGCGGCAGACGGACCGCATACTAACGACCTCTAGTGGACTGACGAAGAATCTCGTCCGTCATACTCGGGTTCGAAGAGCACGCTTAGGGCGAAATAATTTCTATCATAAATAATGCGATAGCTCGATCATATGACAGCAATTCGGAATAATTTCTCGAGCTTAAATATCAAAATTGTACATTCAAATTTTGTAAGCCGATACATTCAGGGATTGGGTGGTATTCGAGCGCTAGTAACGAAGCTTATATTCAGTAATTAACTCACAAACGGAAGTCAGTGGAATAAAGACTTGATTGAGCCTAATGAAGCGAGTGACGAATAAATATTTGCTTCGATCAATTAACGGGATCGCGTGCCGTTTTTATTCGTAGTAACTTTCGAAACGTCTCGAGTCTGGCAACTACGATACTCGTCGCGACATACTAGTCGCGACATCCGCGCCGAACTCCAGAGACGGCTGATAAAACACGCAAAATACATTCATCATCGCGCGAAAATATGCGTCGATGAGCAAAAACCGCGGCATATTAAACGGAAAAGGCAATTGCTGACGGCAACACTAACGCCGAAACTAGTTAATATCGGAAATTGCACTTTCAGACAAGCAATCACGGTTAACTTGATCAATACGACAGCAGATTATTCCTGAAAGAAAACGTCTAATAGCACGTTTTATACCCCAACACATAAAGGTCACCGTATAACTGCCGCTAGCGCGTATTTAATTCGTACCTCTTTGCGTAGGTGGCAGCACCTCGTGAGCCAGCTATGACAAAGAGCAGACTATCGATTAGAAATATTTGATTTTCAACGTACCTGATGGCTCGGGCCCACCCGAATCTCTCCTTGCGTGGTCGCCAGTCTTTTTGTCTCCGGATTATAGCCGAATATGTAGAAAAACGTATCGGGCAAAGGCTCGAATTCTTGGGCTGCTACGATATCCTGGAAGTGTACGACTTTGCACTTGCCCCTGTAAAAGCAGAAGAAAGAAACTCAAATTCCACCCAAAGACTCTCTCCATTATCAGCAAATTCAGTAGGTAGTCGCCAGTTTGAAAGTAATCCAGAACTGATGCGGATGGTAATGACAACAAAATCAATTCTTCAAGGCTTTCAGTACTTCCTGACAAAGACAGAATGATAAGGAACTAAAATATCATCACTTTACCATACAGTATTAATGAACGAATTAACCAAATCGACCAAACCGAACTTCGAGAACTTGTTTGTTCTATATTTGCAATTCAAATGTTACTACTAAACTATGCACTTTCATCGAGACAGAACAAAACAAGATAAAAAACACCTAAATTTATACATTTTGTATATTTGAATTGTAAATAATTCATAGCAGCGACGACGCCCCCCCCCCCTGACTAACACTTTTATATGATGCGAGTATAACTGTTCGATGCGGGTAATAGAAATTAGTCGCGGTCTCGACGGACGCGCTGTAGATCTAGTCGCGCCGCTGTCTACAGGACGAGTAAATCAAATCATCCGATATTGAACGGCGCCCCGATACCCGAGAGAAATCAGAGATGGTATATTAACACATGCGAGAGCAGTTGAAATAATTACAAATAACGTAAAGCATTTATCCGCCACATCTGATGTATAGTTACATGCATATTTATCGAATCGCGTTCGAGCGCACGTATATATACGTACGCCATCTACTAACATGTACCAGTTTGATTGCTACGACAATCAGGTGACAACTACGTAATCAATCGCTTCTTTTGAAACATAAGCAATCAGTGTTAGATAGCATACAATGCAACACACGGGCTAAATTTGACTCAAATCTAATATTTGCCAATTTGGCCTGGGCCGAATCGTCTACATGTGATCCAGCCAAATTTGGCCCGTGCCTAATTAGAGACATCCGCGGGTCAAATTTGGTTTAAAAAAAGGGCCAAAAACGCTTGTGTGATGCGGCTGATATCAAGCCGGCTCGCAATTCTATATAGATTTATCGAGTCGAAAATATTTCTGAAATGTTTTGATCTTTTTTTATATTCACGGATTGCTTTATTAGCGAATGAATGAATATATCAACACGGCAGTCCGTGAACAATTCCGTATAAATCGTGTTCATTATACGACGAGGAACGAGTCTCTCTGTTGTGTGTGACAAACTAAAAAGCGCTCATTGTGAAGTAGCATGTCTATGGTTATGTTTAAAAATTCATAAGACTAATATTTCACTGCCAATAACCAGTCAGACAAAGCAAACACTCGCGCAAATCAGTGCAGTTAAGACTCCTCGAGTACAATTGAAAATCGACAGAAACTGCCGATCGACTTGAAGGATTTGTATATCGCGAAAACTTCAACGGCTCTAAATTAAGTCATTGATATGTCTGCGTAATCTGTGTATAAATCGGATATAGATTTCTTGTATCAATATCATTTTTAACATATAAGAAATACTTCATTAGCAATGTATTTAGTAATATATATGGATATCTAATAATCTCGCGTAGGATCAGATTCATAATCCTAGCATGTCATTAATACAAATCCATATTCATATGGATATGTTTGTGATTTATTGAGCCAATAAACTTCAAAGGGCCTCGGCTTTAATTGTGCGTTGACCTAAGATTTTTTTTGATTGGTAAGTTCGGGTAAAAAGAGGTCATCAGGCCGCACTGGACAGTGTTTACGCTGTCATATATCAGATGATGTAGAGTTGGGGCCGCGATTGGTCAGTCGGGTTATGATGTCATCCTGTGGCCTTAGTCAGATGATCTAGGGTTTAGGACTGTGACTTGTCAATTAAGGTAATGATGTCACCAGGTGAACTAGGGCAGGGCGATTCTGTCACTCAATCAGCCATTATCAGTCGACTACGGTGACCTTGTGCACCTCATCAATCACTAATGATCGTTTAATTTGATCATAAAATCATGGGAGACTGACATATTGATCGAAATTAAAGTACGTAAAAATGCGATACTGATAAGCGTAATCTAATATGCGATGAATTTCTCATTGACAAACCATGAACCTAGAACATCACATGTGATATGTATATCAAGACTAACTATATATGGGAACCCCTAAATCCTATACAACCGAATGAAACAAACAAAACCTAGTTGTTGCAATACGCGCCTGAAGTAGATTTCGATGACCAAATGATAATTGTGTGTATTCATTAGAGCAGTCTGCCGACATGTCGCATTCATAAACCGCACAGTCACAGATGTGAAATTCAGACGATAAAAACATATATACAATGGGGTGAACAGTTTATCGCGCATAGATAGCATAGATCGAATAACAAACGGGAATAGTAGCCAGATTTCTAGCTTACAAATGAGCGCAGGAAGAAAAATAATAACGCGAAGGTGAAAGGTGATGAATATAGGGCCTGGTTTGATGAATGAATGTTTTTTCCCTATAGAATAACGAGAGTGTTCGCGAGAGTGTTCGCGGCACCCAGTTAGATGTATCAGTTACGCAAAATCATCCGCTGACATAAGAACTCCAGAAATGTTTTACTATGGCAGGCATGTTTACAAACGTTTGCCACTGTTACAACACCGACTAAACCATTCGCCTATATACCCCCATACAGTAAAACATCATCGCATAAAGCGAACAAGTTTTCTTTTATAAGAATCCCCGGTTCACATTCTTCCGTTTTTCTGCCCTCTTCGCCGCAAACAGGGGGATCCAGGTTCTTGAAAAGAGGGGGGTGCACATTGGATTTAGGGTCACCATTTACATGGCGCGGCCGTCATAAGTGAGCGCGAAGCCCATAAGGGGGTCTGGGGGCCCTCCCCTAGAAAATTTTGAAAAATTAGATTAAGGTACATTCTGAGTACTTTCTTGGTTGAAATAAGGAATGAAATGGGCGATGGGTTGAAATGAAAACCTATGATTTTTATTTTTTTTTTGGGGTGGGGGAGGGGGTAGAAGATTCCAAGGCCCCTCTGAATTGGCATTTATATTTCTTCATCGAGTACGTATCTTGTGTATTCGACAACTAATCGCTTGTGAATTCATATCGTTTGATGTGATGTAACTAAGACGCAAGGCGGATGCATCAATCAATAATCATACGCAAGAATGCGGTGCATCCATAAAAACATAACCGTCACTGACATATTCATATTGACGTTAATATCAAAACTTGGCTTCTCAGACCGAACGTCTTTTATAGTGTGCCGGGGCTTAGTCTTTCTGACTCTGCCGATCGACGGAAGACGAAATGATGAAACCTTCGGCATTAATTCGACGATACGGTCGCAGATTTAAGCTGATAGGTTCTTGAGTATATTACTTCATGCCTTACTAACCGCTAATTACCAACTGACTCAGAAATTTACCCGGTCTACTAAGTTCTCCCCCGTACGTTTTATAGACGCGTATTACCTTTAACCGCGGGGCTAACTCAATTCATTATCAATTGAGTTTGCCCCTGGGTTAAAGGTAATACCAGTCTATAGAATCGGGCCCCTGGTTTTTAGCTAATCCCTCCCACAGTAACGAGGATCTCTAATGTGAGTTCGAAACGTCATGTATTTTGATCTTAATTCTTGAAAAATAAAATTCGAATTTAATTCCTTACTCTCTGTATTTAGTGGGAGTGTACAGGCCATTCTACTATACTGATAGGTTCTTCTATATCGGTGGCACTGAGAAATAAGTGTTACTGCACATCAACAGCAAATCGTCCCATAAGTATTACTTTCTGCTACAAAACTTGCCCCATCAAACCGTATATCTCGAATGAATACAGTACATTATATTTGTCGGATGCTGATGCCGCGATGTTTTTTCACGAGAACGTTTCAGCACTCTTCTGCGTAGAACAAATATTGATCAATTACGGCCCGATGAATGGGAGATGGCTTTTATGGAGATTAGTCAGAACTTCGAGAGGCTCCATTAAACACTGGTAGATATTTTTGCTAATACTTTGAAGGCCCCCCTCCCCGTACGCGCGCGTTGAGCACCGGACTTTGAGAACCGGATTTCGACTAAGCGGGATGAGAGGTCGAGGACGGGTTCCAGGAGTTTGGCTATTTTCCGAATCTAGTTCAGTCTAGTCCGACAGTTTGTAAGACGGATACAATTTACAATTCCGAGCACCCAATTAACCCATTAGACGCCGCGACTTCATATACATGTTCCTGAATAACAAACACTTAGTAAGCCATTATATATATATATATATATATATATATATATATATATATATATATATATATATATATATATGAATTTGCATATAAAGATTAAGTAGAGATGCAGTGCAGAAATACTGAAAATAATGCGTTACAACCATTGGTTATTTTGAAGATGATTACAGGATTTGGTCAATCAAAGGTCAAAAGTTGGACCTTTGACCCCTCAAACTATAGGTGGCGCTTAAGCACAGCGGACATTCTGCTGAGATACAAAACTAACATCGACGGACGTTCTGCGGTCTATTGGGTTAAGCAAGCAAGATTTATTCATGGCAGTTTACTCTACATAACATCCCGTCCCGTAGTCGCACGGCCGTCGCGATGGTAGTTATACGACGACGACGCGAGGCAGATGAACAGCGTCCGTCACTTACTTGATCGAGTTGATCGGGTAACAATCAGTCGCATCGGAGATGAACAACTCGCGAACTTTTATCAGCGGATCGTGAATGATCAATGACCGACCGGAATCTGAAACGAACAATAATAAACATCATCATCATCGATTATTTCTGAAAAGCGAAGATCGTTAGTTCACGCAGAACTGTGTGAATCATCCACCACAACTACAGTCGAGCACCTTATTCACATAACTGCAAACTAAGCTGATACTTTTTTTGTAGCAACAGGGCACCGGCAATGCTACTATGGCGAGTGAGGATTCGGCCTGGTTTTTTTTAGTGGTAACTCGATTACCACGTTTCAATGTAATAATAAATCGCCCATGGGCAAAGCGGTTTACCTAGAAAACTGGATCTCGTTTGCAGCAAGGGCATTGCTTATGAAAAATATTTTTAATTCTTGAGTTCAAAGTTCTATTCTATATTGTATTTTATCTTCATAATAATAATAATATCATAATAATAATATCATAATAATAATTATTTCTTCTACATTTCAATTAATTTCGACATTTCTCATTAGCAAATCAATTTTCAGTAAATCAATACCATACACTGATCCGATATATATCTATCTATCCGATGACTTGTTTGGTAATTTCCGCATTGGAAGCCTGAAGATCAAGTTCAAATTTCATTGAAAAAGAATTTATTTCCACTACATGACGTAACGCAGTGTTTTGTTGCGCCATCTGGAGAGTTCCAGTACACTGCAGGGTACCGGCACGCCGGCTATCCCGTCAGATGGAGCCACTAAGATATCAGACAAACTCAATCAAAATCAGTTCATTTTCAATTAACTTTGATCTTAATTTTTGGGTCGCCAATCCAAAAATTCGGCAAATCACGCATCTAGACAAACTCGGCTGAATCTTCAGAGGTAACGAGACGTATGATGTAGAATTTGCGAAATCATTGTAAGATTTAGATTGAGTTAAGAAAGAAACCGGCGTTGATGACATACTGTGTACTCTATCAAACCTGGTAGATTCGGGCGCAATCACTCGCCGCAGAAGCCGTTGCCCGATTTGATAACAAGTTAACCGTTCTGATCGCTTCTAAAAAACGTTCAGTTGATCGTAAAAACACATATTCACAAGAAAGACGTTCTTCACGAAAACAGCTGCAGACCGAGATAAATATTACAGCGAGAATTTTAATCTTTTCGCAGCGTTGCAATTCGGCGATATTTATATCGATTTAAACATTAGATAGGATAGTATTCATTGTATTCAGTATTAAGTATTAATCAATTTATTGAACCACTACGCACATATGCTGCCAACAACTGGCTTCATATATATATATAAATATATTAAACAATGTGTCATTTCAATCAAATATAAATCCATTGGTTGATTAAGATGTGCTAGCAATTTTCATGTAACTAATCGTTGCTCTAAGGCTTAAAAAATAATACCTCGTTTCTCCTAATCGACCGGGTCATTTTGTAAATAAAATTTTTAGCGATAAAATTCGTAATCAGTTCATTTCTATAACTGCCATTGTTAGCTTGATCATGACTTTTAGTAATGTGCAGGGTGGACAGGCGGCCAACCGGGACCACTTTTAAGCCAAGCATAAATAAGAAACAATTTTAGCCTGAACATCGAATATACGCAACGAACACTGATTCAAGGCTTACTCAAATTCCTGTAGACGATCCAAGATTTCTCGCTATCACTATTTTGTTTCTCTTCCAATAACTGAGTACAGCGTTAATCATTATGAACAGTTTCTATCAACAAATTAAATTCCTATCGAATAACCTTGTACATTTAATACACAGCATGTCTTCATTACAAAAAAAATACTGCACTGTCACAGAGGAGGAGAGTGCTACCACCTGCCACTACGATTCGCTTTCAAAACGCATACATCAACATTTCAACTTATCATAAAAGCGCTTGAAAAATATCTAAACAGTTTCACGGAAATTCCTGAAAGCCGCACTCGAAGATATACGCGACGATTAAAGCTTATCGACGATTTTAAATACGCTTAATTTATAATGATCATCTTAAAAGATATTTTACGACCAACACGATTCTTTTGTACTGATACAATATATATACAGGCATGAAACGTTTAATTCGAATTCATACATCAATAACTTACTTTCCTCGTTCACAACTACAACTACCTTTCAACTAGACTCAATTGAATCGTTAGAAGTATGTATAATAAAGACGTGAAGTTCACGGATTAAATGCGTTAGTCGTTTGTTTGTGTACGTACAATGTTCACAAATTTCCGGGCGGTCTTTTGTTAAAATAGCCGGGCAAATTCCACCCATTTAAACAAGAAACCGTCACTTTTTTTTCGAATGTCAGTTTTCAAGTTAGAAATTATCGCACGTAAACAACTCTCTCTTTCTCTCTCGCTGTCTCAATCGAAAGGGGAAGACTTCAAGACTTCGCTGTTAATAGGCGGGCAATGAAAATACGAGCAGTCGATCCGCTTCAAAAGCACTTCGAAAAATAGAATCGTCGAAAAAATCTCAACAAGTTTTCAACGAGGTTACGCTAATAACTGTGGAGATAATGCCCGGCAACCAGATAGAAATATATATATTTTCAAACATCGTTTTTCATTACTGGGGAACAGATTTCAGCGAGGAGGAAGATTTATAAACGCGGGTATATAGTCATAATTGCCTATAGCAAAGCGCGATCAATTATTTAGATTGGTTTAATATAACATTACCTGAACAAACAAGCCAATTACACCATACGTATACATGGAACATATTCAAACGTTGTTATAACATGTCATTAGAGATACATATGCTTCTCATATACTAGAGAAATCTATCTAAACATATATAAGATAAAGGACCATGGGGTCCAGTAGGATCAACTGAGTACATTTTACCTTTGAGCACAAAAATGGATTTTTTCTCGATTTGAAATAACGTATAAACAGCTAATAAAGATGAAACATGGTGCACTGTGTAGTGGAAGCATGTTCAACTTTGATGATATACATGGTAAACTGGGTTTCGCTATTAATGCTTGATAATGATGTCACTGGAAAAGCCCTTCTAAAGAGCTTTCCAAGTGATACCCTCCTGAAGGGCTTTCCCTGAGATGTCATGATCAAGATCAATGATCAATATTGTCGACAATAAATAATATAATATCACAGATCAATGAAGTTATTTTGGATTTGAATATGTCGATAATTGAATTGAACTGACTGGCAACCAGTCTAGCCCTGATATATTGCACATCCTCTAAAAATAATTATTACAATTCATCAAAAATGAGAGTTATGAAATACATTTGATTACAAAATAAACACCAAAATTCATAAATGTTATTTTGAAATGCCAATATTGATGATGTAGTCCACATCGAATCACACAGTACACCTTACATACCGCAAACTAGCTATCAGTGTATATATAGACATTATTGTAACGGTTTTTAAGGCGAAAAAAAAAAAATTCTCAAGTTTTAAAGCGTTCATTTCCCCGATGGGCAGCCGACCACATCCCCACGTCCGCGATAAATTCGACGATGGCGGGTGAAAATTGATTATTTGCCGACTTCATTTGTATCGCATTACCGACATACAAGAGAGCCTCATCGCCAGGGTAAATCTGCATGAAAGTAAGCACACACGATAACAAGGTAACTGAACTGGAAGATTGAATATTCCAACGGGCTCATAATTACATTACCATCATCATCATCATCTTCATCATCGCGCAGCAGATATAGCCTCTAACCTCTCCCGAATAAATGAACTTTCAATTTCGAAAACGCCGAACATCATCAAATCACCTTTTCGTAATTAAACAACACGGTCTGATAAAGTGATTAATGATTCTTTTTTTAACCCTTTCAGTACGTCTACACTGCAGTGCGGTGTCCGAATCGGTGATGGATTTTGCTAGTACACCGCACTGCGGTGTATTGATTTAATTAGTAATTACTAATTATCTCTCTTGAAAGATAGCAGCACCTGTCAAAAATAGTGAAATATTAGTAACTAACGATATACTGGTATTAATTAGCCAGCACTGAAAGGGTTAAAACTTGAAAAAAAAGAAGAAAAAAAAAACTTTCCCGATTATGAATAATGGAGCGAAATTCAAACCTACAAAGGCGATGTAAACCTATACCCTTGAATCTAGCGTAGAGTAGGGACATTGTTTTATGTTTCTAGTATCGCGGTGCGCACAGTGTATGTCTGGTTGGGAATAATTGAGAAATGCTCGACAAACGCAGCTGATTAATAGGCGTACAGCTGAAATATCATTACACGAGTCTCGCGAAGGTGATTGGTGATGTATGGCGTCAGGTTAACCGAATAAGTCCCCGGCGTATATATCATCGAATATGATAAACGCCGAAATCAAAAATTGACCAAGTCATCGTCGCGTTTCCGCGAACGCGCACGTAGAGCGTCTGATGTCTCGTGAGAACGCATCGGGGATAAACAGCGCCGAGCAGAGAGAGTCGCCTGCAGTGGTTTATCCACCGAACACTGAAATAATTGGAAAGCTCATAAATTGCTAGGATCAATCGCCGTGCGGAACATCAGTCATCATCTGTATAGAGATAGAGAGAGAGACCGAATGCACTGATAACAGCAGAAGATTCACGGTCTTATTCTTTCTAACAGTAGCACCGATACAGCAGGAGTCGGCTGCTGCTGAGCCTGTGGAGACATCATTAATTTATCTCTACAGCAAAAACGGGTTAAATCACAATGTTATCGGTAGTATCTGGATCCCTAACGGTTATCCCGAATATTGCGGATTTTCGGAAATAACCTTATTTTGAAATGTTATCAAATGAAAATAAATTATCATCATTATCGTTATTATCTATGCGAATGCTGTTGATACGTAACTCCCTATCGATAACCTCATCCATGTGTTCTGCCTGTAAGCCTAACAGATAGCTTGTGACCAAAACCTTCATTTTGCTCCTCAATCCACCTAGACATTATTGCGATATCTAGCTTTAAAAAGCTGACTTTGATGCAATAAATGCGATAACTACAACTTACTACCTGCAATCGTTAATAAACATTTAAAATATGAATTATTACCATCGAAACCGTATTGACATTTAAAGGGTTAACGTGTACTCGGTAATTGTTTACACTTGTTTCGGCATAATCAATATCTGATCAAAAACTATTACCGGGGAACACTGCATCATCTTCAAATGAAAAATCACTTGCTAATAATTGATTTGAACGTTTTAACGACGACGACGGCGCCGGTGTGTAAATCAAACAGTTCAATATACAAGGCAGCATGCATCAATGTATAACAGCTAAAATCATCAGTTCACTCGACGGAACGTCGAACAAAGCCTCAGTTTCACCTCAAAATTGGACATAAATCAGGCCCGGATATTTACGTCGTTAAGTCGACCGGTCCTTCGCGGCGAGCTTAAGCGCCTAGGAACGTTCGGACGAAAATATCGGCCCGAAAAACACCTATAAACACGACATAAACGACGGAAAATAGCAGAATTCTCATACTCACTAATCTAAGTCGGCCATGTTGCATTAATTCACAGCCGGATTTTGTAAGAGCCGCCGTGATTGGCTCGCGAATAACGAAGCACGCCAATGAAAACGCGTTTAACACGTTACACTCGCGTGTTTATATACACGAGCATAATGGCTAGAGAGTTGTTATTGATAGACGACCCCCACAGCTATTATTCACATGATCAAACTGTATTGCTCGATCTGCATCGATTCTCTCTCTATCTCTTGTACACAGAGCCAGATACAGATACACCAACGGGATTATACAGACCAGCCAATAAAATCTAATGCCTCACCACACAACGGAAACGTATTGTAAATTAATACCAGTCCTTTATACCAGATTTTAATCACTTACACATCACCATCGCATTTCACACAGTCAATATTTACGGGTACTAATTAGTTCTACGTTCGATTAATTAACGCGAAATTTAACGAGAATCTGATTCTTTCATCGAAGATTCTTAAGCCGATGTTTGATTCGAAATCCAAAGCTAATAATATCCCCTGATTGTATCATATTTATTATGGCGGCATTATAAAATTCGACACATTGTGAGAGGATTTTAAGACGAGTAATCAAATATTTGATAATATTTTCAATCGCCAATTCCTATTTTCTGAAGACATAAGATTACAAAATACTTCTCAAATTAAGAGCGCGATCAACCTTAAAATATAATTCGGGCATCAATTCGCATTTGATTTCTTGTTACGAATGAACCCATTGCCTTCTTACGTAATGAATTTCCTAGTCTTCGAAGTTCGCGTATGATCCCATAGATGGCGTACGAGTTCGCGATGAAGAACACAAGAAAACCATTCCCCGACTCGAATCGTTTCCAGTTACGCAACCGCACGATTCGAATTTCAAATTCGATCGCGCGGAAAAGGCTTCGATTATCGAAACCGCATTAAAAATCCTAAATCGCGAAGATGCGTTTCTCCGCACGATTTTACGACGATACTTAAATCGAACTTACCGTATTCGTGGTTTCTATCCTGTACGAGTGGTTGGTACACGCTAACGGGTACCTCTGACGGACGGTAATACCATTTCACTATCGCGGTAAGCTTATCATTCTTCGTCTGAAACGATCAAAGCATCGATGCAGTTATTAGACGGACAAATATCCTTAAAAGATAATTGTATCACAATAAATCGATCAATTCGATCAACGTGTACTGAAACATTAAATCGACATCTACGAGAAATGATTTACAAACACGGAAATATTCCGGGTTCAGTTTTCTATTCTAATTCACTAAGTACAACTCAAATAACGACCGTTTACATTTTGTCGATTTCAAGCCAGGAACAGGGAAGAAACTGAACGGCAATGGAACGAAAATAACCCTCCAATTTTCGGTGAGTTCTTTGAACCGAATTTGGAACCAAACAAACTACGAGACAGGCGAGTTTCCGACGTTTAAAATCCGACTATGGAATATCAATTTTTAGAAAAAAAAGAGAAGGTAAAATTCCGCCCAAAATTGACCAAATAAAATTCACCTTGATTTTACTACATGACAATGAGACTGTATGGTCTTTTACGGATATCTAATCACATGATCTTTCAACTGAACAGTCATTTAACCCTTTCAGTGCGTCTACACTGCAGTGCGGTGTATAAATCATTGATAGATTTCACTAGTACACCGCACTGCGGTGTATTGATGTAATTAATAATTATCTCTCTTGAAAAATGGCAGCACCTGTCAAACATAGTGAAATACTAGTAACTAACGATACACCGCTCCGCGGTGTAGACGCACCATAGTGGTATTCCCGTTATTCAACACGTTAGGGTGGAATCTTTAAAAATTTTCAAATTATCTCCAGCACTATAGGGTATTAATTAGTCAGCACTGAAAGGGTTAAACAGTTAATGAAACATCCTCGGGCGTTACATCATCAACAAACTCCCAATTCAAAAGTTAACGAGAAATCATTAATCTGTTCATACCGGATATATACGACATGTAATGCTAAATAAGTCGATACTTCGTTTCTCATTCTCTGCTGAGCTTGATAGTTGGCCCAGCCTGCTGCCTATCAACCCTGTACATAACTTTTTTTTAAATCGTGATCAAGCTAACCATAACAGACTCGGCAGCTATAGAAATGAACTGATCGAAAATTTATCACGATTTATAAAATGACCCGGCCGATAAGGAGAAACAAGGTATCTCTTTTTTTAGCCTAATTAACACTATATAACCATGGACTAGAGTCCATGATATAACAGTTTGTCATAGGAGGGACTTTCTGCTCTGCTGCTATAGAACTGACAAGGCATCCCTACAAGACGGATCATTAGATACACACCCGGGGATCGCCGCCGCTGACAAATCATCACGTGTCCGGGCGGTATAGATTTAATAACCAAACGCGCACAAGAAGATACCGTATATTCGTAATCAAATATTAATCAAGTATTCCGACAGCAATTTTCCTCCATTCATATTTACATAACCGATCATCAATCGAGCAAATACGTATTAAACCAATACGACGACGCGTTAACATCGAGGCGGACACTAAACGATCATACGCAGTCAAATATTTGTTTTAATCAAATGCAAAGCGCTAGAAAGGATTAACTCTAGATACGGCTAATAGGCTTAGCCTACGCGGCGCCCATGTATATAAGACCGCATACGCGTTAATTTTTCGACGTTTCCGGCAAAACGATTCGCGGCTAGCAGACGTCAACTCATGCTAATATACTGTAACATCGAAGACAGCGATTTTGCGCCGTGCGTTAAGAGGAAGAAGCCAGATCAGAAAATCAATAAATTCTCTTCGTCTCTCACTTGCTCGTTCTCTCTCTCTCTCTGAGCGAAATGAAACAGTCTTCGTTTTTCCATCGCCCTCGACGTATTGACTGATGATTAAGATTTTCTCTTCGGTTCAGTCATGAAGATGGATGGATGAACGGGCCGGTGAAAAAGCGAATCAATTATTTAAAAACGGCTTTTAAAAACGTTGCCGAACAACAAATAGAAAATTATCGCCGGCTACGTCTCGACGACAGACGTTAAATCCCGGTTTATTATAGACGAAATTGCGCGAAAAGATTAAGGGCTCGTTTATTTGAGTGGCCACGAGATGGGTTCTAAATTCCCGGCCGCAACTGAAAGCCACGTTTTTTAACGCAGGATTCCCGTCGTGGCTCCCGAGATTGAAAGCTCAGGTAGCGAAATCAACACTAAACAACGTATGAATTATTACCCGGTCGTACAAAAAGGACAGGAAATGCCTTCCAGGCGAGACACAAGTCTCAAAACCTGGAAGTCAACATTCCATATCCCGAGGTTACCTTCATATGTATCCATTATTTGCCCGAGCAACGCAAGTCATCCTTCACAGTTATAGGAAAAGTCATCAAAAACTGTACGCAATGAATATACACAATACGTGTAAATAGAATTCAGATTTCTGAAGGCTATAATATTGTACGGGAGCGGGATAAGGGAGTGGTCGCAAATATAAATCTTTAACCAAAACAAAAAAGCTTTCAAACGTTTAGTATCATTTCATGTTATCTCGTAACAATAGATATCGGAGTTCATTTACGGCGAGTTGAGCAATTCGATTCTTATTTCTGGTTTCTGCTGGTGTCAACATGCGCGGCGCAAACACCCTGCGCGCGGTATCATCATCGTATTGACTCGATTTACGGCCAACCTACACCGAAATATAAGCCGTGTATATATCGACGTGCTGTTGACTATTATCTCGATGCTTAAAGTACCCGCATTGGCGGCGGCTCCCGGCGAGGGCTAACCGACTAAACGACGAATTGAATTGGATTGAATACTAACCATGCGAAACTCTTGAATCGTGCACACAAAGAACGGCTGATCGGCGCTGCTACTGTCGATGTACACCGAATCTGAAATGGATCGAATTTCCGTAAATATGATACATAAATCTCCCCGCCCGATGGAAAATCGGTTTTCGATGATTTTTCTAATAAGCGGGACAGATGGGTGGCCCCCCGCAATGCTGTTGTTATATCAACAGTCATCGGGAAGAGCGAAAAGCTAAAATAACAATATAACGCAGCTGTTTAATGCATGATACACTGGTAACTTTATAAAAACACTACACGGGCTTCAACGACGTACATTTACATATACATTATCGTCATGATCACCAGAACTGGCAATTCAAGGGTTAATATTAAAAAGACAGGATATAATATAATGCATCTGAAATCTTACCGCTGACAATGACAGGCCTCGACGCGAGCTGCAATAGCAGACGCAGTGTTGGTAATCATTCTAATGTAAAGGGATTACCCCATGGGCATTGAATATGACCTATCAACAGCGAAATTAATTGATCTAGCAATTATAACCGACTCGGTGCCCCGGTGTTCCGTCGATATAAGTTCATATCCTAATCATTCGCTTCTCGGCCGTGTATATTCGTATGTTCGATTAAACTGTTATTGATTTCAAGTATGTGTACGCGATGGATATTATTGATTGTCGCGAGATATTCACGTTTCTCTAGTCTATTTACCTACGGAACGCATCGAAATATATCGAAACAAAGATACGTGACAAAGATCTATTCCTGGGTCCAGTTCCACAGTTGTGAGTTAAGATTTAACTCTGAGTTGACTCATTGAAAATTAACTAACTTTAACTCAGAGTTAACTCTAACTCACAACTGTGGAACTGTTGTGTCCTTGTGTTCCAGACCAGAGTCGAATTTGGCCCATGCCTTATCACAGAGCATGTTGTTGAAATGCTATCGACACGATGCTGCAGTGAGTGAGATAAGTCATTTCCAGAGTCAGATAAAATTGGGGCTAAAATATGGCTTCGGCCACTTTTGGACTTAGTCACAACTGTGCAACTGATATGCTCACATTGCCCAAAAACTACCCACATCTGTATTGGGCCAAATTTTCAAAACCAATGTGAACTGGGCTGGCCTGGGCCTAATCCACCACCAGCCAAATTTGGCCGGCGTCAAAAAAACTCCAAGTGATAATGGTTATCTCTAGAAAATGTGTAATTCTATGACTACACTACTGCAGCTGCTGAAGTCTCAACAGTCATCGCTCCTCGCCAGCATCTCAGTAGCCTACCCCCTTAGCTTCATGTAAAATGAATATCTACCGCGTAACAGTTCTCAATTGCCAGTAATTCTCGAGAACGACCCTCACAATGTAAATAGTAAAGGGGCGATCGTATCTATTCACGCTAACCAAAGATGACGATGTACAGTAAACTTCGGACCTTTCAACCAAATAATTTTTCCCACTTCCTCACGAATTTTCCTATCCTTGACTCGGATTTCGGATACCTCAGCCACATTTGCTGGTCCTAGTTTCTACGAGTTAGGTGAGGTTTACTATACGAGATGGGGACATACTAAGATAGATAAAAACCGACTATGTACAAATTAAAAGAATTTTAAAATTGAGAATTCATTTATTCAAAAAATCTAAAATGAAATACACAACGTTTCGATCTTACCCTAGAAATCATCGTCAGGTGTGGTGATTTAAGATCTTCATTTAAGATTTTTTGAATAAATAAATTCTCGATTTTAAAATTCTTTTAATTTGTATAGAGCGGGTTATTATCTTATTATCCGTTCTCCACGTTTGAGTGTGGTTATCGTTCTATTATGGGGGGCATATGATCGTCGGTGTATACAGGCAGGGGTGTACCGAACATACACGGCGGCACACGTCCGACTAAATCGAACAAAGCGCCTCGTCCCGCGGCGAACACGCTGCGCTGACATCGCAATATTGATTACTTTTACAGCGCGGGGACAATCAGCTTAATTCATAAGAGTTGCTGAAAACCACCATTAGTATCATGATTACATTACAAATAATTAACAACAAGATTCCTGATCAATACGCGATGAAAACGTTGAAGACGTCTAAAAATGGCGATTCAATATAGAATCGCTGAACGGGGAAAAGAGCAGAGGACGCTGAGCACGAAGACAAATTTTCTAACATGGATTTGGAGCAGATCGGACCTAGGAGTATTTATCTTGACCAGATGATTACTTCTAACGTAGAGGTTCTGGGAGTTTAACACCTGGTCCAGTGGAATTGGCAGCTCAGGCCATGGCTGGACCTCACGTCTTTACCTCACCACTCAAAAGATCCCCTCAAATGACGGGATAATAACCCCTCGGGCCGGTTGCATAGTCATGGCTTAGACTTAAGACCGGTCTAACACAAACTTAGTTCTATTGCCAATCTAACAACTTAAGACCGGGCCATCCCAAAATAATTGTCTGTTTGCCGTAACACTGACTCAAGTTTTCAGGATGAGTTGGTAGGTAGGTAGAAATATTTTTTGGCAAAATTTTAGGGCAATAAAAACAAATTTATCACCTTTTTATATGGAAACGATAACAAAAATAAAATTTATTTCAATCAATCTAAAAAAAAGTCGGGTCGATCGGGTTACGGCAAACGGACCATTATTGTGAGATGGCCCCACGTTTGGACTTAGTCACGACTGTGCAATTGGCCCAAGGCAATGCTCAGATTGCCCAAAAATTACCCGCATCGTTTTTGACTACGTTGTGTCAAAGCAGGACCAACATTTCATCGGTCCTGAGAACATCACATTTTTTCCGATGCAGCGGCGAGTGAATCTCGCCGAATCACTGCGCGTTACAATGAAACGCACGTATCTGTTATATAAATATGTATGGAGCAGACGGACAAATATCGGCAGACGGACGAAAAAAAAAAACACCGTCATCGACGTCGACGACGAGAAGGATCGTAACACTAGTCGATATTAACGACGACGCCAGGAATGATGAAACCTCACCTCCGGGTAAATATTCCACGTCGTTGATGACACAGCTCTCCACTTTATCCGCCTTGAAGCGATTCGGCCGCGTATTCCGACGTCCGATCGACGGCGGCAACAACGATTTCACGCTGAAATCTTCCGGTAACAACTCGGGCGTTTCGGATTTCGGCGCGACGGTCGCCGCCGATCGATGGCGACTCTCCGACGGCGCGTTGTTCATTTCGCGCGCGGCGGACGACGATTGTTGTTGCGGTTTATTTGCGGGCACGGCGCCCGAACCCGTATTCTTATTATCTCCCATATCTATATACTCCCATAAGCTGCTGCTGCTGCTGTTCGCTATCACCGATTTTTGGGCGTTGTCAACATCGCTGATAATCCCTAACGACGATCACACAACACCTGAAATTACGAACAAAAAACCCAAATTAGAACAAAGATCTTTTTCAGCGAATAAGAGTGATTGTTTTATCACAGCGGTATTCACGATATAGTAGCGATAATGAATGCAATCCATTTTATCCGAACTGCTAAATTGGATTCGCACGCAACCTTTCCAACAATCCGGTATCATCCGTCTTTTTATGCGAACTAGATAAGGCGGAACACGAAATCATTTCAGGCAGACGGTTCCCTCCCGATATACCAGCTGAGTGCTGAACTATAGTTTACGCTAGGTCGCAATATTGTAATATTCAATATGTAGTTATTGAAGACAAATAGTAGATTGAGCAACGTTATAGCACCCTATTGGTATTGTTTATCTTGGTTTACTGTTATCCAGTGGTTTTGCAAGCAAATTCCTCTCCTTTCTAATTCGGTAACTAGCTTGAAATCCTAATTGTACCGATTTAGGCATAGTCTATATTCATTGTACATCTCCAAAAAAATCACTAATCGCCTATTTCTCAATATTGAAGGAGTTCTTGAGGAGTTTCTGATATTTTGCTGAAATCAAAGGAGTTTCAAGTTCCTTTAAAAGCATTTTCCATATAAAATTCATTCGGTTTTAGAGACATCAAGGAGTCGCAGGGCTCCTATTATAGAATGCCCAGATGGCTGAATCTGAGGGCTAGTCGTGACGTGACGACAGTACCCGATAGCTGTACGCATTTCAACCTTTACCGAGGACATTTCATATGGTAGAACAGATGCAAACACCTCCTTGGTAACAATATCTATCTAATAGTCCTACCATCGGCGCGGCTCTGATATTTCAATATTTCAAAGTGCATTCGCGCAATATCGATATAATCGAAGTCAATAAATTGACGTAGGCGGCTACACCTGCCCGGACGATCATAACGTCTTTTTCCATTACGACTATTACGATGGATGTGCGAAACAAATTAACACCAGAAAACTGATACGATTTGATTTACTCAATCGAAATCAATACCGGTAATACAGCGACAGGATGTAATCTAGCAATTTCACTAACACGATGATATTATGAAACCGTATAACAGCCTTCCTGACTGGTGGTAAGTCGATCTTTTGTCGCATATTTAAAGCGGCACTGCTCGACGCTGCCCGGCTTTGAAACGCGGTCGACATCAGATCGGCTGATATTGCGAAACGTACTTTTTTTTTCGATATCAGCTACATCGTTGATCGTCGAGAAAACATCGCCAACAACATGGTAGCTTACAACGATACTAAACCTACTAAACCATAACCCTTATACCTCATAAACATATACTTTAGAAGGAGTGTATTCATATTCGTATTCATCTTGAGCTTACTAATTATAGAGTTAAAAGAAATATGTCATGAGGAAGAGGGAGAGGGAAAGAGAGAGACGGAGTGAGAGAGGGAGAGGGAAAGAGAGAGACGGAGTGAGAGAGGGAGGGAAAGAGGAAGAGGGAGGGAGAGATGGAGGGAGAGGGAGAGAGAGACGGAGTGAGAGAGGGAGGGAAAGAGGAAGAGGGAGGGAGAGATGGAGGGAGAGGGAGAGAGGGAGAGAGGGAGAGAGGGAGAGAGGGAGGGAGGGAAAGACGGAGGGAGGGAGGGAAAGACGGAGGGAGGGAGGGAGGGAGAGGGAAAGAGGGAGAGACGGAGGGAGAGGGAGGGGGAAAGGGAGAGAGAGAGGAACCCTATGCCACACCTAAACCACGGTAAAATCATTAATAGAAGTTACGTATATCAAGTTACTCTCGTCTTTTAGGTGAAGGGTTTGCAAAAAAAAATCTTTTCAATATTATTTACCGACGAAATAAAAAAAAAAACCACGGCACAGATATTATAGAGAAGACTATATAATCATACACGGACGCTTATTACAACATAACAATCATATATCAATTCGTTACGAGGGGTAAATATGATCGTTTGTCGAGAACTAGCGCTTTTATCGGCATATCGGTTATTTATTACGTTCACTCGATAACGAATCAAAATATATCATTTCATTATCAAATGACAAATATATTGGTCGAGAGCCCTTAGAATTTATGACACGCACACATACACGTATTTATATCAGCGACGAACATACAGTTTATATACGTAGCTAATGTCAATGACACTTCTGTTACTTCTTCAATTATCATATAATTTGATTCGGGGCTAATACTGACGGCACGGCGCTTTCGCAATCTCGAAAAACGAAATCGTTTTTAGAAGAGAATCCACACGCACTCGATCGCCGCTGCTGCCATGTAAACGTGTATACGTGTTGCTATGTAGCGATATTACACCGATCAAATCTGGATAGATCTCGATAGTGTCAGGTATTAACACCTGATACCTTACAGCGCGCTTCGCGAATACCTCACCATGCCATGCCATGCATATATATATATATATATATATTTATATATATATATATATAAAATTTTCATTAAATACCAAATCCATGAATCCCGTATATTCAATTTCAATAAAACCGGAGCAAAATGTATCCCTAAAATTCTAATCACTTTGGCTAACGATAGAAAATAGACGGCATTCTTTTTTTTTGGTGAAATGCGAAAGATCCGCGAAACGCAAGTATCTCGTCATAATCCGCGACTAGAAACGTCGCCGTTATTTCAGCCGGCAGAAAAAAAATTGATCCCAAATCGGGCGAGAATGAAAAACACGACTTACGGCTCGCGACGAACACGAAACGAACGAAAACGACGACTCCCGCCGAGCAAATTGGTGCAGTCGTTAAATACTATGGAGAATGATAAGTTAGTTATATCCTATCATCAATCAATACAAACGAACGGAGAGAGAGGCAGACGCGGACGACGCAGTGGCTCTATCGCTGGCTCTGGCTCGGCGATTCTCTTGTTCATCAACGACGAATGCCACGCACGTTTATTAAAACAACTACGTAGGTGGCGATGATATCTTCCTGCGGACAACTGTAAACACACGCACCAGTAACAAACTATGTGTAAACGCACGAAAAAAATACCTTATAAGACGTGGTCGGGTGATAATCACTGCATTGCGCAATTCAACACCAGTTACAACACCAGTTACTCCGATGATAAATATCCTTTGTTTTCACTTCCGCGTTTCACCAGCGGACAATTCCAGATCTTGACAAAGTTATTACTAATCCCAGTGAATGTTGTGCCTGTACACGGAGTAAAATGGAAGTTAGCATTCGTATACATGCACTAATACAGCCTTTGAACTGCGGTTTTACGAAGAATTTCCCATAAAAACCGCAATCATATATCCAACTCGCCCGCGCGCACCGCGCGATAAAGGCTTCGTAAATCAGCCACACTAGATAGATAGCCAAATTCGATTGACTGCCTCGACGCTCTTAGTATATGACAAATCCATTATCATTATCGCGATCGGGTTTTTATCAATTCGCCCATTGTCGATGAAAGCCACCGCGATGCGTGGATCGTTTTCAAACGCGGGCGGCACCCGCACCCTACACCTGGTATATACGTGCTAGCTAACGTCCACCACCGGTTTTTTTTTACTAGTTCAATCGTCGAGAGATCGGTGGTTGATGACCTGTGGTCAGCCGAAGGCGAGAAGATAAATTGAAACACTCGCGCACACACACGCAAATAACGAAGAATAAGAGACAGGAGAAGCGCGAGAAGGAGACCCTCGTGTGATTCCAAGCTGCTCTGACTATAAGTGTAATATAGCAGGCATGTGCATGTGTGTGTGGTGTTTCGTGGCGTGCACCGATATAACAACGCTAGTGAGAATGATCGTAGCCGATTCGATCGCCGATTCGATCCACGATTCCTTGTAGTACTTCCCGATTCGTCAGTAGTGTTTGATGGCGCGACACAATCGTAATTGTATACATATATATCTAATTCGTTTAGCGTCAATTTACTTCTAAAATTTACCGTTCCCTGTCAATTGGATTGGCGGCAAGGGATTGGTAAATCTATTCAATAACAGCAACTAAAGATTTCTAGCAGAATAAGAGGTTGTTTTTTTTTTGGGGGGGGGGGGGGTGAACAACAAACAACAAACAAAAACATTTCGATGCTATGGAAAAATCTAAAATTCATAATTTTTCGAAAACATTTCGAAATCATGAATTCATTGAATTACATATCACCGGATATCTGATCTCATTTTCGCAATTTATCATTCGAATTAATCGCCAGTGAACAGGTGGTGTATAAGCTCACGAATATTATAATAAACCCTGCAACGTGTTTTAAAACCTAATCGTTTGAACCGGTTTATTTTTTAAACACGCGCTCGCATCGAATACGACAACGAAATGCACAACAACAATTACTCGGTAAAGCGAAAAAAACTTTGAAACGAAAACGACGATTTTTTGTTGGTAAACGATTTTCGACGATACGGTTGCCGATGAACTCGTGTGTTTTATAGCAAAAACTTCCAATCGAAATCGATTTCGAGGACTAAACAAAGTTCCCTATAAAAGTTGTATATTGATTTCGGTGTTTTGGCTGTAGGCGAATTCGAGTTCATACGCGAGCGAAAGCGTTCGTATTCAAAGCGATAGTTTAAATCGTAACCTCGATCGAAACTTGCAGTATTTCTTTTAGCAAATCGACTACAAACTCACGATAAATATTGTTTCTAGACATTCGAATATGAACTGATTCCGTTACCTGTGGATACTACATTAATATCAACCATGTCTAAACCCGGAGGGTGGTTATTTCAACCATTAAGCTATCCCTCGGGCTGAATAACGAAACCGACATCTTTTCTTCCACCGTGTAAAACGCTCGAATATTTTTCATCCCCGTCTGGTGTTTATATTAAAGAAATTATTCCGACAGACAAGACATATATACGTACAGGGGGGATAATGGAATCGGAACTAAAAAAACGATATTGCTGTCAGTGATTTAACTTATCAAACCTGCAAATCATCATCAAATATTTAAAGACAGTCGCGTAAAAAGATATCCGACACGTCTCGCACACGGAATGACGATGACGATATATATATATATATATATATATATATATATATATATATATATATATATATATATATATATATATGTACCTAGTTCATTTAGGCAAACTGCTCTGGGCTCCCGGTCTATGATGATGATGATGATGATATCGTAACGGCTATATCAATCAAAATCAAAATCGAAACCCGGCCGAGGATTGAAGTTCGTCCGACGACAAAAGTCAGCTAAATCGACTGTCGCGACTGAGAATTCTTCCGAGAAATAAAAGCGTTCTCAAAAATATCGCCGACTGCGTAACTTCATAATTGAAAAGATTACGTTATTATCCGTCCTGTTTTCCCCGCTGAATTCTCGAATGAGAATTTCGTTTCGTATACATACATTCAAGAACGGTTGGAATATGATATAGATTCTGCGCGTATAGTATATTCGGCATATGCCCGCATGTAACGCCGCCTGGTAACACGTGTATCAGAAAGACTCGCGCCGCCCGATTATTATATTTACATGTATATCCGTTGATGAACGATCATTAATTGATACACATCAAATCTTTATGACAATACGACGACAACGTGTTACACTCGGGCAGCCTGCAAAATAAAATTGCCTATAACCTCATCTGTCTCATTACAGACGGATATTAAACACCTTTGTTCTCGGCACATATTGCCACGGTCTTGACAAAACAATTCATAACACAGGTTAGAAATCATTTCCACCGACTTGATTCGAATTTTCGACGCGTGTATGTATAAAATAACATATGGAGGTCACATATGTATCGGGTTAAACCCGTAATGGTATAATTCGTCGGTGCGGCCGGATTTAGAGGCTCGCGGATGTTACCTTATTCGTGGATACCAGGTTATCACGCATACGTATCAAGTCGACCTGAGAATTTGATACTTTTTATCAGGGCACCGGCAAAATGGCTAGGTTAATAACGATCCTTTCCGAATTTTCAATTATGTATTTCAAAAAAAAAAAAAAAAATTCTGTTAACTCGACCGCCGATCACACAACTATATTTGTACTTCGATTTCCGATTTCAAAATCAAACCCCCTGTTTCGCTCCCTGCAGGTGTGGTGGGTCTATATGGGACACTCAATCAAAAAATCAAACGAAATTTACCAGCCAAATAAATAACAGGGAAAATCCCTATTTTAAGATAAAAAAAATAAAGATCCTTTATCCGATAACAATAAGGGTTAATTTTCTTCGGGTACGATCTGATAAAACATACTCTCTCACGCGCGCCGCGTCGCTGATAAAATAGCGTTCATCGTACAAGTACACCGCGCTGTTATTCGTTTACCAGCGAATAAAGGCTCCTTCCGTTCCGATTAATAGAAATCCAAAGATCACAGTTTCGTCATTTTTATCTCCGCGCCGCGGTTCCTACTTATAGAATCGACTCTTCACATGCAACGTGTGATTCGGCATTTCCTGCTCTTTAATACACCGAATCATCCATAACCACAGATGTTGGCCGAAATTTTAAAACGATCATAAAACAATCATCGACCGATGAGTATAACAATAGAAGAAGTCAAATATTTAGCTTACATCGAGAATATCTAGGTCAAAATAACGTTCACCAGTGACAAATTCATAAAGAAACAAAACATAAGTAGTCGCTGTTCATTGTAGTGGTAGTGGTAGGATAATATCGCATGGTATTTAACAATTGAAGCTACGATCAACAATAAAGTAACGACTAGAAGATAATCAGAGTAAAGACAAGATTTCGAACTCTCCTCGCATGCTACTATCGTCAAGCGAAACCCTAGCAAAAGTCCTGCCTCATATTTCTAATTCATAGCGTATGAGCTAATTCATCTGCACTACAGCGGTTTAATACGCGAGAAAGTATAGAAAATACAAAGAGACCTCAGTCACTCTCATTGCTATATCTCCCCGTTAATTATCAGATTTCGTACATATTCTACCTCGGTATATTAACGAACGCGCGGCATTATCAGTGGATCACGTAACGTTATCGTAACTTATAATCGGATATGTTAGTTACTAAACCATCTCGGTTAATCGAAATCAATATATATATATATATATATATATATATATATATATATATATATATATATATATATATATATATATATATATATATATATATATATATATATATACATATATACTTGTGTAAACGTCAACTATCATCAAAGCAGGATCATTAGTTTATTGTATACAGATGCCGTCGAATATGTATTTGTATACTAAACTGAACCGAAATGTCACGTCGAATCGAAACCCAATGAGCCCGAAGTTTATACTTAAAATATTCCGTTACGCTTTTATATACTGACGTTGTGTATTATATGGATTGGATTGATAGCTGGTGCAACTGCTAAATGAAAAATCTTCATACGAACCTCCGGCGCAGATTATTAAAATCCAAGGTAAAATCTGCGCGATAAATAAACAACATCCGAGCTTCGAGTAACGAGAATGTGTGTGTTCCGTTTAGGATTCCTTCGGAAAATGGTACACTCTCTCTCTTCCCGGTCTCAGTCAGGCAGCCAGCTGACGGTCGAACAATGCCCTGAATGGTCCCGATTTCCCCTATTCATCTACGAAGCTATGCACCTCCTCTCCTAGTGTCGAGCGTGTATGCCAGTGTGTGTGTACGCTCGCTCGCTTGCTCTGTCCTCCTCGCAAGCGTTCACAGATCAACTCAGAGAGCTTTTAATCACATAGCCCGCTAATTGCTATTTCTTATAATCTGACATGTTTGTCTTTATGTGCAGCACGCAACAATCGTTTGCAAAACAAAGTAACGTTCCTTTTATCTTATAACGAGCGAAACAGTATCGTCAGATACACCAGAGCTATCTTATCAAACATTTCTGTCTGAAGACTTATAAAATAAAACTCATAAATAATCGCCATTAATAAGACGCTATAAGATAAAAACCCACTATCTACAGATTAAAACCAAGAATTTATTTATTCGAACAATCTAAAATATATTTTAAAAAAAACGACGTTTCGATCTCACCCTACAGATTATCGTTAGGTGTCAAGATCGAAAGATGATCGGTGAGATCGAAACGTCGTGTATTTCATATATTTTAGATTTTTCGAATAAATAAATTCTTGGTTTTAAAATTCTTTTATCTGTAGACATCGGTAGGATTTTATCTTATTATCCGTTTACCACGTTTGAGTGTGGTTATCGTTCTAATAAGATGCTATATCCGTGTGTTGTGAAGATAATACGTAGAGAATGCTACAATAATAACAAAGAAATACTATCTGAAAATTAAGTTTCCTCGAACTGTAGTTTATCCGACGTTTCGACTATATCCTAATAGCAATCTTCCGAAATAGTAGTTTATCCAACGTTTCTACTATAACCTAACAGTCATCTTCAGGAATACTGTATACTATCAAAAATAATGTATTTTTCATAATATTCACGAATAATCCTCGATAAAAATGATATCATTGAAATTGAAAATGGCTATTCAACCAAAAATGGCTTCGATCCAGCAACTGACCCAATCTTGGCTCTTCCAACTTAACTAGGAAGCAATTTCCTTAATTAGTTTCTCAAACAGCAATTTTGACTGTTTAATTCAATCCATCCTATATGTTTTATTCGTTACCTCAAGCTGCTGATATATCCCCGTTCAATTATCTTAAGCTAAAATATCAGCAGAAATTAATCATTTTGATGTATATAGCCATGGAAACAAGTTGCGATGATAATGATTATACCTACACAAGTAAACACTGCCGCACCCACATGAAAAGCAGAGATACCTCAAACAACAAACACCTACTTAAAAACACTCTCCATGTATGATCTGAATATAAGCGTAAGAAATAGGCATCTTCATAGCGAACACTATCCATTGTCAGTCGCAATCTCAAGGAGAGACAATTTGACCCAAACGAGCCTAACTGGATCAGGCCGTGCACCGCCCCCCCCCCCCCCCCCCCGAGTAAAATTTGGCCCGAGCTTATTAGTGGTAAATGCCTTCACACGTAAATCACTCATTGGATGCTAAAACGTTCAAATGATGCCGTGGCAAGTGAGGTTAGTCACCACAAGTACCAGTAAAAATTCGCACAGAATAGTTTGACCTGTGCTCAAATTTAGCTCAGGGCCTGGTCCGTCTTTGGTCAGGCCGAACATGCATTGGACTCATTTGGCACCTGTGTGCACAGATGTTTGGAAAAACGCATGTGTGATTGTGGCTATAAGACACGGCAATTAGGCAAATTTTTGGCCAATAAGCCATGGACCAAATTTGACTCGACCTGATCAAGGCCAATCTAACCCAGGACAAATTTTCTCCTTACGATTGCGTGGGCCATAGATTAACATTTCAACCCTCAAGTCTTTTGAATGATTCTCAGTTGTGTGAGAAAATTATGACAAGGAAACACATTAGACAAATGGCTACAGAAAATATCTAATGATTTTATCTCAGATTTGATTAGGCATTCGCATAGCTGCGAGTAAATAAAGCTCTCTCTCTCTTCTCCACCGATGCTGCTGCTGCTGCTGCTGCTTGTGCGTTGGTTCGTACAAATAATGATGCATGATGCAGTCAATGCTTTCACGACAGCAATAACTGACAGCTCGAAATCATCAAGAAAAAAAAAAACTTAGCGATAATTAGTGTAAGAAAAAATGCTTAAACTCAAACTGCGGAAATCTGATAGAGGATAAAAATGAATGCTCAGCGACGTAACTTAGTTATAATAAGCGAATAGGGGCATGAAGAAAAAAAATGTTGCATATTGTCGGATAATCAAAGTTAAGCGATATCACTTTGAATGTAGAATTCTATAGAATTATGAAGGTTACTTTTAGAATGTAGACTCCTTCTCCAATGCAGCATATAAGAGCAAACGCTTTGTGTAACGGTAAATAAAATGATACCTTGCCTCTCCTAATCGATAGGGTCATTTTGGTAAACTGCAATCAAATTTATAATCAGATCATTTATTAAGTACCAGGGACCAGTTGTACAGTCGCGACTTAAGTCCAAAAGTGGTCTTAAATCTTAAGACTGGTCTTAAGTTGTTAGATTGGCTATAGAACTAAGTTGGTCTTAGACTGGTCTTAAGTCAAAACCATAACTATGCAACCGGCCCCAGGTCGGTTATAGTTGGTCATGTTAATGTACAGGGTAGATAGGTGGCCACTGAGGCCAACTTTAGAGCTCAGCAGAAACGAAAAACGATGTATCCTTTATTTCGAGCCTTAAATAAGTTGCGATTTACAAAGCGGATCGCGCGAAAAATTCGTACAAATTTGATGAGATAAACGAAATGAAAATGCTCTACTCACCTCGCGCTGCGTTTGTCGTAATCGCATTTTTAACGACAGAACGTCGTTGTCGTTGTCAAACGGGGAGAGAACGCAAGACGCAAATGAATAGACAACATGACGTTCACCGGTTTCGACCAACAAAGGCAAAGAAATAACAGTGACTCAACCCCTCGGGAAACGGAATATACGCATCGCCGTGCATCAAACCGTAACATTTCAGAGCCCCGTCTCTCTCTCAGAGCTGGTATGTACCGACGACGACGACTCTCGGCAGCAGCTGAACTATCGACTAAACAGGTTAATTTGTCAGCATCGATAACGATTTGTAAGAATATTCATCATAAAACAAAAAACTATGCCGACAATATACCGACTATTTACAGATATCAGGCGCATTCACACGACGAAATTTAGACCGGTTTAAATTTGGTCCGGTCCAAGGACAAAAAGCGTTCACACGGGCAAAATACCGTCAAATGAAGAATGTTTTGCTCTACTCGGGATCTGGGAGCAAGACTTCATCCAGGCCCGGTTGATATTTTAGCAGATGGTGACATCATGTGGGCCCGGTGACAAGCGATTTTATCCAAAATTTGGTCCGGTCTACATTTGGACAAGGTACGGATCTATTTAGACCGGTCTAACTGGTTATCGCGCTCACCGCTCGAGATTTACGCTACGCGACTATCGCGTTGCCGACATTTTCTAGTCGGAAAATGAAGCCGCGTATGGTCGTCGTGTTTTTACGGGCGAGTTAAAAAGTCTCGTCATCGACGACGATCGTTTTAACGACGATCGTCGTCAGTTTGAAAGCGTTTATTTCAATTCGTTCGAAATCGACGAAAAATTAATGACGCAGTCGATGACGATATATTATTGACAACATCATACGCCGATAAATCATCGATATTACGAATGATGCCAGTAGTAAACACGTCTGTCTGCCTCGTTCGAGGCTGCATAACTAGGTGGTAGGCAAAAATCCCCAAATCTTCAAAGTAGGTAAAAAAATTGGAGATTTTTCAAAAAAACATTTCAAAGCAAGATATTTTTCCATAGTTGTGCTATGAACTCCTTTGTTGCAATAAATTCTTATAGAATTGATAGAATTAATGAACTTTTGATTTGTGATATCTTCATATTCGAACTGTTACATTTTTGAACTGTAAACTCTTTTTAACGTGCGGCATCCTATTTCACTGTGCGATGCGATAAATTATTAGAAATAATGAACTTTTTATTCGAAATATTTCAAATTCAAGCTAGCATAACATAGTATTAGGAAAAGCGAAAATGTTTTGTTTTCTTTTCTAAGAAAATCTCGTTGATATGCTCAAGGAAAACTTGGATATAAAATCTGTAATTACGGGTAAGACCACCCTATCAGTAACGCGCGATTCATATTTCTGAGTTCACTGCGAATATATCTCGCTGCAATCTTCCATTATCACTTCTGAATGCCTCTTACCCCGCTCTCTCTCTCTCCCTCTCTCTCGAGGTATCACCCTGTAATACACTTCTCATCAAATACCGCAACAGACTGCGGATGATTATCATTGATTGTTTGCGACAACAGTAAACGAGAGGGAGAGAGAGTGAGAGTGAATATATACGTACCGATCAATAAATGGATATCAATTGCCTTGTAATATATACATAAGATTCAAGATGTATCTTCAATTGCCTTAAAGCTGTCGGTCCATACGATCCACAGATTCTCTACAAACTATCGCCATTCCGACGAGTGACCACTATGTACGCTTTGCATTCCGAGTCCGGCGACATATGCAGCATATAGCGGAGACCATTAGACATTTAATTAGATATCCAATGTGTTCAAGGTTAATGAGTAGCTGACAGCAGTATTATCAAACATGTACGACTTATTATGTCGTTCATGGACTGGCACCCTTGCTCGATGAAAACTGGGCTACAGCAAATAAAACCTTTAAGGTGTTGTTGTCCAGTTTTCAACTTAGAATTAGAAAAGACTACTACCTAAAAACTGAGCTTCAGAAAATGACCGAGCTACTTTTCGAATTCTGACTTTTCCCTGATTTTATAGAAAGAAGCAATTAGCAATAATTCTGAAATTCCCCGATTTCCTCGATCTGTAAGAACCTTGTACGAACTGGATTTTTTATAATTTTCCGCTGAAAATTTCGAAATATGAGTCTCACTTTTGTGCGTTCGCACTGCTTTTGATCATTTATCAAAATTGCATCCATAGCCTGCCCCATCACTACTCTGGATATAAGGTGAAAAGGGGCACACCCAAACCATCCCACTGGATACGTGCGTGTCGATATTGCCAAATTTTCGAATTCAGACTCGATATTTGCATCGGTATAGAATCCATGCTACGTTTACTGAAAATTTTTCCAACCAGACGAAAACAGCGATGATGCAACGATGATTCCTTCCTACATCAAAGTCATCTGGTATAAAGGCAACGCGCTATTATGACGAAGTGGACGGATTCGGCGATCGGTAATAACAGGTAATAGACGACGATCAGCTCCGCGCTGAATCTAAAGAGATATTCATAGCGCGAACAAAAGACTCGTCGATCACGACGTAATTGAGAAAGAATGAGTTATCATATGATTCTACAATCTCGGCATAATTAGCGCTTATTAAAGCATATTTTGCGCTAACAGCAACAGCAGCAGCAGCAGCAGTAGCAGCAGTAGCAGCAGCAGCGACGATCAGATATTGTTACATCTGACAAATAGCAGAACATCCATATAAGTCTATATACGCACTACGAACAATGCTACTGATAAGCTTTTCACCGAACCATGCCCCTAGTTCTAAAAACTGCTTATTTTCAACCACCCGTAATGTAAATGTCAAAGGGGAAAATTTTTTCAAACCTTTATCTTTATCTTTATGTCGGCTAAAGGGGTTAAAAAGATTAAAAAGAGAATTAGCGAATCCGGTAAAACTACATCATAACTTTCAGGGATATTTCATTTTCAATACCGATATATTAGATAGCGATCCATTTTCATGAACAATGAACTTTTTTATGATGTTTTTGTATAAATTGACACCTCTTAGTAATAGGCCTGACAGACGCTGTCCGCCTGCCTGCCTGCCTGCCTGCCTGCCTGCCTGCCTGCCTGCCTGCCTGCCTGCCTGCCTGCCTGCCTGCCTGCCTGCCTGCCGACTAGCTACGCACATTTATTGCTAGATACAAAATCGAATTAAGACCCGAGATATTGCGCTGAATAATTGATGAATCGAATGAAATTGACTTGTCGTCGAATAAAAATGAAAAACCGATTTTTGAAATAACCATTCTAAGAACTATGAATAACAACTCTATTTACGTTCAAACATTAGGAATTAGTTCCGATTCAGGTGGAAACATGCATTTCGGTCGGTTGTAGGTAAAAATCCCTTGGGTAAAAACTCCCTAGGTATATGTTGCAATATATCCGTGCAATAACTTTTATTATGAATTCAGTATTAATGAACTGTTAATTTGCGGTATTTTCAATTCAAATTATACAACAATTTGTATGCTCATAGGCCTAATATGCTTTTTTTTATGCAATACAGTAAAATATGAATAAATCGAATATATCAATATGAATAAATTAACCTTGAGGTTGTATCTACTTGCACTGCGTTCATATTATGCGAGATCTTACCTATATAGAAATGGGTATTTTTATTGCTAACCATGATTTGGTCGTGCAATACAAGTAGAGTTCAATGATACAAGGATGTGAAAACGTAAGGCTTCAAATTGATTGATTCAGACGCGAAAAATCTAAATTGCAAATTCTGAACATTTCAGGTTTCCCGTCGATGATTCAAATCTATGCTCAAAACTTATCGAATCTTGAAGACCTACTACAATATATAGAACTACAGTAAAACCGACTTAAACCTGAAACGCGCTCATTCATATCGCGATATCATCGCAGTGAGCTCGACCTAGCCTTATCTTGCACAGAGGGTATAATGGAAAATGGCCATGAACACTAAACCTTTCAACTGACGTGAGAATTATGGATGATCCATTAGTTATATTGAAACGATACGGTTAGACCTTCAGACTGCATCGATTTTCAAGGACTTCGAAGCATGCGTACTATAGTCGGAGACGAGATACAACCGCGTAAAGAAGATCTGTATAATGCTACCTACGTTTAAAGAGGCGGAAAATCAATTAACATCGACATTATTTTATTCGACTGCTGGGTTTAATTATCAAAAGCGACATTAAATCAATTCGATTTTATTCACGACGGAATTCAACGCGATAAAAGTCGATTTGTCGCGAACGGAGAGAATACGCCGCGACGAAGACGTCGATTTCGTTATGTCGGTGCGTCGTCGACCGCCGACGCGCGATATTCACCTTCCATCTCGACTCTCAACCCTCTCAATTAATACCGTCATAAGGTTATTATAATAAATGAAGCAAAAGTTCTAAGATCAGCAGAACCGGAACCGTAATCTTGAGAGAATATTAGAAAACGCAATATGCCACACCTAATTACAATATAATAATAATAATAATAATAATAATAATAATAATAATAATAATAAACATTTATAAGGTGCCTGTTTCTGAAAAGATAAGTTCACCGGCGCACTGTAATGGTTCATAGTCACTAAGTATAGGCACGTTGAAAGAGTAGATGTTTTAGTGAACGTTTAAACTGGTTGACATCGTGAATATTACGCAGGTGGTTATTATAACGATGAAAGAATTCATATCATATGCGGTTCCTGTTTACAGTAAAGCCATTGGATATACCATGGACTCTCCATTTTAGAGTCCATGGATATACGTATCAGGGGCAGATCCTGACGATATTGCGGACCTTGCAGAGACGCCTAAACGGAGAACTTCGGGAAATATGAAGCACGCTTCATGAATGCTCTAATGGTCCGTTCATGGACTCAAAAGCGTTTAGACTTTCTTCATTGTCCGTTCCATCTTAGAACGAACAACTGAAACCACATGAGAATTTGAATTCATGACCATTCTAAATTTTACAATGAACCATTTCTTATTGTGTGTATGAAAAACAGCTGATTTAAACAAGCATTTAAAGCACAGCATTGACTTGGTCCATTCTAAATTGGTCATTCCCGCTAACGCTGATAAGAAGATGAGTAAAACTAGAATGGACTTTGGAGTAATCATTTGACTAACACCGCTATTGTTTCAGAAGGCACTCTTTCCGAATACAAGAAAATCCATTCATTATCGCCACATTATTCACTACGCTCAGGAGCCACCCTATCATTCTTCTCTATAGGACGTCCTTAAAAGTCAATTCACCAACTACTGGAATAATCGCGGTAATTACCTTTTTATGACTCCACACTTTCAGACTGCCTATTGTGAGTATGACTCAATAAGACAATAGATTATTGCAGCTAACTTATGCTAATGACTGGCTGCGATTTCGCAAACCAGCGAGACTGGCTTACAGAATTTGATAAGTATCAATAGCCACAAAAACCCCACAAACAAAACAAGCCAAGTTACTATATTTGCTTTGTAAACAGGATTATTCGACGGCAGAGTTCGGTGGACAAAGTCAGTTTTTTATGGCATTCATAGGATCGACAGTACAACGGGCAATAAAATACGGCTGATCTCGCGCGAGAACAACGGCGGCGGAAATTTGTCAAGAAATGAATCAGGAAGGGTAACATCGCTGTCATTACAACGTCATGACTCATCGGTGAATGCTGGGAGTCGGGTAGCCTCTCCTCGTTAAAACTGAGACACAATAGCGTTGTGTCGCGCAGTACAGATATTTCGATGAATAATGGCAACTCGACGGCTGGCTCGCTCGCTGGCGACCGGATAATAAAAACACTTCGTCGACACTGAAATAGTGAATTCGCTGATCGAACTCGAGCGTTTCTACGAAGATCTCGTCGTCTATCGAATCGCGAAATCGTAAAACGATCAGGGATAAAACGACATCATCATCAGCCGTGGTTACCAAACACCTCAGTCATGATTCGAGAATGCTCGAACAAATCAAAACATTATTTATACATATTCAGTTATCTGATAGTTGACATGACATCAATTTTGACATTGAAGATAACTATCGACTTCCACATCGACAGTACGATATTCTAAGCATTACCCAGTGGCGTTGGAAACGCAGCGACTGCAGCGGCGAAAGCCGCGGCAATAATTTACTGAACGACGTTCTTTTTCTTTGAATACCATGTTTTTGACAAAATTGAAGTAAACTCGCCGCAGCAACATACGAAAACCTGTCAAATATCAGCAACCGGCCGCGGCAATAAAAATTATGCTTCCAACGGTTACCAGCATATACATTAGGGTTATATGGCTACGTTTAGACTCTCCCGCCCTATGGAAGCATACATACCTTATGAATGGCCCCGGAGAAGCGAATACTAATAACGGTAGTCGAGCTCGACTCTTTACACTGCCACAGGGATTCGAGGATGGTCAAACAAATGTATAGACCAAACACGTCGTCGTCGATCACCCGGAGGCGACCTTTCACAAATATTATAAGATTAGTAATGCATACCTCTTTGAAAATCTGATGTGATAATGTCCGGTCGTGACGCGCGGCTTTTTCATATTCTCATCTATTTACTCGTCGCTTTGTCGTCGGTCCGATAAAACGATAAATGGACCCGAGAGATTGCTCGAACGCCGCGTTCCGGTCGTCGAAAACAGATATCTTCAAAAGAATAACGGCACATATCATACATGAAATATAAATGACCGAGCGTTCGCGCGTCCATAAAACACTATAGGAAAAAGGATTTCGCATGAACGCTGCAATAAACGTCGGCGAATGTCGTTGAAGTAATTCCGACATCGGCGCGATTCAAATATTCAAACGGGATAGAACAGTTGAACAGGAGAAAAAAGGCTATGAAAAAATTGCTGCCTTGTTTCTCATTTCTGCTGAGCTTAAAGTACCATACTGAAATCCTAATAATAATAATATCACATTTATATAGCGCCTGTTTCCCTAATAATAATGTTCACCAGCGCTTTGTATGGTAGTGGTGCTGAATTCATGGAGCATAGGCTTTGCAGAAAAGCAATGTTTTACTCTCTGTTTGAAAGTGTTGATTTCAGTTATATTCCGTATATTTACATGGCTCAAGCTAACTATAACAGACCCATCAGCTAGAGTAATTACAAATTTTATTGCGGTTTACCCTAAAGTGACCCGGTTGATTAGGAGAAACGAAGTTATCACTTTCTTAGCCTTTTTCACACGTTTAATCATCGTCACATTAATTTCTTTGAATTGTTAAGCTGCAAATTTCTTTGAATTGTTAAGCTGCAAATTTCTTTGAATTGTTAAGCTGTAAATTGATCGAGAGTAAATTTCAACACGGTTCCGTTAATTACTTAATTGGTCAAAGCAGTATTGGTCAGACTTTAAATCTTACATCCAGCATCAGCCACTACCCTATTGACAAATTCCTCAACCTATTGCGCTAACGTTTGTCAAATTCCGTTGTCATATTCCTTATTTGTTAAATCATGATGTTCAACCCCGAGAAAGTAGTTTTGAGGCGAGACTTGAAGAATTGGACAACTGACATAACCAGAACCATTTGATGCGAGTTGATGACAACCAACATAGCACATAACCCTAGATGAGGACCCATGAATGCATTCTTATTTCGGTACCTTGGATAGGCCATAATAATACCCTTCAACAAAGCATCATTAAACACCGTGCAATTTAACAGAGGAATTTAATATTCGAGCAAGACACCTAATATTTCGTGAAACCCGGGATTTTATTGAATATCTCTATATCTGGTGTCGTAAATATTGCGACAGCTTATAATTATCATCATGTAAATTCAGTAGGTCTCACTCGTTACAGCGCATGGCTTGAAGCGAATGAAATTCAATATCGTACATTAATTCAAGGCAAGATGACCAACATGACGAATGATACCATCACTATTCAAACTCTCAAATATCACAGCCTTTCAGCGTTGGCAGCTTCTTCTCAAAGAACCCTGGCTTTTCAGCTGCGTGGTCAAGACCTTTAAGAAGTACCCCCGGTTAATACTACGAAATGAGTTGGCAGAGTGGGTTAGGTTTTTGGGAGGCAATGGGGTATAAGAATTGTAAATTTGTTGATGATACTGTTGCATCCAAATTTGATGGGCCAAGTATCTGGACAGCCGATTGTACGGATTTATCACAGTTATGGTTGTCTTTATGAAAGCCCATCAAATTCGTTTGGCTAGTGGGACTAGACATCAACTAGTTTAAAGTATGGATCCAGCAATGTACTGTCATTGAATACTGGATTTGGACCCTAGTCAATAGCCTGTCTGACAGTAGTTCAGTTTCATGATCGGATATTTTCACAAACATAAGCCCATATGATTATAGAAGTTAACCACCAGGCCTAAACTGCTGCACCGTGGCAGGCCTGTGCCAAGTTTTTTTGGGGGCAGTTCTATTTCAAGAGAAAGGGCACTTTTTCACTGCGAAAAGGGGTACTTTCCTATTGAAAAATTAGGACATGTTAGAATTGAAGTGCCTGGGTACATGAATAAATCATTTTAGAATGGATTATTTTTCATCTTCCAATAAAAACACCAAAATAGTATCAAAATTTCGACTGCCTTTTTGAAGGGCACTTAAGTCTTGAATTTTAGGGGTTTCATTCGTTACTTACTATTTATTATTCCGAACCCCCCTCGGCACACCCTTGCCTGGGATCTACATTTTTTCATTTTTGTGACTTGAATATTAAAGAGACCCGAGGAGAGGGACCCATCACCCCACCTAAGACACTAGAGTAACCGGATTTTTCCACCAATTAGGTACAGAAGCCCCTTGCTTGGTGACATATGAGATAGGCTAATCTTTTCACAATTCCGACTTATGTCAACATGTCATAATAAGTCGAAATTCGACATAATGATTCGAACTTCGAGTTAATTATGTCGAATTCTGAGATAAGTCTATATGAAAATAACACGAAATAATTAACTCAAAATACAACATAAAAAGTCGAAGAAATTCGACATGAATAGAAAACTTCGATTAAGTCAAATTTCGAGACAATAAGTCAAAATTCTACATCATGGCTCGAAATTGTTTAAAAAAATTATCTCGTATGTCATCTAGGGGCTTCCGTAGATACAAGGCCGTCACTGCACAGCACAGTACAGTACTTATCAGCTTAAAATAGATCAGACAATATCTAACTTTCGGACCCCGACTAAACAGTTAATAGCTGGTCAAAACAAGCCGCCGCGCTTGAATCAGAGAGTGACAAATTAATCTTAAAAGCGACAATTATTCACACTCACAAATCAAATCACAAACAATAGACGAGGAACAATGAATCAAGCCACATTCGAATGAACACACGACACGTGCAACACCACCAGCAAAACCAATCAGTGACTGCGCCGCATTTCAAGTCCGCGCGTCAATTTACTGCACGGAATAAGGCAAATTCTACCCGTCCGCTTCGCAGTCCGCATCCAAGATGGTGGGTACACCGGCCTTTAAACGCTTTTTGCACGTTCATTTTCGCTATTTTCTTCTCTGCCGGCTATTATTCTACTGACTAAAGTCGTTAATATTTTGTCGTTGCAGTTGTTCTATTCGTTCTTCAAGTCGTTAGTCGGTAAAGACGTCGTCGTCGAGCTGAAAAATGATCTTAGGTGAGAATAGTTTCGCGTGTTGTTTACTAGGTGGCAGCACCTCCCGGCCGGATAAGTATGTCTATAACTGATGAATTTGTTTTAACATTCAATATTTATTTCATGAAGAAAAGGATTTGGTAAAAGTGCAGATCCGCACCTCTCCGCGTAAACGGTTCAATCAATTACATTAAATATCATTGTTTCAGATTCAAAATGTCATCAGCAATTCATACATTGCCATTGGTTAATTTTAATATATCTTCACTAGAAAGATTTAGCCTGGATGGATACTGTCATTCACTGATTCAGTAGATTGCGTCAATCACGAGAGGTGCGGATCTGCACTTTTACCAAGGATTTCTTCAGGAGGGGGTTCATAAAGAATGTTAATGTTAAACCGCCAACTAAAATCTCTCATGAGGCCTGTACGGCATATTGTTTGGCCAAACATATGATGATATGGTACTATTATGTAGTACTGTCCTTCATTCCTTCAAGAAAAGTAGTTTTTGGTCGCTGAGCAGGGGGTCACGACCCCTGAAACCCCCCTTCTGGATCCGCGCCTGCAATTGTTGCAGAGGGTTGCTGTACAGGGATGGCAACAGTGGAGCCAGTCTTGTTGGAAGCCTTCCTCTGAATTGGAGAGTTGCTGCGATATGGTCGTGTCATCTAGCTAGGTTGTTTCATTCAACCAGTTTTAATATAAAGTCAAAGACAAGAGTCCCTGCACGTGTATGTTTTTGATGATGGGACTTTGTAGAATTTTGAATTATTGCGACACACATCTTGCAATGGCGTTGGACCTGACAAAAATCTTATCTTGTCTTGTTCCTATTTCAGTATATGCGGTACGCTACATTCTGTGGACCAGTATTTGAATATCAAACTCACAGACATCACCGTCACAGATCCGGATAAATACCCTCATATGGTACGTTCTCTCTCTCGAATAAATTAAGAAAAAAAAATGAGAAAGAACATTCGCTAATATTTAAATATCTCGGCCGAATTTTATTTCAGAGATCGGTAAAGAATTGTTTTATTCGCGGATCAGTGGTGCGGTACGTGCAGTTACCGGCCGATGAGTGCGACACACAAATTTTGCAGGACGCGGCCAGAAAAGAAGCGGCGCAAAATAAATCGCGATAGGGACGAAATGAGACTTCGTTTAAAGACATTGCGCCGTGTAATTATATCGAATAATGTATTTTAAATACTAGGCAAGCACTGGAATAGTTGTGTAATGCGGACTTGATTTCAACGTGTTTTCGATTCTTGAAACGTTCGTTTTCAAGATTATTGTGCTTAAGAATAGCATTTCATTATTGTACTGTTTGTAAAAATATTTTCTTTTTTTTTAATGAAATGGAAATACCGTAATAAATGTCTTTTGTAAATATATGTAGACATGCGTTGTTTTTGAAGTGGTTGGGCTAATAACAGGGCGACTGCTTTAACTTGGACTTCAGACTTGCTTTTTCCCTTTTCTCTGGCATGCATGTTGTGTTCCCTAACTTGATCTGCCAAGAATCCAATCAATTCACTCGGTCTATAACAAGTTATCGACTGGAACTATTTGATTTTACACACAATATATCACCAAATTTCCCTGATTTTCAGCTAAATAGCCACTGAATTATGCATCAACTAAAGATTTATAAAGGGAAGTTAGAAGCAGGAAAACGTTGAGGTAGCTGTGAAAACCCTGAAAAATTCCAATCATTTTTCACAAAAAGAAGCTTAAAAAGTGAATGACGTGTGGATGTGATTCTTACTTCAGGCTGCTTACAATGTGTGGGCAATGCTTCCAAAGGCTGTATTTCATCAGGTTGAATGAACTATCTAACAGGATCGGTCTTGGGAAACTAGGAACCAAACATTGCAAGGCAAGATGAACAAAATCACATCACAAGGTTCTGAATCAGAAATACCTTTGGGTACCAGAAGTTTCCCTCTACGCGTTGAAGGGACTAGGGATCTTTCATTTTTGAAAGTCAAATTTAATGCTTCCGTAAAATGAATGATCCAAGGATTGCTAAGAAAGCAAGACACAAAGAAAAACATTACAATAATATATTTTGATATACTACTGTTTATTATAAAAAATCCCAATTCCTATAAATATTTCTATTGAGTCTGTTAATAAAACAGCAGTTTTTACTGTTAGTATTTGTATAGAGTTTAAGACTGATTATAGTGTAGCGTCTCGAGAAGAATAGCACTTGCCACGAAATGTGTCCCATTTCAATAATTCAATCACTTGCATCCTCCAAGCCAAATCAGCATTATAGATCGATATATCAAATAAAAGATATGTATCTTTATAAGACTAAAAGAATAGATCTTTAAAACCTAAATATTAATAGAATTTTCATCTTTAAAAATATACATCATACTTCGCCTGTTTATCACATTTTTAATGCCTGGATGGTAAAATTATCGCTTCTTTTTATAGGTCACAAAACAGATACATATATTTACAACAAATAGTTACTTTCAAAAAAGAAAAACTGATAGACAACACTGAGTATTAAGGCAGAATTGTGCTTAAGGCAGAATTGTGCTTAAGCTTTTAATTCATACTGTACGATATGTGCTGCCCATCATTTAGGAGTGCAGTTTTACAGATTTATCTGAAGAAGATAACATCCACAGATACTTAATGACACAACCAAGTGTTTTACTATGATGAGTTTTTTGCTGCCTTCATGATGTAAACATGTAAAAGAAACCGTTTAACCTTCTCTTCATTTACATTAACGTTATTTGATTTGTTAGAATTCCTCATTTGAAAATTTACATGATTTAGAATAATACAAGCAACAGAAAATCTAAGCTGGTGAATTTCAAAGTTGCACTTTGTACTAAGTTAAGCATTTCAATGCATAATTTTGCTTTGTTTTCAACAATAGATTTTGAGATTCCCAAGCGCATAAACAATTTAATCATCATTTGTCAAAGCAGGTCACTCGAGCTGGTTGATACCTAAGCCTACCAGTAACATTCATCCACCAAACCTGATAATTTCACAACAGTTCAGGGCAGGATTTGACTGACCTTAAATGAAGTGAAATGGTCTATTTACCCTGGCATACTAAATGCATTTTGATGTTATCGTTTTGGTCCGATGATACTAAACTTCAATCAAATTTTCGATAATGTAAACAACAGCATTTTCAACCAATTGTCGCACTCGTTAATAAGCAAATTAGCAAACTGGAAGACTTTACGCATAAAATATATAAAAATAAATAATAATTTACTGCTAAAATATGCGAAACACTGGCTAAATATGGCAGGAACTGAATGAATCTTTATATATATATATATATATACCAATGATTCAAGCAGTCTCAATGAGAAAGATTGGCACGAGATGTTGTTAGTTCTCAACTACCTGTCTAATAAAAGTATGACATTAATCCCTGAAAATGTTGACTGTAGTAACAAGGCACTGTCATATATATTGCATCTGATCTTTTTAATACACAACGATGCTACGCTAAAAAAAAACCGCGTACATTTCTCACACAATTTCGAACATGCATAGATTTGATAATCCTATAATAGTAAGAACGTTCTTCCTAGCAACAAGGCGTCCAGTCGGGTTCGGGGAATCCAGTATATAAACCGTTCCACAACAGAGCGAATATCACTAGTAAACAGTAAACGATCAGAGCTATCCACCAGACGACCTTCTCCCACGGTTTCACTTCTAAATTACGCAGCACCGGAATACCGACCAACAAACCTGAAATTAGAACATTTCCACTATTGATTGTCTCGACCATCAAAGAAAAGACATTATTTAAATTGGTACTAATATCTGAGTGGCGAGTAATTAGGGCTGACTCAACTATGTGGCGTTTAGTGTAATTGCTGGAAGTATAAATAATTTCGGCTTTATCAAAATTAAAATGATGACCAGTGTTCTGGTCACTCAGATATTAGTACCAATTTAAATAATGGCTTTTCTCCACACAATTCCCTTCTTTCTAAGTATATTACTTCATGCCTTGCCAAACATTAATTACTTACTCACTCACCAATTTACTCAATTAACCTGTTCTCCTCTGTATATATACCCGTTTTTAGTCTATACCTCACACCTGACGATGATCTCTAGGGTGAGATCGAAACGTCGTGTTTATCATATATTTTAGATTGTTCGATTAAATAAATTCTTGATTTTAAATTGTTTTAATCTGTAGATAGTGGGTTTTTATCTTTTTATCCGTTCACCGCGTTTGAGTGTGGTTATCGTACTACAACCAAGAGTGATTTTGTCCCAGTGGAACTTACCGGCTAAAGCACCACCGAAATGAGCGGCGAAACCGACGGGATTTCCTTCACCGTTGTACCGCTTCCAGATGGCCAAACCAGTATCAGAACCAGCTACAATTACATTCAGATTTGTACATTACAAGATAGAGTAGAACTCCACCTTAATTCAGACAATTTGGGACCGACGAAATACATCCCATTTATGAGAAATCCGGATTAAACATTATATTTTACATATGTTTACATATAGGATCATATAGGATATCAAAGCTATCTGATCCAAATTAAGCTCGTTCAGCTGTATGATATAGCTAGTATCACGTCACAAATGTTGGACAGAATGAAATGTAAACCTTACCAAGAACGAAGAGTAGAATAAGACGAACCGGCGCGCTAAGCAGAAACTTCACAATTCCGCTCATCCATTCATGCTGCATTTCCTCCCAGTTCTATAAGGTGAAATAATCATCTAAATTCATCGATAGGTTACATTTAACATAGTTACTACAAATTAAATAGAAAGGATGAAAAGCTGTCTCGCACTAGAAAAGGTTTGTCGGAGAATGATTTACTTTTTTCCTGAGTTTTAAGCCTGACTTGCGTCAACCTGTGACGCCTTCACAGACGCAACTGAGAGGAATGGCAATCGCAGCCCAGATAGATTATGTCGACTGCGCTCCGATTCCAAGCAACTGAGCCCGAGTAGTGGGATATGAGATCCACTCAGTCGCTTAGTCTCTCATGTCAGTTACAATCACTGGCAACTTGAATCGACAGCAGATGGTCATCTGATCAACATTTCGAGAATAAATCTACATACTATTGCAAATATATTTAGTATATTTCATACAGCTGCTGAGCTCAGGTTGGTTAGGCTCTAAAAGCAACTGTCGGACTATCGTAGGCCGGAGTAGAACATGGGCAACTACCCGGATACGGCTTGTAAAGAGTTAGTAGGCGTCGCGTTGCTGTCATAAGCATCTTTATGTTGAGTGGACAATTGGGCAACTTGTAGCCTACCGTAGGCCGCTAGACGCCAATAAACCCAGTTGCATCGGTAGGTTTCAAGTTGCAGGTCGACATACATAAGTCAGCTTAATAAGCCAGTTTATCTACCTAAGTTAATTGGGAATGAGTCAGAAAACGAATTGCTGTAGTAGCCCTATTCCGCAGATGACTACCGGTGGTATAAAGATATAGTCGAAACGGCGGAGAAAAATAGATCATTCACTAAAGGAAACATTTACAGATTCTTTTTTTCCTTCCGAGTGTCGGATTTTGTATAATAGATAGAAAACTGATGCTCTGATTAATTGACGATCAATTGAATCATTTACCATGATAACAATCGCGAAATGAGCTCCTACTATTGCGTAACAGCCTCCACTTGCACCACAAAGGTAAACGGACGGATCAGTTACTGATGTTGCCAATGATCCTGCAAGGTAAAAAGAGTCAACAACGTAGGTAAGTTCTGTCAAAGTGCCTGATGTGAAAGTGATTTTCTTTGTAGAACTGACCAGCAATAACCCCTAACGAATAAACAATACCGACTCTCCACCATTTATGAACTAGTTCTAATGGAATTCCTAACATCAGTTGAAATATCAGGTTGAATATCAGATGTGTGTAACTGTAATGAAATAAATACACAACTGCGAGTTGAGGACAGATATGACGATTTTTTGCTTCTTCATCCTCCCTCGGCATGAATTCTAACTTGACAGCATCGCGAGACAAAATGTAGGCCTCATTAGCCCAAGCCTGTAGGTACTAGCGCAGTAAGCCCATCAGAAATCATGTTCTATTCTAGCCCACTTATCGATCCCACAATTTGCCTCAGCGAATACACGGTGTATTATGTGGTGCATATACCTGCACGCTCAAGGCTTATGCAGGGTTTCATGCCATAGCATTGTTTGACGACGCCATCAAGGTTTGAATCCCTGCCAGGAAAGCACGGGGTTCGTTTGTGACGACGTTAATTGTAATCTGCCTCATAAACTTACCCCTGATGAATGAACATATAGGTAAGATATCGCCACGCTTCGTATCTACGATATGGATTGTAAATTAGCGGACTCTTTATCGGAGCTCCCGAAGTTGCAGTCGTCGGGTTCGTATCTTTCTGCAGTATCGCGTACGTCACGAATATTGCCACCTTTCGAAAAATGAAAAGGAAATATTATGAAATTATGGTGTAACATAAATCACCATTTCAGCTCAACTGCTAGAGTATTCAGTGAGGTCACTTTAATTCGATTTTCCTGTTCACTGACTATTCCCTGACATGCACGTTGTTTTCCCTGACTTGATCTACTAAGAATCCCCTCAATTAACACAGTCAAATACGTAAGACATAGACGGAAACTGTTTAATCTTTTTTTTCGAAATATTTATCTCTGAAAAAATTTCCCCGATTTTTACGTTTTTCACAACTTTCTTAGAGAAGCGAAAATTCGCAGACTTTTCCCTGATTTCCAGGTAAATAAATGGCCGCCATACCCTGGTTGTTCTTACCTCGATGATCGATATCAGAATCATAAATAATGGCGGTGGACAGCAAGAATAAGCTTCGACGTAACTGTCGACATCGTCTTCTACTTCTTTACGCGTAACGACGGTACTTACAGCACCTCGTAACAATCGCTGAAACGCTGTTAACTGTCTCGTAGTCAGCACACGATCGTCCCCCGAACCAATCATCTAAATATACAACAATTGCGTGAAGCTGAATTAATGAAAATATTACAGTCCCTTACAGGGGTGCATCAGGATTAGAAATGGGGGGGGGGGGATTCTAAGGCTAATGTTAATCAGCGATATAATAACTTTTTGGGGGGGGGTCTGAAAAATAGAACCTCCAAATGCATTTTCCTGCATTTAACCAGGAGTTACTACTGATTGCAGACACCCTGGAATCCCCTGCCAGTGGATCTGCCCCTGCCAAGACATGATTCCAGGCGAGGAGAAACACACGACCACACATTTTCTACTTCGGTATTCTTGAAGATTACTAATAGGATCATGTCAAAACATTGAAATCAACTACTTGCTCAAGGAAATATTTCGGGTTCATTTTTTGTATTGTGGGTTTTACTGTATTTTCTGCTCTGATCTTTATAGATTTCACATTCTCATCTGGTTTCATACGTGCAATCTTTCTTTTCGTTTTATCGGGCCATTTATTGAATTTGAGTGGGGGATAATATCGCATTGGATGACCCACATAAACATAGTTCGTTGTCATACCGAGATACTTGATTATACCGAAGGAGCTACCGCGGCTATACTCGAGGAGAATTCTTCTAAATCCTGAATCGGGCCCCCGAGGTATAAGGTGATGGAATATCGCCTCGATATTAGTACTAACCAGCCTCATGAATTCATCATACGACAGTCGTCCATCTCGATTGATATCGGCTTTTCGCAGTAATAACTCGAGTCTATCCGGTTGAATATCTTTACGAAGCGCGTCATCTTCGGTAAGACGTTCTCTGAGGGTTTGAAGAGGAATGCCACCATCTTCTTCATACTGTTGACACAACGATAAATGAATAATCATATTATTTCACGGCATTTCGGTTTAGGGTTAAAAATCAGTCAAATCTATTTTCATTAAGAATATGTCTTTTTCAATAAAAATCTGAAATCTTAAAATTCTTTTTGTGAAACCAGTGCTAATTTCTTAAGCGCAACCATAAGATTTCATTAGTTTCAAACTAAAATTGATAAATTTAACATTTTTTTCCCACATCAAAGGTCGAGTAGTCTAGCTTAGAGAAAGAAGGCATTGGAAAGAGTACGTGCTATTCACTAAGATACAAACATATCTCGAATGTATATCGCGCACTCATTTAATCATATTGACACAGAATTTGAAGTGATACAACAAAAATCTTTCGCCAGCAGTACCCTCGTGTATACGTCAGGGCACATTTTTTATCATGGAAAGTACGTATAGATCTATACTTACTTCTTGAAATAGCGGTTTGAACCTCTGTTTTCAATCGACATCCGGCGAAAGGAACATGAAAATATAAAACATGCGAAAACAATTTCGTTATTAGAATCTCTAGAAATGCGGCCTGAAATGAAGTAGTTGAAACGAGTCTGAATAACTGGTCCGAGCCCCTGGACTTAAATCAAATGGTTAATACCAAGGTCCAGTTCCACAGTTCTGAGTTAAGATTTGACTATGAGTTAACTCAATGAAAATGAACTAACTTAAACTCAAGAGTTAACTCTCTAACTAACAACTGTGGAACTGGGTCCAGACTATATGATAGGTTGTATCCAAAAATGTGTATTTTTGCTATTATATGATGTTAGTCAGCGCAAAAATACTGCGTCATCAGGACAAAATGATACCGGTTATTCTTTATAAACTGTAATAAACGCTACAGTAGTCGATTAACCTCTGCGCGCTGTTTGGCTATTCAACTGAGATAACAGCCGCAATTTTAGAAACATTAGCTGTTAATCAATTGGGTAATAATTGGCAGATGATGGCCGTGTAGTAGGCAATAATGTACGTATCATAGTCGCGCTGTAAACAGTACGGGGAAACATAAAACCAACAACGGCAGAGAGAAGACACGAATCCCTGAATGGATCATAAAGAGGGTTTACTACATTCATCAGCCACCTATCCTCATTTGCAAATTCCCGGTTTTCCATGTTATATCATGATAAAATTCCCAGAATGAATTTGCAAGTGAATGCAGAAAATTCCCTGCTTTAAATATTATAGTTTATTCATTTTTTCGAGTGTTTTTCTGGTATTTGCCAACAAAATATGTCAAATTGCCTGAATTTTCCTTGATTTTTTTGATTCCATGAGTTTTTCAGGTTTTCCAGGGCAGTAAACAAACTGTGGCGAAAATCATTATTTGACGTCGTCCTGCATCACCTAATTACCATAGGCCTATGGGTGACATTGTTGATGCATTAATAGGCATATATATCACAATATCAAAAAAATATTCAAAATGTCAATAGACTATTTAGATTTCTTCTTAGTAACAAGGGCAATTAATCTTCTAGGTGTTTTTGGATTTCAATTGCAAATTTTCAAAGTTCAAGACCATATTGAGCAGGGGGAAGCAGGGGAAATATTACTGTTATATTCTAGCCTATACACCTGCCGTTTTCATATCTCTGCCCCCCACCAAAATTCAAATGCTAGGTACAGCCCTGAAGTTGGGTTCAGGTAGCTGATGAGAGGCTACAGATTCAAAATATCCGATAAACAATCTAGATTCATTCTCAGTATCAAGCCTTACTAACTAGGGCAATTTTCTAGGTGTAAGTTGGATTCAGGTAGCCAACGAGAGGCTGTGACCTATTTTTTTAAAGAAGAAAATCATGTATGATCTCCCGCTGTTGATTCTCAATCCAAATCTATTGAATCGAATAACAAAAGCTGTCAAAACGCATAGCGATAACGTCCTATGATTTATCATCAGGTCAAAAGTGAGTGAAAAAGCATATCGCAGGCCTGTATAATATGCCAATATGGTCGATTTTTTTCCTATGCAAACGACATTTAAATATGGGTAGAATAGGAAGGGATTGAAGGAGAATGCTTGAATACATGAGGAATATTGCTAGCAATAAACCTTGCACTCAAATGAACTTATATGACTTACAACAATACACACGTGAGCATTACTGCGTTAATCTCAAAAATTGATTATTAAAAGCAGAGAATGCTGTGTAAAACTGTAGCTATAATAGAATGAAGGTTGTCCTACCAAACTTAAGAACCATCATTATATCATAATAACTCTTTGTCACACTTGATGACAGGGCAAATATTGAATAAGACTACAAACCGCAGTGTCGGGACTGTTTACATTTGGGAACAAGTTTGCGTTATGTATAGATGTTAGCACAAATACTCAAATATACAATAGCCTCTGAACAAGGAAATGAAAAAAAATTGTTACTTCAAAAATTGCAATCATTGATGTTTACCCAGGGACCTCCATTACAGGTAAATAAAACAGCCACGTCACATTCAGGGCAAATACGAAAGAAACCTATTTATTGAAGATGAAAAACTGGACCATGACCATGACAGGTCTTATGAACTATAGTTACAATTAGGCCTTTTTAACACTTTAGCCTATATGCCTCGCAAAAATAGTGTAGAACTTAGAAGGATTAAGGTTAAGATCAGGTAGCCTAAGGCTCAACTATCTTTGTGTTTTGAATATCATTGGAGTTATTAGCGTAAAGCTACTCAGGCTATCTAACACAATAATCAGGCTATTAGATTTGTACTTGAACAAGTCAAAGCCTTTGCCTTGTTGGGCTTTTTTGCAACATGCATGGAGATGCAATTTGACACTTGTCTGTCAACATTAATAAAATAGAAATTAGCATGGTATTAACATGAAAATAAATTTCATCTAAATCGAAACAGAAAAACTCACCCGTTCTATTTCCCTTCGATCGGATTCGAGTTGTTTTCGAGTCGGTTGGAGGGCAATCTGAATCTTTCGACCTCGAGTTCGAGGTAACGTTGCAGTTTTGTCGGACGTTCTGGGCCGGAATCCGGTTTCAACGTGGCTCATGATGGCTCCTTCGTCTCGTGGAGGTGGTCAGTTTAAAATAGGTAAAGGTGACAATATCCCCACAGCTGCAAACTTTCCGCTCCGTTGCTTTTAAGGCGGCAAAAATACGGACGCAAACACCTCTAAACTTATGCTTCCGGGATCGTCCAACCGCGACAACAAATTGCTGCAAACCGTACAGTGCCGCCACCTATCCTATTTTCGATGAACCGTACAGTGCTGCCGTCTAGTAAACAAAGAAACTTTCGGGGATTCCCGCTATGACGTCATATTTACGCCATGTTATTTCCTGGTTCTGCAAGCTGCACTCTTTTCTTGGTGAATTAATATCGATAAATTGCGCAAAATGTCGATGGAAGATCCATTTTTCGTCGTTAAAGAGTAAGTACACGTTTTAAACTACGAATTGAAACACTTGTGTTTCGTGTAGCTATGAAATAATTGCGTTTGAAGACGAGAATTGCCGTCGAAAAACTGTCAAAAAGGATCCAAAATCAATTCAATCAAATATGTCAAATAAAATCAGTCGTTTAATTGAACATTGATGTATTGATTCTGGTTCCAAGCCAGTTGTATTGGATTGGCCTTGTTTATTCAGACACAAGTCATTGAGGAATAGTTCAAGAGCAATTGAAAATTTATTTCCAGGGAGGTGAACAAGGCCCTTAACACGTCGCAGGGTCTTTATCAACGCTGGTGTGAACTGGTGAATGATCCTAATTCCGTGTCTAAAGAAGAATTCGAATGGACGTCCAATGAGTTACGCAATTGTTTACGAAGTATCGATTGGGATCTAGAAGATTTGGACGAAACAATTGATATCCTTTTCCGATCAGAAAAAAATGTTCCCTGCCTAATTACCGCCAAGGTTTGGTTTTAGGACACATCTAAGCTTGGTTTGGTTCTGATCATAAGAATTCTCCAATGTCTAAATGTAGCCAAGGTTTGATTTAAGACCTATCTAAGCTTGGTTTGGTTCTTCTCCGCCTAAATGAGGTCAAGATTCATTTTTAGGACCAATCTAAGCTCAGTTTCATTATAAAACCTACCTTAGGTTAAGGACCTGTTCTACAAAATTACTGTCCCCTTCTTCGCAATGTAGATATAGCTTCACTATGTTTTTAGAGTCATTGGTTTAAACTGGAAGATCCTGTATAGGCAAATAAAACATTCCAATCATTCGTTTGAAGAAATCAATTTCTATTTATGCCTTAACATGAGTTCTACGTATTGTGGAGAAAAATCCGAAGAAGTTTAAAATCGATGAACTTGAATTGGTTGAAAGACGGCAGTTCGTTACCACAGTCAGAAGATCAGTTAATGTAAGTTGTTTCTTAATGATAATGATAATAATAATAATAATAATAATAATAATAATAATTTATTTCCAAATCCATATTAGAATAAGCATTTGGCTTTCAAATGATATTTTTTTAAAAATACAGAACTAGCATATAAAAAGTAGATATAGATACAAGTAAAAGAAAGCAGAATTAGGCGTTTAAGAATAAGCAATAGTAAAAAGGTGAGTTTTTAAGTGAGATTTAAAACTACCCCGGTATCTAAAGGAGTGCTAGAACGAAAATGAGTTGGTAACCTATTCCAAAGATATGGCGCATGGTAAGAGAACGCTCTCTGACCAGCAGATAGAAGTTTTTCTTTTTATTAAACAACTCATTGGGCCACATGAACATAAAGGAATTAGATTTTGATTGCGAAGAGTTGCTTCACATTTTTGCGCATTGAGCACTATTTTAGCTAGTTCACTGGGTGATATTTCCAGTTGGATCCAGGCGCTGTGTTAGTGCAAACATTACACATCTTTCTCTTATTATTTTAACATAAACAGATGTTTCTAATAACCCTATCTATCGAATACTGTCTGACGAAGTAAATGTTAGTAAACAGAATGTCTTAGAATCGATTAAGAAAAGTGTTGTACCTGACGATAATCTTAGACATATGATTACGAAGGTTTTGAAGGTTTTTTGAGATAAAATTCAAGTCATCTTTCTGTATAATGAGTCCTACCGGTATATATAAAAGCAACAAGAGAACTAACTTGAAAGTTTATTGACGCCTTACAAAAATAACCTACTCTCGACAGTGAATAATATAACATGAAATTATATGTTATCAATAAAGTTATCGTGGATTTGAATAATTTGATTGAATTGACCGACAACCAGTCTAGCACCAATATATTGGTGACGTAGTGGACATCCTCTCTGAATGTATCAAATATGAAATAAAAAGAGAAATATCCTTAATGACAAAATAAATGCCAAAATTCACAATTGGATTAGTTATTTTGAAATGCCAATATTGATGAAGTAGTGCACATCGACTCACACCAGAACTCCTTTAATAACAAAAACTAGTTATCAATGTATATAGATATTATTGTAACGATTTTTACGACGTCAAAAATGTTAATTTGAGATAGTTTGAAATATTATGTTGTTTTCAATGTTTGTGTTATGATTTTAATCTCAAGTTATTTCAGTAGCTCTCAGTAGTTTTACACTGTTTTGAACTAGCGAGGTATAAACGAAGCATTTCTATCTTGAGAGAGAGAGACCGAAAGAGAGTTAAGACGGGTGAAGAAGGGTAGAGAGAGAATGAGAGGGAAGTGCAAAGAGATAGGGAGTACCTATTACTTGTAAATACCCTAGAGTTAGCGAGCGAAACACGTCGCGGCGGCGTCGGGCGCTGTGATTTATCCGTCGTTCGACGCTCTCTCTCGTCTCTCTCGTTGATTCGGCGTATATCCCAACGCCGGCGTCTGCCGATGAGGCTAATCCTCATCCCCCTCGGCGGTCGATCGATTTGTCGTATGGTAACACCTTCAAAGAGTAGAGATCTCATTAATCAGACGTCACACGCGATCGGCGTCTTCTACGCGTTTCTATAAAGAACCTGTACACTTGAATCCTTTGAACGCTTACCCTTGTCTCTCTTCACGCTAACGAATGAGAATTTCATCCATTTCTCTATGTGTGTGAGTGCGTGCGTCACGCGATGATTGAGTGGGCCTGACTGCTTTATTACGTAGCTCGCTGGATAGAAATCGAAAAAGCGACGATAAATTTTCTGAAAAATATCTTTAGTTTGTTTAGTAGTCGGTAGAAATCTATCTACAGTAAATCACCCCTAACTATGACTTTTGACTAACTCGGTAAAAATGAAGTTATTTTCTCCTTTCCTATCGTTATTTTATGATCCTTAACTGCGACAGGGTCGCCACTGTCCTCGTAAACCTGGAAAACTCAGACATGGAATTTGGAGAATTTTATAAGTTTTACCCAAAACTCGGCTCCTGTTATTGGCTATGCGTTTATTTGGTGATTCAATGAACATGATTGAATTGTAACATTTTAAACCTAGAAATTTCTCCGATTCACTCAGCGAATTTTGTGTTATAACGCAGAAAAATCGTGGAATTTTTAAATTGACGGAAAGTGGCGCCACTCGGTCCGGCTAATTTAGCCCGGCCAAGTGGACGTTTACTGCATTTTCAAGAAGGCTGAATGATATTTGGTGAAAGAATATTTTTGCGAATTTTCCCAAGAAGCCAATGCTGACTTTTTTGAACGTGCATTGTTACTCCCTATATTGCAGCTAAGTAAGTTAACGCGGAACCGCGACTGGGAGATATTCTCGAGATTCTGATTGATTCCGATTTTATCGACCGACAAACGTCGCCGTGGTATCGTGTCATCGTTCTTCCTGTCTAGCTCTAAATTCGGCGTTGTTTTTCACGCGATGCTCCGTCCGTCCTAATGGAATACGAAACCGTACACGAATCTGAGTAGATGTAAACATGAAATCATAAATACCGACGACAAAAAGAAACAAGTGCATTTCCACCATATTCGTTAGGGTTGTTTTTTATCTTCTATTCTATTCATTTATTATAGTGACGTATGCGATAATATGATATGGCCATATTACCTAAACCTGCACTCAACCCAAAGGCGGACTTACAAGTCACTCGATACATAAAACAAAAATCACGCGGTATATGCCGATGACAGTTCTTTTTAGGGTATAATACAGAAATACAAAAATTTACGGAATTTTCTACGAGATATTTACATTCATGAATATGTGTGTTTGGTGTGGTTCTCGTAATTCACGGTCGCCTGAACTTTTCTTCTTACCTCTACTTATCATCATTATTCAGGGAATGCGAGAGCACATGTCTAGTCCGAAAAAGAAGAATATCAACGAAAACGGCCACCGGAGACAGGTAAGCTTAAATCCCTTTTATACGGTGTCGTAATGATGAGAAGGAGTTGAAAACTCGTAGTTTGAGAATATAGGTTTTGCACTGAAAACGGAATGATATCTCGTTTCTCATTTGAGCTCATTTCATGCTGAGCTTGATAGTTGGCCCAGCCCGCCGCCAGTTGCTCAAAACTTTGTCAGAGTTAACCAGTGGATAGTTGGCATAGTGATAATCAAAAGTTCGTTGTTACGATGGTATTTAATCACCGGTTATCGGTTATCGATAACCAACTTTTGAGCAACCGGGTCCTGCTGCCTGTCTACCTGTACATTGCTGTTTTAGAATCATGACCAAGCTAACAATAACCGGCAGCTATATAGAAATGAACTGATTACAAATTTTATTGCGGTTTACAAAATCATGGGCCTCTCTGGGATTTTTTTGGGGGGAGTTCGTTTTTCGGAAATTTAGCGAACTGGTTTTATCTCTCAAGAGACGCAATGTTTAACCTGCGTTGTAAATAATCGCTGCGGGGCGGGGTTTCGTGACGTCAATTTTACACGAAGAATCGATAAATTCTGATTTATTATCAACTGTTGGTTTTTCCAGCCGTCGTACGACGACGAGGAAATCGGGAATTCTTTCTCTAATGAGCCGCGGTCATTAATAGAAAGTGCCGTTTCATCTTGTTATCGAGATCGTCTCGACGATCGCCGCAGCCGCAGCAGACGGTATTTCCTGTCTTCGTTGATTACCCCCGGGGCGCACGCGACAATTTCTTTAAATCATTTGTCTTGTTATTCTTTCTATACGCGTGGCCTTCGTGGAAGCCCTCGCCGCAAGCCAATTATTATGGCAAGAAAGCATCTATGAATTATTTCGATAATGTTATCTAGAAAACGAGTCCCTATGTGACTCCTTAATTCCTTTAAAAAAAATTCCTTGAAGACGGAAAATGCTTTTGAAGGACCTCGAAACACCTCTCTCTAATTTGAACAATATGCCTAAAACTCCTTCAATATTGAGAAATAGGCAATTAGAAATGTCTCTACCGTAGTTGCACAGAAATCGATTCCCCAAATCGATTACAGTTTGGACCAAGATTTTTTTTACCCAATTAGGCGTTTACCGAATTAGAAACAGTTTAGGTACTGGTGGTGTGAAGTAAAGAATAAAAATATGCTTACAAACCCATCGAATTAACAGTTTACTGAGATAAACAGAACCGATTTTGGAGTTGTCTACTGTAATTGGGACATGAAAGTGATGCAGACACTTGCTCGATATTCCCATTATAGCTCCTTAGAAAAACTCCTTATATCCAGGATTGACCGACCCGTAGAGACCCTGGAAAGGATTGAGAAATTTTGCTCCTTCTGCGGAATAAGATAAGACAGTAATCTCTGGCCAGATTTATCATGTAGGTTGAGTCTTATCCATGTGGGATAAGTCTTATCCGTAAAGATTTTCTCTAGATCCATCATGCACAATGGCGGCTTACGACAACTGTCTCATTGTTTGTTCGGCATACGCGGAGTGCGCTCGTGACTGTCTTAGTAAATATTGGAATATATGTCTTTTCGATTCTCTCGGCTGGCTCTATCCAGGAAAGCTTTCAGGGAAAGAGAGAGAGAGAGAGTGAGTGAATTTAGCGACGGACTAACGGTCACACGAAGGCAGACGCCAAAACACGATTGATTTACGCCGCTTTGAACGAATTATTCCCTGAAATAACATTGCACTCTAGCAGTACAGATTAATTCAGTGTCAAGCATCCAATATTCCCCAGTTAGTGGCTTGTACATTCAGTCAATAATTGCAAGCCGTTTCATGGATAAGCAAAATTAACGTCTTATACGGTTGGCAATGAATACATTCAAATTGCCAATAAAATTTCTTACACGCCGCCTGTTGTAAAGATGAGGCTAAAGAAATTGATACCTTGTTTCTTCTTTCTTTTGAGCTTAAAAGTTGATCCAGCCGGCCGCCTATCTACCCTGTACATAACTTTTTTTAAAATCATGATCAGGCCAGCCACAACCCGGTCATGATCAGGCCAGCCACAACCCGGCTGCTATAGAAATGAACTGACTACAAATTTCCTCGCAGTTTACAAAAGTGACCCGCCCGATTAGGAGAAACAAAAGGTATCACTTTTTTTGCCTTATAATCATAATGTTTTTTTGGCATTTCCTGGCAGAAAATTGATTAGCCCTTTACAACGCTGACAAATTCTGGTTGGCTAAAAATGTTTCCGTGGTCAGGTCGATATCTGACACGACTGTCGGTTGGCGTATCGCGAGTTGAATCTGATTTTTACGACGATACCCATAGTGCACAATGATTTTCTGTCGATAACAATAACACCCGGTATAATTCTTCCCGTTCTCGTCTCTCTCAAGCAATGATTCGATTTCAATTTGCAGGCGAATGGACCGAGTCGACCTCAGGACAAGTATACGCGACTCGATAATGAGATTGAGCGTGCCAATGACAAATACATCACCGACACACAACAACAACAGCAGGTACGGTACGCAAGCAGACTGAGCTCTTGAATAAAATCCATTAATTCACCGGTTTCGTTAAAGGCATTCAAATAGAGAAGGCTCGTTGTTCGCAGCTGGGAAAATGGAAGCAGCGAACGTAAAAGGGCTTCGAAAATGGAATGATGTGGTAGTCAAAAAACAAATCATTCTTTATATTTCGAGCCTCGATAATGTCTTAGATGCTATAGAAAATTAAGCCTGTTTTCAAAATTTCGAAGAAAGCCTGGTATTCCAGTGCGTTGTAAATTTGGATCAACGGCGCCTTAATGAAACCTGAAATGTCTTAATAAACTGCATGTAGTAGCTTTAGATTACGCTCGAATTGTTGTCTCGCTGCATTTCCCATTTCGTACCATCTCGTAGTAGAATTCTAGTATCTATTAGGTACATGTACACGCCATCATCTTTATTACGTACACAAGCAGTTAAATACGACTCCTTAATATGCGTCTCAATCAACTTACCCTGTCAGATGCGCTTTGAATAATTATTTTGACGTCCTATTTGTGACACATTTGCGCGAGCCGTCTGCTTATTAATCGGGATCGGGATTCCCGTGTTCTAACCGCACACGACAGCTCAGTTGTCGATTACGTAAACCCATGAATTTCGTTATAGTCGCTCGGAGACATCTCTTCAACGTCTTAAATCATTACGCATCCCTCCGTCGATAAAAAGACAGGGTCCCTACAATTCATTGAATCCTTGAAAACTCCTTGATTTTTAAATATATTTTTCAAGGTCCTTGAAAATCCTTTAATTTTGAGAAATATCCATAAACTCCTTGAAACTCCTTAAATTCTGGGGAAAGTCCTATTAAAAATTTTCAAAAGGTCCTTTTCAGAAGACAGTGTATTCTATTATTCTTCATTGTGTGACTTGCGAGTGAAAGTTGTTTCACTTTGAGATTTAAAACATTTAAACATGTAAAACCAAAACGGCACACACAACAACTGATCAAAATTTGAGAAAAACATGGATTTTGTTTTTGAATTTTCGACTTTTTTTCCTTATGACCGCGAAAACCTCCTTGAATTTTGAAAATTACTCCTTGAAAAGTCCTTGAATTCTGGATACCAGGAATTGTAGGAACCTTGAAAGAGGTTTATACGTAATTTTTCTACGTTCGATTATTTTTCTGTAGATGATGATGAATCACCAGGATGAACATCTAAACATGATCGGCACCAGTGTGACCGTGTTAAAAGATATGAGCCATCGAATAGGAGGTGAACTAGACGAACAGGCTGTGTAAGTTTATTCGAAACTCGTCAATTTTGTTGGATGCAACATTTGTCAAATTCAGCTTTCAGGGAAAGTGAGTGGCTTGTACATTCAGTCAATAATTGCAAGCCGTTTCATGGATAATTATTCGAAACTCGTCAATTTTGTTGGATGCAACATTTGTCAAATTTGTCAGATTAGGTAGTCCTAGAAAATATTTTCCTCCCATTTTTCTGACTATATCCTGTAGTGCAGTTGAATATGGCCTGGATTCACCCCTGCTCGTGAATGTTGATGATCTTGGAATAGCTGAAATTTCGTCAGTATTTGACCTGATATATATATATATATCAATTGTTAATTACCCAATACTTAAGCAGTTAATTGATCGTGATTGATCGTCAAATCAGAGGCGAAGTAATTTGATCAACTCGAAAGCCATTAATTCTAGGGTCTGGAGTCTCAGAAATCGCACCGGTAGTTGAATATGATATATTTGCGTTGTAGGATGTTGGATGACTTTTCGACGGAAATGGATCACACCGAATCGAGGCTCGATCAAACGATGAAAAAAATGGCCAAAGTTTTACATATGTCCAATGGTAAGTGGACAATCGAGAACCCTTAAGAATTTTAAGATAAATGCTAGGCTGGTTTTGATAGAATGCAGATCATCCAAAACCGAGCTGCTAGGATGGTGTAACCCTAACCCAGTCATGTGAACGAATTACACCAGTTTTGGCTTCCCTTCACTGGCTACCAGTGCAACAACGAATCAAATTAGAAATTCTCCTTCTTGTGTTTAAGTGTCTAAACAACCTGGCTTCTTGTTACTTACAGGATTTGATAGTTCCATATAAAAAACCAGGACCCAGTTCCACAGTTCAGAGTTAAGATTTGACTCGGGAGTTAATTCTTTGAAAATGAACTAACTTCAACTCAAGAGTTTACACTTACTCATGACTGTGGAATTGGCCCCTGAACATTTTCTAAATGAAGCAGGCGCTATACAAATTTACAGATGATCATTATTATTATCGAAGTTGTATTTTTACTATTTACGTTTCTTTTCTTCGTTTTTACAGATCGACGGCAGTGGATAGCCATCGCTGTACTAGTTGTCATCCTTATTATAGTCCTCGTGCTGTTCTTTGTGTTATGATTCTGTCCAAAACACGTCTTCGCTACTTCCGAAATTCACGAGCTGTACAGGGCACAAATTTTTTATCCCGGGATTTAGAGAGAGAGAGGAGGAGAGGGGAGGGCAGCTGCTTTTCTTATACTTTTATCGACGATGTCTCAACTTGTGATGGCTCTCTGCGTAAAATTTCGGTTTATGCATTCATAATGCTGATCGCGATTTTCGGCAGCTTTTGGATAAACGGATGGCAGCCAAAATGTCTGCGTAAAAAAAATGCAATAAATTTAACCGGTTTTACGGATTGCAAGTAGTCAGAAGTATAAGGAAAATTGATGAGAAAGTTTTAACTGCGAAAAGCAATTTGCCAGGTTCATTACTGAAAATTTTGGGCTACTCTTTTATCGGTAGAAAATAATGTTTTGAAACAACGCAGAGGTCTAGAAAAGAATGAAAAGTAATTTCCGAAAGTCTGTGATACTTTCCATGAAAAGGCTTGTCAAAGGCATGGTTCTTGAGCCGTGTATAGATTAGTGGTTAATACCTGTGAAATGTTTTATATTGTAAATATATGTGTAAATGTACGTGTAAAAAATTGTGTAAATATTGTGAATATATCGAGTAATGTCATTTAGTATAGTCAATAAGAATCACTTTCTAGAAGCGGCGTCTGATTTCGAAAAATTGCTTCTCTTCAAACCAAAAATCTTGGATGAAATTTCGCACCTGTTTACTTCATTCAGCTATTACTTCATAAAATATGAACATATTTATTTTTCATCTATTCATATTTAATTTCCGTTGCAGTTCATGCGAATTCGTAATTAGCGACCTAATCGTCGAGATGTAATATCGTCTCGGATGAATCCTCAATGAGGATAGTCATTCCAGGTTCTTTCGCTAATCGGGTATTAGCTCAGATTGGAGGGTTAATTGTTTTTAGCCCGGTTGCTCAAGTGCAATGAAATCACTCATGTGTGAAGATTGTAACTGCTGGTAAGTGATTAATGATAGATTGTGATAGGTTATTCGACTTTTCGACGAGACATAATAATGCATGTATGAGCTAATTGTAGCGATGATTGCTGTGCACAGCCCCGTGAGCGATTTGCGCTCGGCGGCCATCTTTAATGATTTGGCGGGTGTTCGAAATGAATTTAGTGGAAATAAAATAAGCCTTAAGTAGAGGTTTTCAGAATCATTGTTAAAACGATCATAGTCCATTCTAGCAGGGTTCAGCTGTAGAAAGTCTGTTATTTTAGCTTGTAAGGTCTATATGAAGATTGGTGGTACGTGTTTATATTGTCAGTATATTTATTTATATAGTGTATGTGTATACGTATGTATCCGTATTTAAGCCGTCGAACATTGATTTTAATAATCCGTAACTTATGTCAAGGTTTATGGTTAATCACGAAAAGGACTTAGTTAGTTAAAAAGCATAGGAAATTCAGATAAACCATACCCTTTGGTAATTAAATGCTCTTTTTGCCGTTTTATTTATTACATTCCATTATTGTCAATCGCTTTTGAAATAATTCATACACGTTGCGAGTATTCAAGTTCATCGATATTTGTAGATAAGTATTCCTTCCTTGACTGAGGCCAGTGGTGCTGTGTCAAACATAACCCGAATTGTAGAACTTGATCGGATTTTTCCGGTTTGGTGTCAATATGATAAAACAAAGAGATATGACTGTAACTAACATTTATATGATATAAAGTGTTCGAGTGTATAGTACAAGACTGAAGACACTGTCTCATAATAATCAACCTAAATGGGTTTAAAAAACTGAGCCGATTTTGGCTATTTTCATTTGAAATAAGAATCAAAACTAGGTTCGTTGTAATCTGGAATCTAAAATCTTGACATTTACTTATCAACTCTTGAAGTACACTTAACACTTGATAAAATGATCCTTTGATCAATTCAGCAAACGAATTGCTCCGTTTACCAGCGCTATCAGAAAATGATACTTAAACGCTTAATAAAACGCCTCATTTTCCTGGCCAACGTTGTTGCCTTTCTTTAGATATATGTATGCCGAACTCACGTCATACCTTTTAGACTAAAAAGCCGATTTTCTTACTGCCTGACAAAACTTATTGTACGCAAATACAGGTATTTTTATTGAAAATTCTTTTAAGAAGATTACGTTATTTTGTTGCCATCCAAATGGTGTCCGATATTTGTTGTTAATAATGCAAATAAATGAAGAAACATGATGTATTATCTTTAAGCATAGTTTTTATTGTATTTATCGGGTTTTCTTTACGTATAGATAGATATCTGCTTATTTATATATCGAGGTCGTCATCGGGATCGTCTTCATCAAAATCGTCTACTTCGTCGGGCTGATAGAAGATTTTACCATCACCCACTGATCGATGTAACGTGACTTCTTGTCTGAAATTCAAAGAATCAAACAGTAAGATAACATAATCCGTAGGGTGGAAAAAGTCAGTTGAAAACCTGTTCGAAGTTTACACTTACATTTTGGTATCGTGCATGTACGGTAATTTCACTTGACTTCGAGCAGTCTTTTCATTTTCAGTCAGCTTTAGATTAAAAGTCAAATTAGCCATTGGATCGGTTGGCTTCGCCTGAAATTGATAGAAACATCCATAGATTCAATTCATTTTGCATAAAATTCACACGTCTGTGACAAGGAGTCAATTGCTCAAAAGTTGGTTAGTCGAGTTAACCAGTGGATAGTTGACATACCGGTAGTGACAATTGAAAGTTTGTCCTTACAATGGTATCTATCTGCTGATTATCTTAAAACCTTGGAGCAGTCTGATTACTCCAAGCTTAAACTAACTTTGAGCAACTGGCCTCTGGGGTATACTGGTCCATACTTACACTTTTTAAATTAGCAACATCGACTGTATTTTTAATTGCAGCTATACTTTCTTCAGTTGCGATGCCAATTATTTCATTTACTTCACTAATACTAAAGTGTTCAATCTGAAAGAGTCAAAATGGGTTGTGACGATTTAGTAACCCGACCAAACTATATACATGACCTGCTCTGACCAATCACAGGGCTTAGCTTACTCAACTTACTGTTTTAATTACTTTTCCGGAAAGTTTTTTCAACGTCGTATGACAGCAGTGAGTATGGGATGGCCAGGGAGATGGTCGAATTCGAAAAACGGTTGAGAATACGTGATCGACAGCGTTGATTGTTGCGTCGTCGTGTAAATCGTGCATCAAAGCTAAAACACGACATTCATCGATACCTGCAATTAAACAATTAAACTTCAGAGTATGCGTTTAATGAAAAGCCTCAATACAAGACACAATTGAATAAATATCCCTCAGTTGTGTAGAAAACCATTTTGACTCAATTCTTTGAGCTGTTTTCAAAACTTATGGATGTTAAGACTCGATTCTATGGCAGATGTGGTTTTCTTCCATTGAATCATAGACAGTCACACTTGACAGTGGAAACCAACAAATCAAAATGTTCTGTAGATCAAAGTTTGTTGAATGTGGCACCAGAGACAAAATACATTCATTTCCAGTATGATAATGGGGGTCACTTGCTGAAAAGTTGGTTAGAATTAACCAGTGGATAGTTGACCTAGTGGCAATAAAAGTTAATTGTTACTTAGGTATTTATCCGATCCACTGGTTACCTTTGATCAACTTTTAAGCAAGACCCTGAAATTCAACTAGCCACTATTGACCTGGGACCTGGTTTGGTTCCGATTGATAATTACCCGAGTGAAATTTATTGTGAGACAAATTATGGATAGTTCGACAAGTGAAAGCGACAGGTCGATTCAGCAACAACATCTCGAGGCAATCGAATACGATAACTACGTGTTTTTCACACGGCGACGAATGATGATTATCTCTGAGAAATGTTTCTAAGTTCGTATTCACGTTCCGACCGCCGGTTCCTTCCCATCCGAGCGGATCTTTGGTGAAGTCGTGAAAGGTTATTCTATAAAGAAAGATTATTTATCGAAAGTGATTACAGTGTAATTATCTTCTTTTAAAGAAAATGAAAATCTAATTCTGTCCATTCGGAGCGCGATGCCTACTTATTTAACTTGTCGCATCTAGATGTTAAATGCTGCTTAGTCGAATTTTCATAGCATAACACATGAATTCTGTCGATTCTGTTAAAGAGAAACATACGAAAATAGAATGCAAAATTATATATCATTAGCACATGAGATGTGCCACTCTCTCAAATACCTGTCATTATCAGCAAGTCTCCGTACGCAGGCTCCGAGAAAATCTCTACCGTTCTGGTCAAGTGAATCTGAAAATTTAATGAAATTCGAAGTCTTATATGTATGATGATTTTTGGGCTCATATTACTTATCATTCATTAATGCCGGCATGCAGAATCCAAGAAGTGACTGATTGGCTGACTGGGTCGACAGACTTTTAAGTTTTTTGACATACTACAATCAATCATGATACATTACTGATCAGTTTAAGCCTTTATCGCTGCAACATAATTCTGACAAAAACAAAAAAATTATTACCATGCAATATAGAGGACTTCCAGTGCTCTTTTAGGTCGATAATTCTTTCCATGACTTTTCGCAGAAGGAAAGCGAGGAAGCTTTTCAAAATGTGCCGAATAAAATTTAATTTGAATTCATTGTAGCCAGATTCAGAAAACGCGGAACGGGACTATGTGGTTGCATCCCCATCCGTAATTTAGCAATAACCAATTCAATTAAATCCACTGTGGAGCTAAAAATCACGTTTCCTATTAAAAAATCCGCATTTAACTACAAAATGAGACCTTTAACAGATGAAGAAACTCGAAATTTTTTCGAAAAATTATCAAAATAGTAAGATATTTTTATTTTCATTCATTTTCTGTCGCGTTTTTGGTATTCACCAATAGTGAATAGTACATCGAAACACGTGTGTGGGAAATGCAATATTTGCACTAATTACAGAAATAAACCGTTTCATGATTTCATTTTTCAGCATCGGTGAAAACATCAAATTGCTAATCGATCGCGAGGATGGAACTTACTGCTTCAGATTTCACAAAGAGCGTGTTTTCTATGTCAGGTAAAAAGATTTCGAAAAGCTTAAAATTCGGATTAATGTACCTGACCATTGTGGGCATTTTTCAAGCTCCTGCTATCATGTGTTGATCAATTGCGCTTATAGATGACACCAGATTTATATTTAAGATTTAGATTTAACTTAGTTTCAATTATTTTACTTCATTTAATTCAGGCTCTATTTTAAGATTTTTCTGCGGATTTTACTCGGAGTAGTTAGTACATTAATCATTGTCTTTTGATGTATATATTTCAGTGAGTTTATTTTGAAGAAAGCCGCACATGTCGCACGAGAGGAGTTGCTCAGTTTCGGAACATGTTTTGGAAAATTCACGAAAACCGGAAACTTCAGACTTCACATTACCGCATTAGATTTCCTAGCCCCATATGCCAAGGTTAGTCAACAAGAAAATCAATTTATTCCAAAATGAAAACCTTGAATTTATTGCTTAATTATTTTTCTTTGCGGTCAATATTTCCGATTAGGCTAAAAAAATGATACCTTGTTTCTCCTAACCGGCAGTAAAATTTGTAATCAGTTCATTTCTATAACTACCAAGTCTGGTATAGTTGGCTTGATTTGAGAAAAATAATGTACAGGGTAGATAGGCAGCTGGCTGGGTCAACTATTGATCTAAGCAGGAATTAAGCTCAGCATAAATAGGAAACAAGATATCAACTTTTTTTTTGCTTTAGCTTAATTTTACTTAACTTAATCGGGTACATTTACTATTTTCAATATGTTGTGCTTTTTCAACTATTGGTATTTTATTGTTACAGTTCAAAATCTGGGTAAAACCGAGCGCAGAGCAGCAATTCCTGTACGGTCACCACATCATGAAATCAGGACTGGGAAGAATTACAGAAAATACTCCTCAATATCAAGGCCTTGTCGTTTATTCTATGAATGATATTCCTTTGGTAAGACCTCCTCCAGCACTTCGTTTTCGATTTCCGGAATGTAGATTTTTTTCTACTCGTTTCATTATAAAATCATTATTTATATTTGCCGATGATTTTCAGGGTTTCGGTGTAGCGGCTAAATCGACGCAAGAATGCCGACATACTGACCCGATGACGATAGTCGCCTTTCACCAAGCGGACATAGGCGAATATTTGCGAAGCGAAGAAACGATAGTGTGAAAATTTGAAAATAAGAATAAAATTTTTGTAAATATTGTTTTTAGAAAATTGGGTGAAATTATTTATTTTTTGGTGGATTTTGACATTTCTGACATTGACACTGGGATTCTTTCCTGCTGGAGTTTGTTTTGACATTTTCTGAAAAAGCGGAATGAATCTAAATCTCTTAATGATCTGGTGTGGCTACAGTTTAGAGTCAAATATATGATAAGTTGAATGAAATGCCCCGACCTCCTGCCTACTGATAAGGACACGTTGCACGGGTAACATGTAACACCGTCCGGTGGCGCCCTCACACCTGCCGAGCAAAGATGGCCGCGTCCGCAAAGCCGACGATGAATGCAGAAATTCAGCGACTATCTTTGCACAATTTCAGACACGTAGCTCTACACGGTTACATCGGCCCGTTCGTTATTATATACTGTACATGGTTCTATTTATGGTGTTTTGTTTACGGGGTATTCGACTACCAGGAGGCCGGTTTAATATCGCTAGCTATTATCGGCCTGGTGCAAATTTTGGTGTCACTGTTTTGTTTCTGGTTCGTGGAATTTCGAGTGCTGCTGTCGTGTTCTAGGGTCAGTCATTGAACATTTGAAATCATTCCTTCTCCATCGTTTTAAATTCGAGAGAATTAGATTTTAATATATCAAAACATAAAAGAAAAAGAAGGCCAGAGGTTGAAAAAAGATGTCAATCTTATTTCAATTTCCATTTCAATTTAAGACATATGGATATGTCGTCTGTGTACTCAATCTCACTGTTCTTTAAATTTACAGGTCAAAAATCCCTCTGAAGCCACATTTGTTAAAGTTGTACCCACCCCTAATAATGGATACACAGAACTGGTTCCTCTGCACCATGACAAGGTTAGACTTTTTCAGTCCAATAATACGCAAAAAATCTATTTCACTTTGAATTCATTTCGAGTAACCTAAAAAAGCGTTTTCTCTTTTTTCAGACTCCTGATGGCAAAACGGAGAAATTGTGGTTCACATTCCAAAAGTCGAAATATCTTTACGACTCCGAAGAGAAAAAACGCTTTGAGCCGGTTTCGTTTCCGATTAATTTATCCGTTCATGAGTATATGAATTGTAAGGGATATGGGGAAGATTCTGAAGTCGAAGCCGCTGAAAGAAAATATGGGAACAATAGGTTCGTAAAACCCTCTCTCGGAAAACCAGAAACCTGTAGGGTAACTGTGTTAGAATCATATTTTGTTTCTAACTGCAGTTTAGGTCACCTTTCCGTAAAGTTAGGTAAATAAGCATTAGGGAACATAAACTGTAGTCGCTCCATAATCGATGCATTTCATTAAATTGAATTGTTTTCTGAAACACGAAATAATTCAATCTAGTTGCTGATGAATTATAAGTTTGCCTTGTTGGATGAATGAACTATAGACTGTAAACTTAAACCAGGAGGTTCAACCGATTCACTTACTTATCTTAAGCCCCTGTGTTTGCCAAGACCTCCCCAAAGAGTTAGAAAAATTACCGTGATAATTGATATGAATGTTTTTCAGTATGGTGTTAGATCTGCCGAAGTTCGGCGAGCTGTTTCTGGAGCGGGCTACGGCGCCGTTTTTCGTGTTTCAAGTGTTCTGCGTCGGTCTGTGGTGTTTAGACGAATACTGGTATTACAGCGTGTTCACGTTGTTCATGTTGATCGCGTTCGAGGCGACTCTCGTGCAGCAACAAATGAGAAACATGTCGGAAATACGAAAAATGGGAAATAAACCGTACATGTTGCAGGTATTTCTATTTCTAGTTTCGTAGTGAATCCGGTCGAGGGACTTTTCCGATTGGGATCATTCATTTATTACGTGCGCATAAAATTTAAATTTTTCAACCCCCCTCCCCCTCTGTGCGCAAAATCGGCCATTTTGTCATACACATTAAGCATTACAGTACGCAATTGCACTGACCCCTCCCCCTCCCCAAATGCGTACGTAATAAATGAATGACCCCATTCAATCATTGCAGTTTTCGATACCTTCCATCAGCGAGGCGTATTCCCTGCTACCAGTTCAATAGAACACAGGGTTAGAGACGCATCGAAATCAATAACAAAATTCATCCTTCAAAATAATAGATACATTTTATATTAAGTCACTTAAGCCTCATCAGGTATAATAAATGAAGAAATAAACTACGCACATATGGGCATAAAAGTCGGTTGACTCTCTACTAAAAGAAAACAGGGTTCTTAGTCCTACTCCTTGATACCTTGAAAACTCTAAAAGAAATATATTCAAGGACCTAAAACCCGATCTTAATTTGCACAAAATTCCTGAGATCAGTTCGCCTGACACGAGCTACCTGTTATCACGTTTATTGATTTATAACACTGCTCTTCAACCGAACTCCTCGAGACTTCTGAGATTTCGAGATTCTCCTAAGAATTGATGATAACTTTGAAAATGATTATTAATTGTGTGAGAATCTATACGATATATGTATATATTTTAGGTTTATAGAAATCGTAAGTGGCGCGGCATCATGAGCGATCAGCTCTTACCTGGAGATATAGTTTCTATAGGTCAGTTGAATCGATTATAGGCGTATTGAATTAACTGTTTGAAGTGTCGATGATAATGTGTGTTTTCGTACGATCGTACAGGACGGTCTCAGGATGAGAAACTTGTTCCGTGTGATATGCTGCTGCTGAGAGGTCCGTGTATCGTCGATGAGTCGATGTTAACGGGAGAATCTGTTCCCGTCATGAAGGTGCGTACTTTAAACCAGGCTTATGCCCGTACTAAACTTCATTATTATTACACTAAACATATTAAATAAAAAGCAGCTTATTTCAATAAGTTCCTAAAATGCTGAACATAAAATTTAATGCACTGATAGGAAATCCTCGTCTAGAGACTGGAGCAAACAATAGGGTGTGCCCCAAAATAAAATGATAAAAAATTACCATACATGAACCATGGTTTCAACAGTACAGGGAAATTTAGAAAAACTTCTTGGGGATTTTGAAATAGTATTCCCAGTTTGGAAATATTTGGGAAATTTTTTTCTCCTATCATGGAAATGTTTGGGTAATTCAGTTGGGGATGAATTGGGGATTCATTTGCTATATAGATTTCATGTATTGCATTTGCCAAGGGCAACTTTCTTCAGCAATTTTTCATGAAAATCACCTTTATCAACGAGTCACCAATAAAAAATGTTGATTGTAGTATGATGGTATCCTATCTTATTTGTAAGATGGTGTCTGTCCATTTTCCATTTGGGAAAATAAAAGAATCATCAATGAAATACTTATACTTATGATTATTTAACAGGAAGCTTTGGAAACTCTGAAGCCGAATCACGTGCTCGATATGGAAGTTGATTCTAAGTTGCACGTTCTCTGCGGTGGCACAAAAATCGTTCAACATTCACCTCCTAGTAAAACAGGCCCGGGACTTAAATGTAAGTATGTGAACCACAGAAATGTGAACCATTTCTAATCCGTATATTATCGGAAGACAGGCTTTTTACAGATCGGGGGAAAATCCAGGAATTACGGGTTTATTTTTTTCCCTGCGGGTAAAATCAGGGAATTCTGGCTCTTCCTGAATATCAGGAAAAAGTCAGGAAATTTTTAGTTGCGATGTGTTGTTGTACTTGGTGGTGATGTGTGGCTAAAAAGAACCTCTTATAAAGAAACAGCCCCTCTGAAGATAACTTAAAATCTAATATCTAATTCGGGAATCTTTGGTCAAGGGTCAGGGGAACAATGGGGGAAATACAAGGAATTTTGGATTCCCTGATCTGTAAGATCCGTGAAAAGCAATTCGCAATTATTTTGATTCAAGTCGATTGAATTCGATAATGATTCCGATCGTTTTAATTTTCAGCTCATGATAACGGCTGTATCGCGTATGTACTGAAGACCGGGTTCAACACGGCTCAAGGTCGTCTGCTACGAACGATTTTATACGGCGTGAAACGAGTCACGGCGAACAACATCGAAACTTTCATGTTCATTTTGTTTCTGCTATTCTTTGCGATCGCGGCTGCTGCCTACGTCTGGATCAAAGGTTTGTTATTGGTTCACGGGCTTCCGTGAGACCCTTTATTCTCGTACCGTCTGTCTTTCAGCTACTTAGCTTCATTAATAGTAGGTCGATCTTGATTAAACTTTAGTACAATGTTAGTACAGGGGTCTTGTTGTGCAGTGCAAAGAACACGCCCTGTACGCCGTATTATAGCATCTTGTATTCATATTGTCGTGTATTTCTCTTGAATTTTAGGCACAGAAGATCCAACGAGAAACCGATACAAACTGTTCTTAGAATGTACGTTGATTTTGACGTCAGTTGTACCACCCGAATTACCTATTGAACTGTCACTCGCCGTCAACACATCACTACTCGCACTTACTAAACTTCGTGAGTATCTAACTGTCTAGACTTTTTGACATGGTCTGATTACGAGTGCTAGAAAATCGTCACGCAAAAATGGGTTTTCAAGGCGCGTGCATCTTGTTTGTCCCTGTAGCAATCGATCAAGTTTGATTCATGAATTAACGCTTTCACTGCTGGTATTTTTAAGTCACTTTTTTAGTGTAACTTGTAAAATTTTTCCATAAAAACTATGCAACCTTGAAGTTAAGTTTGCATCTTTACTACCGATAGAATTCTATCAATATCCGCTAGCTAGAGACACTTCCTAGTGAATTTCATTCAGGTCCCGACTATTTTGGTAGCGGCAGTTTGGGGTAAAATTACACTCCCGACCGTCTCTGGAGCGGCGCGTATAGGGTTAAATATAATCATTTGTACTATCCTATTTCAGACATATTTTGTACGGAACCGTTCCGTATTCCGTTCGCCGGGAAAATCGATATTTGTTGCTTCGATAAAACCGGAACGTTAACCAGTGATTGTCTGGTCGTCGAAGGAGTGGCTGGCATCAAGTATGTGGAAGTATATTTTTCTAATCGAAGACATGAATTAAAATAAGAAAAAAAAATATAATTCGTTAACATTTTTTTCTCATTGTGTTTTCACATTATTCTAGTGGAAAGGAGGAAATAGCCCCTGTTAGTGAAGCGCCTTTAGAAACGGCGCAGGTGTTGGCTACTTGCCATGCTCTAGTTCAGCTGGATGACGATATGGTTGGAGATCCGCTGGAGAAAGCGACCCTGAGCGCCGTCGAGTGGACGTTAACTAAAGGTAACCAGTGATCGCGTATTTCGGTCATCATCTCGGAGAAATTCTCGATCGATTTTCGTGTAAATCCCGATTTTTCGTGACAGGCGAAGCCGTCGTGCCGAGGAGGATGAAAACCCATCCGTTGAAGATATTCCAGCGATTTCATTTCGCCAGCTCGTTAAAACGTATGTCGGTCGTCGCCGGTTACACCCCGGCCGGATCTCCCGAGACCGATTACGTCGCTACGGTCAAAGGCGCTCCGGAAACTTTGCGTTCGATGGTAAGTCTACGTTTCAAACTCATTATTTTGACAATGATTGTTTCGAAGGCGCAGTCAAAACTTAAGTAGGTCATCATCGGATAAGTCTACCAAATCAATCCACTGAAAATAAGTCATCATTCGGATAAGTTGTCAACATAATGTTCATGGCAGCATGCAACGATGACTTACGCGATTTAGGCCGCATGACTTACTTCATCTACTAGTTCAGTAAATTGTTTAAAAGGAAAGCCTGTATTTTGTATTGTGTACAGTTCTCTGATGTGCCGAAGAACTACGATGATATCTATCTGACATTAGCTCGGCGTGGAGCCCGTGTGCTAGCTCTAGGATATAAAAAACTCGGCCATCTATCCCATCACGAGGTAATTTTGTTTTAACTATAGATAATTGCGTTTTTGTGCTTCAATATTGATTCTTTGAAAGAAATCTGATTTCCTAATATTCCTATATACATGTGCTTAATTAAGATATTTCATCTGCTGTCAACATTTTAGTTGACATTTTAGTTGAATTTAAGAATCGTTGCAAACCCCCCCGAGGCTTTTTAGCTAAATTGGTTGTAAATTATGTTTTCAGTTGCGAGAAATAAGCCGAGACAATGTGGAGTGTAATTTAAAATTCGCCGGATTTGTTATTATCTCTTGTCCGTTTAAATTGGATTCAAAATCAGTAATCAAAGAAGTTCAATACTCGTCACATCATGTAAGTATCCGCATTCACATCTCCCAAATGATTGACCATTACCGGTATATTTTGTCAATATTTTCATTATTTGGAAATTATTTCAGGTTGTGATGATCACCGGGGACAGTCCTTTAACGGCTTGTCATGTCGCCAAAGAGTTGAAATTCACGAAGAAGCCGCACACCCTAATTCTGACACCGCAAAATAAAATCAGTAAGTTTGACATTTATTTCAAATTCATTTATTCTCATTATCAAAAGTTTCATTCAAATGATTCTTGACGGGTCTTCAATGAGTGTGTCGGACTGTACATAATGTCCCCATTCAGTTTACTGTACATAGAGTCTCCATTGAGTGGGTCGAACTGTACATAGAGTCTCCATTGAGTGGGTCGGACTGCACACAGATTCTCCATTCAGTCGGTCAGAATGCAGATAGACTCTTCATTGAGTGTGTCGGACTGTACATTATGTCTCCATTGAGTGGATCGGACTGTACATAGATTCTCCATTGAGTCGGTCAGAATGCAGATAGACTCTTCATTGAGTGGGTCGGACTGTACATAGACTCTCCATTGAGTCGGTCAGACTGTACATAGACTCTCCATTGAGTGGGTCGGACTGTACATAGACTCTTCATTGAGTGGGTCAGACTGTACATAGAGTCTCCATTGAGTGGGTCGGATTGTACATAGAGTCTCCATTGAGTGGGTCCGACTGTACATCTGTTTCTATCTGGACTTTTTTTCTATATATGAGGATATTCCGGCAAGGACAGACCTGGCCAAAGTCGAGCAACACCAACAACCACTTGCCAAAATTAAAACTGAACATTTTGGTGCATTTTATCTTACATACATAGTGATAGTTGGTTGACCTTGACACAACGGTGACTAGTAAACACATGGGGCAAAAATATAAGTACACACAAACTTGACAGACACTCTTGACAGAAGAAAACAAACCTCAAAGCTGTTGACATTGCCCCCGAATGGTGGTGGGCAGGCTGATTCAAATGCTGTTCAGAGTTTTCTAATCTGTCAACCTACCAATCAAAATATAGTTGTGAAAAATATTTTGGGTTGGTTGTCTAATGCTAATGGCATATTTTGATCAACACAGTTTGATAATCGTTCACAGCGATGAATCCATTAGATTCACCTGCAGATTAAACCTTTCACTTAGTTTCCAACGGTACATGGCATTTACTGATAATAACGTCAGGGTGGGTGGGGTGTATATTGATATATTATACTAAACTGGTGAAATAGAACAATAGCTGCTGATCGTACTTTATTTACCAGACATGAAAATGCGTTTAGTCCACATAAATTCGTGTATTTAACCATTAAACAGGTCAGGTTAAACTTCTAGGAACTGGAGTCTAGCCTGTATGTATGTCATCTCGTCAGACATGACCTGGTGTGCACTACATCATAAGGTCTGCTTGTACCTTGCATCTTTCAATAGTACATTCATTCTAGTAGTGTTAATCGATGGTGACTGACATAGTTTAAAGTACCGTACTCTTCACTACGCCTATATATATATATATCAGATTACGCGTATAACTGGTGTTCTTATGACTCAAGAGTACTCCTAGTAATTAACTTATTTACATATTGATAAAGTCATTGTTCATCGTTAAGGATTTGTGAATAGCATGTACCTTAATAATAGTTCGCACAGCACAGTGTATTCATATAGTGTAGCGCATGATATCTCGGGGAACTGATGTTAGTGCGTTCTTCAGTGGATCGAAACCAGACGTCGTTTCCCAGGAAATTATAAATAGGTCGGGCGATCCTATGATTCTCGGTTATTCGGCTATTCTCGGTTAATGAGCTGGTGAACTTTGCTGTTCGCCGGTTATTGAACCGTTCTGCGCAGTTCTAGCGCAAGTCGACCTCAATCCACTCAGCGCTAGTGTAGAGAAGTCGATTGCTGCGCTTGTGCGGTGCTATTGTGTCAACATTATTTATCCAGATGGTTCAGTTCGGGCATTATCGGTTCAATAAAGGGAATCTATATCTGTACAGCGTTTGATATCGGGCTTCCCCGAGTGCTTTGTCATACGCTGAATATAAATTGGTGGGAGTAGTCAGTCAGTCCAGATATCATACAGTACTGTAGTATTATCAAAGGATATACTTAGCCTGATAAAAAAACATTGAACAAAATGCATAATGTATAGTATTCTTAGGATTCCTGAAACTAGGCGGTTTCGTTATCTATCAAAAGAAGTAAAGTTAGTGGAAAATATAGAATCTATTTCTTTTTTCAAAATTCACGATTACAGATTTAGAAAAAATCTTACGATTTTTGGCAAACCATCTGTGAAACCATCTGTGTTCAAGCTTACAGATTTTAAACTAATCCGCTTAGCCTAAATATTCTGTTTATAAACGCCATTCCACAATTGATACCTGGGGTGATCGGATTTCATGTGTGTGTGTGTTGCGTTGTCAGAAATGAAACTCCAATAATGGAAAAATAAATCAAGGCCAGTTCGTTCTATTACCTGCGAGAGCTATTAATAACCGAGTAAAGACACCCTAGATTTACGGAGAAGATGCCAAGGGTATCTATCGACTGACTTGACACGGTTGCATTATTGATACACACTAGAGCTATGAATCACACCTAAATATGTGCAAAACGTATTGACTGACCTCATTGATGCACATATAAACATCATTTTTTGCCCTAAGCCTTAACATCATTATTGCCCTAAGCCTTAAAATCATTTTTGCCCTAAGCCCAAAAGGTTTAATGCCATATTCAGCAAGAAAACTTAACTCAAATGTTTATTGATGCCTTGAAAAATAACGCATATATAAAATAAATGATATGATATTATCTATATTATGATATTAAGGATCAATGAAGTATTGGATTTGAATGTATCGACAATTGACCTTGATTGACCGGCAACCAGTCTCGCCCCGATATATTGATAACGTAGTGCACATCGTCTCAAAAATAATTATTAGAATTTATCAAAAATTAGTTAAGAGTTATGAAATGTATCTAATTACAAAATGAACGCCAAAATTCGCAAATGTAATTGTTACTTTGAAAGGCCAATATTGATGATGTAGTGCACATGGACTCACACAGTGTCGTGAAAGGTTCGATTCGACCAGAGGGGACAGATCCGAGAGAAAGAAGCAACACGTCTGGTTACTACGAAACCTTGGAAGTGACTGATTTTATTTCACATAGATGGAGAATAAACATAAACAAGATGTCATCCACAGTAAATATATAAACACAAACCAGATGAGCGGCTTAGTAACCGAACTTTCGAAACACTCCCGGCGGCGGGAAGAAAAGATAGGATGTATAATCAATTAGGAATACCTATGAGGTTAATAAGCCTACGTAAAAAATGAGAAATTAATCAATTTCCAATTTCATATCAGAATCACTAAATCTTCGATACATCAAGTTTGCATTACTCTTAATCTTCATTTAACACAAAACTGAGATTGCTTTGACATTAAACATTGACATTAAGCTTTGACGTTAAACTTTGACATTGCGTTGTGTCTCAACTAAAATATAGGTGTATACATGATAACTAGGATATTGTATAGCATTATTATGAGATAACAGATTACAATATTGATTGACGTATTCTTGAAATTAAAAACATGTGAATATCAGATATAAAAAGAACATTTACTCCGATATATATTCAGGTATATAATAGAAAGGAAATTACATAGTATTTCAACATTGATACAATTTGTGCTTGAATGTATACATACATGATTTTCACTGTTAAGATTCAACTTACATTTCAATTAACATTAAATTTTACATATATACTATGGTGATCGTCATTTACACATTTTAATAATTGAAAAACATAGAAGAACATGTTCTTAACATTATAAATCTTCAAAAATGAAATTAACTCATATTAAGAAACATTATGAACATAAGTTTGAATTATACTCTGATTAGGCTGAACCTGTGCATTAGTCGACCAGTTTGTCACACCAGTTTTTTATTTTATTTCTAGCGTTCAATGCTGCATTTCGTTTTATTTTCATTGGGGGTTGAATATTACTAATTAGAGGCGATGATTCATCATTCATTTTCTCACCACTATCAGAATTGATTTCTAAGGGGTATAATTTCTTAAGAGGTCTATTCGTAATTCCGTTTTTAGTACGAATTACCGCGGATCTCACAAGACCGTCGTTGCCCTTGTTCAGACCTTCAATGATAGCGAGTTGCCAAAAGATTCTCTTTTTTGAGTCATCATGAACGATCACTATATCGCCTATTTTGACATGATTTTCCGTAATGCCACCCCGCTTTAGCGTCTGACAGTGGTTTTCCCTTAAGGTTGGCAAATATTCATTTCGCCACCGTATCCAGTAATCTTGGAAAAGACTGTCTAAGTATTTCATGCGTTTCTTCGCGTCGGAGAAACCGATGGGCGGTAAGTTAAAATTCGGATCAATTAGTTCGTTTTCTTCAACTACCGGTTGAGGTAACAGAGTAATCATTCTCCCACAAATTAAATGTGATGGAGTTAAGGGAATGATCTCATTGTCATCATTTGTCATGTACGTTAAGGGACGATCGTTTATTGTAGCCTCTATTTCAGTAATTAGAGTCGACAATTCGTCCAAGGTAATACACGCTCGACCAACTACTTTTTTCAAAGTGTTTTTCGTTATACCGACTAATCTTTCATAAAATCCGCCAAACCATGGCGCGCGTTTCGGTATAAATGTCCAAGTGACAAGTTTGTTAGACAGAAAGTTTCTGACTTTTGTTGATTTGAATATTTCTTTGATATCGTTTTCTGCAGACAAAAATGTTGAACCATTATCAGAGATCAATTGACTTGGCAACGACCTCCTGCTGGCAAATCTGCGAAATGCTCTCATAAAGGAAGCAGGCGTCAGATCAGTGACTATTTCCAGATGTATTGCCCTGGAAACGGCGCATGTAAATAGACATATGTATGCCTTGTTCTGTTTTGAGTGTTTCGTGCGATGATATAAATGGCCAGTGAAATCAACGCCTGTGATGGTGAAGGGTGGAGCTTCTTTTAGTCTACAGGCAGGTAACGGAGGCGTGATTGGCGCACGATATGATTTACCATCATGTCTAATGCAAACTGAGCATTTTCTAATAATTGGGCTAACTATTTGCCTAATTCTTGGTATCCAATATGATTGACGTATGTAACACAAAGTTGATTGTAACCCACTGTGTAGAACCATTTTATGGGCGTCACTAATTACTAATTTTGTGTATGGGTGCTTCGATGGCAATAATATTGGGTACTTAGCGTTGTAGTTAAGATTCGCGTTTTGAAAACGACCGCCACATCTAATTAAACCCTCTTTATCAGTGAATAGGTTTAATTGTTTAGTCAATTGGGTACCTCGTCCCCCTTTCTGAATACATTTAATTTCATTTGAAAATTCGTCATCTTGCAAAGAGCGAACCCACGTAGTACGAGCCAAACGTATTTCTGGCACGGTAATATGATTATGTCTAGGTTGACATGTCTTCTTCATAATAGAAATAAAGCGTAGTACACATGCTGTGACTCGAAGTAATTTATTCAGCGAATTGAATTGCTCGACATCTATTACTTTTTGTATTCCAGACGGTTCTGATGGAGTTGCGGTAGTTGATAGAACTGAGATAGAATTAGTACTAGCTAATTCTGCACACTGTTGAGAGTGCGATTCAGAATTATTTACTGAACAATATAGTGCAGTTGAATTATTCAATCGATCAATTGGCCAATCGCCATTAGGCAGCCAAGTTGGTCCAAACCACCATAATCTACTATTATCCAAGTCTTGGGTATTGATGCCCCGAGTCAAGAGATCAGCAGGGTTGTCCTTTGTAGGACAATAATTGATTATGTCAAATTTGACAGACCGAATTTCACGGACTCTGTTTTCGACGAATGTGGGTAATTTCTTCTCACTCCGAATCCAATGTATTGTGATCTGACTATCGGACCAAAGAACACATTTTGTTAAACTTAAATTTGACTTGTCGAATGCATCACGGATAAATTTCGCGAGCCGTGCAGCGATCAGTGCTGCCAATAATTCAAGTCTAGGGATAGTAACCTCTTTTAATGGTTTAACCCGTGATTTTGCCATAATGATTGAAGTCGATTTGTCAGTTTTCAGATAAGCTACAGCCCCATAAGCATTGGGACTGGCATCAGCAAAAATGTGTAGTTCACATTCACTAGTCGGTTGACCAAAATATGGTCTTTGTATAGCTGTATGTTGACAGGCGTATAACTGCTGATGTATTTCAAACCAGAGTGATGATAATTCATCAGATAAGGGTTCATCCCAAGTTTGTTTAGATTGCCACAATTTCTGGATAAACATTTTAGCTTGAATATGCACAGGCGAGAGGAGACCAAGGGGGTCAAATAGTGACGCTGTTACGCTCACAACTTCCCGCTTAGATACCACAGACTGAGTGCACATAGCTGGGTCTTTTATGGCCTTTGAAAACTGAAGAGTATCACTAATCGTATCCCATTGTAACCCTACGACATTGACGATTTCATTATTCTCACCCATTGCCTGTTGTTTTATCAACGATCTTAGATCTGGGTCGTTTGTAGCCCATGATCTCAAAATAAATCCACCCCTGCTCATAGTATTCGTGGCTTCTTCAAAATATTCAATTGCTTTTTTAGCGTTATGAGAGCCGCTGAGAACGTTATCGACGTATATGTTTGATTGCATATCGATTGAGATTTCTGTATTTTCGGACTGTAGATGCGTTTTCACTACAGAATTTAAGATGAATGGTGAGCTAGTGGACCCGAAAAGTACTGATTTGAAACGATAGACCTTGAAGGGACTATCGGGATCCGTAGGATCTGATAGCCATAGAAATTTTGTGAAATTTCTATCGTTTTCACCGAGTTTTACATTTAAAAATGCCTTTTCAATATCACTTGTAAATGCGACGTTATTCGTGCGAAAGCGGATTAATATCTGCACAAGATCATTTATTAATGAAGGACCGCTTTCGAGACAGTCGTTCAAACTAGGATTATCCCCTTGTTTACAACTACAATCATAAACAATTCTAATCGGTGTTGTGATTGATTCCTTTTTAACCGAGTGGTGGGGTATGTAATGGCCCTGGCTCTTGTCATCATTTTCTACTATCTCAATAAATTCGCGTGAAAGTTGCTCTGCTATTATCGCATTATATGTCTGCCTCAGTTCTGGAGACAAGCGTTTAACCATAGATCTAGTTCTAGCGGTACAAATATCAAAATTGGTAGGGAGCGGTGGATAATCTTCTTTCCAAGGTAAATTCGCTATATATTTACCACTGGTATCGCGTTTAAGGTAATTGTCTCGATACGTTTCAAAATTCATTGTTTCAGATTTAATCGTTTCCTTGATGCCAATTACTTCAAGATCCCAGTAGTTAGATAATTTTGAGAATTCATCGTTTGAATGTATAGTATTCAAAAGACAGGTAGTATGGAGTACCGATGTATTCGCATTCAAATTGATGGGTCCTGATAGAAGGAACCCGAGTTTGGAACTGACAGCTGTCGGGCCAGCTCCTCTAACCACTTCATTCTCTACGATCGACCAGTAATAATCAGCACCGATTAATAGATTAATTTCACAATTGCTGGTGTTGACGTACGGTGCTAATGGTAAATTTCGAAGGTACGGGTGATTTGTCACAGCAAGTTTTACATTGTTCTGAATTGGTGGACATATTTCCGGTACAACTAATGCACGTAAACCAATTTCGCCTTTACGCGTACGAAGTTTTAAATCTATACTCCGTAGAGTACGTGCCCCAGGTGAATTGTCACCAAAGGTGGAAATATTTACATCTTGCTTTTCAAATTTGTCCAATCGGACACCTAATTCATTTACCGACTTTTTAGTGATGAATGAGCACTGCGCTCCTTCGTCAAACAAGATATTTACCGTGGTCGAATTCGAACCATAATTTATTTGACCAATAGCCGATTTCAAGAGAACAGGACTTGAAGTTGGAGCTATATTGACATGAATATTTTTTGATTCAATATGCGTATCAGTATATCGATCTATATGAATAGCAGTGTGGTGTTTGCCTTTGCAAACCTTACAACGATATTTCGATTGGCAAGCTGTTACCATGTGATTGCCAAAACAGTTATAACACTTACGATTTGCCTTTATGATGTCTTGTCGCTTTTTTGGGTTAACGATTATATCGCATGAGAACGCCGTATGTGGACCCTTGCAGAACGCGCAACTGTTGTTTTTCGAGGCCGGATTTTTCCTCGTTTTAGTGCTTATATGAAGAGCGGATAATTTTTCATTATCGAAGTTGACGCAGCTCGCTCCTGCCTGTGTAGCTTGTATTTCCTTTCGGATCGCGTCGCGTAGTTCTTTAAGTGTCCAGGCGCGGTCTCCGTGCTCCCGTGAAATTTGTGTTTTGACGGGACTCGGTAGCTTATCGAAGACTACCGGAACGAGTATGTCACCGAACGCATCTTCCGATTTCCCGAGCGCGCGCAATCCTCGAATATATGTTTCCAAAGAATCGTAAAATTCGCGTAGACTCTCGTGATCCTGCGGTGGCTGCAAATCTAATAAAGCTCTGATGTACGCGTTCACGATCTTGTGAGGTTGACCGTATCTTTCTACTAAGATCGTCAGAGCTTCTTTGTAGTTAGCGCTAGTTATTTGCAGACCTTCTATGGTACGCGCTGCTTCGTCAGTGAGTTGTGCGACTAAATATTGAAACTTCTGGATATCGTCCAAATGCGGATCGCTATCGACGGCTGAGATGAAATTATCGTAGAAAGTAGACCATTTCAAAATGTCACCATCGAAATTTGGGAGAGCCAATTTTGGTAGATTGACTTTTTTACTGCCGGTTGAGGTAGTACTGCTTCGATTGATGGTACTTACAGATTCGTTTAGCGATTGTGGTTTTGGTATCTTCGCTAGTAGATTATCCAAGTTCAGTTTGAATCGACCGAGTTTGATTTGTATCTCAGTGAGATAATCATCTGATTCAACTATAGTGTTAGTTAACTCGGTTTCATCAGCGATTTCATCCATTAATTGTTGGTCTAATTGTCGTAAATATTCGAATTTTGTGAACAGCGCGTCGATTAAAGTGGAGAACGGTTGAACAGTTTCCAGAGTTCTTGAACTTTCATCGACGAGTAGAATCTCTGCTAGTTTTTCTTCCGTTTTTCCGAAAATCTTCGTCATTTGGCCCCGTTGGGCCCTTCTGATTGCCGTTAGCCTTCCTTCTGACCCCATCCTGGTCACGGCACCAAAATGTCGTGAAAGGTTCGATTCGACCAGAGGGGACAGATCCGAGAGAAAGAAGCAACACGTCTGGTTACTACGAAACCTTGGAAGTGACTGATTTTATTTCACATAGATGGAGAATAAACATAAACAAGATGTCATCCACAGTAAATATATAAACACAAACCAGATGAGCGGCTTAGTAACCGAACTTTCGAAACACACAGAACCGCTAGGTATCAATGTATATAAACCTTGTTGTAACAGTTTTTATGGTATAAAAGAAATTGATTTGAAACCTTCAGACAAAATATGATTTTAAGAGATTTCACTTTTTCGATGATTGACTTAGGTTCCGATTGGCACTGGCAGTCGATTGACGACACAATCATCCAACCATTGGTGCCGCCTCAAGGATATAAACCGTTGATAAAAGAATATGATTTATGCCTGACTGGTGAGGTAAGGTTTCACCATCGCCGGGAGCTGATCATTTAAATCGGGTCAAACCCGATTGATTGAAACCGAATTTTCATGCCGGGTTTAATGTTTTCGTCTTGAAAATATTTCCAGGGATTATCCGTCCTTACTGCGAATGAACCGAAGTTTTTAAAGCAGATTTTAGCTCACGTTCAAGTATTCGCCCGAGTTGCCCCGAAACAGAAGGTAATTACTGATCATCGAAACTCATTGAAATAACTAGAATAACAGTTGTAAGGAATGTTTGTTTGGATTGATCGTTTTTTTGGGGCCTTTTTATTGTGTAGGAATACGTGATTACATCGTTGAAAGATCTCGGTTATATAACGTTGATGTGCGGAGATGGAACGAATGATGTTGGAGCGTTGAAACATGCCCATGTTGGTGAGTATTAGAACCCTTATACCGTGGAACCTTTTTATAACGAACTCGGATACAACGATTCATCGGATATAACAAATATAGAATTTTATCTTGAGTAAGAAAATTTAATCTATTTCATACTGGATATAATGAACTATCGGTTATAACGAACAGAATTGCTGATCCTGAGAAGTTTGCTGTGACGAGGTTCCACTGTACCACTGTTGAAAATTCGAACAGTAACAATGAGACACTGCCTTCATAGACTGGTATTAACTTTAACCAAGGGGTTAACTCAATTAAGAACAAATTAAGTTAGCCTCTGGGTTAAGTTAATACCAGTCTGTAAAACTAGGCCTGGGTACTAGCAGATCAGGGAAAATCAGATTTATTTTTTCCGACATAGAAAATCTATTCTCTTTTTAAAAATCAGGGAAAAGTGAGGAAAGTAGAATTTTTGGTGTTGTTCTTGCTGGTGACGAGTGGCATAAGGAACCTCTCGCAGAGGATATTTCATAATTCAATCAGGGAACTTTTGGTCAAGGGTCGGGGGAAATTGGGACAAATATCGGGGAATTTTTGTAAGAACCATAAAAACCAATTTGGAAATGGATATATTTGAGTGGATACAAATTTCTATTCAAGGCGTCGCGTTGCTCGCAAACGCTCCGGAGCGACTGGAAAAAAAGAAGAAAGAATCGACGAAAGAGAAAGATGGAATGCAGCACGAAAACAACAGCTATCAATCGCCAGCTCCGCCGATGAATGATTTCAAATCATTTTCAAAAGGCAAACAAAGCAGAGCCGCGAAATCACGGGCTGTAGCTCGAGGGGATAACCTTGCTCCCGCTCAGGTTTGTAAACTTTTGGCTTTCTATTTTGATTGTCTAGATTTATAGCCACAATCACACACAGATGATTTGGCGCTGGTCAAATTGGCCGGGACCAGAACCGTGACAAGTTTGATCCGTGCCTAATAAGAGAGCGCATTCACACGTGAACCACTCGCTTGTCACTAAATAGTTTATCAAAATAATGCTGTGGCAAGTGAGGTGAGTCACTTTCAGAAATCATTAGCAGCCACACGAATAATTTGACCCGTGGTTTTATTTGGCATGGGCCGTGTCGAGTCACCTTTGGCACCAGTCAAAAACGCTCTTGTGATAACAGCTTCTTTGGTGGTTTATTATGTGAGAAATCGGTTTATTACAGAAAAAGTTGGCGACTTTATTGAAAGAAATGGAAGAGGAAGAGAAAGCTCAAGTGGTGAGATTGGGTGACGCGAGCATAGCTTCACCTTTTACATCGAAACTATCGACACCTCAGTGTAGTAAGTATTTCACTACATACATCCCGGTAGAGAGTCAAATGATTTATGGAACTACAGTAGACGACGGCAGTAATTGAATACTTCATTGTCGATTGATTTAGTATATTTTCTTCGCTGATACCAATTCAACCTCATCATTTGAGAGATGTTACAGGGTGCCTACGACCCTGTGATTCCTCGAAAACTCCTTCTAAACGGAAAATGCTTTGGAGGTGCTTGAAACGACTTTGATTCGAGCAAAACTCCTTTAAATCTCCTTCAATTTTGAGAAAAAGGCAATTAGAAATTTTTATCTAGTTTATAGTTGTACGGTAGACTATGCCTAAATCGGTACAGTTGGGATTTATTTTTCCCAATTAGGCCATTACAAAATTAGAAACCTAGTTCAGTAAGACTTAAGGATGAAAATTTGCTACAGTAATCAGGATATGAAAGTGATGCAGACGCTTCCTTGAAATTTGAAATTTTCTCCTCTAAAACTCCTTATACCCAGGAATGACTGATCTGTAGGGACCCCGTGTTAACATATGTACATACTGGCATATATAAGAAGAAAAATGTTTTGAATGTTTGAAAAACATTACTAAATAAAGTTTTTAATTGTTGCCATCCTACTGTGCATTTTTAGTTCACTGCATCATGATTGATTCACTCTAACAATGATCAGATCCTCATTGAATTAATTCTTTATTTCAGTTCTGCATATAATAAAACAAGGCCGCTGTACGTTGGTCACAACGCTGCAGATGTTTAAAATATTAGCATTGAACGCTTTGATTTTGGCATACAGTCAAAGCGTGTTGTACTTAAACGGTGTCAAATTCTCCGACACTCAGGCTACGATGCAGGGTCTTCTGTTAGCTGGATGTTTCCTATTCATATCCAGGTCGAAGGTAAATTTCGGCTGCTGCTGCATCAATCAACATAGAATAAGCGATATCTATGATTTAATGAGCAAAACCCACAGTTGATGATAGAGTTTATTTTGACTTAACCTCATCAAGACAATCGTTAAGATAAAGATAAGACTGGAACAGAGTTATAGGCTGGGGGTAATAATACCAAATTTGGAGCGCATAAGAACTAGACTAGTTAGGCATGGATACCTGCGCTATATGAATGACACTAATTATTATCATTATTACTATTAAGACAAATATATACGTAAAGAAGGATTATGTTGCAGATGTGTTCATACCTAATAATTTGTTTTTAGGCGTAAGTTAGTTATTTTAGTAAAAACTTCAAAAATGTCAAAATAAATTGCAAAAATGATCAACTGTCAGTTTTTCTCACGAACTCTGAAATACTGACATTGACGTCAGTTTACCCGTCAATGTGTATGATGAGGTTTCCGTACTTTTCTCGTTTCAGCCGTTGAAATCATTGTCGAGAGAAAGACCGTTACCGAATATATTCAATTTCTATACAGTAGTCACAGTTTTAATACAATTCGCTGTACATTTTAGTAGTATAGTTTATCTGTTTCAAGAAACTGGTAAACGACTTCCTCCGAGGTAAGCCGCTCTTAATTCTGAAGTCGATCGTTCCGGGATTTTATGTGCAGCATTTGTCTCTACGTACTATGTTTCTTTCTTTCAGGAAGGAAAAATTTGTAGATTTAGAATCTAAATTTGAGCCGAACCTATTGAACTCGGTAGTATACCTAATTTCGATGACGATGCAAGTTTCGACATTTGCTGTAAATTACAGGGTTCGTATTCGTATCAATATCTCATATCTCGTACTGTAGAATCCGCTTAATTCGGATCATTTGGTACGAACAAAATTCATCCGGTTTAAAAGTCTATTTTCTTGTATGTTAATGAACAAATGGACTGCAAATATTCTCCGGATTAAGCCGATCTGGATTGAGCGGGTTTTACTGCATCAAGAAAATTCAACCGGTTTATGGGAAATCGGGATTCAAAGTCATTTTCTTGTAAATTACCGGTAATGAACAAATGGATTGTAGAGATTGTCCGGATTAGACCAAAATCCAGATTAAGCCGGATTAAGCGGATTTAACTGTACTAATGTACATTCTTTTTGCGCTGTTGAATCATGTGTTGAATGGAATCCGATCGTTTAACTTTTTTTAGGGTCATCCGTTTATGGAAAGTTTAACCGAAAATAAACCGCTTTTGTACAGCCTTCTATGTTCTGGCAGCGCTGTGATAGCTTTGGCTAGTGGATTCATTCCGGAATTAGCTCAACAGTTCGAAATCGTCGAGTTACCAACTGATGTAAGTAATTGTGCGCTTTTTAAGAACAAATGAGTGAAAGCCGGATTCTAAATCTTCGGCGATGCAGCCTTAATAGCTTAATTTTCTTTTTACCGTAATTCAAGCCAGTGTTTGTAGCGACTTAGACGAAATCTAAAAATCGCTTACCTATGGAAATATTTAGGATAGGCCCTAATTAATGCCTACCTTCCTAGTAAAATCCTGAAATTGTTGAAACGATCACTTTTCGGACTAAACATTCGTCACATGAAATTTCTACTGACAAATTTTATCGCATTCTGTTGTGTCATTATGTGCGATTTCAACTGGGCATTGCACTTGCCTTCTGTCTTTGGATTCGGGGAAAAGTTCAGTCTGTTTTACTTTGAAAAGTGCTGCCTTTTGCCTCTGTCAGTCCGACCTTCTGCGTATTTTGAAATGAAAAATCTAAAAGATTTCACATCTTATTTTCAGTTCCGAAATACCGTGCTGCTGGTTATGGTCGGAGATTTGATGCTGGCTTACGTAGTCGATAGAATATTATTGTTTCTATGCGGCGTAGGGCGCGTTCGCTCATAGGAGAATTATCATCTCGCAGCGCACCTGTGAATATATTTATTAATAACTTTTATTTATAACTTCTTTCAAAGAATCGTCGTTTAACCAGTATTTAACTATACAATACATATACACATTGAAATATATAAAACTGATGGGTTATTGAAAGTGCTATGCTACCTTGTGTATCAGAAGTGCGAGTAGCGAAATACGTTTGGTTTGGAAGTTTCTAGATCCTCTGAAGCAGATGTATGAAGTATTTTATTGACAAGATTTATTCCAACAACTTAGATTGATTATAGGAATTATTTGATTATCATATTTCGATGATAAAACTAGAAAATATTGAAATTCGGGATACAATTGATTTTAGGTGGGGATCCAAGGGGTTATTATCTGTATTGCCTAGTATGGAATATGGATGAGATTATGCGGTTCATTCTTATTGACTGATAGCCTCCCAGAGCCCTGTAGCCCTTTTGTTTGGCTTCATGCCTTTGGCATTTTGGGAAGGATACTGGGAGTGCCAATTGTAAAGTGCCCTCAGTTCAATACCGTCTAGCCCTGACCCTGATTCGTCTGTGGATTATAAGGTTTCAATCGTCGCGGAAATACAATATTGAATTGAATTTCATGAAAAATGGACTCTATTGGTAACGGATTAGTAGATTTTAGGTTAGAGAATACAGTTCATGTGGTAGAGCTAAACATTTTTGAACCAACCTTGATCACGGCTGAATTAACCTCTCCGGTTAGAACAGATATGAAATCAAAAAGTAAAGAATAATTCTCTAGTTAGTTACTGGTTACTAAACATTATTTGCATTTATGACAACACAGAATTAATCTAACAAAATGAATATGTTGTACATGTATATACAATGAACTTGTAGATAATATTTTTTCCTAAGACTCAGTTATTTTTGATTGAGAAAAACTTCAATATCTAAACACTGCATAGCCTGGATAAGATTTTCATCAAAAATTGAGCACAATGATTTTATAAAAGTTTTCAAAGACTAGTAGATTATGCATTGGTTGTGCTAACTTCAATGGAACAGAAAATCATATCAAAAAATTTGTTATAAAGGACGTGCTACTGTATATCAATTGCTAGAACATATACCAGTATGCAGAATATTTAAGATATCTTGGGGCCTTTGTTGTATCTCAATCCTTGGCTCTTGATGTCCTAAATCTGCAGAGAAATGGATTCACTCGGAATCACTATTGATTAGATGAAATACTATTATAGATGTATTGCTTTTTGCATACTGAACATGATAACCCAGTGTACATTATACGCCCGACATATTTTATGTTTACCTAATAATCGAGTTTTGATGATAAAGTACGGTAGTGTTGATGGATTACTTGAACGATGAAGAATGATGTAGTCTTTTGTATGAATTTTGAGAGACAAATGTATTATGTTACTGCCAAATGTCCCTAGTACCGGAATATTGTGTAAGATAGCGGGGGTTTATGGATTGATGAAAAAAAAATTTCTAAGAATGTTTGATCATTGTACGTGTCTTATTATTCTGAGGTTTCGGTTATGTTCTATGTTTCAACCTCATTGAAGCTTTTATAAAACAAGAGACAATGAAGTTGTATTGTATCGTGCGTTACCTCTGTATGCCTGGTTCAGTTCCATAGTTATTTGTAAGACTGACATGTACGTGTAGTTAAACTTATGAATATGGGTCTCATCATTATCTATCTCTGATTTCAGTTCTTTTTCTGCATATTTTGTTATATTGGAATATTTATGAAATGAATGTGTGTATAATTTTTTTAGTGTTCTGTGGGTGGCTAATAAAATGACAATAATTTTGATGATTTGCGTGTGTTTTGTTATTTGCGACTATCTCTTGGGAGTAATTCTGCCCTAAAAACTATGAGGATGCCCGTCTTCACCCTTTCGATCCGAAATGGTTTTTTTTTTCCTTTTAGAATTCTAAAAGGGAAAAATTAAATATTGCTGATTAAATTCTTCTCTGCCGTTAAAATAAATTTATCCAGCTTTTCCTCGCGGTGCTGCCGATATTTCCATTGTTAACGGATTCTTTAAACGCATGTGCTACCTAACTGCACTTATAATACCAGGTTTTGCCACTGCTTAGCGTTCACTTAACACGAACCATGGCTGCCAACCTATAAAAGTTGCTATCAGTAACAAAATGAATCTTTTCAATAAGATTTAATTGGAAATATAAAAATGTTCAATTAATCGGTTATCAACAGTAAGACCTAAAGTAACGTTTCATGTTTCTGCATGCATCGAACAAATCAAATCAGTATTTCTCATAGAAAATTAACAAATACTGAAAATTGAGAACAGTTGGCAGCTCTGATCTCTTTGATCTATGAGAAATTACATTCAGATAGTATATATTGACTCCAATTGCTTGTAGGGGATCATTCGCATTAGGGGAGGGGTCGGTGCAATGCGTACTGTAATGCTTAATATATATGAAAAAGTCAAATTTCATGCGTACGTAATAAATGAATCATCCCTAGATAAGTGTATGAAAAATCCACTAACGATGAGCATAGCATGACCTTGTAATAAATATCTTATCGACACCCAAACGTTGCGATGGTCAGGGTAATCACCTGTCTGCGGTATGAGCAAGTCTCATTAACTATTTCCTTTGAAGCTGCCGATTATCACAGAATAGGACAAGACATATATAAAATGTAATACCGGTTGTATCGTTTATTGACAACAAATAATAATTTACACGATGAAAACTGCATCTTGAATTGATGACAATTGAGTGATTAATCGTAAAAATCAGGAGATGAAATAATAAAGAAAAGGATTTAGAATTAAAACTTGACTGATGTCTATTTACAAATGAGTCGCTTCGAATACTGATTATTTTCCGGTTTGTGTCGGTGGTGAAAATAGACCGCTTTGTTTATTAGCAGCTCTTGACGGCGCAAATCCGAGCAGTTTTTGAACGTTCTGAAAAACAAAATTCAGAATACCAGGATAAAAAAGCTTCATTTTGAATGATAAAATTTCAAAAGGTAGCATTTTTAAATGTCGTCTTCTTTGAAATCAGTACTGAGTGCAAACTGAAGCTAAATCCAAAATGATATCGTCTGCTTATGAAGCAAGGTAGCAATTTACAGTAAGAGCATGTACTTTATGACTGACTTATTGCCCAACACAGGCATTAAGTAACACCAGGGGCCCGCTGGTATCAACTAAAAACTGAGTGAGCCCAGTGGCAGATCCAGGAGGAAGCATATTAATTTTCGTGCTGAAGTGGAAGTCGTCACACTAGTCAATTTGCGAGTTGGAAAAGTATTCCAATCATGCCTGGAATTCATCATGAGTTTCCATTCCAGGTAAATGCTCATCACGACAATTTCTAAAGACTTTCAGACAATCTCCTTAGGTTTTTGACCCCCTACCCGAAAGACTGGATATACCAGCCACTGTTTTCTCTACAGGAATAGGGAAGCAGACTTAGGTGTTACATAAGTAAAGGTTAGAGGCCATCATCGAAATAACGGTAGTTCATAACGGCAGTTAAGCTAAAAGGACCATCTAAATTTGCTCTTATTTCAAGCTAGGACGATCTAAATTTGCTCTAATTTCAAGAGGACCATCTACCTTTGCTTTAATTTCGGTCAGTAAGATTGGACTTACCTGTCGAATAGACATAGTGCAGAGAATATACAGAAATATAAACGAACAATCGGTGAAATCGTCACCCATCAGATTTCTATGAGATATACCCTGAATCCATGAGATTGGAACGAACGGCAGCTTCGCGACAACTCGGCCGTCGAATCTGAAATATCATACGAACGAAACGGTGAATTATTATAACGATTGAAATACGTGAATGAATCGAATAAAAAAATCTCGAGATAAAATATCGAGAACTTACATGGAATTAAACATGCTTAATAACGCTGTGAAGGCAAATCCTATAGCGAACATAGACTTCATTTTTACCTGAAAATTACGATGAAACATTTTTATTCAAAGTTTAGAAAACATCATTTGCGCGAAGAAATTCACGTTATTAACTTACAACCCTTTCAACGTGTCTAACCTGTTATGCAGTGTATAATTCACCCACCCTATATTGTGCCTACCCTGCAGTACATGTATTGAGCCTAATTAATTAGATACGAAGCACTGAGGTGGGATTTTACCAAATTTTAAAAATATCTCCAGCATTTTTGGCTATGAAACTGTCAGCACTGAAAGGGATAAACAGTGATAAATTCATTCATATATCACTTAATATTTTCTTACCAGTGAAAGATCTCTATTATGGTTTTTTAGTTTTTCTTCCTGACGTTCTATTTTCTTTTTCAGACTTCGATCTTGTGATTCTCCTGTTCGTTCTTTACGTGTTTCCACTGAAACGCGATAAAACAAGATGTAAAAATGATTGACGGCTAGTAGGGATCGAAATAAATGGGAAAATGGCTGGGCTTTAGAATTATGTGATTAGAACTTACATTTCTTGCTCTGTTTATCGACTTCAGCTTTTAACTTTTTGTATTTATCAGTTCTGTATACCATTAACCACGTTAAACCTGGAGTATGATAAAAAGTGGCTACCAAAAACATTTCCCAGCTGATTAAAAAAGGGAGTCTCCACAGACCTGCAGACTACTCGCCTACAATACATTACTGGCAACATAATAACCGTTTTCGGAGGCTTAACGAGCTGAGAAAAATGTAAAATTACCTTCTCCTAACAGCGCAGTGCATATCGAGATAAAAAGAATCAGGAACGTGTCCGCAAACATGATTAAACAAGGCAAAATTAAAAGACACGTCCAAAAAACACCGGCAGTAGATTTCCGGGTAGTAGTATGAAGTTTGTCCACTGGTGGCAGCACGTTACGGTAGTTTTTTGCTAGCGGGAGCTACGGTTCACTGGGGCCCTATTGTCAATCCTGACCCGGATCCAATTAGTTATTGCCACATATATCATATCCGTATCCGAAAAAACAAATAAATAAAGGCAAACTACATCAATGTTTTTATATCTTTGGTGTTTATTTTATTTCCTTTAATTCTTTTTGATACAGAGAAAAAAGATTGATCACAATTTTAAATAATGTTTTAATTCATTTAAAAACTAGAGCAGCAGTTAGGAGGGGAAAAGATTCATGTTCAAATAAAAAAAAAACAGTTAAAAAATCAAATAACAAGTTACAAGAAAGAAAATTTTCTTAGCAGAATATTGAGGAGCATTTCAGAGGAAGATTTCAGATAAACAGAAGTTTACAACCAAGTTTTAAACATTCACAGTGCATATAACCTAGAGATATATTCTTATTTCAGTATAATTTACATTGAATATCGTGTAACATATAACCCAATCAGCAGTTGAAGAATCTCATCACCAAACTTTGTTTCGATAAAACACTAAAAACTTAATAAAACAGCTATCAAATAAATATGTTAAGGTAGATGAATAAATAAGATAAAACTATCTATACACTGGACAGTGATAAGATACCGATTTCTAGCGTCTGTGGAGACGTATGCCTTTTTATTTTGGAAACGACATCAATTCAGCATGTTACTGACCACGTGGAAGCAGACCATGTCTGGAGAGACGTCACTGAATTGAAAGCAGCATGCATTGCGGATAGCTGAAGAGATTTCTCTATATAACAATGCATTGTATATAACTGATGTACGTAATAAACAGTATGTGCGTATGTGTTTAATCCAAACTTAATTTTCGTTCGGTGAATGCTTTTTCAACCTGACCGAAGACATCGTCTACACTTCCTTCCGCCGAAATCTGAAATCGAAATACAAATTGAGGTTAGGCGGTAGAGAACAAAAGCTTTTCCGAGGTCGGATTTCTGAAAATGTTCCTAAACAGCACAGGGTCCATAGATATCAGTCATTCCTGAATACAAAGAGTTTTAAAGGAGAAAATTTCAAATTTCGAGGAAGCATCTGCATCACTTTCATATCCCAGTAGATTTGGTACTGTTTATCTCAGTAAACCATTAATTCTTTGGTTTTGTAAGCAAATTTTTGCCCTTCACACTAGTTAACTTGGTTTCTAATTTGGTAACCCCCTAATTGGGTAAAAAAATCCTGGTTCCAACTGTACCGATATGGCGTAGTCTACTGTAAATATCTAAATTGCCCATTTCTCAAAATTGAAGGAGTTTCAGGCATTTTGCTCAAATAAAAGGAGTTTAAGCACCTTTGAAAGCATTTTCTGTTTAGAAGGTATGATGAATAAATCTTGTTTTTTTCCATCATTTAAATTTGTATAGTGGGTTCTAATCTCATAATCTATTCCACACATTCTGAAAGTACAGGCTATTTCTACAAATACTGACCTTGCAAACCTTGCCTTTTTGGGTGTAGTAATCGATGACGGGCGTTGTCACGTCGTTAAAGGTTTTTAATCGTTTAACTATCGTCTGCTCGTTATCGTCTGCACGTCCGCTCGTTTTCGCGCGGTTCATCAGCCTCTGTTTCATCGTGTCGTCGGATACTTCGAAATACAAAACGCAAGAGCACTCGGCCACCTATAAAACAACGATACAAACATTACAATTACACAGGGTGATGGCCACTTTCCGGCCATTCATAAATTCCCCAAGATTTCCCTGATTTTTCCATGAGATCACTCAAAATTTCCTGAGTGATTTCGAGGAATTTCTAGGTTTTAAATGTTACAATTCATCCATTTGTCATTGAATCGCCGATAAAGCAACGCATGATCAATAGAAATATCCAAATTCCAGAGTTTTCCAGATTCTGATAAAATTTGGCAAATTTTGCGAGTTTTCCCTGATTTTTTCTCGATTTTTCCACGCAAGTGACCATCCCGTTACAAAAATCTCTAATTTCACTCTTTTTCGAAATTGTCGTGGATAATCTCGTACCTCGGCTTCGAATCGCTTGCCTTGATCCATTTCTCTGGGGTATCCGTCGATCAAGAATCCCGTACAGTTCTTACATTCCTTGTTCCTCAACATAGTTTCTTTAAGCATGTCTAACACGGTGTCCTGAAAATCATTGTCGAAATTTCCTTCCATCAAATCGCAACAACACTTTTTTCAGGGGTGATTTTTCATTTTTTAGACAAAATTCTTCCAGGAACTCGTATCAAGCAAAATGCCTAATTCAATTGGCTTACAAGTAAAATCTAACTAGAAAAGTGAGTTTCCTTTTTATCAAAAGATTTACTGTGCCCGACTTAGATAAATTTTGAAATTATTTTTCACTTACAAGGGGTACGAGTTCGCCTTTTTTCATGATTTCTGTCAGTTGTTTGCCGCGATCGGAGCCAGATTTCACTTCGAAACGCAACAAGTCCCCCGTCGACAAATGCGTGTAGCCGTACTTCGCGATAATCTTCTCGCATTGCGTTCCCTTACCGCTACCGGGACCGCCTGGAAAATAAATCGATTTTCACTCATATTCGAGTAGATTGACGGCTCGAGTTGCCGTCCAGTAAACCTCGCGTAAGTTGGATCTTTTAGGACAAAAAAGTCAGAGACGGTTTTCCAGGCTTTTTTCGCGAACCACGATATGAGAATTAATTTATGTAAACCGGAAAAATTAAATCAACATCTCTGTCTACTAGGAACGATTTATAAACACTGAAATATTTCGGTTTATTCTTCTAGTTTCTAATACGCTAACAGCGACTAAAATAACGACTGTTGACATGTGTCGTCGATTTCTGGCCGGGAACAAGGCCGGATCGAAATCAAACTGCCCTCCAACTTCCGGCAAGTGATTTAGCAGATTTTTTTATTTTGGGACCAAGAAAACTACGAGGTAGGCGAGTTTCTGACTATGGAATATAAATTTCTTTGAAAAAGTGAAGGACAAATCTGGACCATCAATATTCACCCGATATAAGCGATTATCTTATTTTCGCTGATCCGACTTACGCAAGGTTTAAATGTACAAGCAAATTTCACCTTCAATCATTAATAGGGCTTCGAATTTCTTTACATTAGACAAACATTCAAATACAAGACACCTAGGTTTTCTATTGCGCCCGTACAAAAATTAATCATTAATCTTACCGACAACAAAGATCACGCGGCATTCCTTCAAAGGAGTAACATCTACAGCTGTAAAAACAAATTCAACATATTTTTCACCAGTTCGTGCTTTAAACCACATGACTTTAATCATCTTTCAAGTATGAATCATATATTATTAAAAGCTTTATATCATCACAAAGTTTCCTCCTAGATTTTCTCATGCAGAATCATTTTAGCAGAATTTATTTTCGTGAGTAATAGGTTTGCGAGTGTATGTTTATCCTATTCCTTTGATCCATAGTCAGTTATTCAGCCAGCAAAGAGGCCTTTCTTTCTATTCAGCAAATGAAGTAGGTGTTGCCAAAGACTTACCCTGAAAGTAGATGATTTTTAGACATATTAACTCAAGTGATACATAGGCATTTCACAGAAATTAACCCTTTAGGCCTATTGCTAAATTTCAGTAATCATAAGATTCACAAAATAAGATTCACTGGTATACATAGTATATATATATATATATATATATATATATATATATATATAGCTATATATAATGAGCCTTTCTCTTTCAGCGCAATGTTATCTATTACCAAAGACTATAGTCAACACTATAACAAGAGAACAGCAAGGTACATCTACCAGGTATTTATTACATACAATATGTACATACAGCCCTGAGTTGTTATTCCGGTTTATGAATATCACATCTACATAAAAACACCTAATTTTTACGAATCTCATTCAATTCTGACCTCTTTTTTGGTCGCAGTCGATGGGGTGCAACCCATATTTCAATATCCTCGAATGTATTTTTCTACGTAAGAAGCGATATTTCCAGTAGGCCTAGTCCACTGGCCAGATGTTACTACTATACACACGACGTTGTTAGGCTGACATTCAACTTACAGTACAAAGTGACAGTCTTACAGTATTTGGTTCAATCATAGACAGGTTTAAGCGCGGTGGTCGTGTTAGTGACCAATAAATCTCTTCTACCGTTAAAGCCTGAACGCGATATTAAAAATATCAGATCGACATACCGAAGTTTCAAATCAAATCAGAAAATCAAATAATATACATGGCAGCAGCATGGTGGACACTTTCCACCAAATTACAAATTCCCTGAGTTTTTCCCTGATGTTTCCAGGTTATAACATAAAATTAGAAATAAACTTATATTATCATATATTATTCCCTGAGTAAATACCGAGGAATTTCTTGGTTTAGAAAATTTTGTTAAAATTTATTCATCATGTATGGATAAAGAAACGCGTGCTCAATAGAATATCCAAATTCCCCGAGTTTTCCACGTTATTCTGCTAAACTTATCAAATTCTCTGATTTTTTTCCTGATTTTTCTGATTCCATCAGTTTGCCAGGTCAGTGGCCACCCTGTATAAACAACTTCTCTACATTAAAAAATGGGCGCAAACAAAAACAAACAAAAAATCATTATTTTTTAGACATTATCCTCATTAGAAAATAGATTACACATAATTTTTGATTATACCGCGATGAAAACTTATCTCATTCAAACAAACTATCTCCAAAACTATGATGGTAGGTCAAAACTCAAAACTCAGGTATAAGTAATGGACATCAGATTATTTTCTAGAAAGGAATAAAAAAACTTACAGACATGTTCCTGATAGTGCGGTATTATCCCTCTACAGGTAACCCTGACCTTGTGTGGCAACGAGTTAGAAGCAAAGTGAAACAAGTTCTAGAGAGACTATACCAGTCGTAATGCAGGGGGGGAGGGGAGAGGGGGAGGGGAGGGGAGAGGGGGAGGGGAGGGAGAGTAGAATGTAATAGTATAAGCATTATAGACGATAACCAGCGAAATGAAAGTTAATTCAGCAGATATGAAATATCTAGAATAAATTCTCTATCGACCTGCACTTAAAAATGTGTGAAATATTGGATTTGGAAGAGGTTTGGCTTAAGGCGATGGTCTAAGGAGAGATTAAGGAGAGAGGTATCGTCTTACAGTTCGTTATATAAATAGTAAGTCTGAGATGAAAGGTGAATCATTATTGGTTTGAAAGCTGAATATGACTGACAGCGTTTCATAAACTGTTCACCAGTAGGCCATTCATTTCACGGTACGGTTACTCACAAAACAAGTAGGTTTATTTCTTAGTGCGCTTGACCAAAACCGACTAACCAGAGCAGAACAGGTGGGATTTTTGAAATGATAATTGTGCATATAATTTACACATAAAATCTTTATTTCAATTTGGACACAAGTTTTATTAATTCTGATTTCCATTTACATTTTTGATGGTTCCATGAACAGAAATATAAAAAAAGAAAACTATTAGGATTTCTTTGTAGGTTTAGCCTAAATCTATTGCTATTTGTGAAAGAAAAAAAATTGTTCCATCAATTTTGGAATCTAATAGAATTTTTGTGTACAAAGCATCCAGTGCGTGACCTAGCAATCTTCCAGCTGCCCTGGCTGGGTTTAAGGCTGTATTTGATAGTGGTAAACCTAACGAAATAACTGAGTAAATAAGTAACACGATTTGAGCTCAGGCATTTATAATTGGAGACATTTAATTCTTGTATCTAGAAAATGAACTTCCATCATCACACTGCACTGATGAAACTCAAGAAGAACTAATATGAATTGATAGGCTTAATCATCAGCATAAGTTAGTCACACTGGAACAAAAGTTCATTTTCAAGAAATGCTGTGATTGACAGGCCTACTACAGTAAAATTCAAAAATGAAGAATTTTAAGCGCTAGATTTTCAGCATGCCACTTATATACCAGTTCCCCTTGGTGGTACGCCTCATGGCTTTTTAATAACCCCAGGAACTGTCTCCCACAGCATCGCCATCAGCTGCATCATCACTGAGTCTGACTGACGACACTGCGGTCTGGCTGCAGCAGAAAAGAAATTGGATTGGAGTTCAGTTCATCTTTTTTCAGAATCATTTAGATACGTGCTTACCTCTTTCTCGGCACCGTCCGCTTCCTGCTTCTTCTGTTCCTCTTTATAAGATGCATACATCCTTAAATTTGTACGAGAAAATGCGATAATGAGACAGTATTAATCCGTTTACAATCTAAATTCCTCCTTTTTAGAACGGCCGCCATTAATCAACAAAAAAACTGTTGCCTAGAGATTCGCCTCGAGATGGCAGCACAATACGGAGCCAAAACAACAGACAAGCCGTAAACTCCGGCGAAGTAGCCCACTGTTCCTAATTCCAGAATTTTGAAGGAAGTTAGTTTTCACGGATTTCACTGGCCAAATTTGAGCCCTGGGAAGATGGCCAGTTGAGTCGTTCAATTATATTGATTATCTTTCAGCTATGATCATATATAAGGCTATGATGAAATGTTGAAATGTTTAAATAGATTTGTACAATGCAATATTTGTGAAAATGAAAATTTTTTCGATTGATTAGAGTTTGTTTGAGTTATTTATATGTACACTGTATTGTGTGGTAAAAAAATATAAATATTACTTGTCATGGTTGTTTTGTTAAGTTACTTTTTCTGAAATCAATCATGACATAACATGTTCAATAGGACAGACTTCCAACTTGTTATTCAATGCACCAGTCAAGTTGTTTGTTCATTATAAATAGCACCAGCGTTCGTGAAATATTTCATCCTTCTGGACAAATTGGAGAAACTCTGGATCTATTTTCCAACTGTCAAATTGGTGGTTTTTCATCCACTTTTTTAGACTAACTTGAGCATTTTGAGTACATTAAATCATTTTCAGCATCTGGTCAGCGTTCATTCGAGCTCTGGTTTTTAATAGGAACCAAATAAACTTCCCCGACCTGGGCAACGAAACACTTATATTTCATTAACAAAATTATTCATACACTTTTATTACTCTATACAACATTCAACAAAAATGAGACTCTTTTAAAAACGACGAATCAGCTGAGAATTTTCACCCCACAATACAAGGCAAAATCATCAGACGACTCAACGAGTGAGCAGCACTGGAGACAAAACAAGAGAGTTGAGGACATCGATAAATCCGAGTTCCGAAATTACGACATCGCGTTTCTCTTAGAATATATCGTCCGAATCGTCGTAGGTAACCAAATGACGTTTGTCTTTATGTGAACCTTTCTGCGAATTACTTGCGGCTGAAGAATTGAATGAAACCTCAGTTTGGAGACAATACGAGTTATGGTAGTCTTTTTGCTAGCGCAAAAATTCTGAGATAAAAGACGTTTGATGGAAAAAAGCTTACCTATAGATGACCACGCCGTTTTCGACTGTTCCCCCGACGGTGCGTCGTAGTTTGGCTGACGACGGGCGACAGACACTCTCAAATAAACATCGTTAATTATATTGCGATCCATCTAAAATTGAAAATATCACATTTCTTATGAGATATTTCTAATACATTAGATTAGATGCTTGCCTTGGACCAAGCAGGGCCAATAATTTCTCTCTGAGGGCAGTCAAAGCAAGGAGGGGTCGTGACCACGATGAATTGGAGAAAAGAAAATTTGTAATATATAATGTTGGTACCTCTTGAATCGCAAGTTCAGAACCGGACAAACTTTCAAAAGTCACGAAGCAACAACTGAAAATAACGAATAAAGAGCAATTAAAATTTGTCGCAACATTCGATTGACAATAGTGACAATTGACTGCCGCACTCTCACTTTTTATCGAGTTCCATGTGGATGTTAGTGATCTTATCGAATTTGGCAAAATTTTCTCTGATCATCATTTCTGAGATTCCGCGACCAGATACGTAAATGGTTTTTCCTTTTTTCGGATAATCCCTTGGTTCGCGACGTGGAGGAGGCGGCGGTAGGGGTTCGTGTTTGCGTTCCGAATCTCGACGGTCCGAACTCCGATGTCGCCTCCGTTCGACGTCTTTGTGATCCGAATTCTGTTCCATTTGTTCTCGTTCTACAAAACAAAGGAATCAACTTCGAGCATGAAATAAATTCAACTGTCTTTACATGACTCAGACTGAAATAAATCTCAGTATTTTGTGGTTTGTTTCTTTCTATTTTCATTTCTCCGATAATGAAGTTAGTTTAGCCAAACTTTGAAACTTGTCAGAATAAACTCTTATATTACCAACTTTGGGTGTTTTGCTCATTGACTTTATTACTAATACTGAGATTAATATCAGGATACCAGTCACGTTTCAAAATCTCTTTCAAATTCTCCAACGGTTATTCCGCCACTACAAATGTTGTATGTGTCTATTGTGTTTCAGTTGTTTGTGCATTCGGATGCCACTGATGCTGCATAAACTGCCCTACTATATGGATCTAACCTCTATTGGACCCGCTTGGTTTTGCTATTAAATTGTATTATTCGGGATGAAATTCTAAATGCACTCGATAAAGGAAGAAAATTTACCTGATTCGGGAACAAAGCTTTCGTACATTGATTTCGCACTGGAAGCAGTCGTTTTCGCTTGTTTCGCTGGCGGTTGAAAAACCTTTGAGAAAAATCAACCACATTGGCAAAAAAAATTATACAATGTTTCTCCTAATCGGCCTTGTTAACTGCTACAAAATTTGTAATCAGTTCGTTTCTAGAATTGTTGGCTTGGTCGTGATTTGAAAAAAGAATTGTACAGGATAGATAGGCGGCCGGCTGGATCAATCTAGCTCAGCAGAAATGAAAAAAAAAGGTTTCAATTTTCAATTTTTCTAACACGTAATCTAACCAAAAACAAATGTTTTTTTGTTCAATCAGATTTCCTTTTGAAACTTACATCCGATGAGTCGTCTATTTCATCCTTAAATGGTTGAAACCCGACAGACGCAGGAGTGTGAACTTTTTCAACATCCTACAAAAGAAAATATACTGGTAAAACATATCTCGACTAAAATGAAAAGATTTTCACTTCACTCTAGAATTCGCTGATTTTAAATGAGGGAGGATATCTGGATGCCAGTTAATCTATTTTCTTAGGTCATTTTAAGGAATTAGACAGAGTTTGTTGAAAAACATACCCGAGTGACTTTCCTTTTGAAACTTTGTTTCTTCGTTTCATTGTTGATTTTTATTGCCTAAAAACAGCGGACAAAAAACATGAACTTTATGATTCATGGATCTGAAAATGTAATCCAGTGATCCAATACGTACTCCAGCTTTCACTAATCTTTTTGCTTGCTCTTTTATTTCCTCTGATGATGGAGTTGCTTGATATAGAATTTAAAAATGCATGTATGATAGCACATATGTGTTTTTAATAAGACTGATTTGCAGTATTCAGGCATGTCATCCACTTTACTTACGTCGTTTTTCCGGTGGTTCAGGTTCGGGTTTAGGGGCTCTCAAGGCTTGTAAAGCTTTTTTCTAAACGCGAAAAGAAAATCATTAACGGTTTCATTCGGTAATTAGTGCCACCAAACACGGAAGTTCTTTTCTAAATTCGAGTAAAAAATACCTTTTTTCTGAGTTTAGCGTATCTTTTCATTAACATTTCCTCTTCCTCAGTTAAGTGTTGGGGATAATGCATATAAACCATCTTTCAAATTGGTTTTTATCACAATATTATAGGAATTAATGTGTTATTATGAACAGCAACCGAGTGAAAATCGCCTCTGAGTTCTCCACAATTTTACTATTTGTGTCGTAACCTAATCAGTCACTTGCCAGTGGCCAATTCAGTACTAAATGTCGTTTTTCCTAACTTCAGATAGAATGCGAATATTCTTTTGGCCAGTAGAGAAATTTAATACCCTATTGGACAATAATCCGATATAAAACCCACACTTTATGCAGCAGGAGGGTCAGAATATGCAAAAAAGCAGATTGAACTTGTATTCCTCCAACAGTCTTGAGGTTGCGATCAAAAAAGTCTGAAAATTTCTGCGATCAAGATAGAAGTCTCTCTTTATTTCCAGTTATCAGTGTAACAAAATGAATGAGAAAAAATTCACTACACAAGACAACACATCTTAATAACAACTGAACCACCTTCTATATGAATAATATTCCATGCATTGAATCGGTAAAATGTTTGAATACTACCGCACCCAAAATGTCTAGCTTTAGAAATATACATCATGTGTAGATAATAACAATAATTATGAAAGTTACAACCATCTTCGGTCTTAAGAGGAAGTAGAGCGCAATTACCCCCTACATCATCGGTTTTCATGAAAAATTATGAAGTGCCTGCTGGAATACTGCAACGGAAGTACGTACATTGTAATTAACTACCTACATTTACAAATAATAAAAAGCATCACCCTTTAAATGTTCCTGTTAAAAGCTATCATATTACTTAACAATGATCTTCATTGTTTCAGCTGCGAACACGATAATCAAAACGCAACGAGAAAGACTTCAAATCTTGATAATACAAACATTCACTCGAAGACTATAAACCAAACCAGTAATCAAAAGCGGCCTCACACAATTTGCACAGACCTGTAGGCTAAGTTTACACCAAATTATCTTTATGGATTCAATAGACAGCCCTTATTAAATTCATCTCCTGAATCTTATTATATTTAATCAGTTTTGGTTACGAACCTACGAAAATTTTAAGCAACGCATACACACCTCACCCACACACGTTGGGAGTTATCATTGAATTCGATGATTACTCCAAGCACACACACATACAACGCACCTTATTATACATACGATCTGCATACATTTCTTTCATGAGAAATTTTATCGTTCATACAAATCCCTAATTTATCATACATATCCATTTCCGAACGACAAATTTACTCGAATCTGAAGAATTCGATTGAACTATCATTCCTTTCGTTGATACACGCATTCCAAAGCGATGTCGAGATCGCTTCCGAAAACGTACGTCCATCTGGGTTTTATGCTTCATTTCTTCGAAAACATCTTTCAAAATCTGAAGCATCTCTTATAGGTAAATGTCGATTAAATGTAATCATGTCAATAACAAGGCCTGCCTGCAAGCTACATGTACTATAATCCACCACAAGATAACTGCAAACGAGTATCGAATACTCAACTGGTAATGTGACGCCAAGTTTTGAATATTCTAACACTTATTGGTACAACTTATCATTTTATTCCAACAACTAGAACATACACGCACCGAGTCACACATTCTTTTTAGCCAAAAAAATATAACCGTACACAATACTTCAAGCAATAACGTTGCTGAGCAACTCACAAATATGATTTTACTATTTTTTGATGTATACAGGCTTAAAGAGCCCAAAGGCGTTTACGGCAAGTAGATGCATTGCTCTTGTTTTCTGCTGAAGTTGATGATAAGTATTTTAATACGGAACTATGGATATTCTTGAATAATCTGTATTCAGTCGTAAGCGCTTCTTGATACGTAAGGTATATATTCTTGATAAAAGACCGCCTTCATTTGTTTGAAAACAACTTTCGATAAAAACATAACCTTACCATATCTTGACCCCTGTAATTTTCTAAGACGGAACTTACTTCGAAAAGAACGGAATACTCCGGTATCTTTATGCAGTCTGTTCCATCATCAGAAACCTGTCCCTCATAATATAACGATGCGAGCATACGAATAACAAGCAATTGCTCGATGATTCCTTACGAATTTTCTTCTCAACTAAGACAGACGGAGTGGAGCGATTTCAAGTATCGAATGCTGTGCTAGATATATATATACATATATATATATCGGTAATATTCCACTTATAATTAAGAATAATACATAACGAATGAAATTATATGGAAAGTAACCGACCGTAGCAATTCACCAAACTGCTATATGATGCCGTTTACGTATTTCACCTTTAGTTCGCTATATATAGTCTGCTGATGCTATACTCGCGAAAGCCCTCGAACAGTGCTTCGACTATAGAAACATTTGTTTATGCTCTAAACACACACGCGATTATAATAGATTCATGATCATCGGCTGAATTAGTTTCTATTTATCTATTTTGGTGTATTTTTTTGCGTATCGCTTTGAATCCACTGTCGATTCATTTTATACGAGAAAGATGGAGACATTTTGCCTTAAAACATTCCTCCGCCATTTTCTTTCTCCGTTCTCTTCTTTTTCGACTTGGTCGTTTCTGTTTTCTCCTGTCGTTCTCATTCTTGTCGCGTATTTTTTTGTATTTCTCTCTCTTTTTCTTCTCGATTTCTGGTATTTTGTATTTGGTTTTTTAGACGACTGTAGAACCCATCGATCGTGTCAGATCGTTGAACGACGTCGGGCTTCAATGCGGGTCGTTCTGACGTTGTTGTTTCTGTTGTTCGAGTAGTTTCTCTAGTGGAGATGGACCCGACGACCACAATGACTGAAATTCATAGAATTTGAATGCTTTTCAACCTTTCTCAGTATGGGACCAATTTCGACATCAAATTTTTAAGGACACTGTAATGTCGTAAGGGGCTATCATCGAGGGTGGCATTGCCGCACAATTTAAGATTGTTCACACTGCTCCCTAAAACACTGAGCTTCAAAAAAATCAAAAGGACTGAGCTATTTTTCAAAATCACCGGGGCCGGTTTTATAGACTGGTATTACCTTTAACCCAGGGGCCAACTCAATTGAAAATGAATTGAATTAGTCCTTGGGTTAAAGGTAATACCAGTCTATAAAACCAGGCCCCGACTTTTCCATGATTTTAAAGAGAAGAGTCAATATTCCCTCGTTTTTTTCCTTCCCCTGGAATTCCAAGATTTTCCATGATCTTTAAGAACCCTGTCACAAACACTTATCTGATAATACACGGACATTTGCTGAATCCATCTAGAAATGTAACAATTTTTCAAAAGTTGATAAATGAACGAACCTGCATGTTATTGGCAGCGTATTGATCTTGTTCTGAATGATGATCGGGCGGCGCTGGAATCAGCTGCGGTACCGGTTGCGATTGACCACTCGAACACTCTCCGTTATAAACCATGTCGAACCCAACACCTGTAAACAAATGATGCGCTGTCACATTATTTCCAATTTTGTAAAATTTTCACGTATCTCAGATCAAACAACGAATTAGTAACCCAGTCATTGGGGTTTAGTGTGGTACAGCTGTGAAGAAACTAGCATTCATCAAACAAACCTTTATTCTCAATTTTCTGTCTCGGTGGTGGCATAGTCCAAGGTGACTGACTGAATAATGAATACGACGCAACACCAGTTTGGTCAGTAGAAGAAAACAGCGAACTGAAAATATCAACAATACCATAATTTCAAACTTTCTAGCGCCACTGATGTACATTGAACGCTTCAGAATCACGCTCATACCTATTTCCGTTGTCTTCCACTGGTTCCAGGTTGTTACGTGCAGTCTGAAATACATAACAGTCGATAGAAGTTACCATCATCGTTAATCTATGTATTCTACGAAATCGATGCGAAAATTGGAACGAGTTGTTGAGAAAATGTGCACGGTGGACGAGGTGCATGATGTTGCTATTGTCGGAGAAATTTTCCAAATAAAAGATACCAGTTTATGCCAATGCAAAAATGAGATATATACCTCATGAAGGTGATAAGATTGTCTAGAGGGTGCGGAGAATGTGCTGTCCCTGTTTGGTGCAGTGTGTTGCTGTAATAAGACAACATTGATCACGTGAAGGAACACTGAAACTAAGTAGTACAGAATTCTATAAACATGTGACATTTACAGATCTAACGCTAGCCCTTACCACGATATTCAAATTTAAATCAGCCGTACTCGGTTTCCAGATATCGATACTTTCCTCTTTGCTCGCCTGCTGCGAAAATCCGGGGAATAACGGATGACCCGGCGGAGGTTGACTGAACAACGATTTCAAAGGATCGTAATCCATATGAGGCGGAAGCGGCGCCATCGGTCGGTTATTCTGGATTCCGAATGGCGGCGGGGGAACGTTCGGTCGATAGATCGGCCAGTTCGCTTGTTGAGGAGGCTGCTGTTGATATTCTTGAAACAGATTCCCCAAATCGATCCGCGCACCTGGAAAAGCAATTCCGACAATGGAGATCATTGATGCGGAAAACTTGCCTGGACTCTTCACAGACTGAGTAACTGATGAAACATACCTGAATTGCCTGAATCCGGCTTCATCAATTGTTGTGGTTGCTGTGGTATCTGTGGGGGTGGTGGGAACATGAATGGGTATCCGCCACCTGTGGACATCACCGGCCCATTTGTAGTCGTTGAAGGGGGTGACGGGTAGTTGGGAAATATGTTCGGATCGGGCTGCGAGTTCAGACGCGTTTCCGACGTCGCCGCCGACGGAGGGGGTGGATGATTCGGATGATATTTATTCTCGGGTCGCGCCGAGAACAACGGGAACATTCTCGCCGGCGGTGGAACATCGGGATCGACATTAGCCGGTGGCCGCGGCATCCTGTTAACTCCGGTCTGCGCCATGCCCGAATAAAACCCAGCTCTCGGTTGCCCGATTCCATTCACCGAATTGGTCGGTAAAGGAGGGAAACTCGCTAGGTTCTGTTCGGGTAACGGGATATTCGACTGCTGCGGATGCGGCGTTTGGTGTCTCGGCTGATTTATCAATCGTACATTACTAGCAGACGGATTCGAATTCTTTCTAACCGTATTCGTGTGATTCCCGATCGACTGATTGGACGTCGAGCTCATGTCACTGTGTTGACTGCTCGCCGAGTTATTTCGCGAGCGGTTTCCGTCGCTGTAGCTGATTACCGGGTTTCCTTGCTGCTGTTGATTCTTGCTGTGAGGCGGCGACAGAATTTGAACTTTGCCGATTACCGGTTGACCTGACTTTCCGCTGTTGGATTTCTTTCCCGACTTCGGTCTCTCCGATAGAATTTTGTTGCCCTGTAAAATGCCATATCATTGAGAATCTAACCACGAGTGATGTATGATTGTTCTTAGGAAAAAGTTTTTATCTCTTTTGAAAGATAGCAGAACCTAGTGAAATATTAGTAACCAACAATACACTTTATCAGTATGCCTGTTGTTCAGCGCATTGGGGTGGAACTTTTAAAAAAATCTTTTTAAAATTATCTCCACAGTACTTTCGAGTACTAATTAGTCATCACTGAAAGGATTAAGAACTAAAAACTATCCGCAACACTGATGAACTAAATATGATCTGCCTTACCTCCATTCTGTTTTCAGTTTTACTGTTTTGTAGAATCGCTTGAATCGCTACATTCTGCCTCGACGTTTTCTTGTCCGCTCCGGTCTTTTCATTTTCACTGTCGCTTCCTGAAAAGATTTAAAATTTTTTTTTCATATTCAGCAATTTTCACGATGAATCATGAGTTGCACAGTATGGAATAAAATATGAAACTCACCAGTCACTAGTTTCACATGTGCCCCCGGAACACGGAACTGCAGTTTGCCAGATTTCAGAGCTTGTACACTCAACAAATTTAAGCTATAAGATAACGCAGTCAACTCGTCAAATTTACATTCATATTTTCAATTGAAAGTTCTCATTGTAAAATAATTCTTCAGGGATGAATCTACACAAATAAGAAGGTGGGGGGCTAAAAGAAAATGGCATTCCTCGGATAAAGCAGCCATACCACAAGCGGGGTTACAATATAAGAGCTAGATATTTTTTGAAGAAACCCATCTGGAAAGATGCAATTTCCGAAAGGATGAGTGCCAAATTTATAGGTTTTAACGATTGCTGTCTCGGCAACCTAGATGGGAAGGCAGGGGTCAGGACCTCATAACCACCCCTAGATCAGCCCCTATTCTTACCTCGGGAAATTTTCGCTGATCCATTTTCCGTGTTCCAACAAACGATGACATCGTAGACGATTTTCAGTTTCCACGGTTACAACATCACTGAGTTTTTTATTGAAGTCCAACGCACTTAATAACAAAACAACAATAATTACGCTGTTAAAATTTTCAACAAATTTTCTGTCATCATGTCTTTTTGTTGAAGTCCTTCTTACCTTTGATATTCATCTAATGGTTTGAAACCAATCGTATCCAAATCTTCCGGTAGTGGCCAGTTAGTATCTACAAATGAAAATCATAAAATATTTGCCTAATACTTCAGCATGGAATAGCCTTAACTTGATGATTATTGGACTAAATCCGAATTCATACATGTTTCCAAATCAACTTTAGCGGCATCCGGACTTTGTATATTGTTCAACAATCTGGACAGGTTGAAGAAAATCCTGCAGAGAAAATAATGACAATTGATGATTCAAAAGCGATCACCAGGATATTAAGATATACGGCCGAAATTTTTGTGAACTTACGCCGAATTTTTGAACGTTTGTTTCGTCAGACATTGGTCGTTTAATTTCACCCAGTCGAGCAGTAGTTTGATAGCGGGTAACGTATGGTAGTCCTTCGCTTTCTGTTCCTGTTTCGGGATGTTACACAAAAACTGATCGAGCAATGAAACTGAAAGCGGCCGATACGAAACATAAGTCAGTTAACAAAATAGACTTGTTGATAGAACCGGTAATTACAATCGAAAATTACTTACCAGTAAAATTAAGCATTAGTTCGAGACATCGCTCTTGTTGCGCGTTTAGCTGATCTTTCTTATCTTTTTGCAGACGATGCAGAGCGTACATGTTTATAGAGACCACTTGCACGAGGCGATAAGCGTTGAAACTGGCCGAATTTATGTGCACGACCAAATTATTAATGATACGATCGCTCAGCTTCTTCGCCAGATCCAAATCTGAATAAATTCCATTAGTACGAATTGATGCGGGGTTTGCCTGCATTTCCAATTCATTCTTATTCCTGGTATTTATGAATACTTACCTAAACACAGGTGTATCAATGCATGAAAGTGAAGGTAGTACGACACTATCGAATTCATAGATAATTTCCCCTTTGCGTCACCAATTCTGAAAATCGCAAAAATTACAACAATTTCACAGATTCTTTGATCGAATATATCGAAATCCGCCGCACGTAAAAAAGATAACTTATACTTACGGTTCTCTGCTAGCTTTTGTGTAGAATTTCTCCAAATTTGTGGCGGCTACAGGGAAAGGATGTTTCACTGCTAGACTGCGTATATAATAGAAAACCGTCGCCAATTTGTTACCTTTCGCCGCTTCCAGAATCGCTAACTGATTGTACGGTTGACCTATGAATAGAGAACACACGGAATGATACTTATGAATCTCAATATTCCTTGGTAAATTAACCCTTTCAGCGCATATTCTACACTGCAGTGCAGTGTATAAATGGGCGACACTAGTACACCGCTTCGCGGCGTATTGATGTCATTAGTAATTAGTTTTGATATCTACCGGGTATTGAAAGTTGGCAGCATCTGTCAAACAGTGAAATAAAAGTAACTAACGATACACCGCACCACGGTGTAGAGGCATATCAGTGGTATACCCGTTATTCAACACACTGGGTTGAAATTCTTGAGACGTTGAGATTATCTCCGGCACTTTTGTATTGTATTATCAATTAGTCGGCACTGAAAGGGTTAATCAATTAATGAATATCGAATGGTTACCATTAGAAGGTACGAGTGAAGCGGCGTGTCTGTAGTACGTCTGAGCTTGATCAATCTGCTGTCTGTACCTCGCTACGTAATAAAAACAGAATCAATAGAAAATTCAACACCTGATGATTTGCTCAGCTGAATCAGTCACTGTGTACTCATATATGTGAAACACCACGTCAATTACCTATATCCCCCAAATGAACTAAAGCATATTGCACAATATACATAGCTGAAACTCTCTTCGGCATTTTGATTCCTTTGACCGTACTAGATTCTACAATGAGGAAAATCAAATATTCGAACAATGAAGATTATTTAACGCAAATATAATCTATAACATTTTATTGTAAAATTTATTGCATTTCAGGCATTCTTTGTTCATGTTTTGTGGATCTAAAGACTTCAAAATTAGTGGCTACCTTTCAGTACTCCGTAAAATGAGGCTTGTTTTCGAAATGGGAGATCTAGTTTAAAGGCACTGCATAGTTCTTCGAGGAGCTGAAATAGAAAGTGAAAGCAATTACAGAAATGGCAAACTTCGAGGGGAAATTCCCGAAAGTGAAAGCAGCGTTGTCGTACTACGAACCTGCACATAAAATCCACTGGAGGTTTCCAAAAACAGATTGAGACTCGCTTGAATTTCAGACTTCTTCACGTTCTGTAATTCATAGACCGGTTTAGTCATATTTCAAAACAGAGCCCGACACGAAATGATTCATCGGAAAATGAACTTACGTTGTACGTTACCTGTCGGTCTTTAGCTTGTGATTGCATAGCATTAATCTGATTTTTGAAAACATGATTCCAACTGAAAGGCAAAAAGGTAAGACTTCATACATATCTAGGCCGGTATGACATTATATATCCCAATATCAGCCCTTTCATACGGTTGCTTTTATCACAGAGAAATCATAATTTCTGGTGTATACGGAAAGACTGACCATATAGCAGTTTCCAATAAATCTACAATAGTAAGTGACTGATAGAAAGGTGCTGCCCCTGACTACTTAGAAAAATTACCAAGTGCAGCGCTGCATTTCTAAATGTGTTTTAAACCTCTACTCTACATTTTATTTTAGTATCCTGTCTTCATTGGTCAGACAGGATGAGAAGAGGGCACATTTTGTGCCAAGAAGTAAACAATCTTTTGACGATTTAATGAGAATGGGCCACACAAAATACGGCGCCAGTTGTATGGAAAAAACTAGGTCACTCAGCAAAGGGCGTTAGTAGATTACTTTGGCATCTATGAACTTTAACATTTCTCTTTGAGCACATTCGTAGAGTAGGGGTGTTAACCAGGTTTAGAATAAATAGCGAGATGAGTAGCACTATAGGTAAATAATTTGATTTAACGCACAAGCTTTCGCTACTAATGTATAGTAACTCCATCAGGTGAGTGAGTGGATGAAACTTCTATAAATTAGTAGCGAAAGCTTGTGCGTCAAATAAATAGTTAACCTATATAGGCCTAGTACTATTCAATCGTCTCGTAATTTATTCTACTTGATCACATTCCAGCTTCTCTTTAATACTCACAGATCCTGTTCCACTTTCTTATCCAAGGCATATTCCAAATCAACTACTAATAGTTTCTGGTAAATATCTTGCAAACTCTGACGAGAGGTCCAAGCTTCGTTACTTCCAAATGATGTATCTGGATGATTAAATAAAAGTGAAATTCAATACACGGTTTAAATTGTGCGATTAATTGGGCAAATTTGGGGAAACTAAAAAAGTTACCTGCTATTTTAGATTTCAACGATTCTGCTTGTCTGAAAAAATTAAAGAAAGAATTGATGAAAACGAACCCATAATCTTGGCAACAATCAATGCAGATTGGAACTCGACCCCAACCAACCATATGATTTCGATTTGCAAATTTCTACACGAAAGAACCACCGAGCAACAAATCATGCACTAATCGCTACTATCTCATCTTGAATGAACGCTGATTTAAAAGGAATACATACACAGATAATTACAGATGTTAAATACAACTGACCTGTAAAGCTGCGACACAGTCGTCTTACTCATCTCTCAAATTTCCACTCAGAAAGTTTCTGTTTACATCATCAGCGATGGAGCTCGCCATTTTAACACATAGTAACGGTTAATGCCGCCAGGTGACGCTCAGAAATTTGGGGTTCGGGAAAACAAAACTTTACAACCATCTTTATTTTAAACATATTTTTTCACATTAATCGCATTTTCATACGCAGCACATCATCGCCCCTTAAATGAGCAGATTCTTTTGTCTAATAAACTATACAGGTTTTGATTAAATAAATTTTAATTGAAATTAAAGATGGCCGCGCCCATGTTAAGAATTTTACGGTTCAATTCGGGCTTCCGAATTAAACGTTTATTGCGTTTAATTCACAACGGCGGCCGACTAAACGCTTACGAATCCGATCCGTACACATCCCGAAATCGACAAGTCGGCGATTATTCTACTGAAAACCGATGGAATAGTCTTAAAAATGAATTTAGCGGTAGGTGGTTGAGTCAATCAAATTCAAATTTAATTTTCATTCAGCTATATATTCGTTAGTTTGTTGTTTGTGAACCTTTAGGGGCTTAGAGTATATAGTGTACTGTTAGCATAGCCTTTTGCCAGACCAGAATATGCTGGTCATACTGCCACTTGCGGCTTGACAGCCATTCCTATCGGCTATTCTGTGTGCTCTCTGCCTCTGGTCTCTGCTGCATTGTCGGCGTTCTAATCTAGTGTCTGGCCATGAAATTTCAAACATCATTCTCCTTCTCTTTCCTCCTATGCCCCCTTAATCATGGTCAAATGTTTTTCTATTGTAGATGAAAATAAGATTGTTCCGTTAGAAACGGACTGTTTGATAGTCGGCGGGGGAATAATGGGCTCCGCAGTTGCTTACTGGTTAAAGCAGAAAAATCTTGACATGAAAGTGACGATTGTAGAGAGGGATAGCAGTGTAAGTAAAAATGTCGAAATAAGCTACTACAAAAGAATACATATTTTTATATCTGTAAAAGGCTCAAGGCACTATCTATTATCACTTGGTCAAAAGATATCTTTTGAAAAAAAGTCGTGGTTCTATGTTCTATCAATATTTTCAACCATGAACTTTATTCCAAATGGCTTTTAGTTCATGAATTATTTTTTTCAATGTATTCTATGTCATCAATGCTGTGAAGCAAGCACGGTTATGTTTTTACGGATGCTTAATTGGTTCTTATCATAATGGTATACTCGCTCGGATCTAATTAAAGAAGGTATCATGTCATTAACTCTAATTCAGTATACTCGTGCATCGACCGTTCTTTCGTGTGGCGGAATTCGTCAACAGTTTTCTCTGCCGGAGAATATTCGCATGTCGATGTTTGGTGCAGAATTTCTGAAGAACGTGAAACAAAACCTAAGTGTATACGGTAGGTTCCGGTGTCTCCACGATCATTATGTTTATTACTAATCGTCGTTTCTACTCGTAAAAATGTTAATGCGGCTGCTGCGCTCATTTCCAGATTTGGATCCTCCTGATGTGCAATATTTCGAAAAAGGATATTTGTTTCTGGCCTCGGAAAAAGGTGCTGAAACTTTGATGTATAATCATAAAATACAGACGTAAGTGAATCAATGATGTTAAATAGGTGTCTTTGAACATTAGAGTAAAAGAATTGAAAGTGAAATGATTCAGATCTGACTCACGACTGTTGAATTGCCTGTGCCCTGCACTTTTTGCTTACTAGGGACTTAAGCCCTACTATTGCATTCACTTTTCATCTGTAATCCATCAGTCTGTAGATACAGTCTAGTTTTCTTTAGAAATTTTTGACAACTTTGATTTATGGTTTTTTACGATATTTGGTTTTCTGTATGTATCTACGCTATACGCAGCTGTAGCCCAAAACTTGGCCTGTCATTGGTTTCTGTACTTGGCAGGAGATGCATATCGAAATTGGCAGTTTCCAAGACCACTTCCATGAGGGCATGGTGTCAATGGACCCCTAGCTATGCAATCTTAATCTCAAATGCAGCATACTGTACATTTGCAGCTTATGATTCTACTAATCTAAGAATTCATATAACTTTAACAGGGAAGTAGGTGCTAAAGTAATGTTTCTGACGAAAAAGGACTTGCGACACAGGTGGCCATGGTTAAATATAGATGATATCGAATGTGGAACTATATGTAAGAGAGGTTTTCTACTGTAGATTATTTAAAAATGAATTTGAAATGATAAGATTGTTTTTATGATGTGTACGATTTGTAAATGATAAGATTGTTTTATGATGTGTACGATTTGTAAATGATAAGATTGTTTTATGATGTGTACGATTTGTATGACGAGAGAAATCCCACAATAACGAAGCCAAGATTGAAAAATTCTATATCAGAATGATTATATTTGAGGAGCGACGTTTCGGCAAACAACTGTTAGCCATCATCAGGCGTACTAACAGTTGTTAGCCGAAACGTTGCTCCTCAAATATCATCAATCTGATATAGAATTTTTCAATCTTGGCTTCGTTATTGTGGGATTTCTCTTGTCATCATCATACACGGATACTGTGTATCTTCTCGTCTAACAATTTGTATTTACGAAGCGATGGAACGAGAAGGTTGGTTCGATCCGTGGCTGTTCTTGGTAGCTTTTCGTCAAAAGAACAAATCTATGGGCGTTCAATATGTGAAAGGCGACGTGACCGGATTCCAGTTCAGAACCGAAGCTCACAATCAAACCGAAGAAAAGAAACAGCTAACCCATGCCCACGTAAGTCTCAAATGGTGGTGGACATATGGATGAAGAGAAAATTGTTTTCAAGATTTTCAAAATCGAATTGCAGGTCAGATTACTGGGTAACGATTCCAATGATATGCAGCCAATTAAATTCCGTCACATCGTTAACGCGGCTGGTCCGTCTGCTGGAGAAGTATCCAAGCTGGTCGGTATTGGAGGTGGGGATGGGCTGCTCAGTGTAGCTCTACCAGTAGAACCGAGGTATCCTAGGCTTCAGATATGATGATGATGTAATGATGCTTATATAGCGCCAATTTCGCTGATTCAATATTAAAAGAATATTAAAAGTAATCCAGTAAACTGGTATATTATTAGGAATCTTTTTAATTTTCTAAATCGGGTTTGTGACAAATGTTTTTGCGTAGAGCATTCCAAAGGTTGGGAGAAAGAAATGTGATCTGTGTTTTGTATGTTTCTACATGTTTGTCAGAATTGAGAGAAACAATTTTTAGGTGTGTTTTATTTGTGTACCTCGTACTCAATATGGTAATACAGTCAAATTCGCTTAAGTCATCACAGCGGGGATGATCATAATTTGTTGACGACTTATCCAAATGACGACTTAAACTTAGTAAATTGAATTGGAACTTAGAAATAAAGTGGGACCCAAAAGTAGTGAGGACTTAAGTAATAGTGATAACTTATCTAGATTATGATTTGACTGTATTTTTCATCTAATGATAGATACTGTTAGAATGATTTCATCAGTGGATATTTAGTTCTATATTCAATTTCTGTTTTACAGGAAGAGATATGTATATGTAATCCATGCACCGAAGATACCACCGAATTCGAATTTACCATTCCTCATTGATCCCACCGGAGTTTATATGCGCAGAGAATCCGGAGACAATTTCATTTGCGGAAAATCTCCAACCGAGGTAAGTCTTCGGAAAAATCTAAGCAATTTAATCAGCATAATTTCAGTCGAATTGACATTCATCGAACAAAATGACATTCACGGTAATCATCTGGGAGTAAACTATAGCTATACGCTTATGCCTAAAAAAAATTTAAGCAGGATTTCACATGTCTGATTGGACATAATCGGTATACCGGAAGTGCTTGATCTAAAAATTGTTGTTTCCAACAGGAACAGGAACCACCCACCGACAACCTGGAAGTCGATTATGATTTCTTCCAAGATGAAATCTGGCCTGTAATGGCACACCGAATACCGGCAATGGAAACATTAAAGGTAACGCAATAAATACAGCAAGATAATATCAGGGTTCTTACGGATAAGGGATATCATGGAATTCTGGACTTATTTTTCCTGCAGGGAGGTTCAGGGAATTCCGACACTTTTCTTAGAAATCAGAGAAAAGTCTGGAAACTTTAATTTTTGATGTCTAGTCGTTCTTACTGGTGACAAGTGGCACAAAAAGGAACATCTTGACAAGAAACAGTCCCCACTGTGTCACAGGGAAGTGACAACTCCCTTTTTGTTACCAAAATTCTTAGTGGTTACAATTGGCGCAGGCCCATAGCCTATAATCTGAAATTGAAGGAAATTTTTATTTTGATGTCATTTTCTGATTTTCCATACCTTTTCCATAGCCATAGAGAAAAACAAAATTTCCATAGCTTTTCCAAGGCCCGGAAAAAAATTCCCATTTTCCAAAACTTTCCAAGACTTTTCAAAACCCGTGGGAACCCTGCTGTGAGGATGTCTTATAATTCAATCAGGCCATTTTTGGTCGAGGGTCAGGGGAAATCAGGAAAATATCATGGATTTTTGCATTCCCTGATCGGTAAGAACCCTGATTTATACTACCCTCACTGTTTCTAAAACTCAAGTATTAACCATTAAATATTCAATTTATAGTTGCGTAGCGCATGGAGTGGCTATTATGAAGTCAATACCGCGGATGAGAATCTGATAATTGGTAGTCATCCGTATTATGAGAATTTCTATTTTGTGAATGGTTCTAGTGGTCACGGATTGCAACACGCCCCGGCTGCTGGTCGGGCAATATCGGAATTAATCGTCGACGGTTGTTATAAGACAATCGATTTGTCTAGAATGAGTTTTAACCGTTTGGTCAATAAAGAATATATATTCGAAAATAATATCGTGTAAAAGTGGGTTATTTGAACCCCGTAATTGATTAACTCAGGGGTTGTTGAGGACTCAGTTTAATTGCTGATTACATTTGACTAGGAAATGCTCACTTAAGAATTCTACCTTAAATGCGAGTACAATTGGGTCCATAATTAAATGTTATTATTTCCTGTGTGCTGTGAAGTTTTATGGTCTAGTCGCTACCAAAAGGGCAGAGTCAACCACGCTGTATTAAGAACTTAAATATATTTTACTTATTCAGTATTTTGATTAAAAATCATCTGATTGATGGCAGCTTTAAGTTGATTATAGTCGACTATTTGTATTAGCCACCTTTAATGTATGTGGACTATCCAGGACATGCTTGGTTATTTTGGAGACCAATTATTTAGAACAATAAAATTCTTATGGTCAGCATTTTAACTTAAGAAAATAGCAAGAAGCAAGTAGATTTCAGTTTTATTCCATTAATGTATTTAATGTGTCACTCAAAAAATGTGGTGTGTTCTAGGGCTATGGATTTTTGGTTGACATTAGTATAAATGTCTGGTTTTATTTGTTGGTTAAAGTGTGGTGTATTTATGAAATGTTTTTTGTCGGATGTTAGAAATATAGTGAGATTTTTTTTCAGTTGTTTGTTGAAACGTATACTACAAGAATGCAATTTGTTCTAAACTGATATATTTTTATAGTCGCTTATTCGAAATGTTGGATCAGGATGTTTAACTCAATTCAAATATGTTTTACGTGTATCTATTGAGATTTGATTTTGAAAAATAAATCGAGAACTGAATAATGAATCCAATTAAGTTTGTTTTTATTTTTAGTCTCTGAAAATTGTCATTTACAAGCATAGACTCCATTGAGTCTCAACTCTGGCTAGAGTGGACAAGACTTAAGAATCAGCAGATATTGAAAAGGTGCCCTACGAGAACATTCAACTTTGATATTGCTTGACTTAGGTCCGACAAATTTTCAACAAGTTTATTGAGTAGGAAGAATCTACTGGGTATATAAAAACAAGACAATGTACAAAGGACATACAATTTATATCAATTACATAAAATAAATACGAATTTTATCAACAATCTGTCGTAAATCATCGAAACGATATTGTTTCTTAATTGCACAAAAAATGGGAGACATGATAGTCCAATTGCAAAATACAGTGAAACCTGAGTGAACACCAAATGGTATGATAATTTTGTTATTCACGTCATTTCAGTTCAGTAATCTCAATTTCTTTTTTAAAGCAACAATTGATAATTTCTGACCTTAAAATGTGTCAGAAATATTTGCCAAACGAAACTGAACCGATTTCATTACAGTTTATATCAGAAAACGACTTGGTAGTTCATAAATTAAACCTCTGCATCAGCTGCATGTTTGAGGTCGTACATTTTGTCTTTGAACATCAAACGATGGCAATGAATCAGATTCTTTTGATTCAACAATATTTGAAACGTGATGCGCGCTTTATCCGACAGCATCTTCTTCGCTTGATTCTTGTACTCTTTATGCGCGCCGTCGTTCTGTAATAGAAACATTAAATACGTTATGAAATTTCAATGATTCAAGCGCATCCACTCGCGAACGATTGCATCGCATACCTGTTTCAGTATGTTGTAAATCTGTTCGAAACGATCTTTTATTTGACATCGGTAGCTCGAAGGACAATCGTCGGCCGCTTTCATCAATGACATCAACGCTAGATATATATACGGACCAACATCTTCACCGCTGAAATAATCTGGTTGCGCCGTCACCTCTTCGATGAGTCGTTGCACCAAATCGGAAGCCTGAAAAATACATTCACTGCAGTAATTCAAGCACGCCGTTTGTTACATGATCGGATAATTTTCATTAAGCCCATCCAATTTTAATAGCTTATCACCAAAGATTAGGTAACTAACTAGCCGTTTGTTTTATCTGCCTATCGTAGTGAATATAGCTTTGGTATATATCATACAACTAATATCTATTCAACCTTTAGTTTAGCCATCACTTCATAAAGTAAATGCTCTTCTAGAGACACCGCTATGAGCTGTCTTAATGTAAATTCATCGCCTTTCGGTGTCACGAATTTCGGTCGAGGAGTGCTCAGCAGTTCAGGATTCAACAATTCTATTTTCTTCGACAATGGAAGTCCTTGGATTACCATAAGCATCACCTACAATACGTAGATTCAAATAGTCATTATAAATGTAATATGGTCCCTATACGACTCCTTGATTCCTTAAAAACTCCTCTTAACAGAAAATGCTTTTCAATAAGTTTGAAACACCTTTAATTCGAGCAAAATGCCAAAAATGCTTTTAAAACTCCTTCAATTTTGAGAAATGGGCTATTACCCAGTAATAGAAATTTGCTTACAAAACCACTGAATTCATGGTTTACTGAGAAATAAGTAATTGGGATATGAAAGTGATGCAGACATTTCCTTGAAATTTTCTCCTTTAAAATCCTTATATATGTATTCAAGAATGATCGATCTGTAGGGACCCTGGATTAGTTCATCATGAGGTCTAATACGGCAGTATTCTACAGTTTTACCTGTCCGAAAAAACTAGCGAGAGGAACTTCGGTGGCTGCTGGTGTGTGGCAAGCGTCATCCTCACCTAATTTCATGAGATTTGGATCGTAAGCGAGCAACATCCGTGACGAACGACCTACAGGCAGGCGTCGTAGATCTAGATGACCGTAACTATACAACAATCCGCGTAACTTTTTATAATCGATGGTCTGGTTGAATATCACGTGCCCATACTCGGGGTGAATTTTCTCGACGAATTTGAAAATCTTTTTAGCTTTCCTGCAATGTGATTGCGAGAAAATTTATTTTGCTCTGTTCAGCTAAATAATGTTATGTAGCGAGAATGTTGTCTAGGTACGGAACCTTTAAATATGGATTGCTGTCAGACACAGGAATTGGGAATAAACAGGATGCATGTTCTGAGTGGACTGATTCCACCTAACTTCCTGGGGTCGGTTTTATAGACCAGTATTAGCTTTAACACAGGGGTTAACTCGGTTGCAAATTAATTGAGTTAGCCCCCAGGGTAAGATAATATCAGTCTATAAAACTCACCCTTGGCTATTCGATTCTTAAATTTTGTTAATCTTATTTTGAATGGGATACTTTATAGTGAAAAAATTTGCGAGTCAGCAAACGTTAAGACAAAAATTTCTTTGAAGATAAACTTGATTCTTTTAAAAGTACGAGCTTTCGCTACTAGTGTATAAGTAGCTTAACAACGTAGCGGGTACACTCAATAGAAAAAACTAGAGTGACGCTAGAATACAGAGTGAAACTTACGATTGTGCTGGTTTTCCAGGGACACAACAACTTTTCGGGTGACATAGATGGGATCCCCTGTATAACTCATCGACATTGACCGGTGTAACCGACCGCGCCAAATGCGTCATCATAGCCAAAGACATGTATTTGCTTTTGGAGAAATCCTTACTCAGCAGCAACATTCCGGAATCTTGACTGAGAAATTCTTCGTCGCAAAAATGAGACGCGATGTCGTCGGGGTTGAATGAGTATATGTTGGCTAGTGGGTAGACGATAAGCCGGCCGCGATACCGATTAACCCAGCTCACCTGAAGCAACAAACGAAGAATTCAAAGATTTTAACATCGATTCGCAAAGATTTGATAAGAGCGCGCCGACTCATACCATCGCTATATGATAACTAATGCGGTCAGCGGTATATAGGTTTCATTACTAATGTCCATTTCAACATTCAAAGGAGGATTTTTGGTAATCGTTGAATACAGAGTAAAATCCTTTTAAAAAATCAACTACCCATCCATTTTGGTCTTATCAAGACCTATATCAGGTATGTACTACTAAAACTAACTGAGATAGGCAACCTGACGTTCACAAACAAAGTTGAAATAGACATTAGGTGTTCCTCAAGAGGCTAAATGTAAAATAGATACACCAAGGGATTTCTACAAACTGACAAAATAAGAACTAAGGGATCCGGCTCCTCGAGGGTTAGAATATAGAAAATGAACTGATTTAAATTCTTTAGTCAAATTTAAACAACAACTGTGAAACCGGCCCCTGGTGTTCTGATACAGTAAACCTCACCTCAATCGGACATGACCAACTTGGAAATGATTTTTCTGACTAACATATTTTCCTATCCTCAACTTTGCTAACCTCAGACCAATTATGTCGGTCCGAGTTAGAAAAGGTTTACAGTTCGATCGACGCGCAGTATGGTATACGTACATCATGACGTTGATGACGAGAATTCCAAGAAACGCCTCCGTAACGTTCCGTATCCCAGAAATCGAGCGTTACGTTTAGATATTCGAATAAAGTTTGCCACATGATGAATCGATGTCGCGAAATCTGCGGCCCGGTGATGAACAGCACGTCGCCGGGCGGCTCGCGTTTCACGTAATACGGACACACGCGAATGAATTCCTGTTGATATTCGATCAGTTTTCCTCGCTGTGAAATAAGAAAATTAATTCGAAGCAAATAATTGAATACATATAAATTTTATAGGATTTTACTACCGGGTGTCGCAGAAAATGTGTTATCCAAGCTTTTAGATTAATTATCATTCATTCACTATAATTGAAATTAATCTTTGGGGGTTAAGGCTTAGGTTTGCTCAAGGATGAAATATTGAAAGGCTATGAAAATGGAGTCGAACCAAAAACTGGGATTCTTCCATTGTGTACGTTTATTGTTAAATGACCAGCTGTCAGTTGAAAAGTTGATTTAATATCACAGGATTTCACTTCTTGTGATATTTTCCTGTGGGGAATCTTGAAAACCAAGTAACAAATATTGAAAGGCTATGAAAATGGAGTCGAACCAAAAACTGGGATTCTTCCATTGTGTACGTTTATTGTTAAATGACCAGCTGTCAGTTGAAAAGTTGATTTAATATCACAGGATTTCACTTCTTGTGATATTTTCCTGTGGGGAATCTTGAAAACCAAGTAACAAAAACACCGCCAGTAGGAATCGTAGACTTAGGGTCACTAGTTTGTGAAATTGGCTCCTGATAAAACCCGAATAACTAGTTCATACTAAGACAACCTGTGCTTTAATGTTACTTGAAATATATGAAGAGTATTGCGTTGTGTTTTGGTTGACTTGCTGCTAATTTCGATTTGGCGCCTTCTCACGGTATAGATGTTCACGAGATCCATAGCGAATAGCTTACCAGAAACAGGTCCGACTGTAAAAGCATCCTTTCAAAAAGTTCAGACTTTCCTTCGACATAGACGGGTATCGTAATTTCCAGCGTTGAATTGGCATCAATATTCAAAATCTACAATGATAAGTAGGCTTACATCAAAAATTGGAAATAGTTTATCATGAAGTCCAATGCTAAACCATTTCACTTACTTTTATCAAAACGCTGTCCCGCTGGGCCGGATCAAAGGTCATGGAGTAAGGTAACAGTCTATTTTGCATCATATCTGCCCTCGGAACTGGTAACAATCGTCGATCTAAACGAAGCTGAATAAAGGCAGACGCTCTGTGAAATTTCGGATCGAAACTTTCTTTAAATTTGAAAGCATTTTAGATTTACCTTGACCTCAATGAATCCACCGCTATCTGAACCTTCTCCATAACGCATCGTAGATATATTTCTCAACTACGAAATTAGAACGATGAGTTGAAACAGAAATTTGAAAGGGTAAGTGCATGTCAAAAGTGAAACTTACTATAACTGTGACGTTTGCCTCTTCACCTCTGCCCATCTGACTAGGCACTTTCAGTCCCTCTATTTTTATAGGATACTGCACTTTTAAAGTTACTTTATTAAAACCCTATAAATAAGCATTAAAGTTAGCAAATCATTAACTACTATTGATGATTGAATTTTGGTTGTTTCTTCCTAAGATCATCAAACTTACTGCGTAGAATGGTCTGTTCATTACGTGAACTCTTGATTCGACAGTTGCTTCTCCAATGTACGGACCCGGACAATTGGGAGACGAAATGTCACGGATACGACCGATATATCTAGTCGGTACCATCCACTCCTCATTTATTTCCATCTACATTAAAAAATTATTTTGTTTAGAGCCCTGTGAATTGGATGTTATTTATCCGTCTAGGATCGTCAGTATCTGGTAGTGAGGCACCTTTAAAAGGCTGTGCATTCATGGGCTAGGCATGCTTGATTGTACCGAACCTCAGGAAAACGCATAGTTCGTACTTCCAAGACTTTCTTCAGGCTTCTTATTTTCAATATACATAAAGGTATTGTCATCATACCAGTATTATTTTCTGGTTATACATATAATTACTTTGCGATCATATTATGTTTATCAAAAATACATTTTTTTTCAACAATTCCTTCGAATTATTTCCATTCGATTTCAGATACGTATTTTCCAAATAACATCTGCTAGACAGGAATTCTATATTTACCCTCGGCAATGTATGAACGATGGGATGGAAATTGACGGTGTTCGTAGACGGGAAATGAACTTGTGCTCCGGCCGGTGCAAACATTCCACCGATATTCATCACTAAAACATCGGACACAAATATTCTCTCATTCGGTTCAAATATTCCATCATCGATCTCTGAACTCACCTAAATGACAGTTAGATTCAAATCACACTCATACTTAGGGATCATTCATTTATTACGTATTTATGATCTCTTAGAAGGAAACTTAACATATTATTTCATGGCCTTTTACTCAATAAAGTATTGAAATATTGCAATTAACTGGCAATAAACTTTTTATTCACATTTCAATTCTGATTCAAACTTTCAGTCTAAAATGTGTTGTGCATTCATTCTTTTCAATATCATTAGATATGCTACACTTACAGTGTACGTTTGAGTAAGCAAGTTATACCGAGTTCCAGTCTCTAAGACAATAGTTTTGGATGCAGGATCCATCAGTTTCCAAATGATACTACCACACATTCCAGACTTTCCATCTATACCATCCCTCCCAGCTAATCCAGGACACCCACTATGTCCATTCCGACCTAAAACAAAGCAGTAATTATCCAGCAGTTATCAAAACAAAGCCAAACAATATGGTGAAATAGAAAATGACCTACGACTAATGTAGACAGATGTATCTATGAACCTACCATTGAGGCCAGGGTCTCCTCTCGAACCAGAACTACCAGACGAGCCGTTGACGCCGCCTGATCCACCACTACCACCACGACCACCTCGTCCACCAATACCTCCTGGACTACCCAAACCACCAGCACCCCCGTGACCTCCGTCACCATGTCTTCCAGGAATTCCGGGACATGCATCCACCTGTAATTTGAAAAACGTGTAAATCATATCGAAAATCGGAATCAGGTTTATCGACACAGAATTATAGAAAGACTGACCTCACATAACATAAATAGCAATGGATCATAAGCAGTAACACTGACATCCCCGCCATCACCAGACCAAGCTCCATTACCTCCATCTCCACCGCGACCACCATCTCCTCCATCTCCACCAGGACCTCCATCACCTCCGGTACCTCCTTTACCACCTCTAGCACCAGTTGAATAACCATTGTGACCTCTTTGACCCTTCGCGCCATCACCTCCACGACCTCCACTTCCACCAGTACCTCCTGTTATCAAATAAACACCTCTTAAAGTTACAAAGAGGTTATAATCTCATCTGGTTTCTTCGGCATATTCCGAATAAAACAATCTTAAAGATGTTAACAAACACCTTGGCACTGATTCATGAATGTAATTAAAAAATAATCATAAACAGTTTCAAGAGGGTAGATCAGCAATAAAACCTAATAACTTAGAAAAAACTAATAACTTAGTACTGTTGTCACTGGAAAAATTGCTGATATTTATTTTATTAATTAAAATCTGAGTACCTGTTCCACCATCTCCACCTCTGCCTCCATCTCCACCTCGAGCATCCAGATAGAGCACATGTTCATTTTTCAATCCGCCAAGACATGCGACAACATCAACTGTGCCATGAACTGCTAATGCAGATGCGTCGCCATCGATAGATATATCCAAATCACTAGCATTTGTACCGACTAGACCACACGCGCCCCTTTCACCAGGACCCCCTGGACCGCCTTTATGGCCGGCAGATCCGTGACTTCCCTTAGAAATTCCTACAATGCAGAAAAAACTTTAACATCGAAACAAATGCACAATACGGGTACTCATCCTAATAAGGATATCTACTCACCATCTCGTCCGTCCTCACCACGATAACCGCAAATCCCACGTTGACCTTCTCTACCGTGGGCACCAGTTATACCATCTGCCTTAATCTCAACTCCGTGAGGCTTTTCAAAAACATAAACAGCACGTTAATGCCTTGTGTACTGTGTGTAATGAAGTGTTTGTTAAGTAACGCACAGTAGGCCTAGACAGGGGTGTCCCCGATCTACATCGTCAAACCCTCAAAACCTTCTTCGGATTTGGGTGGTTTGAATAAACCCCCTTGCTGTACGCCCCTGTTAGATACCTTGATTTTTCCTTCTATGACAATATTCTGTAGATCAACCAGGGTAGTAGTGGCAAAAGGTGATACTTTAATGCGCAGTTTCCGGTTGTCACCAACATGTATTTGCTTAAAGTAAATAGTGATCATAATCATCGAAAATCTTAATTAAAATAACGTATGTGAAAGAAAGCTGAAAAATAACACTCAAATTAGATGGAATTCACTCAATTAAAGGTAGAATAGCCGCAATCAGATATGGAGAATCAATAATAAGATTAAAACCCTCTATTTAGAACAATTTGCAAAATCATTTCTTTTAATCTTAAGAATCAAAATAGAAAATTTATGGACACAATGTTTCGAACTCTCTGTAGAGACTACTTGGCAGTGGTCTTTAGAGAGTCCAAAACATTATGCGTCATTTTTAAAATTCTACTCTCGACCATAATTTTAATTTCAAATCTTTATTCGTATGTAGTCGGTTTTTATCTTACAACTAGCTCGAAAAACTCACTTTCAAACTGACGACCGGAACCGGAGACTTCGGAGGGCGCGGGTCCTCCCAGAATACTTCTCTACTACTGTGATTCATGTACATGTACCGATTAGTATCCGAACACCAGATTTGTTGCACATCCGTCGGAAGACCGATTTCTTCGCCGATACCGATGCTGACTGGCCACTTAACGGCAGCTGCCATCGGAGGTAGAAAACTATCGTCGAACTGTCGTCTTACTTGAACGAATTCCGGTAATGGTCTCAATGACAGCCCAGTTTCAGGTCTTTGCTAAATAAATACGCATAAGAATTCATCGTACTACATTCAGTATTGTTATCAACGTGGTGAAAGAAGAAAGCAATTTTTCCCGGGGCCTTCACTTCTTCTTAAGTAAGATAACAGGACATCCTCTTCCCAGATCCAAAAAATTTGCAGACCGCGCTTTTCATGACAATGCTTTTGATGATACAATTCTTTTCGACAAACGAAAAAAGGGCCTAGATTATATGCGGTAATGTTTTCTACCCCAGTGAAGTGGATACTTTTTCTCCATTTCTTTAGGAATGCATTAAAGAGTGAAGGGCCCCGGGCAGTTCATTCCTTCATCGAATCATAAATACTCCATCCATCAACAGACATACCGTAGTCGCTTCCACAACCCACGGCATCCATCCGATAGCTTGTTCATACGTCGGTAATTCATCACTAGGTGGCAGTTCTTGTCTTTGCGTATGTCTACTGATAATAGCTTCCGTTTCAGCATTCTGTAACTGTGAGGTGATCATGTCTGGATGGATGACGTCCCATTTGCCGATCCAGCTCTCGACAGGCTGATTACCAAATATGAAAAATAACACACATACATTTAGTGATTAAAGGAAAGGAGTACCAGTATACTCAGCTACTCCGGCAGTACCAGCGAACCCAGCTACTCCCACAGATCGCGCCACTTAACTATCAGAAGAGATATACTCGATCAAAATTTGTTCATTATCATCAACTTTGATCTCAAGTTTTCCCCAATTGATCCCGATCCAAAAATTAGGAAAATCAAGCATCTATATAATATTCAGATTACTCATAATAAGAGTGCATTAAATAGCACATTTTTCGTACATCATCCATATCATTTGAGAAATCATTGCTAGATTTTGATTCAGTTGAAGAACAAATACAGCTTGGTTTGTGGCTGTCGTACTCAATTACAAAGTAAAACTAATACAGGATTGACGTCTTGACTGAAACCTGGTGGATTCGGGTGGAATTTCACTTGCCGCAGTAGCTTTGCTGGTACCCGTTAAGAAAAGCAGGTGGATGTTATACTAACAGCTACAGTCGGATCTCCGTTCGAGTACAGTCCACGTTCCCTGACGCCAAATCTTATTAGCCACTCTCTTAACTCTTGGATGTTAGCGGCTCTGAATTTCCATTCCATGGATTTTTTCTGGCGGCGTTCGAATTTCACGAGAAACGTCAGATTGTCTTTGGCCTTTTTCTTCGACATCACCACAAACACTTCGGCGCGATAAAACTTGAAGGAGAAAAACAATCAAAATTTGACAATATTAATTTTCGGAAATCTACCAGTAAAAAGCAATAAAAGAAAGATAGCGCGGTTATAATGTCTACTGTATCAAACTAGCTGATAAGTTTACACTGTTTTTATGGCATTTGAAAATGATAATGGATCCGCTATCAATGACTGAGCAGGCAAACCAATACCCATACATACATACATACATACATACATACATACACAGGGTCCCTACTGATCGGTCATTCCTGGAGATAAGGAGTTTTCAAATAGTTTTAAATGAGAAAATTTCAAGGAAGGGTTTGCATCACTTTCATATCCCATTTGCTGTAGACTTCTCCTAAATCGGCATTGTTTATCTCAGTAAACCGTTAATTCAGAGGTTTAGTAAGCAAATTTGTTATCTAACACACTAACCAATCTCGGTTTCTTAATCAGTAACCGCCTAATTGGGTAAAAACAAATCCTGGTCCCAACTGTAACGATTTAGGGATAGTTTACCGTACAAGTACAAACTAATAGTTTCCTCTAGACTATGATATACACAAGAAAACACTGTCTTGATATTAACTGATATATTTGTGTCTACATGTCATTAAAATGGCGGTTGCAGCATAAGAGAAAGTAAAAAAGAAGCTGTACTACATAATATGACCTAGTAGATATAGGTTACTGATGGGAGTGTGCCAATATATAACTTTCATGGATATGTTACAAGTTTTAAAGGCTAGTATTTTGCTGAAATCGAAGAAGTTTCAAGTATATACCTGTAAAGTCTTGTTTTCCATTTGAAAGGAGTTTTTATGGAATCGAGGAGTCTTAGGGACCCAGATACATACATAGGTAATTTGTATCAAAATTCTTATGTGATACTCTGATATTTGATTTCCTGATATCTACCTCAACTTTGAAATTGTCATCTTTATCAGAGAGACAGTATGTTTCACCAGTCGCACCTCTCACCGTCAGATGAAGTAAAATTCGTTCCCATATTTTCATAATCGAAGTTTGTCGCCATAAGTAACCACTACCCAGGGATATCTGCCCTGTTAAAGTGGAAGGTAATGAGTCGTGCGACATGTTATTCTGAAATTGAAAGGTTTGATATAAGATGACATTGTAACGGGTAATTCAATAAGTAGAACGATTTACGAACATTAAACTTGTTAATTCTTCTTGCGATCTAAACAAACAGAGACCTTTTTCCGAAATTGAGTTAATTTACCTCGTTGACGTAGATCAGTAGTACTGTAGTGAACTTATTGTACACAACAATAATTAGTTGTCATAGGAAAATCATTTGATAAGGGAGGGAGGCCATATAGACTACCACGAAATTAATTTGATTTGACGGATCACCATAGAAGAGCAAGTAATTGAAAGTAAAGTATTGAGAGAATGAGAGACATAATTGTAGTAGATTTCCAATAAAATAACTTACATTTAATAATTAAACCAACAGGATGAAACTGTTAGGACTAGGGCCTACCACATAGTCGTCCTATCTAGAACAGTAAAAAGGGTGATATCAACAACTATAAATAAACTTTCTCCTGCATTATTTCCTATTAGCCTAATGCTCGTAAATCACAGTGACGCACTCCAGTGATGTAGTATAGTTTTATAGGCGCCCGTCAGCCCTGTGCCCTTTTTCTGTATCAACGACCTTGACCGAATTGTCAAACTATGACACTTCATCACCGCGGTTTTGGGCGTTCTCCGAGCACATTCGTGGTTAATATGGAATACCTCAAGGGCCATACGACTTACGAGTTACGTTTTACGACTTACGTTTTACGAGTTACTACTACATTTCCTACAATACGTTACGACTTACGTTTTACGACTTACGTTTTACGAATTACACGTTTTTCACTAATTGGCTTCGGATCCGAAGCGCGCTAAATTCAAAGAACGGGTTTCAAAATGAAGTCGAATTGTCATTTCAAACAGCATAATAAGAGTAATTTATTGTACATAGTGAATCAATCTCGACTGCAGTGGGCTATTACAGGGCAGAAAATCTGCGCGTTGGCCATCTGCTGTGCGAACCTTCTCAACAAAATCTATTAAATGCTGACAATACATTTCACACTGACTGATGACTGTCCCGTTACGTGCACGATGATTTTAATAGACGATATTTCAATATGCAGATCTTAGCTGGAAATGATTTTAATAATTAGAACAAGATTAATCAATATAGAAAAAATGTATTTATTTTTTGAAAACACTGGGCCGCATACAGCCATCCATCATCGTTACAGTTATTCGTCTAATAATTACACCCACACAGTGAAATGCCTACCACGTGGCCACTGTCCTTGAACTCTTGCGAACCGAAACTCCAACACTTAACTCGTAATTCGTTAAACGTATTTAAGTTGTAATTCGTAACTCATCGGAAGTCGTAACGAATATTCAAGGAAATGTATAAGTAACTCGTAAAACGTAAATCGTATCTCGTAAAACGTAACTCGTATGGCCCTTGAGGTATTCCATAGTGGTTCGAATCCAAAAATATTTGTTTTTTTATTGAAGTGATATTTTGCCGCCGAGATCAAATTTTCGATGATTTAACAAATCATAAGCTTTTTTTACTTCATTCCCAATGAATTACAATTACCCAGTAATGACTATGTTCAGGAATCATTAATTGCGATGTTAGACCATTGGTTGATGATCATCCAGCTAACTTTTCAACAGTCCAACAGACAGTCAAATAAATTCATATTTAAGTCCTCTCCTCAAAAAACAATCAACGATAACGAAAATTGCGCAACATTAAAAAAAAAAACATTTATTCATAAAAATCACGAAACTCGAAGATACGGAATATTTCTATCAATAAGAAATCGAGTAAATGAAAACTCGTCCAACTGCACGCTCCGGTAACCTTCGTCGATTACATTTTCCATGATAGCACGACCGATACCAGGTGCGAACAGAGGCGCGTGAATACCAGATCCGGAGGCGAACAACATATTTTTATGGTGGTGATGATTTCCGATAATCAAATGTTCATCCTCGTAATTGTAATCATACCGAGAGCACCATCCGCCTTTCAACTGAAAATTTGAGAATTCCATAAATTCTTTAAAGCTCTCGGCAAGCAATTTGTTGTAATGCTTTTAACAAACTGAAAATTTGTACAAACCTCCGACTCTTTGAATGCAGGAATACGATGAATCAATGCCGGTAATAACTTCTCGTGATAAAAAGATTCATTTATTTCATCTGTTGTATTGGCATTTACTTCTTCCTTTAAATTGTAATAAGAGATATAATCAAACAAAATAGCCATGGGATATTTGGTAACAAATGACGCATGAAATGGATTTCGAGAAAACAGAATTTTCTTCTCGACTTGAGGAACCGGCTCCAGAACTTACCGCTTCTAAAATATGACTGTGACAGATATAGTCTCCTCCTAATCCTCGTCTACTGATGTGTATTCCAGATACAGGATCTGATATTATCGGCAAGTCCAATGTTGGACCATTGGGACAGTGTATAAGGAACAAACTCAGTTTCCTGAAATATTAACGAACGCAAAATGATCGAAAATTATGTGGTACACAAGCTAGGACCATCTTAATTTGTTATACATTTTGCATACAGTATGTATTTGTGAAACACTGCTGCGTAACAAAATTTACAAGGTTATTTACAAACAACTGTAGTTCAGATGATAATCTAAGATAATCAAATTCATTCCAATAAATTAAAGCTACCTCTCCGATATAGGAAGAGGTATTCGAAGATCAGCGCGGGTTCCGGATTTCACTCCGATTTTCGCGTATTCTGCAACTCGCGCCGCATTAGCTCCAGCGGCATTCACTAAAAACAACGTTCTGATCGGGTGAATGAATTTATCCTTCAAAACCTGTCGATAGGGAAAACATTCAATACATTTAGATTACCGAATAGCAGAGAGAAGTTTCGGTTCAAACATTTCCAGTAAAAACTTACATTTATATACTGAATGAATGGCTCTTCAATTACCCCTTCAGTCGCGTATGCCGTCGCTTTATTTTCTAACTCCATACCGATAACTTCTCCTTCGACGTATTTCACGCCCAACGAAATGGCTTTATTTCGTAACGCCGCCAGTAATGCAACGGGATTGAACAATCCTTCGTTGCGTAGACCTATCAAATCGATATTAACTCAGTTTTTGAAATCGAAAGTTAAAGATTCGAATACGAATAGCGATCAAGTATTCTTTTACCGAGTAATCCGCATTCTAAATCATCCGTATTCATCCAAGGGAACTGAGATTTGATCTGTTCCGATGACAACAAGTTTACATCAACTCCTGCTTCTCTATCAAATTGAAACATTTCCATCCATATTAATTAATTATCACAGAACTTAAACAACAAAACCGACTTTTCAAAATTGCACAAGGCACTGCTAGTAATCTTCTGTTTTTGCACAGCAGAGCCCTCACCATTAGCGATAGACAATATATCATGTGTAATATTTTCTCTGCGAGCTATGTGCATGGCGTTTTTCATGATTTTGAAATGTTTCTGTAAGCAACTTTTAGCTTCAGTTCTTTTCAGGAACAAACAAGTAGTTTTCAGGAAATTTTACAAAGATTACTCAATAAAAACCCACAATATCAATTTCATTTTCAAATATTTTCAAATTTCATTATTCCTGAAGATGACTATTAGGATATAGTCGAAACGTTGAAATAAACTTCTATCTCGAAGTTACATTTTCGGAATTTTTCGTTATAATTGTGGGATTCTCTCTACATCGCATCAACACGAATATAGTGTTCTATCAATCGTGATCATTTTCAAATTAACTCTGAAGATGAAACGTAAGAAAAAAAAAACAACAACAGTTGTTTAAATTGGTATTGGTGAGTTTCTCTCAACGATATTCATTAAGACGGGAAATAGTCTCCACTATTTCGAATAACTCGCAGGTTTTTGCAGAGTCGCTTATCAAGAAAAAGCCAGCAAAGATACATACTTCTGAACGGCGTACATGTCAGTTAGTAGCTCAAGCCCACTAGATGTGGCCAATGTCAAATGGCTCATCGGGGTAAATTCTATATCAGGAGGCTTCTCATCTGCAACACAGAAAAGAATCATTTCAGGATTTGAGTCAAAACAATTGAGTGACTGATCGATTAATTTCAACGTGTACCTAACACGGATAGCTTGTCGTTAATATCTTCCAGGAATTCTCGGCAGTACATGGCTAGACGCATGTATTGCGGATGCATGAAGTGAGTACTCAAATAACCCATTGATTGTACAGACGCAGCTTTTGAATACTTGAAATTGAAGAGCAAGAAAATTACCGCTATAAGCTATTCATGTGCGTATTTGCGTAAAAGGAATTCTTGTTGAAAAATAAAACGTCTTACGCTCAAGTCCTTTTCGATAACAGTACAGCTAAAACCTTTAGGGTTTCGCTGTTTTAACCAGTACGCCACTGAAGAACCGATGAGTCCACCGCCGATGATTATCACATCCGACTCTCGCGGCACAATCACCTTCGATTCCCTGCCTACAAATCAGAGATAATCAGAAATTTTCTTCAATATTTAACGTTTAAGTTTCAGGGGAAAAAGTTACGTACACCAACACGACCACTATCAAACAGATTAAGACCGTGAAATTTTTTCATTATCATAATGTAGTGAATAAATTTCGATTTGAATTTGTCTCGAAGATATTGCTTTTGCACGATTCTGATTGAGTTCTGACCTAAAATATCCCCTTTCAATATTTTCAAAGGATTGCGATAATCTCCGGGAACGGGTAATTTCGTTAATCCGGGTCCAACTTTCGATGACAGACTTCTGTAGCAGCATTTTGATAGGAATCTTGCCATTTTTCGGGTCGGTTTAACAACCGGGTGCGTACTTTGATTTCAGCGCCATCTACAAAATGCGTGGTTTCTTCACAAACGAAGGCGAGAAAACAAACTCAGCGCCATCTAGCGTCCAGTGTCTTCCGAAGTGGAGGCGAGAATAGTGCAGACACGCACGAATCAATGACGTATTACCCACTGGCTGTATTATGATGAATTTCACGGATTTTTAGCAATTTTCGGGTTAAAATGCGCCTGTGACAGCACCAAGGATAAGCATACGCATCTATAATGACATAACTGGTGCATTAGACTTTAAGGTAACGGTTTAGATGTTTTTGATAGTGTGATATGAACTCAAATTAAACTGGAATTCGTTGTTGCTTTATTCTTCAATTTTTTCAGACCTACCCTGTCGGTCCTAATCAATCAATCAATCTCTACCACCGTATCGTTTTTGCTAGATTTAGTCTATTCGATCATCATCATTGAAATCATTTTTTAGGTAACGGCACTCGTTAAACTTAGGCCAAATTTTGCTCTGTGTAATTTTAGATTTGAAGGTATGCACTTTCATTTTTATGTTGTGTCCAATTCCAATATATATTGTGTCATCTTTTTGCAATCTCTGATAATCGTCTGATATTTGCTCGCTTGCGTACTGCGATAATTGTGTCAGATACTGCCGGTTCGCCGTTTTATCAGTTGTACTAATGTAGTTCAAAGATCATTGATTAATTAACGAAGAGCTGAATATTACAAGACACCGGTGACATTTATAATTATCAGACCTCTCTCGACGCTATATCATGGGAGATAAGGTTTCATTGTAGGCTACTGTTTCCTGTTTGCAAGGTCGATCGAAATGTATTCGCTATAGCGAACCATACGAGAACAGTTGTGTTTGTATTTCGTTCACACTTTTAACAGAATAAATTCAATTCGATAATTACGAGGAAGTTAACGCAACTACGGGATCGGCTTCGGCCACTTGTTGCTGAATTGGTGATACTACTCGATGGATGTATAGGCGATTTTGTGAACATCGATAAACGTAATCATGGATCAGAAGATGGTTCTCGCTGAAAATCGAAGTCGACGCAATCTGCCGATTAGTCGTCTTCAATACGAGGCTCGTATTCGACGCGCGCATTCCTGGTCGGAGGTTCGTTCTTTTTGCGTAAAATCGTGTGCGGTTTCAACGATATTTGAAAAAAAAACGTTTAATCGAAACTAATCATCGATGGGTGAATTGATATTGAAAATGGTTCATAAAGGTTCTTATTGATCGGTGAAATTGGGGCAATTCCTTAAAATTCATATTTTTCCCTGCATGGAGAATTTGAGAATCCTCACTCTTCTCTTGCAAATTAGTAAAAATCAGGGAATTTCTGGTGTATTGTACTTGCCTATGATGACCTCTTTAAACAAGAATGAGCCGTGAATGACGATATCTTAAAATTTAATGAGGGAATCTTCGGTCAAAGGTCGGGGAATTTCGGATTCCCTGATATTTCCGTGAATATTTCCCCAAATTTTGGATTCCCCGATCTTTCAGAACCTTTTTTAATCATCCATGGACGTAGGGTTCATCATGGTTTAATTCATTAATGATTTTGTAGCCTAGTGTGAATGAGATAAGGCTATTGTGTGAATAACTGGTTTCCTACGTATTGTTTTCACCTAACCCACAAGAATATGTGAACAAAACCTTTAGAATGAATGAATTACCAGTAAATATGTTGTTCATTTGTTAGTGTGCTAGAATTGAGTTTCTTAACATATTTTGATAACGAGAAAGGGTATTTTCTGAGTTGGAAAAGCGAACAGAAGGCAAACTGTGCTGAAGCTCTTCTCCCTGTACTTCTATACACAACACCGATTTATTCTTCAGATACTAGTCTGGAATTCTCAGCGTGTACTTACTGGGCCCTACTTGACTGTCAATAGGTGAAGTATTGCAAAAATCAATCGAAATTGCCAGCTGGTTACGTGATATGTGCGTCTGTCGGTGTTAACCCTGGATAATCGAACCAAACCGAGTATTTAATACTGCCCGACACACAATACAAGCTCGTCTTGATATTTGAAATATCTGAATAGATACGAATAGGCTGATTTTTTTAGGATGGGGGGAATTTGTATTAAACTGCAAATACGTTTATTGTTGTTACAGAATTTCCGACGCCGCAAACGGCGTATTATTTACCGCAATCGCTATAGGGCCTATACGTTCTTCACGTCACTCGAAGCGAAACATTCTATTGTTTATAAAATCTAGCGTATCGGTTTAAATTCATCGCAACGAAATCGTTTTATTATATCGCTGACTGGGGGTGAACTGTGTACGCTTTATCGAATCTAGGGAATCGGTAGGAATCTACCGATTACTTAGTTACTGATGATTTAGCCTACAAACATGTTTATAGGTCCATGATGCACACGCACATACATTCATACATAGAGCATCATCTCTCGCGCGATCTCTGTCTGTCGATGTTTTGATAATTCACATTCCACTCACTAGTGACAGCTGTTTTTGTAGAATTTCTCTCTGTCGCAATATTTTGATAGCCGCCCTGTTCTATAAATAGAATAGAATACAGTGCAATACAGTTTATTTCATTGCGCTGTCTAAAACGTTTCGGAAAAATTAACAACCCTGGATGTTAATTTGCTGAAAACGTATTTAGTATTTTTCGCGTGCGACTTTCGGCTAAAATGACGGATTCTTCAACTTGGTTCAATATTGCGTCGCCGAGTTGGGCCAAATTTTACTAGTTTTTTCACTAGAAGTTTAAATGTGTTTTATAGCTAAATCTTATTTTAAACCGCACTGAGTTATGTAGCGCGGTCTATAAATTGCCTATTATTATTATTATTTTATTTTCAGTAGTACGATAAAATATTTCATTATTTGCTTTTGCTTTTCAAGTGAATTTCGATGACCTAATATCATATTGTTCTCGTGAAAATTCATTGGATTAGCAGTACGTTGAAATAAGACCATAACAGTAAGAATAAGTGTCGCAATTCAAATATTCCAGTACGACTGCTTTTCAGATCATTTTTATGCCGCCATATTTCATCAGTATATTTGAATAAATGCGAGGCCGACCGACCGTGCGTATAGTTTTTATCATCCCTGAGTTAATCGGTGCACTATATACCACCGCTTTTGCATCGAGGGAACGGATTATATGAATTTTTTACCCCGAGAGCGTTTCGGTTTGTTCCTAGAATCGCCACCGGGAAAAAGATAATTATGCATATGTAATTCTTCGCGGGGGGCAGGAATGCTTGAGATAATATTTTTGGTTCGTATTTCGTTGAAAACTCGCTCAGTATGGATAATTAGATGCGCGTAGAGCAGTCGAACTCTCATATGTAGAAAATAGCGTATCTGGCGGCCTTTCGAACAGCTGATAACCTCCGTTGGAATTCCCCACTCAAATTTTCTCCATTCTACTTTCGACTATGATCTGCCCTATATATAAAAATCCACTGTTTAAAAAGTTAAAGAGAAAATGTATGGAATTCGAAGATATTCCAGTCTCAAGTGAGAGACCGAAATATTGTTATCTTTTAGATTCTGAATATACCGGGGTCCGATCTAAGCACTTGTCCGATTGCCCGGGACAAGTACATTTTCAAATTTTATCTGGACCTCTTCCGTGTTCTTATATATTTTGAAGAATTCTTCTAAATTCTTTTTGATACTTGATTTTTGTTCCCCTCTTTATTGTGAAAAAAAAAACAATGTTATCAATATATCATCTAGGGCAATCTTAAGACCTGCTGCATATGGCGTCACAAGCCCCGAGGCTTGTCACGCCATATTGGGGCCTGACACGCCATGTGGTGAACGTAAAATGAAAATCAAATCCTATGCAGTAGATGAAACGTCGACTACGTCTCGCGGGTTTTTCTTCCGAAGTTGAAATATTCGGTTGGATATTAATTTGTCTTAGATGATTTACAACGTATTATATATACATAATAAGAACTACATATTAGATCGCATTTACACTAAAATGAGTTTTACAGAATAGAAATTGATCGTTGTTTGTTAATCTAATGCAGTGTACACACATTTTGAAACACAATTTAAACAATCATATATTTCGCCAGCATATGAAAAATACAAAAACATTACATATATATCTACTGAATGAGTTTTACAGAATAAAGATTTTAATTAACTATCTTACATTTCAATGAATCATTCATCTATTTCACATGATTTGTTGATCAATTAGTCTTAGAAGAACATGGATAATGTTAGAAAAACATGTATGGTGAGCCAGGCTCAAATCTAGTGTGATCTGCAGTCATATGGCTCCTAAAATCGCTAAGCCTCCTAAAATCGCTAAGCCTTCTACATGGCGTGTCAAGCCCCGAATTCTGCAGCCAATATGGCGTGTCAGGCCCCAAATGGTCTGCAGAATAGCTTCAATTGAAACATGGCGTGAGAGGACCCGATCAGTTTTCCTACAAATAAATGAATAATTGTCACTAATTATCATAAATATTCAAAGATTTATCATTCTACATGGTTTGTCAATCATTTAGACTTAGAAAAAAGGCAAATATTGTTTCAAACAGCTCCTAAAATCACGCTGTCTTCTACATGGTGTGTCAAGCCCCAAACGGTCTGCAGAATAACTTCAATTGAGACATGGCGTGAGAGGACCCGATCGATTTTCCGTACAAACAAATGAATAATTGTCACTAATTATCATAAATATTCAAAGATTTATCATTCTACATGGTTTGTTAATCGTTTAGACTTAGAAAAAAGGCAAATATTGTTTCAAAAAGCTCTTAAAATCACGCTGTCTTCTACATGGCGTGTCAAGCCCCAAACAGTCTGCAGTCAATATGGCGTGTCAGGCCCCAAACGGTCTGCAGAATAACTTCAATTGAGACATGGCGTGAGAGGACCCGATCAGTTTTCCTACAAACCAATGAATAATTGTCACTAATTATCATAAATATTCAAAGATTTATCAGTTCGTCAATCATTTAGACTTAGAAAAAAGGCAAATATTGTTTCAAAAAGCTCCTCGAATCACGCTGTCTTCTACATGGCGTGTCAGGCCCCAAATGTTCTGCAGCCAATATGGCGTGTCAGGCCCCAAACGGTCTGCAGAATAGCTTCAATTGAGACATGGCGTGAGAAGACCCGAACGATTTTCCGTACAAACAAATGAATAATTGTCACTAATTGTCTTAAATGTTCAAAGATTAATCCTTCTATATGATTTGTCAATTATTTAGTCTTAGAAAAAAAAAGCAAATACTGTTACAAAAAGCTCCTAAAACCACGCTGTCGTCTACATGGCGTGTCAGGCCCCAAAGTGTTCTGCCGCCATATGGCGTGAGAGTACGCGATCAGTTTTCTATGGAAGCAATTAATTGTCACTAATCATATCTTTAGTTTCAATTAGTTATACATTGTTCATAATCATAAAGTCTAAGAAAAAAAACAAATACTGCTAGAAAAATCGCGATTTGCCTTCTATATGGCGTGTCAGGCCCCAAACGGTCTACAGAATATAGCTTCAATTTACATGGCGTGAGAGGACCCGATCAGTTTTCCGTAGAAATAAATGAATAATTGTGACTGATTATCTTAAATTAGTACAATAATCATTAAGTCTTAGAAATAGGTTTATAAATCGTTGTTTCTATTTTGTTCCTATGTAAAAATATACAAAAATCGCTTATGTAAATGTAGCTGATGATCTCCTGATCGTCTCGCACCATAACGGAAACCTGTGAAAAACATATTCGAAGAATTTTACATAAAAATCTTTCGATATATATGCATCTGAATATAGTTATGGAGTAAAAACGGGATATAATTTTCTTTCAAAGTGGTTGCACTGAACGGAATACTTCAAAATAACGTATAAGTACATAATATATTTAGACAATATTTAGTAAGTATATATTTAGACAATAAGTTAAGAAAAAATAGAAATTTATTACACATTGATACCGGTACTTGAAATTATCTCATTCAGGTTTTACACGTCGTATCGGCCCTTAAAAACGTGGTCCGTTCGACGCGAACATATATCTTCGTTCCGCGTGAATTATATATAGTCTGCATTTTACTCGGGGCTTGTGACGCCATGTCAGATATGGCATGACAAGCCCCGGGGCTTGTGACGCCATGTTCTGCTGATTCTTAAGATTGACTTCACTCCAATATATTACGGTGCAATAAAGATTAAATTGAATTTGAATTGAATAATCAATTTTCCATCGGGCTAGTGTAATTTAATGTCTCAAAGCTTTTTTCCCACTCGATACAATGGATGATTTCGCCGCGTTGATTTTCGAAGGGGCGGGCGAAATTTCAGATATATGCTCGCCCCACGGGCAAATGGTTTTCTTTCCTTAGATCGAACCCTGCCTGCAGGGTCTGATTTAAGCACTTTTCCGATCACCCAGGACAAGTATATTCCCATGAGGGCAAGTAGGTTATCATTTATCACTTGTCCCCCCCCCCCCCCCGGGCTAGTGCAATTTGATGTCACAAAGCTTTTTTCCCACTCGATACAACGGATGATAGTGCCACCAATCGGACTGTCTGTGTAGGGAAAGTAGATTCTTGAGGGGGCAAGCAAAATTTCAGATATGCTTGCCCCCGGGCTAGTAGCCTTAATTCCTTAGATCGGACCCTGTGCCTATATACTGCTCATAGACTGGAATAATTTCATTTGTCCCTAATGATCCAAATCAATCGTGTTTGACTGAATTTCACTTTCGATTGATCTAACAATTTCCAAATTGTTAGATTTGATATAGTACGATTCCATTGCGATTTTATTCCGCTGTGAGGACCTACGATCTGTAATGAAAGGTAACTTTAAGATGTATCGTTCGTTTTGTATTGACAGTTCGATTTTGGGAGGAAGAGTATGAGCGTACCTCATCGTATCCTCACGCCGGATGACTCGTCGAACGGAGAAGACAACAGAGCGCTGGCCAGCTCCGATCAAGATATCAATGCCACACCGAAATCATCGCTGCACTCGGGCCTCGGAGATTTAAAGGTAAACGTCGCGTTTTAGACTAATTTGATCGGATACACGAATAACACAAATTTCGAATGCACAAAAACAAGGTGGTCACTTGCCTGGAACTCGAAGAAAGTCAACGACTTCTCTTTTCTTCACAAAATTCAGGAATAAACGGAAAATTTTGTGATAAAGATTTTAAAATCATCAGGGGAAATTTGTGAAGAGTTTGCTTGATTGCGCATAAAATCAAACAGTTTCCGTCTATGTCTAATGTAAGCCTATTTGACTGTATTAACCCTATCAGTGCATCTACACCGCAGTGCGAAGTATTGATGTAATTAGTTTTTATCTCTATTGAAAGATGGTAGCACCTGTCAAACATAGTGAAATGTATGTAACTAAGGATACACTGCACCGCGGTGTAGCCGCATTATAAATCATTAGTATTCCCTTTATTCAACAAACTAGGGTGGAATTTTTCAAAATTTTCTAATTATCTCCAGCACTATAGGGTATTGATTAGTCAGTACTGAAAGGGTTAATTTATTGGATTCTTGGCTGATCTAGTCGGGGGGGGGGGGGTTTAGTGAAATCGAATAAAAGTGGCCACCCTGAAAAGGAATGAATTGTGGAGGGTTGATTTCAGACATTTTGATTCTTGATTCTGTTAGGCGCAAGTGTTGTTCATTTGTCCAGGCATACTTTCCAACCATTCAATTTCATAAAGGCTTAAGCTTATTGGTGTTGATATCTTTTATTAAGAAGTTACGGAAACATTAGATTCTATTGTATAGAATAAACAAGAAATTCAACATCTTAAGCAATCCAGTGATTTCAGCTGTACCTACACCTTACTAACGACGAGAGAATTTAGCTCCGATTGCTTGTTCAGCGTATGATAATAATTTCTTTTTTCAACTGATTATAGGGGGTAGGAATTAACCACTGGGTTCCCTTTAATCATAGACAGCTGTGATTGCTTTCACTGCACCCTGTGCATAACCAATTGTCGCCATTATTTTAGGTGTTAGCGCATAAATTAACGATTACCCGGGAATTACATATTTGTGTTATGGGAGCATCGGATAATTGTGGCAATTAAGTATTTATAAATCAAAACTACAGTGGGGCCCCCATATGACGAGCATGCGTAGATATAGATGACACGTCAAGCTATCGTTCAGTCCTTAGGCTTGCATGCATTCAGTCGACTCGTTTGCGAGAGTTCTAGACCGGGATTAAAAAATACATCGAATTCCGTCGTATGTCGGTGATGTTAATCAAGATCGCGTAAAAGTCGGATTATTCGATTAACTTCGATGTCGTTTGGTCGTTACGGGTTCTCGCGGATTCCACGGAACTATGGGAGTCGCTTTGTTTAATAATCATAATGGTAATTACTGTCTTTATTCAAACTCTCCTTCGCGCAACCACAGCGTAAACTTCCTTTACACGGTACAAGGAAGTCCTTCGATCCAAAAAATACGGCAAGATATATTTAGACTATTTAATACGGCAAGATATATTTAGATTATATATAGATATTTAGATTATATTTATTTATATATATATATATATATATATATATATATATATATCGTGTTGTAACGGAGATTGGTTTATTTGTCATTCATGCGTCGAACTCCTCGAGCACCTCGCCCTGCCCGGTAGCGAGCGGAGACTGTATTATTGATTACTCCATGGGCTGTGCGTCCATGATTAAACTATGGCGAATCAACGAAGCTGTCATAATTTCTTTGATAGCTTTTTTTTCTATTCGGCAGCTTTTCTTTTTTTTTTTCGACGGAGATCGATGAAGTTATCGCCGCTATTCAAATATCCATCGACTCTTTATTACCGACAGATTAATCGCAATAAACCTTGACACGTTAGCCCGGAATTTTATGGTTCTGTTTATTGATGATGTATGTTTGGCTTGGCACTTGCTACTACTACAATGCTGCACTTGTCCCGAGTAGTTTTCCAGAAAACAGGACAAGGTCACCGAGAATATCATATTTTAATCGACACTGATTTATGGAAGGTCATATTTACACTATACATAGCCTATGTATTCATTGACTGATTGAGGCGAGCTCGCTGTTGGGGGTGTTTGATTTTAAGAACTTTCTTTTTGGCTCAGGTCTCTCAGTTCACTTCTGAGGAAAATCGGCCAGTAGGGGGGAATAGCTGTTCATGAGTATTTGGATTTTTAAGGGGGTCAAATTTCTCGGCGAAATGGACTAGATTTCAAATTTCATAATTCAAACGACCTAGACGATTTAGACCCTATGATATGAACATTAAAATGTTTTATAGACATTAAACCCGCTCGGAAATATAACTATTCCAATTCTAAATTGTTGTCAGTGACATCAATTTAGAATTATGCAATTTTTCCATGTGGCAGTCACCATGGAAAAACTGCATAATCTATGAAGTAATCGAAATATCTTTCCTCAACTGAAAAAGCGGGTCATTCATGCCCCGTCAGACCCCCTCTTGAGCACGCCCGTGATGCGTTTACGTTCGAACTTTCTCTTTGTCGGTCGTCTCGATTTACCTCTTTAAGAAAAGAGGCCCGACCGAACGGGGTTCCGGTGGGGAATTGAAAGCGAGAAAGAGAATGCGCTTAAGATTCCGCATTAACGATAAACCACTCGACGGGACGCTCTTTTATCGGCGGTATTCGCGAAACGTTACTGGTTGTAATAGACAATACGGCGTTCGAAGAAAAGAAAAAAAACAGAACTCGACGCGCACGGCAAACCTGATATGAATTGAACGCAGCAACGTTACCGCTGATTCAAATTAGAAACATAAAAAAGCGTGTATATCGTTATTGACTCTGGGCGGTGGTTGTTGTCAGTAGGTAATGCACTGCGACGGCGCTTATGAAATTTTCTCGTTAAACGTCCTGTCGATAATATTTTATTCACTAGTTTTCACCGACGACGACGCGGCTGTGTATATACAACGGAGCTGACGCTGGCTGTGGGAATATGTTCAGGACGGCGACCACTGCGTAAAACTCACTGTAGAATTGATTTCAGCGACGGCGACGGCTCCTGTTCTTGCCGAACTGCGTCGGTGTTTCGATCGAGGCGTCTGCTCGGATCAGTAGGCGACTGCGTCGTCGTGTATATTAAACTAATGGCTCGTTCGTAGTAGCGATGATAAGAATTGCGCCGTGGCGTCTGCGGGATTTATTTCATGACTACCACGAACGAGGGACGACGTTTTAAGATATTGAAAGGATTTAGATAAACTCGAATATAAAGCGGTATGCCGCACACGATTTGGGTAGGTTTTATCACAATACTGGGCGTTTACAGTGAGATTTGCTTCGTGTTCGTAATTAGTTGCACGTTCTATAATGTAACAATGCTTATACAGGCTGTCACTAATGCCCAGATCGCGCGCACGTTTTTGACGTGGCCCAAATTTCACCCGGGCCAACTGTTTGTACTGGTGCAAAATGGGTGATTTGCGTATGAACGCGCTTTCATTTAGGTACAGGTCAAATTTGATGCAGGTCTGGTCCGGGCTTAAGTTTGACCCCGGCCATGTTGTCTCTGCAAGATCGCGGCTTTAGTATAATGGCTTTAAGAAAGTTTGATAATGAACTTCAGAGAGTTGGTTCCATTTTTGCGAATTGTGCAGGGCCACCAAAAAATCTAAAGTGTTCTGGAAATAAAAGCTCTTTCGGGCTCATATATATTATCTGAGACCGCTTCAACAGTTGTGAGTATAATGTGACTACAGAATTAATTGATTGACAATTCTAATTACTGTACGTCCCTCGAGTCCAATCCAACTCATTACTGCACTTAAGCGTATCACTCATTAGTTCCTTTAAAAGTGATGAAATTGAAATATATCGGAAAAACGAAAAACTATCGACACTTAAGAATCTAGTGTGCTTCCGGATTCAGTTTTTGAGAGTTTGAAAATGTTGACGAATCGAAAAGGAAAATCTGGGTCGCCGTTGAATCGATGGAATTTATTCGTTCATAAATTACTCTTTATCAAAAAGTTCTTCGCCCCCATTTGTCTAGTCGATAATACCTGATATCGAGGATATTTATAGACCTGTCTATTATTCGCGAGACCTGATATCTTATATAACGTTGGTCGAAGTTTACGTATTAAAATGTCGCAACAAATTTTCAGGGAATTTCCTATTTTCGTCATGAATATCGAATTCACGGGTTTTTTTTACTTATCATTAATAGTCAAGTTTCAATCATTTTCCTCGACAATCCAGGAATTTCGTCCAGTTAGAAAATTACAATAAATTCCCCATATCTCTATTTGTAACGATCCGTTTCGGTCGAGGGCTTTTACTCATCACTTATCATTTGAGTCACTATAGTAACATTGTTCGTTCGAATCTAACCCGGAAACAAAAGTCAAAGAATTAGTCATTATAGATCGAGGAAAGTCCATAGTTCGATAGATTATTAGTAATTTTATTAATCACAAAGAAAAAAAGAAATAGGCGGTATATATATGTATATGTATAGGGCCTATATGTATGTGATGTTAGAAACATGAAGTGGACGCAGCGCAATATCGAATATCTGTCACGTAACAGATTGTCACACAATAATAATATTCGAAATTAAAAAACTCGTCGTTACAGTTGCCAATAAATGTCAAAAGTATCGATTTCGATTTAGCCGTCGTAAATAGTTTTCGCGTGACGTTCGATAACGCGGTATTCGTTCCGCCGAAGCTCGACTGACGCCGCGATTACGTCGCGTCTACCGGGTGAAGTTTTTTTCGGTGAACTCCTTTAATGAACGATTCATTATGCGTTTGTTGATTTTAAAGTGAAGGCAGCTTCGAGGAGCTTTTTAACAGTGATTTTGTTAACAATGAAATATTGTTCTGTATATCAACAGTATGGAGGTAGCCACGAATCGCTGGACGGTCTCACGAGTGGAACCGGCGGAGGACGTGGAACGTTGCCGAGGATGAAGAGTTACGACGCGGTCGTGTTCGACGTTTTGCGCGTCTCGCCAGAAGATTTCGCGGTAAGTTTTGGGTGTTCATTTCGTAGTTACCAAATTTGAGATCAGTTGCTGAAATGTGCCTGGATCACTGATAATTGAAACTGTTATGTTACTAAAGCTTTGTTAATTTCCTTGCTATTTGTCCAAATTCTAATTTGGTAAGTACCTGGAACGGACCAATTTGAAATGGACCAAATCAATAGCCGCGATCGCATGAGATTATAGGCCCATGCCATATTTGGCCTGTGTTTTAAATCTGCTGTTATCACTGGTCCAGCTAGACACAACCGTGATTGACAGTCAATTAAGGCAAAGTTTCTATCCAGACGTGACAGATGTCTGTTCTAAAATTTACGAACGGACATTGATCCGTCTTTTTGGTCCATCTAAATTGGTCCGTTCTAGAATGGAAGGTACCAATTTAGAACAGACTTTTTGCTAGTGAGAACGCTTGGGCTGAATTCAGAACATTCTAAATGTGGTAGTGTATTGATATTTATATAATGAATAACCAACTTTCGTGCGACTGTGACCTGCTGTTCGGATCTCTCTCAAACTCATTACTGCCTTTCTTCCCAATTTTTGATGTGTCGTGTGTTTCTTGGACCTCGCCTGAGAATTTTAGATCGATAATGGGCTAGAAACTGTCGATTTTAGACGGTCAAAGTTTATAGTCCTGAATAAATTATGAATGTCTGGACCAGGTTGGTCCAGGCATGGACTTTAGATGTTCATGGTTCAGGGATGGACTGTCCATGGTTCAGGGCTTCAGGTCGATGATACCTGTGTGTAATCAAAGATAACTATTGATGTCCTTTCGTCTGGAATCTAACAAATTACTCTAACCGTATCGGCTGAAGTCTCGAACAGTTCACCCTGGGTTCGTTATTTCAGTTAGACAATGAACTCATTTCAATATTGAATTGTTCACAGAAAGCAGTTTCAAGAAACTGTAGGCCCTTACTTGAACAGAGTCTATGGCTGATTAACATGTTTCTTGGAAATGGTATTGTCGCATAATTGAATACCTAGTTGAAAGAACAAAATTCTCCTTTGTTTTTCAGAGTCAAATTACTCTTCTGGATTTACCGGTTTTCAAGTCAATCGAGCCTGAGGTAAGTGATTTGTGGGGCCTCTCATTTCAAAGGTCGCCGGTGAAATTCATATCGACCCTTATATAGATGCTGTATCAGTAGTACATGTCATGAGATTTCGACTCTTATATTGATACTTATGCAATGGGGGCAGATGTTACGCAGCCTTTCAAATCAATACCAGGCGGTCATGTTAGAACTTGTCAATGTATTATTTATTGATTTCACCATATAGACTGATTTGATTGCGAATGGTCAATGTATTTATTCGACCGTCAAATTGTGGCGTTACGCTCGATTGAATTGTACTTTTACTTGTTGGGTTGTCCTATAATAGGGTATTGTATTTTCGTATTTCAAAAGCTATATACGTATATAGGCCTATGGGGGTATATCTCTTTTTAAATGTCATCGCATATAGTAATTTTTCGGTTAATACATGGTCCCTACGACTTCTTGATTCCTTCTAAACAGGCATTGCTTTTAAATGTGCTTGAAACTCCTCTGATTTAAGCAAAATACCTGAAAATCCTTTAAAACTCCTTCAATTTTGAGAAAATAGGCAATTGGAAATGTCTGTAGCTGTTCAGTAAACTATGCCTAAATTGGTACAGTTGGGACCAGGATTTTTTCTCTACCCAATTAGGCAGTTGTCGAATTCAGATCGGACCTCAGTCGTGTGAGGGATGCAAATTCGCTTACCAAACAACCAAACTAACGGTTTACCGAGATAAACAGCACCTATTTAGAACGTTGCTTCAGTGATCGGGATATGAAAGTGATGCAGACGCTTCCTCCATAGTTGAAATTTCCTCCATAAAAACTCCTTATATCCGGGAATGACCGATCCGTCGGGACCCTGTTTTTCGTTCCGAGTAGGCAAAATCTAATAATGTCGCACTGGATATAACAAATGTATATTTTCTGGTCCCCTGATGTTGGTTGTAACAAGGTTCTTGGGAGCGTTCATAAATTACGTACCTCCATTGGGGGAGAGGGGGGTTACTGAATTTTGGTATAAAGTGGTACATGGGGGGAGGGGGGTCAGCAAAAAAGGTACGTACTTTGAGGGAGGGGGGTATTAATCAATCTTGGTATGTACTTAATGTACCAAACTCAAATGAAAATAGCCGTTGGTGTTTTATCGGCTTTTAGTACCGGGTATATAAAATCAATAAGCAACAATACTTTAAATGAAATCAGGTATTTATATATTTTTTGATTTGTGTTCTTTGCATCAATATAATTGGGGGGGGGGTCATGGGTGCGATGGTACGTACCTAAGAGGGGGGTCAGGGAATTTGGTACAAAGGTGGTACAAAGGGGGAGGGGGGTCAGAAAAACGGGAGATTTTGAGGTACGTAATTTGTGAACGCTCCCCTACTGTATGCAGTACAGTATTTAACCTGTTTGTCTATGTATGTCCAATGAGCAGTAGACTTGAATTTTTTTCTAAAATGATTCGGCGCTGTTGTCACGATCGTATGAAGTATGCTTGTATGTCGTTTAGGAATTAACGAGTTGTGCTTGGACGACGAAGGAGAAATTAACGAAAGCTCCGAACGTAGTCGCGTTCACGAGGAGATTTAATCATGTACGTACAACATTATGTATGAACCCAATGCGTACGAATAAAAAACGAACAAAGAATTCAAAACACAAATGAAACCTATATCAAGAATTGAAAATGAAAAGGCACGTAACAGTTCAGACTCTCTAGAAACCATTGTCAGGTGTTTAGAGAGAGTCTGAAATGTCATGTTCTTTCGTTTTTGATTTGAATGGGGAACCCGCATATCTAGCTATCCCACTAGATGGTGTGACAAGCAGTAGGTCGTCTTTTGTCAAAATTAGTTAATTTTCGATGAACTTCGAACTGAATTTTTCGACTCCCAAACTTATATAGCATCACAGCACCCACCAGATATAGGCCTACAATACTTTCACTCTTCTACGAATAATTGACTCATTGAAGAGAAAAGTTCATTTAGATTTAATTGAAATGTAGAAGAAGAAATCAAATATGGACGACCAACTATTTACTAGCTAACCTGCTGGATCCTCGATTGCATTAGTAGCAATGCGGGTAACCCATTCTTGATAAATAGATTTTCTTCGTAATTTCTATTTGGTGGAGTTAAGTCTATATTTTACATAAAAATATATTCAGTACTTAGAAATGTTTAATCTAATCGAAATTTTGGTTTTTTTTTTGCTAGGTGAATTTTTGGGTTCAAAAGGAGATTCTAAGCGCGACGGCGTTGAAGAACCGCGCCGAAATCCTCGCGAATTTCATCAAACTCGGCAAACGTTTACTCGATCTGAATAACCTGCACGCCGTGATGGCCGTGATATCTGCGCTGCAGAGCGCACCTATATTCCGTTTGTCTAAAACATGGGCGGTAAGTACAGACGACGACGGCGGCGGCGGTTATTGATTTTCATTATCTAATCAAGTTGTTCGCCGATTCGTTTCGTGCATCGTTGTTTTGCTTCGGGAGTTTCGCGTTTCTCGTGGAATCGACGCGTTATTTATTCGCAAAAAATGAAACTGCCGCGTCGAGCGTAAAAATATCTCTGATTCCTACTTCTTTATCTCTACCGCAGATATTATCGAAAAAAGACAAATCGTCGTACGAGAAAATCGCCGATCTCTTCTCGGAGAATAGCAATCGACAAAAACTACGAGATTATATGGATAATATCAAACTACCGTGTATACCATATCTAGGTATGTCGACGTCAGTGATGTCCACTAGGGGTGACTATGATTCTGGAAAACGGGGAAATCACAGGGAAATAATCTTTTTTCCGGGGGGAAAACATGGAATTTGACTAAACTTGATAAAGTTCATGAAAACGCAGAGAAATTGTGTTAATGTTGCATTATGTATTGTATTCTGCATGCTTCTCATCACGGGTCAGTTGCTCAAAAGTTGGTTAAAGATAACCAATGGATAAATACCATAGTAACAATGAACTTTTATTTATTACTATGCCAACTATCCACTGGTCAACTCTAAAACAACTTTTGAGCAACTGATCCAAGGAGCCAGTTCCACAGTTCTGAGTTAAGATTTAACTCAGAGTTAACTAATTGAAAATGAGCTAATTTCAACTCTAACTCACAACTGTGGAACTGGGTCCAGAACTTTAAAACTTTGAAATCTTCGTTTCATATGGTAAGTTGAGAAATTCTTATGGAAATACCGGTCTAGCTTACTACTTGGGTCTGTTAGGGTAACAACTCTCTGGGTATTTCCTACTGATGTTCATCAGATAACGGGGAAAGTAGCACGGTGAATTCAGAAGTGGTCACCTGTTGTCGCCGTCGTATTCCTAGAACCCTTGTTAACGCCGTGCGTATCTTATCGATTTGTAGGTTTATATTTGACTGATTTAATCTATATCGACGTCGCTCATCCTCATCACGGTGGTTTAGAAAGTCAACCGCGTCGAATTCAGATGAATAATATTCTCAGAGTTATTGCCGACTTCCAGCAATCCACGTACGGTACGTGTCGACTGATATTAATCTCAGTATATCAGAGTAAATTAAAGAAACCCACTGATGATGATTTAACAATTTATTCTAGCAGTGCTGATGTTTTGGCTAAACTTCATGTTTGTTTCTCAGGGTCCAGTTCCACAGTTCCGAGTTAAGATTTAACTCACGAGTTAACTCATCGAAAATTAACTAACTTTAACTCAGAGTTAACTCTAACTCGCAACTGTGGAACTGGGTCCTGATTCTCTGGGCCCTGTTCCACAATTGTGAATTAGAGTTAACTCAAAGTTAAAATCAATTCATTTTCAATGAGTTAACTCTATATAGAGTTAAATTTAACTCAGAACTGCGGAACTGGATCCTGATGATGAAGTTTAGTCAAAACTTCGAAGCTGTCATCGTTAAATCATCATCTGTGGGTTTTGCTCATTAAAACTGCAAAATAGTTTGAATGCGTTCTTGGTTTGAAATTGCACTGTATATAGTATAGATTGCCTTATCTTTACAATTGTAGATCATTTACCAGTATTAGAACATGTACAAAACTTCCTAAAATCAGTTCGTTATATCGAAGAGCTTCAGAAATTTGTTGAAGATGACAACTACAAGTAAGTCAAAAAAATACGGAGATGAAACGAAACCTCGAATTTCAATTTTAAGCTTTCGAAATCCTCATTTCGCGTTTTTCGTACTTTTCTGTGTACAGATTATCTCTGAAGATCGAACCTCCGAGTTTAAACGTAACGACGTCGCAGACGACCGCATTGTCGGCAAGTCGTGAAGATTGTTCTAGTCTAGGCAGGACGAGCAGCGATACGGCTCCTCCGCCTGCCCATACGCAATTTCTACAAACCCCCGGCGGAACCGCGTTCATACCGGGACATCGTAAATGCAGAAGTCTTGGTGCTAAGTAAGTCATCGATGATTTTTGTACAAACCGATTTCAAACAAATGCGCCTTAGGCCTACCTGACATTAATACCTGAGGCAGATATTTTGAGGCAGATCGGACAATTATTAGCAATTGGCGGCCATCTTGGTGTCATCAGTACTCATTCGTAGGTGGAAAAAAGTTTTTCTCCATTATATTGATATTATCCATTATATTGATACCTATGATAATTGGTCCAGAATCTATTTCATTATTGCTCAGTGTTTTTCATGTACCCCGGTACCTATGTTAAAACTTGTCCAAAGAAAACATTGCTTCTAACACAGTTTCTTATTTATTTCAATTTTTTCATGGGACTGGGCCTCGTTTTATAAACCAATATTAACTTCAAATCCATTGTTTAACACAATCGACTAATATTTGAGTTGATAACCTCCAGGGCCCAGTTTATTGACTGGTATTAACTTGACCCAGGGGTAAACTCAATTAAAAAATGAATTGTCTTAGACTCTGGGTTAAAGTTAATACCAGTCTATGAAACCAGACCCAGGGATCAGTTGCTCAAAAGTTGTTTAGAGTTAACCAGTGGATAGTCGACAAAGTAACAATTATAAGTTCATTGTTACTATGGTATTTATTCATTGGTTATCTTTAACCAACTTTTGAGCAACTGACCGCTGGTTTAAGTTGACGAAACAGGTCTCACTAATGAATTACTTCGATATTACTCTATTCGTTTTAATTTGTTTCTTTTTCACAGTTTTCTAAGTCACACGGGTGTAATCAATGATCGGGCGAGTAGTCTACCGAGTAAAGTCACACTACCATACCTTCAGGGAACACGCCATCTACTGGACGATAGCGTGTTAGAGGAGTCCACGCCGGCGTCCAGTGACGGCTCCATGTCCGGAACATCAGGTCAGTTTTCTGTTAGGCACAAAGTGCTCATTTGAATTGAATGACTGTAAGGGCCCATTTTCATGACTTCAATCTTACATGTACCTGGTATGTATTGAGGTCCAAGAAATAAGCCTAAAACTTAACCTCTTTTACAAAACTGTACCTCCAATCCAACTGTGCAATCAAATTTTGTTAGACCGACATTCTTTGTGTTTTTTATAGCGTACCAGTTGGATTTTACCATTTCGATGATTTCATTTCATTCAGGCAAAGAAGGAGGTTCATCAGAAGCCAGTGATGACCAGGAGGCCGGAACTTGGCTGCCAAGAGATAGGTGAGTTATGAAAGAAACTTTTTATTCATCGACTTACAAATATCCATGAATGCATTGTTTGGGTTTCGAAATTCCTAACGTTTAAATACGAACTAAAAGATGGGTTTTTATTTTTCTGTGTACACTTTTTATCGATGCCGCTTTTGACTACAGCATAAACCATGCCTAAAATGACGAAAATCTGATAGAAATTGAAGTTAAGATAACGTTGCTAACTTCAGTAATGAATGAAGATTGACAGAGGTTGTGTCTCTTACGCAAGGTTTGCTGCTGTATTCACACAATGCTGAAAAGGGTTTCTTCGATTGTGTTTGTTTTGTTGTTTTTTTTTGGATAATGAGTTGAACTGATCGGTACACGGGTTTCACCTTAAAACTACAAAACGGTTTTTAAATTGCTTCGTGGTTTCTCAAATTACAGATATCCGCAACGTGCTGTCAGACGCTATAGCTATAGGTACAAAATACTAATGCATGATTTCAACATAACGATAATATCACTTTCTTAACGCGCCCTTAGTCTGTAGGATCTAGTGAAAGTCTTTATTATGTTGACGTTTATATATATTTTGCGTTTGGTTCCCGGTTCAAATTTTGTAATCAATGTCTTCATTTTATCAGATTATTCATTTCGAGGCCTGCGAAAAACTTGTCTCGCTGCAGTAGTGCCTTAGATTTTATTCTTTAAATTTTTCGCTTAGAATTCTTTCGAAAACGAATTCAATAGTTGTTCGTTCTAGAATAGTCGCGCAGTAGCTACGACTATGATTTCCTGATGACTAAGGGTTTCATTTTCATCTTCCACGAAATTCGAACGTCGCTTACGTTTAAAAGAAATTCGAATAACGAAACGTAATAACGTTCTTCGCAAGAAAATCAAGAGATTTTACTTTTAAGAGTGATTTCTTTTTCGCGCTTATCGAAGAAAGTGGTTTATTCGGAGTGTTCTCGGGAGTGAACAGTTTTCATACACACGGATAACAAATAATGAAATGAATCGTCACAAATCTACGATTTAGTAAATTATTTGTTATCGATACTTAGACTTCACGAATAACGAGGAAAGATTTTGGCAATTTTTTAACTGCTTTCAACTTTTTTAAATTTTCTGTAATATGGAAAAAAACACCCAATTTTGTGTGTGGACACTCTACGTAATCTCAGTCACCGGTTTTTATTAACTGAAAATTGTAGACACACACTGCGATTTTACTGTTTTTGTTTTCTTGCAAATTCTATCCATTTCTAAATGAAGCCGTCTTGTATTCTATGGCTGCACAAATCTCTAATCGTTAACTTTGATGATGAAAATCGAAACACAATTTATTGAAATCACTAATGATTATTCGAAAGTTCTTCGTTCTTCCCGCCATTACCGAATACGATGTTATTGCGTAACCTTTACTGTTGTATCCAAAGTCATTCGTATCAGATCGAGCAGTTTCGCGCAGATAGTTGTCGCGCCTAAGCCTTTTGGTTTCGATATTAAGCGTTCCTAGCGTAGGTGCCCGCCCTGGTGTGCGTGTAAGCTGCGCTATCTTGTTGCTAAATCCCGCAATATTATGATTCTTCATTTTTTTTCCGATTTATTTAACGCATGCTTCGTGGATGGTGGTCGCAGTTTCAGATGAAAATTTTAATTCATTCTTTAAATTTCGAACAAAGATGAGACGTTTATTCGTTTATGAAACTCATTTTGTTATTTCCCTTAATATTTTCAAACTTTCTGTAGATTCTAGCGGGAGATAAAACGATGAAATAGAACTTTATTCTTGCTGAATTTTTCAACGTTCTATACATGTATAGAATAGAATAGATAAATTGTCAGTTTGATTATGTCAGCAACAGTGTATATGTATTTTTTTCATTTATACACCGTAAACTTTGCGATCAATTTCAGTTGTACATAGTCTTTCACGTTTTTTGTGGCCGTGCGAGTCATTCCATAAGCCCATCGTAGATTTAGTATAACTGTCTATTGATACGACGGATTCAAAATTTAGAACGATCAGAAAAATATTTTGAACTGGGATGACACCCTTAACTTGAGTAGACTCTGTTTACCACGGAGGTGATTGTCCCCGGGAAAAATGTTATAAATTTTCTAACTCCAATTCATTGCGTTATCGGCTAATCCTGGATCCGTCTGCACCGGAATTTCGGTATGTCAGAAAGAAGTCATTCGTGTTGCTTCATCTGAGGCAGCGGGTCTGAGAGAATTCACGGTTCCCGCGAAATCCGAATGCAAACCGAGTCTACTGTATTTTCACTTATTCGCACCTAATTCAATTGATCCACTTTGATCCGTGCTTCTCTAAACGAACGTATTAATCTAAATAAAAAACAACTTTCATTTTTGATTTTCAGTTTCGAGTACATGCCGAATGATTCGATACAACGCGAATTCTACTCGGCGTCGTTTACGTGTCAGGGCTGTTTGAAACGCAAAAGCCTGCTGAAAGAAGGCAAGAAGCCGACGGTGTGTTCGTGGACCCGCTACTGGATGGCGCTGTGGGGCGCGTCGTTGCTTTATTACCCGGCGAAGAGTTTTCGCGGCATCGAGCGATCGGACGTAAGTAGATGTGAAATGGTACGACGGAGTCTTGACCCAGTTGTGCAATGGTCGGGGTTCATAGCGAGTCCTCCATATCGTCAGAGTTGTTGTTTACTTGCGCATTTGATAATGATGATAATAATGGATAGCGCAGGTATCCTAAACGGAGTCTAGTTCAAATGCGCTCCAAATTTGTGTTATTACCCCAGCCTCATAACTCTATTCCATGTATCAGTCATCTCCCTTGTGGAGGAGTAACATCCAACAGCTGCTAGGCGCTCGGGAGTCATCTATCAGGCCAGGTACCCATTTACTCCTGGGTGGAGAGAGGCAATGAGGATAAGTGTCTTGCCCGAGGACACTACGGTAATATACGGGGTTCGAACCCACGACCTGGCTTCCCAGAGCCAAACGATCTAACCACCCGTCTACACCGCTCGCTCAAATAGGAAAAAGTATTAATTTGAACTGCCCATTTAAGGTACTGATAAGTCTTGACTTCAGCCTGACGACTATGAACTCTGGTCATGAAACTCTGGTCACGGGCTGCTTCTCCGGGCTACGTAAACGAAGTCTGCATATCGTATATTCCTGTCCCATTTGAAGTCAGTTTCACTAACAGCAGTACGATCTAGATTAATGAAAATTTGGTTTCGAGACTTTGAATTTAGAGGCAGTTTTTCTCATAAACTCATTTCTTGTTGTTATTGGAATAGGATGATTCTCTATTGGAGTATAGCCCACGTGTAAGTACACCGTCTCTGTCAACTCTAATAACGAAAAAATCACTACGTCAAAATTAGATATGATATGATCGCATCGTCGTAATATGATATCATGATACCTACTATATTGTCGATGTATCGACTAGCATCTGTCCATCCTGGCTAAAAATCTCTTTCGCGGAAAATGATTTACCGCGGCTTGAAAGATTGAGGCGACATTCATCGTCATCATCGTCATAATCATCATCATCATTGCAAGGTTGTGTCCGCGCGAATGATGACTGTAAAGTTCACTTTCCGTTTCACAGAATGATTTCATAGCAGATACACGTTTTTGTTAGACCAGATCCACACAATATGTCTCTCCTATCTCTTTGTCTTATCTCTTTTGAAAACTATTTGAACGATCATTATTATACGGGCATGTCGGCCGAAATATCATCGCACTATACGTATAGCATCTTTCTTAGTAGAGATTCAAACCTGTATCGTTTGAACCAGCCGTTGAATGACACCTCCTGAACCGTTCCCGCGGCGGTCCTGATCCCGACTCAGGTTTGAATCTCTGCGAGGCCTTTTTTTACGAGTTACTCGGAGTACGGATTTTCCTAGAAAATAACAAAAGGGAACCGGGGAAAAAATTTGAAAAACGAAATCGTTTCTATCATTTGAGTATTTTTTCGACGTAGAGTCTCAGAAGATTCAGAAAATTTGCAGAAAATGATTTTGCAGAAATATTTTTTTATAAGACGTGAAAATTGTGATCGAATCAAATGACGGGAGAAATGAAGCAAACTAACTTTTTGCAAATAATTACATCGGAAGTTTCGACGGATGAAACACAAAAAAATTGGTTTGGTGTGGAGGTGGATCCGTACTCGAAGTAATTGAAAAAAAGTCCCATGTGAGAATTCATATACCATAGGCTGCGTCATGTCCTATATGTGCATGATCCTTTTAATCCCAATAATCAATCACGGTTACTCTCCGCGGGACCCGGTGTTGTCCCGTTACAGTTAGTGTTCGTAGCTGGGGCTGTAGAGGTTCTGTCTATCAGTGTTCAGTGATTGCGGTTGATTCGCTTTCCCGATATGAAATCGATGTTAAGATCATTAATTGACCCCGAGCCGCGAATCTTTAATATTCTAACCGAAATTCTCTACGCATCATTCGTCTACCGGAGGTTTTTCAGGGTGAAATTAGAATCGGTCTTAACGTTTTAAAGATTCTAAGACTTGAAATGCTGCTTCAGCCTCTCTCAAATAATCTGCCTAACAATTATATCTATGGCATCATACTAACATTTGTAAATGTATTGTTTCCCTGTCTAAGTATATATGATTAATATTGTAGGGGATCATTCATTTTGTACTTACACAGAAATCCTTTTGACCTCCTCTCCCCTTGTACACGGCTGTACATTTCACTTCACAACCCCCCTACCAAGCCCCCCCCAGTTCGTATGGAAGAACGATATGTTAGATGTCTTTAGTGTTATTTTCAGCAAATAGGTGGCGTCTATGGCACCGGTATTAATTCTAGTGCAAATAAAATCATCATCGATGTCGCAATCAATTCAATAGAGAATATAGCAGCCGATAGATATCATAAAATCCTTAAATCTCACTTCATTTTAATTTGAATGCAGAATGAATGGTCAATAGAGTGAAAAAACGATTATTAGGTGCATACCGTAAGCATAGCCATGTACCCCATCCTTCCCCTGTACATATTTGTATGCATTTTCACAGACCCCCTATCATGCGTACGTACTAAATGGATGGTCCCTAGGATATTGTGCTGATGTTTTACATCTATGGCTTTTATGTTTTTAATATTTTCAGTTTAAAGTCAATCCCAGTAAAATGCACTCTATAAGTGGTTGGATGGTAGTCATGATGGATACACCTGCTCAGCCTGATACCTTTCAACTAACAGATCCTGTCAAGGGTAAGCTAACATCTAGGATAGCATAGGATTATGAATTCGTTATTATATAGCGCCTTATGAATAATAGAAATATTATCAGAGGCGCTATCCAGAAACAGGTGATGACTCAAACAGAAATAAATGTCTTGAGCAATCACTTATAAGCTAGGAGAGTCAATTGATACCACGGAGGGGTTTAGGTATGGGAGCTGAATATCTCTCAAATGCACGTCGATTAAATGGCTTCACATCACTCATCCACTAATTGTTTACATCTGAGATCTTAATCCTCATCAGTAGTCTTCTATGACTTAGCAATTTGAATTCATACCAAGTCTTTGTCATCCATACGAATAATCAAAATTGCCAAAAAAAGAAGAAATAAGGAGACGAGTAGTACTTTGTAGGTTAACTATTTTATTTGACGCATGAGGTTTCGCTACCAATGTATAGTCGGGCTTCATTCACCTGATGAAGCTACTATACTTTAGTAGCGAAAGCTCATGCGTCAAATAAACTAGTTAACCGATATAGTACTACTCGTCTCGTTATTCATTCTACACCCGGCTCCTCTCTGAATCTCCTCAAATTCATTTCTTTCCTGTTTGTAAAATATGTATAGAGTATCTAATAATATGTACTGTACGTTGTATTGTATGTTTTAAGGCAATGTGTACAAGTTTCGTGCTGGAACGCAAGCTAAAGCTTTAGAATGGTGTCGACATCTAAACGAAGCAACTCGTATACATTTGAAATCGGTAAGCGCATCGGAGACTTACATAACCTGGGACCAGTTCTATAGTCGAGACTTAAGTCCCACAAATGGTCTTAAATCCTAAGACTGGTCTTAAGTTGTTAGATTTGCTATAGAACTGAGATGGTTTTAGTCTGGTCTAACTCTAAGCCATGACCAAGTTGCAAAGTCATGGCTTTGACTTAAGACCAGTCAAAGACCAACTTAGTTCTATAGCCGCTCTAACAACTTAAGACCAGTTTAAAGGTTTAAGACCATTTTTGGACTTAAACAACGTCTGTGCAACTGGCGCCTGGGGCCGTTTGCACTAGTCATGGCTTAGACTTAAAACCAGTTTAAGACCAACATAGTCCTGTAGCCAATCTAAAAACTTAAGACCAGTATTAAGATTTAAGGCCACTACAGCCATGACTATGCAACCGGCCCCTGGTGCTATTCTACAGTCGGGTTTTGTAACTGTCGTAAAATTCTTGTAATTTATATTTGCAGGTTCCGATGAACTTGATGTCTTTTGATTGAACGGCGCACATGTGCAATATTATAGTCTTTCAACTTCTGGCTTCTGGACTCCTAATCGACGACTGCTAGAGAGCGAGAACGGATTCGCCGTTGTTTTTTTTATAAAATCCATCTGCGCCGCATAATTTTATCAGCTTTGAGCGCACATCCACAGACATCTATTTCGCCTGAAAACAATTCCTGATCTTAACTCGATTGAATAACTATACAGCTCGTGTGGAATTTTTGTGCTTTCGACTTTTCGGAATTCGGCTATTTCGAACATTTCTTGATTTAGGCGCTTTAGATGGCCGTGAACACGATCTCTATGTAACTTTTATTCGATGTTCGTATGCCGGTTAGTATCCGCAGCGGTTTTCGGAGCTACATTTAAACGTTTTAATATTCGGAACGCGTGTCGACTGGCGTGTGGAAACGTAACGAATTCATGAAAGTGCTCGAAATCGACGAGGATATGAAAATGATGCGGTTTTATGAAGCTCGTCTCTAAAATCATTTGAAAAGCGTATCGTATAGGAGCCGTTTGTTGAATTGCGCGACCATGACAATTTTGATGAAAGCATAATTTGAACGTGGACAACTACGGATTATGTAAAAAAACTCTCGAATTGTGTTTGTCAGTAATTTTGGTTGTTTGTTTAAAGTAAATGAACTCGATCTATCTGTGCAATAATGACTTAATAATGTATCATCAGTTTTACGTACAGTACAGCAGACGCACCGTGAAAACTATATAAGTTGTCGTCATGGCAATTTATCTATAACTTCGTTCTGGGAACGGATTTTAAACGCGTGTGAGAAAAGGACATATCCAACGATTGCTTTACCTATGTTAAGCGTTAGTTTCGAACTAGTTAAGGATTCGAATGTTAAGCATTAGTTTCGTATTCAGGATTTCTTCAAATTCTTTATCAAAGATCGGCAAGAATTCTACTCATGAAACTGCGTAACATTTGTGATCGGTATATGATAAGTAATCGGAAATGGCTTACTAACTTTGCGGCGATATTGTTTTACGAATTGTAATGATTGTATATTTTATGTGTACAGTTATTATAGGATGGTAACGAGACCAGGTCTTATTGTAAAAAAAGAAAAACGAATAAACATGAATCAGAATTGTACAGGGAATAAATAGAAAAAAAAACACTATTGTGTTAATTAGAAGTGATTGATGTGTTTTATGAATTGTTATTTAATATCTGCTCGCTTCGAGTTCGCCCGAGCGTTTTATGCAAATTTTAGCCTTATTTATTGTAATCGGATGTTAACAAATTGTATCATTGCGAAATATTTGTTTCGACTGGTGAAATTTCGAGAGTTCTCGATGAACCCGTGACAAAACGGCAGACGTTTCATTATCTATTTCGACGTGAATAAATTATTCATTCGCGAAATGCCTGAAACCTGATGATATGAGTCAATTAATTCTCGAATGAAATTTGAAACTAAACTTGCGAATTCGAATGCTAAATTTTTACCTCGAAATTGATAGTCTGCCGATGAGAAAGTGGGTCAGATTTTTTGATTCGTTAAATTTTTGGTCGGAATTGATAGAAACTGAATGCTCAGAAAACTAGTCACATATACGCGGCAAGTAAAGACAATCATCTGAAAAGATGTTGATATTTTTAGCGGGAGAATAGGCTGCTTGGTTTTTGTTAGGCTACGTGCAAAATTCGTTGTTGAAAATATTTTACAATTCTATTTTTGTGACGGTGATTATGAAAACCATATTCGGTTCTGTATTTCATGTGCGTGCGTAGGTTAGGTAGATAGGTAAGGCCGTCTGGTGTTAGAAAACAGGAATTTAGTTAGATTGGTTCCAGGTCTCGATGGGTACCAGTGAATATTTGTAGCGATTTGAACGTAGTCTTTTGTAACGAGTCAAAGAGTTAAAAGCGTTAAGAGCTATTTTTACATACATATGTCATTTGATTCGTTGCATCGTCCATTTATGCGAGGCCTTCTCTAAAAATCAGTGGGCAGTTGGTTAGACAAAATTTAAAAGTTCATCTTTTCTATCATATTTATCAGGGGTGGGCGTTGGAAAACGCTGTTAGGTAACCACGATTTTGTCAGCTTAACCACGGATTAGCCACTAACTACAGTTAGGCTTACATTGTTATCCTGCGCCAACCCCTGCCAGTTATCTATAACCATTATTGAGCAGCTGGCCGCAGGCAGCTGACCGACTGGAAGAGGAGCCTAATTGACTAGAGTGGTCGCAGACGGAGTGGCCATTAATTAGTTAGGGCAGAAATACCGGCAGGATGGCCTCAATTTAACAAGCCATTTGTACTCGAAGTGTAGTTGTTATCAATTAAACTGCTGTCTACCACAATCCTGGCATCAATTACATGTACTCAAAAGTTAGTTGAAGTTGACCACTGGATAGATACGATGGTGACATTTGATTTAAAATTTGATCATCGCCACTTCGATATCTATCCATTGGTTATCTTTAACGAACTTATGAGCAACTAGCTCCGGTTGTGAGAAGAAAGTGGATGCAAATCCAAATTTCATGTACAGAAACAGCTTAGGACGTAAGATTTATGCTTAGGGTAGAGGAGTTCCACTGAAAGGAAATTAGCGTCAGTTAGGTTACATTATAGCGACTAAATTTAGATGACCATAATGCGTCAAACCTTTTTGTGAGACCGTCCCAGCACTAAAGCAAGCAAATCTCAACACAGTTTTACGGAAGGAATATTTTAAGTATACCGCTCGGGTGTTTGAACGAACACGCCGTAGAATTTTTATCCAGATCATTACAATTATTGTTAAGTCTTGTTGAGTTCTGTTGATCTTTCGGACTGCGTTGTTTTTTTTTCTCCCTGTGTGCTGCTGGTAAAGAAAATAAACCAGCCATCGAGAATGAAATGATTACGTAATATTTTGTCTTCCAGGTTTCGTTATGAAATTCGTAATATTTGTAATATTTGGTATTCTTATGTACTTTACAAGCGAAGAAAGAACAATTTCTTCAAATTTTCGAAAAAATATTGATGTATAGCCCACATTGATGTGTTGTCGCGTTAGGCCTGATTTTAACGTTTTTTTGAGGATCTTTTTCAATGTTCTCGATTCTCAAAATTCAGCTGTTCGATTTTCGAACAGAATTGGTTTGAATCTGGCCTAAATTGATAAAAAACAGAGTATGCAACACTTCGGACGTGGATGTTTTGCAAAACACCACAAAACATCCACTGCACACGGGACGAAAAACGTTTTCGACGTTACAAAACATTTTTCGCAAATCGAGCAGGTGCTTGTTTCGTGAAAAACGTGTTTCTGTTCCGTGTTTTGTGCTTTGCCTCCAACACGCACGGCGTGACAAAACACATCGAAAACGTTTTTCACGGGGAAATATTACCTTGCCATGTGCCTATTTTGTCTCAAGTGTAAATGGTGACTGACGCGTGCTTTATCCGACGTTTTTCCATAGATTTAAACACCTCTGTGGGGTATAGATGAGAACTTATATATTTTTCGTCGATTTAATTGTTCAATTATTTAACGCTGTGTCAAATTCAAACGGATATATTCTTATCGGTTGTCTATAGATATTTGATGTAAAGTTGCTTATAGTATTTATTGAATATTTATATTTCAAGATGCCTCCATAGAAAAAAGAAACTCAAATATCTCGACTCGTTTTTCGGTAACAGCATTGATCACGCAACAACATCAAATAAATATTGTAAATAATGTATAAATGTTTGCCACGTTATTCGTGCAAATCTCTGGTATGTAGAATTTAGTTGCTGTATAAAGCTTCGGCAATTTTTTCATGCAAGCAAACAAGAACGTCTTCTGTTTTGATTGATTATTTGCAACGGTGCTTTTCTCCGTTCGATAGAGACCGATTCTTCCGCAGAGGAGCTGCTGACGTACCGCGAGGACAGTGGCGGGCGGATCCAGGGGCAGAGTGACCTTGGAATGTTATACCCAAGACTTTTTGTTTAGAAAATGGTGAAATTGTGAACATATTTCATTACTAATTTCAACCAGGAAATCGCACAGAATTAGAATGCATCTAATTTTTCATGATTTTCTGAGGGAGTATACCCAGACCCTGCCCAGCATATGTACATATGTAAGTAGTGACCCAAATAAGTAGTGCGCACCCCCTTATACGAAAAAGCTAGATCCGCCCCTGTAGGATTTTGTTGGGCGGCAGATGATGTCTGTAGGATTACAGCTGATGATCATTTTGCCTTCAAATATTGAAATATTTAATGCTCATTTAAAAACCCCAGTAATCTTCAACGTGAAAATTGTAAATCCTGAAAAAATCAAGGGCACCTGTCGAAAGGTATTAATGCCATACTGGGCGCTCATTGTGAACTGTCACCAGGTGGACTGCTCGTACATCCCGACGAAACATATTGCGCCCGTCGAAAGATGATGCCAGACGACTCAACTTTCATTTTGGTGATAAAACTTATCTAACGAATCGAAATCGTTCTGATATCCATTTTGATCTGACATGACTTCGACCTGGAGCCAGGTGCTGCAATTTCTGATGATACATGCTGGCATTTAAGCGCGCGGCTGAATAGGTGAACTATAGATGTGTTCAGCCACCGCGACCTGGGCTTCATCGATGATAGTGTTTTATTTCATCGCAAAATCAGCGGGTAATTTATTGGTTTTTGAACACGAGGTGGTCAACCACGTCAATTAATAATTACACCTGACAGTAACACAGTTAATCATTCAGAGCTTCAGACACCCATCTGGACGGATAGACTTGTATGGTTTACATACATTATACCCGCACCGTGGTAAATTATGGATTATTACCGAAATGAGTGAATTTTCCAGTAGAAAGACAATGCGATCGGGTATCATTTTCTGTTCTCTGGTTATATTTTCTGGGTTAATTGTAGCAGAAGAAGAAACGTTACCCCCATTGAAGCAACTGCGTCTGAAACTGGCGACATTGGGTAAGTTTTGGTAATCACTATCAATCGAAATCACTATCAATTTTCAGTCAATTCAGAACCGCTTTCATGTTCAGTGGAAGTACGTGTAGTTTATTACGAATCTTTTAGAGATGGGTCGAAATATTGATACAAATTCGTCGGACAAATTCCTCGAATGTATACGAATTCCGCCTCAGAGTATTCAGCAGGCTTTCATCAGATCTATTTCGACGATTGATATTAAGCTACACCTGGAAGAAGTCACTCTCGATAATGGCAGTTTAGCCCTCTTTCACAATCGTAAGCCCGCTAAATTCTTGAGATTCCAATAAGTCAACTCAATTTCTATTTTTCTAATATAGAAAAAAAAAATTTTATTTCTGAAAAAGAATATTCTACCATTTTAGTTTGCAGTTTGACGCGAAATGGAGTTTTTGTCCTCATATCACACGTCGGCTGCTCGGAATTGCGACGAGTACTGCCCGTCACCCACGGGCTCCCGCTTCTTCACGTATCCGTGCTTTCAGAGCCGTGTATCCGCCGACACCCACCACTAGAGGACGCTATCCAGATACATAACCCAATCGTTCACGCCCAAGTCGTGTTGATGGATTTCATTAAAAGCCAAAAATGGAAAGCCCTAATTGTATTTCACGACGGCGTATCAGGTACAGTATGAGAAATGCAAAACATAAACAACGAACAGCTTTATGAAAGTATATGACATATTTCGAGGTATTTCTAGAAGTCTATGCCGAAACGATTATGTCTTTGAGACGCTTGGAGATAAAACTGTCGATCATTCAGCTAGGAAATGAGCCCGAGATCGTGTATCAGTTGAAGAAAATATCTACGAAACGGCGCTTTAGTCGAGTTGAAATACCATTCCTCGTCCTCGGTGACACACCGAATATTATCAAGTTATTCAAACTACAGGTATCGAAGTCTATTTTGTTTTATGACCATTTGAATTATATATATTAAGATTGAAAAGCGGTAGCAAACGCACGATAATTTTATTAGTAGTCAAATAAAACACTCTAATCCGTGTACACTGTAGATAATCGAAGAAGTCCCACAATTCGAATTTCATAAATGATATCATATAAAATTCGAATTGTGCGACTTCTTCGACTACGGGAGTACCAGTTTTTCAGAGCAAAGTCCTTACATGAATCGATTTCTGTATCCTCAGTCTTCGGTCTCGGATGGTTTCAGCGACCTGATATGGCTTGTATACAACGAACGTTTAGACGTCACTGCTCTTTCTAAAGTTTTGACGCCTACTGACAATGTGATAACCATACTAAAAAGACGTAATCTCGTAAACAACGGTGATCAAATACAGGTCAGATTAATTCTATAATCGAATATCCATAATGAAAATCGTTTTCTATATTCGATGAAATATCACGACTTTTCCAGGCAGTAGTCAACTCGTTGCTTTTTGCGTATTACCTCGTTAAATTCGAAAATGGAACGTCAGATGCTAACGTGAAATTGTGTAACTCCCCGATCACTGCGAAATCTCGCATGGATTTCAAGGATATGCTCCAAGTAAGAAATCATGTTTTTTTTAGTAGTATCGAGGATGATCATGTACGGTATGTATATTCTTATAGCTCCAATGTATGATATTTTTTAATCTCCTTCACGAGTAAAATATAACATCCGAATGAGAAAAGAAAAGCTGTGATGTTTAGAGATCGGACCCGCGATCTTTGCTTTAACCATTCGCCCACACAACTTCACAAGATAACCGTGCCGTTCGAATGTTGTTTTCAGAAAATCATTAAACCTATCGATGTCTGGGGAAATGAAACTCAGTATACAGTCATTAGTTACAGTGGTCACGAAAACCAATGGAGCAGCGTGGCCAACTGGACGCGCGATCGTTCACTGACGTTTTTCCAAGACACATATCCAAACATCGACAACGGGTTTCACGGCAAGAAATTCCGTATCGGATCTTTAGAGGTCAGAAAGTCATTTAGAATCCAAGACGTTGAGCAGTTTTATAGCGATTGCCTTGAATTCTTCTACAATTTTTGTCGAAATTTGTTTTTAGTACTCGTTTTTCCAAAGGAAACGCATACAAAACGGAACTGTCGTTTGGGATGGACTAACTTTTGAAATCATCAACGAGCTCGCGAGACTATTGAACTTTACGTATGCTGATAGTCAAGCCATTTTGTAATGTTCGAATTTGTTAACAATCTGAACAAAATTACATTTGATATTCGTTTGTTGTAGCTACGAAGTTGTAGAACCACGTGATAAGAAATTTGGTGCACCGAACTCGGACGGAAACTGGTCAGGTTTAGTGGGTATGGTGGCGCAGAATGTACGGGTTCACTATATCCTAGATTTAACCAATTTCTTTCTAAATCACCACACTTCGTACTAGATAAAATCCTATTCAGTATTTCTTTTTTTTTCTGATAACAGGAAGTTGATCTGTCGGCGTGTAGCCTGTCAGTGACAGCCGAACGGAGTCGAGTCGTAGATTTTGCCGGCGATTATTACGAAGAGAAATCAGTGATCGTTCTGTCAAGTCCGAGGGATAATAATTACAAAGAATCGCTGTATTTCATAGATCCGTTCCAATCAAGTGTTTGGTTATGTATTCTAGTAGCTGTGTTGATGGCGGCTCTCATTCAGTGGGGTTTAGTGAAGATTTCGCCGTTTTACGCCCGATTTCGCGACGATCGTCATGAAACGAATGTCGCCCTTGACAATTTCGGGAACAGTTTCGTCCAAAGTTTCGGAATTTATCTCAATCAAGGTATGATCCTCTATATATGGTGGCTGATTCGGGTCATGTAAAAAAAGATAACAAACGTTGCAATTTTTTATTTACAGACGCATAAAAGTCATTTTATGAAACGAGAAATTACCGCGATAAAACGGGATATTTTCGTTTTAAAATGACTTTTAAAAATGACTTTTAGGCGTCTGTAAAATAAATTTGCAACGTTCGCGATTCTTTTATACGCCCGAATCAGCCACCATATCTATATGAATCGAAAAGTAAGAAACATCTTTTTCGGCGTGCAAGTAATTTCATCGTATCTTCCTTTGGCAGGTGCATTTTACGCACCTTTAGCGCCGTCGGGCCGGGCATTCTTGAGTTTCTGGTATATGTTCTGTTTGATATTGATATCCACGTACAATGCTCACCTGATCTCATACCTGGCCGTGTCCACGGTGCATCTAAAATTTGAAACTATGTCGGAGATGGTCGAGGACAGCAACAATTTATGGGGCGTCATTTCCGATACGGCTTTAGAAACATTATTCGAGGTAAAGTTGTTTTACGCGATCGATTCCATAACATGTAGATTGTTTTTTTTTTATTGCATCGGATATAAACTCACAAATATATGCAAACAATACGTACTTCTACGGGTTGTTTTATGCTGATTCACAATCGTAGATTTTCCTCTGCAGAATTCTAAATACGGAGTGTTCAGAAAAGTCTGGCTAGGACTCGAACGCAATCCGCAATCGTCGTTCTCATCTTATTCTGAAGCTTTACACAAAATCAAACACGGTAAATGAACTATGGATATAAAGTTACCAAAATTACTCTGTTCTTGCTGTTATTCATTAGGAGATATAAGTCCGTATAACTACAGTCAACCCCCGATATAATGTAGAACGATTGGCGCAGAACGATTTTGGCTTTATAGAGAGTATGCCGGTATATCGGGGGCGTTTTATCTATTTGTATTGAGATGTGCGTTGAGAAAACCTGGCGATAGGCGGTATGGGAGGGCGGTATATCGGGGGTCGACTGTTTCAAAATACTTTTTTACCGTTAGTTTTCTTGAGACAAACAATTAATTGGCTCGATAAAGGTGTCTCAAGTCCATCTTAGATAAAGTCTCACGCAATATACCGATGATGAATAAATTATATATTTGAAATAAAGTTGACAGTCGACGTTCACAGTATTACCGTGCAGGGAGTAACCATTTTCCCATTGCTGTTTAAAATTTCATGCGATATTTACAGAAAAATACGCCTTCCTTACTGAGGAATCCTGGTACGACGAAGTATCCACAAACGACTGCAGTTTAATCATACTAGGTGACCATTATTTCCACACCCATTACGCCCTTGCATTTCCGAAAGGTTCGAATCTGTTACGACGATTTTCGGCGAGGTAATTTGCTTTCGAACTTCTTATGATAACAATAATGATAATAATTCATTTTTCATTTAACTTACATTTACAATGTTTGATCGCAAAGAAAAATTAAAGTAAAGTTAAATGAAGGAAAAAGTGAGAGCCTATTAGAGGCTGTACAGGTCACTGCACCTCAAATACCCCGTATTTTACTTGTGATATGGCGACTAGTTTGTGAACATTAGCGTCAACACTGTTTGATGGTAATTCATTTTTAGCGTGAAAATACTATTCTATTTCAAACTGTGATTTTTGTTCTGATTTTTTGAAGGATTGAAAAAATGCGCGAATCGGGTCTTTTGAAAAACTGGAGAACGAAATGGACACCGCGAGCGGTGATGTGCGATAAAGAACGTTTGAAACATAAAACTCGAGCGGTGAGTGTCAGTTTGGAACACGCACTCGGGGCAATCAGCGTGCTGGGCTGCGGAGTGATTCTCGCTTTAGTGGCGCTCTTACTAGAGTGTATAATTCATAGATGCAGAAGCCACCGTTCTCAGAACAGGGACGGGAAATCAGTACGTGTTGGAATGTCTGAGTTCGGCGGTGAACAACGAACTCGATTATAACGAAGAAATGATGTGGCATACAATGAGAATAAAAAACCAACACACGAAAATCCATGCTATAGCTATATACATGTATACGGATGATTTAGATAACGATTTGAATACACGGATTTGCACAAATTTATTCAAATATGCATATTATGTTTATATAAAGAATTGACGAAAATCATTAAGAGAGTATTGGCTTTTATCCAACATGCGGGGATGGTTTTTCATGATTGACACACGGAAATATAGGAAAATATTTTGTTGCTCAAATTAAAATTCGTCCATTTTTTGCATCGTGTAAATTCATAACTGCTCGATTCCATTTTAGTCGTCAGACGCTATCAAAATTCACATAGCAAACAACAACGGCATATAAACACTATTTACAAATTCGTCGACGCTTGAAAACGAAGAGCTCTATAAATGTTTTTCTGAATACCGGCATCGTGTGAAGATAGATGAAAAAATTAATGCAATAAATCATTCTTCGGAAAAATTCGAACGCCCTACCGACGATAGACGATAGGTTTAACAAGTAGAAAGGTACTTCCGGCGGAAGTAGGTAAAGGAGCAGTCCTTTCGATTTTAAGTACGAGCCGATTGAGTTTAGTGATATACAAACTGAATACGGGGCCACGAGAATCAAGAATTCGAACGTTACGTAAAGTAACGTTTTGTTAGCGTGTCTGTTCGTTCGAGCGCGTGTCGAGGATATGTCGGATTTTTTCGACCACAATAGAGCGGTCAATGGCGTTATGATCATGATTAGAAGCGACGGAACAAATTCGCCGATGATGTAATTAATCGCATATAGCAGACGACTTTGATTTCTAGTGAGACTGACCCCTGGTACCGTCGTGCATACCCAAAAAACGACGTTTTCGTTGGTCAAAGTTCGATTCTTTCCGTAAAACCAGGCCGTTGTTTTTCCTTTTCGCGGATAAGTACGAATGAACAGATCGAAGGCGCTTTGTGCGTAGCAAAACGTTACTAACGCGCAGCTGAGGGCCGTGCGACTGACGTTACGAACGATGAAAATATTTCTATGGGTAAAAGGTGCTTTAATCGACAGAAATCTCTCACCGGCGATGAGAACAATAATCCAGTTAGTAACCGGGGTTAACGGCCTTAGCCATTGATAAACTACGCATAGCGGGTACTTTGCCTCAATGAAGAAATATAATTTGAAGTAATACTGTGCACTTTTTGGGCAACTCGGATAATCAGGCAGGTAATGCCCAACGTCAAAGTCACGATTTTCATCAGACAACCTTATTCCCAATACTCTACATTCGGAGAAATATGATTTTTTGAAGATGAATGAAAGCGCGCTGATGATAAGTGGCATCTTCTTCAGTCGGGTACAGACGTAGATAAAGTCGCAAATGGCCAACGTGAAAAGATAACTGAAAGTACAGCGTACGGACTGTTTTCTTCGACATTTTAGCAAAACGATTATCGTGAAAATGTTGAAAATAAAAGCCAGGTGATAAACGACGGGCTCGACGAAATATACTAGATAAAAACGAGCCAGTCGAACGTACGGATAAACGCTATCTGTTAACCGTTTATATTTCAGCGCAGATTTAAACCATGCGCTTAAGACCGTAGCATTTAACATCGTCGCAAAGCTAACTGATTTCGGAGAACACACGAGATATGAATCGTTCCTCTTCGTGGTACCGACAATCCGGGTATAGATCGTGTGAGAGAGATTAAATGCCAAAAAATCTTTGAAACCTTATCTTGTCATGAATTAAATATCTCGTTTCTTATGTTTCATGAAACAATAATGATTTTGAAAGTGTATTGCGTAAGAGCGCGATGATGCAATATCTTCTGACCAATCTGACGAAATAGAGATGTTATACTCTATCGATTACGCACTGAACATTTTCAATGGCCACTATCAAAAGTTGAGAAACATATAACGATATATTATACGGTATCATTATCTCTGTCGCACATATAAATTGTCGCTATCAACTCACTCCGGCTTTGCAGTCGTTCTTGGGTTTGGGTAATGACGGTATTTTAACCCGAAGATCATACATTGTTTCGTGGAGTTATGATCTGACCGATAAATAAAATAAAAGATTCAAGTATATGTTCAGAAATATCTCACACGATCGTTGTTTTCATCTCATTCCGATGCTTATCATAAAATTAGAAGAGGTTAATCAATCTGCTTTTTTTAACGAAAACTTAATCACACCCCAAGTTGAATATGGAGTTGAGGAGGTCGGAGAAAGGTCCGATCTATTGTTTAGTTGTTGCAATTCTGCTTCATGTCATAGTTTGTTATAACGCTTGTTTTTCCAAAGGAAACGCACACAAATCGGAACTGTCGTCTGGGTTGGACCGTGGACTCGTTTTAGAGTCCATGGATGGACTAGACCTTCGAACTTATCAACGATTTTCGGTCGGCAAGGTAGTATAATTCATAGATGCAGAAGCAGCCATTCTCAGAACAGGGACGGGAAATCAGTACGTGGGATGAGTTCGGTGGGGAACAACGAACTCGATTATAACGAAGAAATGATGTGGCATTCAATGAAAATAAAAAACCAGCGCAAGAAAATCCATGCTTAGCTATATACATGTATACGGATGATTTAGGTAACGATTTGAATACACGGATTTGCGCAAATTTATTTAAATATTGATGTTTATAAAATGAATTTACGAAAATGATTACGTGAAAATGGCTCATATCTAACAATGGGGATGGTTTTTCAAATATCGAATCATATACGTGAGCAAATAGAAAACAGATTTAATCAAGTCATATAAAGCTCCGAAATAAGATCTATTATGTACAAAACACAAAGAAATCCTTTCAAACAATGAATACGACGCTTGAAGCGAGGATGGGTCCAATTGGATGGGTAGCAGTGATACAATTTGTCGTTATCTATGTGATGATTCCGTGCACGTCATTGGTCGGTACTATCGGTAACTTACTGGCGCTGTGGGTTTTGGCGGCGCACCGGGATTTCAGACGCACTTCTACCGGTGTATATATGATTGTATTGGAGCTGATGGACCTATTCGTCGTTTCAGTTTACTTGCCGGTATTATTCGTTCGTGTCGTTCTGCCTGAACACGTGATAAGCGATGTTTTCTGCAAGTTCTTTATGTTTTCGTTGTATCTTGGTTCATCCTCTTCGAATATCGTGCTGTCCTTGTTAAGCATCGACCGAGCGTTGGTCATTCAATTCCCTTTGAAAGCAGCACAACTGTGTAACCCGAGAAAAGCATTTCTTGTATCCTCATTGGTCGGCTCTTTACAGTTCATTCGATGTTTCGCAATGGTCATGTTTGTCAAACGTGTGGACGGACGTTTAGATTGCACGTTGACATCGATAAACGGCCGAAGAATCAATGTTTACATTGCTACTTCACAATTGATTATTGAATTCATGTTACCAATAACCTTAATCATCGTAGCAAATACAGCCATCATTCATGGCCTGGGTAAAACTTCCAAACAACGCGAAACGATGACATCATCCGCGAATGTAAAGACTGCAGCGGAAAATTCACTGACCCGAATAACTATTATAATATCGGCGTTGATGCTTCTCCTTATGATCCCTAGAATTATATTTCTGATAGTAAATCAAACGGATTTTGAGTACATTAGAAGGATCGCGCCCGATGGAATGTTATACTGGATTTCTGGTGCCCCGATAAGCATGAATTCTGCGGTTAATTTCTTCGTTTATTTCATATCTTCGAATTCATTTCGAAGTCATCTTCGTAAAGGCTTTAGAACCAGGCCCAGGTTCAAGCCAGGGTATAGGGAATGAATGAACCGTAAATAGCGATGCTAGAAAATGACAATAAGAGGAAGGGTAACCAACCTTGACCGACCAAACCCCACCCTACATGAGTTCGTATATGCTATTCTAGTTAGTAGTTGTATCATCTAGTGTCGACACAAATTCATTCTAATCCGGATTTGACGAATCTGGATTGATTGAAAACACTTTGTAGATTGCCGCTTGTTTCTACGTTATTTCTATCTAGTTCAGGTACAATGCCATCTACTGTTGAAATTAAATGTATGAATGTTCTGTGTAAAACATGTTTTTGTGGAACAATAAAAATGAAATGAATGAAATGGTACGCCGCACACGGAAATAGGAAAAGGTTTTGTTGATCAAATTAAAATTCGTCCATTTTTTGTATCGTGTAAATTCATAACTGCTCGATTCCATTTTAATCGTCAGACGCTATCAAAATTCACATAGCAAACAACAACAGCATATAAACACTATTTACAAATTCGTCGACGCTTGAAAACGAAGAGCTCTATAAATGTTTTTCTGAATACCGGCATCGTGTGAAGATAGATGAAAAAATTAATGCAATAAATCATTCTTCGGAAAAATTCGAACGCCCTACCGACGATAGTCGATAGGTTTGACAAGTAGAAAGGTACTTCCGGCGGAAGCAGGTACACGAGCGGTCTTTTCGGTATTAAGTACGAGCCGATTGAGTTTAGTGATATACAAACTGAATACGGGGCCACGAGAATCAAGAATTCAAACGTTACGTAAAGTAACGTTTTGTTAGCGTGTCTGTTCGTTCGAGCGCGTGTCGAGGATATGTCCGATTTTTTCGACCACGATAGAGCGGTCAATGGCGTTATGATCATGATGAGAAGCGACGGAACAAATTCGCCGATGATGTAATTAATCGCATATAGCAGACGACTTTGATTTCTGGTGAGACTGACCCCTGGAACCGTCGTGCATACCCAGAAAACGACGTTTTCGTTGATTAAAGTTCGATTTTTTCCGTTAAACCAGACCGTTGTTTTTCCTTTGCGCGGGTAATTACGTATGAATAGTTCGAAAGCGCTTTGTGCGTAGCAAAACGTTACTAACGCGCAGCTGAGGGTCGTGCGACTGACGTTACGAACGGTGAAAATATTTCTATGGGTAAAAGGTGCTTTAATCGACAGAAATCTCTCACCGGCGATGAGAACAATAATCCAGTTAGTAACCGGGGTTAACGGCCTTAGCCATTGATAAACTACGCATAGCGGGTACTTTGCCTCAATGAAGAAATATAATTTGAAGTAATACTGTGCACTTTTTGGGCAATTTGGATAATCAGGCAGATGATACCTAATATCGAAGTCGTGATTTAAATCGGACAACGTGATATCCAACACTTTACAATCGGAGATATGTGATCTTTTGAAGATGAATGAAAGCGCGCTGATGATGAGAAGTGGCATCTTCTTCAGTCGGGTACAGACGTAGATAAAGTCGCAAATGGCCAACGTGAAAAGATAACTGAAAGTACAGCGTACGGACTGTTTTCTTCGACATTTTAGTAAAACGATTATCGTGAAAATGTTGAAAATAAAAGCCAGGTGATAAACGACGGGCTCGACGAAATTTACCAGATAAAAACGAGACAATTGAACGTAGGGATATACAGTGTCTGTAAACCATTTATATTTCAGCGCAGATTTAAACCATGCCCTTATAACCGTAGCATTTAACATCGTCGCAAAGCTAACTGATTTCGGAGAACACACGAGATTGAATCTTTCCTACTTACAGTCGTGATACCGACAATCCGGGTATGATCGTGTAGAGAGAGATTAAATGCCAAAACAACCTTTGAAACCTTATCTTGTCATGAATCAAATATCTCGTTTCTTTAATGGTTTAAATTACGAAACAATAACGACGATTTAGAATGTGTGTTGTGTAAGAGTGAGATGAGATGACTGATCTCTGACCAATCTGACGAAATAGAGATGTAAACTACACACTACAGCTATTGATTATGCCTGAACAATTTCAAAGGCCGTTATCAAAACTTTCGAAACCTTCGGTATATACGGTATCATTATCTTTGTCGCACATATAAATTGTCGTTATTAACTCACTCCGGCTTTGCATTCGTTCCGGGGTTTGGGTAATGACGGTAAACGTGCCGACGATACAATTTTCGCGTGTTATATTCTGAATCCCATGTAAAAGTAAAAGAGTTCATTCAAGATATTCAGAAAAATCTTAAAATCTGCAATCGTTATTTTCAACTTATTCTGAAGCTCAATACAAAATTAGATGCAATGCATAATCGCAGAGCTGATTTTCAAAAATAATCAATCACCCAACTTGTGTTGTAGAATTGACCAGGTCGCCCGATCCCTTGGGCAAGGAGATCCAGCAGTGGCCACTTTTCGAATAGGGACCGATGACAATGTCCATGGTAGTTTATGTCCATCTGATCCTAGTTTACTCTAGTTGTAACTTCAAATCAGTGAAAACGTTTGATGACGCCTCATTTTAGAATTTTGCTTTTGGACAAAAAGTATGTTGCTGAATTTAATGCTACTGGAACATTCATCACCATATTTGGTTTCCACAATAATATCGGCTTCCTAGCTGGATAATATGCAGAAATAAACATTTTTGGGAGAATGAACGAAAGTGCAATAGCGCCTATGTTTCCCTATAAAAATTAATATAAGCCGGATAAGATAAATTCAATTCAATTTATAAACCCATCGGTTTCGTGCGCTTAATAGTACTACTGGTAACACGTCACCTTCGATTACGACGAATTTTCTGTATGTAAACGAGAATTTAGACTCGATTGTGTTGAATTTCTGCTTGAAAAACGGATAGAAAGGAAAGATGGTGTTGATGACGATGATTGCACGGCTGGCTGACGGTTTACCGTTAGCTGCATCGATGCAAGAAGATGAAGGAGTAAGTGTCAAGTATATCTGATGTAGTCTGTCTTTAAATCGTTTACTTGTTACTACAGCTAGAACTGTTAGGCTCGAGCAGTTGTTCCTCTAACAGTAGGTGACTGTACCAACGTCTGGTATTCAGACCGACTACAGAACTGCTGGCTACTTATTGAGATGGTTTTTAACGTTTAATGGTTTAGTTAATGACCAGACTCAGACTGTCCGGATTCAGCCAGTGGTTGCGCAGTGATCTCAGTTGCTCTACAATCCTAGTGTAACCAACTGTGGTACACCAGACACTAAGGTTCTTGGTAAATGTCTGGTTGCAATTTAAATTGGACTGTCGACCTATGAATTCACCTTGTTGGTGCCTGATGTTATGCCTTCCATTGCCGTTGTTGTTCCCAAAGTTGTAGGGCCACTTAGGTGTCACTTTTGGTTATGTACCTAACCCAAACCCAACCTAGTCAGTAACCTGTCTGTGGTTTAGTTTCACGATCGGATATTTTCACAAACCACAGTCAGGAATGGGAAGGTCATTTTTGTATGAAATCTTCGTCAGCCAATTTGACTGACGAGTAATTTGCCTGGCATTTCATTGTCTCTTAAGATATCCGTCTAATTTTTGCTGTAATCGACGCACAACAGATTCGTAGTTTGTCTGATACCTATAACACCTCACCTGACGATCTTAATCCATGTGCAAATCGGCCATAAAGTGAGAGTAAATTTCCGTCCAGTCAACAGCTGCCATTTTGAAAATTACTGGAGGTGCTGGCACCTGTGGACTGAGGCCAGGACAACAGCACAAACTCACGAAGCGAAACGACGAAATTGAAAAAATTAAGAAATCAACACTTATTCCCATTTTTCTTTTACCAAAATTTATTACTTCATTATTTATCTTGGAAAACACGAAGATTTGAAATGTTAGTTGGAAAACCATCAAAAATAAAAATTGTCGTTTCGTCTTGGAAGTTTTATAAAAATCCTTGTAGGTCCCCTTGTCTTATCATGTCACATGTGTAATACAGAGAAATGGCGGCTAATGGCGAAATTTGCTGAGAAATTAATTTCTCAAAATAATGTTGATTAATCACTCGAAACATACATAAAATTGGATTATTTCGAAAGGTACCTGTGTTAGTTTGTGAATTAAGCCATTAATTATGGACTGAAGTGAATAGAAAGTATATTTTTGAAGTGTTACTTTTTTCAACCGAGTTTTGGCCCTTGTCATCCCTAACGTTGGTATAAGCCCATCCGATTATAAAAAGCTTACCACCAACGATTAGGTAACTAACTAAACCCAACCATAATCTTTAATAACACATACTAGTGCCACATAGTGGAAAGGGTGGTGACTTAAACTGCAGTTAGACCTAACGTCGTGATTTCAGACTTATGTTACAACAGGTGGTTTAGGCGTACAAGTTTTGCGCAGTAATGCATACACACGCTCCAGGACTTGGTGAATCTATGGACTGCAGTTTTAGTCAATAGGGGCCTAACCGGATTGTCTGGGACTGTAGGTCTACTTGTTTCAAATTCGGATATTTCACAAACAGTGTAGGCCTATATGAACCATCACAGTTGAATCAGACTGTTAAAGCTATAACAGTAATACCAATGATTAAGTCACTAAGTAGGCCTACACCTGACCACCTGAACTATTTTGTATTTTCAGACCGGTCGCAGTTTAATGGAATATCAAAACCAAGCGAAGCAACTATTTAAAAAGATAAACAACCAGTCTCCACAGAGATGTACGTTACAATCGGGCACATATTTATTCCAGTAAGTATCATTCTTACGTAGCGCAAATAAGCGATTTAGGTGTCCCTTTGTCAGTAACCTGTCTGTGGTTTAGTTTCACGATCGGATATTTTCACCGGTTGGTATAAGCCCATGCGATTATAAAAGCTTACCACCAATATCATTAGGTACTAACCAGGTGTCCCTTATGGTAATGTCCCAAGCCTAGCCAAAGCTAGTCAGTAACCTGTCTGTGGATTTTAGTTTCACAATCGGATATTTGAGATAACGCATGAGCTTATCCGATAATAAAAACTGGCCTCCAACGTCACGATTAGGTAATTAGTACGGAAGCCCCTAGGTGACATACGAGATAATGTTTTCACAGTTTCGACTTATTATGTCAAATTTCGACTTATTATCTTGAAATTTGACATAATAAGTCGAATTTCGAGTAAATTATGTCGAATTTTGTGTTATTTTCATGTAGACTTATTATCTCGAAATTCGACATAATAACTGGAATTTCTACATAAAAATAAGTCAAATTTCATGTTCGACATAATAAGTCAGAATTGTGAAAAGATTATCTTGTATGTCACCAAGGGGCTTCTGCAAATTAACTAGCCATAACCCTCATCTGAAATAACACTAGCACAACATAGCAGAAAGGCAGAGGAGTAGCAAACAAATAATTATTGGTCCGACATGCTAGGCCAGCGGTCGCGAGCACCGAAGGTGCAAAGCCCTTAAGGGGGGTTTGGGGGTCCTTTTTGAAATTTCAAGGGGTTCTTGGGGCATCTGAGGCCCATTTTCCAGCATGCATTGACTAATGACAAAATAAGACTAGACTGCTGCCACACGCGGTCGATCGTTTGTTGTTTATGTCTGGAGTCAATGAAAAGGATGGCTCTGACAATATCCAAATCATAGATACATAAAGTGAGATCAGTTAGATTCGAATCCCTAGAAAACAACAACCTTCCCCTTGCTCACGAGCATTCCATTGCCAGATGCGATAAATGATGAAATGCCGCGATCAGGCAATGCGAAAATGATTTCTTGCCCCGATGCAGTTCACGGGACTGTGACTTCGAGAAAAATCGAAACCTAAACTAAACCCCCCTCCAAATTTTTTAATGCAAATTTGAACGAATCAGAAGTACCACTTTGGTAATTATTGGTCCGTCATATGTCGGACCAACCGCACCGGTAGCTGCGCCGCTGAAAGGTGGCTGTCTTAACCTAATGAGTAACATTAACTCCCAAAAACTATTTCTGTTCTACTCAATTTCAGTTATCTGATCGAAAGAGGCGTCGTGTTCTTGGTTTTGTGCGAACAAAGTTTTTCCAAACGTCTCGCGTTTTCATACTTAGAAGATTTACAGAATGAGTTCACTCAACAGTACGGTCAGAGGGTAGATACAGTATCGAGACCTTACAGTTTCATAGAGTTCGGTAAATAGTTTCATCCGTATTTACTCGTGCATTAAAACACTGCATAAGTCGGAAAATCAGACCGGTTGTAAGGAATTTCCAGGTCGGGAATTTTCCAGTTCAATCATCAAAATCTCTCTTTAAAACGGATTTTTTAAATCGGATACTCGGTCTAAGCCAGACAAAATATTTGATACCCAAAAGTTAAAAAGTCGGCCAGGGCTCGGTGACACAAAAATGTAAAACTCAAATTTTTAGTGTAATTGCTATTGGTTACTTCATGTTTTCAATGAGGACAACAATTCAAACTATCATGTAGTTGGCTGGTTAGTTTTCCCCCCGGAAGGTTATCCTATGTAGAAAGCTAAGTCAAATGGTTTCTTCATTAAATGTCCCTAAATCTGACTTACCAGTACTCCAGAATGTTCCTAAGTCGGACACATTCTGTCGGTCCCAATTTTCCTGACTTACGCAACAAGTTTTAGTGTACATTTTAGTTAGTTTTCTCCACGGAAGGATAGGCCTATCCTATGTAGAGAGCTAAATTCCACAGATATGTTACCAGGTCAATATTGATTTAACTTGTCATTTTCTCTTTTAAGACACATACATTCAGAAAGCAAAGAAATCGTATTTAGATTCTCGAGCTCGACGGAATTTGAGCGCTTTAAACACTGAACTGCAAGACGTGCAGAGAATTATGGTACAAAACTTAGACGATGTGCTTCAGAGGGGGGAAAACCTTTCAGGTACGTATGTTTTACTAGCTTACAATAAACATTTACTACAACAACCCTTTCTTTATGGCATATACATGTATCGCTCTTCATAAAAAAGACCCACAATAAATTCTGTTACATGGTGCCTTAGATAGATTGCTTCTACCTGTCTTCAGAGATTTATTTTTTAAAATTTCAAATTGGTTTATTGGTGGAAGCTTTCTTTCTGAAATGTCCGTGTAACAAATTATTCAACTATAACCCGGGGGCTAGCTCATTATCAATTGAGTAAGCCCCCGGGTCAAAGGTTTTAGCAGTTCGTTAAACTGGCCTCAAGTGTTAGTTGATACTTGCGTATATTGGTAATTCTAACCCTATTGATATTGAAGCAGTTCCCGATTTTTAGTTGTCATCCTCAGTCCGATGTAACCCTGTTGATAGTGAAGGCAAGTCTTTCGCAAATTCACGGATTTTCATCTCATTTCAGTTTTGGACGATAAAGCGAGTTCGTTGTCAACGCTATCGCAGAAATATCGCCAGGACGCGAAATATCTAAACCTGCGCTCGATGTACGCGAAAGTCGGCGCCGCCGCCGTCATCATCGTGATATTCTTCCTGTATATACGATTCTGGTGGTTTTAAGTCCACTTTCCGGAACGACTACGATCGCTACGATAATTCAGTTTTTGTTTCCGACGGAAACGATTGATCAGCGATATCACCATCGGAGATTGTCGTTTGAGAATAAGTACGCGACGAGTATGGCGGTATCGCGGATACTCTGTTGCCGGTCATTTATTGATTCCTCTCGATCGGTCTCGATCACTGAAAAGCCTTGCAATTGCGTACCCAAAAAGTGTGCGGAGATAGACAATTCAGCAGTAAAATTTTATTTCCGAACGGCAATGCTTGCATTTACAATATGAACGTTAACATGATAAAAACTTGAAACTTGATAATTTCGTGAAACTTACATGTCATGTAATGATAATATCATACATTAAGTTGATTTTTGGTTGTATTTTTCGATCCAGTTCGGCCATGTTTATTCAATTGTCTCTAATTTAGAAGTTAGTGAATGAGCGCGAAGAAACTGTTGTTATCGAAAATATTTTTGTGATTATTGAATTCATGCTGGGTGTGAAGGCTGTGGACTTAAGATGGCTAGTTTGTAAATTAGTTTTTGTTTTTGACGCGACGTTTATCCGAACCGGGATTTGACCGAGAATATGTTATGAAAATCTTAAGAATTGACTCGACGATTATAGATTTTATTACAGATTTTGTTATCTTCTATTGCTGGTGATTGGATATTTTCTTGTGCTGTTGTGTGGTTTTTTTTTTCGATAAAAAAAGATGACGAAAATAAGTGCAATTAAAAAGGAGGTTCATTAATTTATATTTAAGTTAAATAGTGAATATTGTGCGATACAATTTCTATGTAATGCAAAAGATAATTGAATTATATTAACTAGTGATATGTATTGAATATGACTCAAAAGATGTTGAAATAACTGCAAGTCAAGTCTGCAGAATTCGCTTCAGTTAGTTTTTACTCAATGTTTTGTCACCTCGAATTCCTTGCTTATGGTGGCTCGGTTTTATCTGCTATAGATGTGTACATATGAATATGATATTATGTATAAATCAAAATAAATTTTACAGAAATGAACTGCGAGTTCTTGTTGTTGATTTAGTTACAGCAAGGTATTTTTGGAGGCGTATTAGCCATTATGGCGTTGCATTTGACATAGCGCGTGGATGGATGAAAGGAATTTTACAGCATTTCCCTATCTTACATTACTAATTATACAAGATATACAAAAGATATTTCATGATTCAAACCTCTTTTGTATATAAACTAAATTATATACAAAAGAGGTTTGAATCATGTAGTAAGGCAGTAAGAAGTTAAAGAGTTCATTCAGAAAAGGGTATTACTCAAGAAATTTGAGGTACTCTATAGTGCAAGGTTCATTCTCTGGATCAGCGCCTTGGATGTCTATCCTTAGAGTGATTATGGATGTAAGTCTATCCAGTGTGGTATGGATGTAAGGGGCGTTCTTTACATAAGCATTATTTTACTTCTCCAAGACCCTGCCCTTTTATTACAACATGAATATCACCCTAGTCCATGAGTCCATGATGACACTTATATAAAACAGTACCCTTGTATTCTATTAATTTTGTATGCTTAATCGTGTTGTAATTCGAGGGAAAATAAAGTTGATATATTATAGTATATTACCTCGACAAACTGATCACTCAAAAGTTCTATCATATGCGCAACTGTAACGGCGTTTATTCCAGAAGAGTCGGGATATATCGAAGTCTCGTCCGCAGAACTGCTGGAAAATGTTCAGTTACCGGTATTTCTAATCAATTTCTTATGATATTTAGGTCGCCTATTACGAGTAAGCTTCAAAGGGACGTTCGGTCGACAGCTTCCGCAATAACCGACACATCTAATAGTTATGTTACTGCGTCGCGTTGATATATCTTTGAAAGTTATAGTAGCGTTGATTCCTTCAGCCACCCAGTCAACCTGAAAAAAAATATTATCAAATTTACTTGTGCTCCCATGAAGCAGAGGTACATTAAAACACTATACTTGGTTCTATTTGTCGCTTACAGATTTATGTACATGCAATCTCGTCGTTGATAAGCTTATGCGAATAACGCCCTCAGTGCTGCTGCATGATCCAGCTTCGCCGTAATTTGCAGGTTTCCAATTGGCTGGACGAACGGCTGATCGATTTGTGGTGGTGTCCGCGAACGTGAAATCGTCCGTTGCAAGCTCATACGTCTAAGATATCATGTTAAAATGTTAGGAATTTTTTTACACAAACGACATTCATAATTTTATGAAATTTAGGCCTTCCGGAATCCAGCAAAAATCATCAAATTGAAAAAAAATAGTCCTCCGCATTTTCATCACAATATTTCAATTGAACAAATAAATTTGTTTTATATGTCCGTGTTGATTTTCAATCTTGTAAAAATTATATTCATCTCAATTTTCAATCTTCAGATTTGCATAACAGTTAATTATCTCCCATCATTTGAATAACATTCATTTTCACTCCTTTTAAATTTATCTGTTGTCCTTCCGAGGCATTATGTGGAAAATTGGAATAATGTTATTAATAAAATATTGTGATATCTACAACATCTTACTCGTTTTCGCATCGCACCGGATTTTTTTATATATATACTCACGTCTAGGTTGATGCGGATTCTCCTGAAATAAGTCACCGAATACAAATCGTACGTTGATATATTTTGCGAATAATGTGGTTCCGATATCATCGCGTAGTTTTCGCCTTTGTCTCTTCCCCAGTTAAGATTCAAATATGCTTTAGGACCTTCTTGCGACGACATGTTATAACAATAAACAAAGACGCCAACATCGAATATACTGTTCAAATAAAGCCGATAATTGCCATCCGCATTGATACCATTTGCGACGATATGTTCGCAACGATTTGGAAACAGGCGAATATCTGAAATACGGATTCGTTCAGTAATAAATTCCTTTCGTCGACATGCGAGGGCTAAGGGATAACACATGGATACTTTTTTTAGGAATTGGATTCGATTTAGATTTTTTTGCTCGGAATGTAACATTTCGTGTTGTAGAGGCGGATCCAGCCTACCGCTACAACCGCTACTATAGCTTGAGCGGTACTCAGGATTGTAGAAGTTCCCTTCTATTTTTCAAGCTCTGGTAAAAGTTATTGAAATTGTCAATTTGAAAAATCGAAAATAATAAACTGTTCATGTTTCTTTAACGAACATTCTTCCGTCAAAATGCCATATTCTGTGGATGCATATAGAAGGATAGATTTGATGGCCCGAATGTGCGCAGATTGCATCTCGCCGGAGCGCTAGAATTCAGAATTTTCCATTTCCGTAGCTGAGCGTGCGGTACTCAGAAACCTATCCGCCCCTGGTTGTATAAGTTACCATAAATATTTCATCGCAGATACAAATATCATTTGTCATCCGTGAAAATATCGGCGATATGGATATTCAAGTGTGCCATACGATACATGTATACCTACCATATTTTCTACAATACTTAACATCATCCGCACACTGAAAAAAAACCGACTTAACATCAGATCTACATTCTACAATTTTATGTTTGACGCTCAGGGGCCTGGCGCATATTATTTTGACCCCAGTTTCCTAGGTTTAATAATGTATACCTCGGAAACAAGGGTGAACCATATTTTTGCACCAGGCCCCTGTGGTTTCACGATATATTCGATTGTAATTCAATCAGCATATGATAGAAAAATAAAGCGAAAGAGCAATATTTAGGTTGAAAAAGTTTGTAGCCAGAAAAAAGAATATGTGATATTGTATACCCGATTATTGAGATATTCATAGACAAATAAACGTTATTGTAACGGTGTTTGTGTATTTATTGATAATAATGAATATTTCATTTCTTAAGGACTTTGTAGTCGGTAGAACAAACTAAACGTCATTTTTCAAGCTAGCTACATGTAGTTTCATTCGAAATAGAAAGACGATTCTTGGCCAGTTTATCGCGTATTACGATAGAAAAGTGGAATAGCCACCACAATTTGAATATGAAAAAAATTATTAATGTAAATGTCAAATTCCGTAGCAAAATTTAATCAGGATCGAAATCAAAAGATAGCAAGAAAATCGAAGAATAGTCTAGGCCATTTATTATTTAGAAAGTAGGCCTAATACGTTGCACATGACAGTCATCCCAGGACAGGGTAACTGAGTGAAAAAGGTGTCTTAAAAATATGATTTGTATATCTCTTACGTGCGTGAGATTATACTACTTACTTTATATTGAAAGACAGTTCCATCTGCTGTATCTAAATCCGCTGCTTCATACGGCAAATGAAAACTCAACTGACACAAAGTATCATTGAAATTAAACGATGAACAATCTTTGTCATTCATACATCTTTTGGCGCATTCCATCTGCGTGATTTTCTCATATTCGGCCAAATATGGACCGCGTATCGCAGAATTTGATAAACCTCCGAAATTTTGGTGCACCTTGGAGATTTTTGAAGATCGTATCGATGAAAATAGCAAACTTATTAAGAAAACTCGCGGCAAAATTCGGACACTCATTTTGGTTTCTTGCACGGAGACCGCGATGTGCACGCCTCGTCCGTTACTTTCAAATTACCGAGTGTATATTTTTCGATAATTTCCCAACAACTATCAACATTGCAAATGGTATGGATAACCAATATTTATCCGAATTGAGGCCAAGGGGACCAATGACTCGAATTAAATGTTGATGCAATGATAATACGAACTGTGTATTTATTTCAAAGAAAAGTCATACATCGATCAGCGGAAGTATTCGGTAGGTCATAGTTTGGTTTACCCCAAATGTTGATGCTAATATGATAATGATAATAATACTCAAGTTATGTTGAATATAAATCCATACGGCATAATAAAACAATAAGCAAAAAGCCTATTTCTGTGATCGGTTACAATAGATATGTCGCTGTACATCACGGTCTACCAGTCGTTAGCTCGAAAACACATGAATTGGTAGCGAACTGTCTTCAAACTGTTTACAACTGAACAAATGATTTCGTAGCCTTGATGACTCAGCATTAATCAGCAGTTCGGTTCTTTCTGATCAATCTTGGTTTAAGATCAATTATTCCATTATAGGCAAGTTTCAAAGGGCCGTTCGGTCGACAGCTTCCGCAATACCCAACGCATCTAATAGTTATGTTATTGCGCGATGCTGGTATATCTTTGAAAGTAATGTTAGCGTTGATTCCTTCAGCCACCCAGTCAACCTGAAACAAGAAAAATAACTGATGATAAAAAGTTATTTTGGATTTGAATATATCGATGATAGAAGTGAATTGACCGGCTACCAGTCTAGCCCCGATGTATTGATGACGTAGTACACATCCTTTCAAAAATAATAATCAAAATGTATCCATTATAAGGTTTTAAGTTTTGATACGCTTATATTGATGACGTACTGCACATCGACTCACACAGAACCCCTCAATGTATATAAACATTATTGTAACGGTTTTTACTGCATAAAAAACCTGATAAAATATCTGTTGATTCGACCCTTCGCTATGAATTTTCTGTATGGATTCGATTCATCCCACACCGATAATAATGAGACACTTACAGATTTATCTACACGCCAAACTGTCCCATACACAGATATACGAATAACACCCTCAGTGCTGCTGCATGATCCAGCTTCCCCGTAATTTACTGGTTTCCAATTGGCTGGACGAACTGGTAACCGATTTGACGTATTTGCGAATGTGAAATCGTCTGTTACAACTTCGAGTGTCTGTAGAAGAAAGTACACGACATATGCGTGGGTACATTACAAAAAGTTACACTTCGCTGAAAGAAATAACACTTCCATGAAAATCATTTACATGTTAGCGGCGTGCTCAAGTAGCAGAGTCTGTCTTTTTCCCTTATACATATTTGATCATGTTCGTTTCTCTATATATATAATATAATATTCGTTTTCTTTTACGAAATACTTTCAAATATCTATATCGTCCAGTTATTTACCTGAAACTGAAATATACTTCTTTCATTTCAGTCCGTTTCCACGTGTTTTTCGCAAATACTAATTTTGTGCGTTAGTTGAAAGCGCTTCGAATTCGCCGTAAAAATTTTCATTAAACCACGAAAGAAAATTAATTGTGCATGTACTTACGTCTAGATCGATACGACATTTTCTGAAATAGGTTTCAGAATACAGATCGTACGCCGATGTATTTGCGGAATAATGCGGTTTCGATATTATCGCGTAGTTTTGCCCTTCGTTTTCACGATAAAAGGATATGTATTCTTTGGGTCCCTCTTCCGATGACATATTATGACAATAAATGGTGACGCCTCTTCTATAGATGCAATTTAGAAAAAGTTGATAATTTCCATCGACCTTGATACCGTTAGCGACCAAATGTTTGCAACGATTTGGAAACAGGCGGATATCTGAAAAAGAATATGGACTGCCAGTAATGATGCGCAACAAACCTCGATCACGATGATTTTCTAAATAAATCCATCATATGCATTTTCTATTTGACAAAAACTGTCAAATTACGTTTAAAAAATCATTTTCAACGGAAATAGTACCAGACTATTGAAGCTACAACAGATCTAGACATATCTATAAAATCGTTAAGCCAAATTGGGGTCGCTGGCACCCCCGTTTGAATTTCGGTGTTCTAACAAGTCTTAAACGCCTGGAGCGATAAATTCAAATCTGAATCAGCAGCGCGAGAAATAAAAAGTCAACCGGTACCAATCTAAATTCCATACACAATTGTTACGGCAGCTAAAATGCACTAAATTACGGCACTTGTTACTTGTTACGGCAGCTAAAATATTGCACTAAATTTTCATCACTTACCATATCGCATGCAGTGCTTGTTACCATTGCACTGAAAAATATACCATCACATATTTATTCTTATCGACAAGCGTTACTGATATATTCTGGGACAATGTAGATTCTGATTATCTCATGCAGATACGAAAAAATTTCATTGAATTTTCATATCATTCAAATTATTTCTAATTGATTTATCTTATCTTTATTGATACTCTAGCCGTTTCGAGTTTTGTAGCTTATCACTCGAAAAAGAGGTCCATATTCTTATCACGTCCTTTAACAAATCCATGCTCCATTCGGCCATAGATTGTTTTCATAAGTAAGGTCAGCCGTGGCAATGAAGCCATGGATTGTTTTCATAAATAAGGTCAGCCGTGGCAATGAAACACATTTTTCTTAGCAGTTATCAATACTAATGTAATAATGAACTATCGGTTCATCTATTTATCCAAAACGTGGTAAAATATGCGCTTCATTTTAAACGTCCGAAAATTGTTGATCAAACCAGAAAATACCCCCCCCCCTCGGCCCCCCTGCAGAACGCAAAACAATCTAATACTTGATTGTTTTAAAGTTACATATTCAACAGGACACAGTCCCACAGTTCTGAGTTTAGATCTAACTCTAAAGTTAACACAATGAAAATAAACTGATTTTAACTCAAAATTAACTCTAACTCAGAACTGTGGAACTGGGTCCAGTTTGTGTGTGATTTTCGCCAGTGTTATGCCCTTAGGTGTCCCATTTTCCCCCATTACATGTGCCGAATTTAACCACTGTTGTGATCTAAGAGGATCATAGCGTGACAAATTTTCTCGCCACCGTCAAGCGTAATAATATGATGTACTTACTGTGTATTGAAAAACAGTTCCATCTGCTGCATCTAAATCCGCTGCTTCACACGGTAAATGAAAACTCAACTGACACAAAGTATCATTAAAGTTAAATGATGTACAATCTTTGTTATTCATACATCTTTTTGCGCATTCCATCTGCGTGATTTTCCCGTATTCGGCCAAATACGGACCGCGTATCGCAGAATTTGGTAAGGCTCCAAAATTCTGACTTTTCTTAGAATCTTTCTTACATCGAATCGTCGAAACGAGCAAACTGACCAAGAAAACTCGCAAAAGATGGAAATTCATTTTTTTATCTAGTGGAACGTCATGCACCAAGGTTTCCCGCTAATGTAATGAATGTTTTTCGAGATTTTGTCAACATTTATTAGAAACAAAAATATTGTAGAACATTAGTGATAACCAATATTTGCAGAGAACTTTTACACCCATGCTCTCATTGGTTATTGGTGTGGTGGCGTCATAACTTCGTAGTTCGTCGTAATAACAAATATGGAACAAATATAACAATTTTGGTAGTTTTTTTCAACATGGTTCGAACGATGTCCCTTGTAGTTTACCAGTTAATAAGTCATTAATCCATGCTCCCGTGCATTTACCTATTTATACATCGCATGATAAGATAACGCGCACGACAAAATAGAAAACGAGAAAATCTTCCATCAAGACATCTTTCCTTTGCAATATTACCGACTTGACCTTTCAGACTTTCAAATCGAGCTTCTCCGTATCTGTAAAGGCTGGCTTATGTCGACAAGCGACGCGACGCCTACCTACTCCTACCGACGCAACTGAGAGCAACCGTGATCGCAGCCCAGCTTATGTCGACTGCGCTTCGATTAAAAAAAACTGCCAACTACTGGGATATGAGATCCGACCAGTTGCTTCCCTGCTTATATCGGTTACGATTACTAGCAACTGCACCGGCTCAGATGGTCACCTGATAAGCATTTCAAAAATAAATTCAAGTTACTTTGAATTATTGGGAAATATATTTCCAGCTGAAAGGTTATTTCTATAAGATATTTATCTTTCTGGTTCGTTTTTGAGTACAATGTGCTAGTGACATCATATAGAGCCGCTCACACCATAGATTCTACGAATTTCGTTGCTAGATATTCGTTCCAGTCATCTGCCGTGCTGGACGTATCGGCCCGATTACGATTACGATTACGATTTATTTACACTCCAACCATTTCCATGGTATATGGAGGAAAATTATTACACATGTATATACAAATATTTACAAAACAACACTGAAGTGATTAAAATTTAGAGAATGAAAACGTAACGAAATATATATATACATCAACTATTTACAATACTATATATACTATTATATACATCAACTATTTACAATACTATATATACTATTGGAGGGATCTATATACATCTAAGCCGGTCTTAATGAATTTAGCTAAGTTGACCGTTGGGTTTTTCAGAATATCAAGGGTATTTAAGGTATTCAAATTCAAAAAGTTTTTGCGTTGTTCGTTAAGTAAGGTACAGTCAAACAGAAAATGGGATTCGTCACCTAAAGTATTACAAGTGGGGCATATTCTATCGGCTCTGTCTAAATGAAGGTTTGAAAATTTGTTCACAGGTAAAATATAGGACCCGACCCTGAATTCAAATAAACTAGTTCCTAAGTCATCACCAAGTTCTATTATATACTTCTCTAACCTAATATCATTTTTATATTGCCTAAAGTTAGTGTATATCGGATTAGTATTTATGGCAGATACAGTTTCTTGAAGGTGCTGGTCACGGAGTATCTGTTTTATTCGTTTTGAAAAAGATTTACTGTTAGTCGTGAATTGCTGCGTCCAAATGCAGGACAAACCACAGTCATCAAACGTTTTCTTTATATATGATAACCAAGGGCTCTTAAATTTATCCCTTAAAAATAAATTGAAAGATATTTTATAGAGTATTGAATTAAGTTTGGTTTGCTTTCCAGATACTGTTTTAACCCAAAAGTTAATCATCCTGCGTCTAACATCTAAATTCAAGGGGTAACGTCCTAGCTCTGATAAAACTTGTAAGTTGCGAGAATATTTCGTCACTTTCATTAAGATTTTACAGAAGAAGCAATGAATATTTTCTAATAAATCAAGATTTTCGTATCCCCAGATCTCACACCCATACATGGCTATTGGAGCAACACACGTATCAAATAATTTAAACATAACATCTATGGGAAATTTCAAACGTCTGCCTTTTTGAACGATCGAAAACATAGCTCTCATAGCTTTATCGTAAAGATACTTTTTGCCTTAGCAAAGTTACCATTCCAATTGAATTTTACTCCGAGATAAACATAATCTTCAACTACCTCTAACTCTTGATCACCAAACATAAATTTCGAAATCGTTTTTATCCGGGATTTACTTCGCGCAAATACTAGTACTTTAGTTTTCTCTGAGTTAACAGTGAGACCATTAGCCGCGCAATATTCAAATAAGGTATCTAAGTGTAGCTGAAGAGATTTCGCATCCTCAGCAAGAATAACTGTATCATCTGCGTATAGTATTATGAATAAATTCAGTAAAGTATCAATATCCTGATCACGATTCAAATTTAGTTTTTCTATAAATGACAAAGTCGGTTTTCCACGATCCCCACTCCGCGCGGTTGCGCCACCGCGCGGGATTTACGCGAAGCAGCAAACACAAACATGGCCACTCTCTCAATTTTCAATGATAGAAATCGTGTGTGCATTTCAATTATTTCGGCTGTTAGGGTTTTAAGGCACAATATAAGTTGATGATGTGATATGGCGATGTTAATTAATGATAATTCCGCAGCGAAGCTAGTCACGAACGGTGCCGATTGAGTGTACAGCTGCCAAAAACACTGAAATGTGCATAGTTGCGTAACTATTTGCAGTGAATTGCAGCCGAAACACGAAGCCTTAACGGCCGTTTAAAAAAAATCATACCAATCGCAATTGTAAAATAGAAATGAGATAGAACCTAAGTTAAAATTCTGGCCATTTCTAAAATGTTATTACTAATTTTTAATCAGTGCCGAACGTTTAGTTTTCCAACAATAATGAGGGGTGTGGTAGGAAGTCATGCAATTCAAGTCATCATTTATTACACGTTACTTCCGTGTTGTTGAAAATCTCGCGAGTCCTGGACCAAACCCCATTGAACAATGTGATCTTTCACCCAGTCCTGGCAGTGTGGCTGTCTCCACAGTGTATCTACGTTCCTCTACGATCCTGTGTAACCACTGTGGTACATCAGACACTAAGGTTCTTGGTGAATGTGATCTGTGTCCTGGCCACAAATGCACACAGATCACACTACACTACCCATTACACACTCCAGTACCCACAGCTTTCATATATCCATCCAAATATTTAGAGTGTCTTTCTTCCTGGGTTCGGTTTGCGTTTGAAACTACTTGAAATTGAATGTTTGTGACATCAAACTAATGATGCTAACGGTACTATGTATATTCGGTCTCTAATTGGCTGGAATTCCTGTGCTCAGTTCCAGCCTTTAAGGAGATTCTCGGTTACGGACGAGTTTCAAAGGAGCGTTCGGGCGGCACATTCCGCAATTGCCGATGCACTTAACATCGATGATTTGGCGGCGGTCCGATAGGTTATTTAAGCATCGTTACCTTCAGCCACCCAGGCATTCCTGAAGGTTTAAACAATAATCCCTCGTGTTTTGTTAACAAGAAAAAATTTGAAATGAAAATACATATCAACAGTGCCGTTGCATCATTTTGCTTACGGTGACCTCGGATGCCATCAGTGTTAAATATGCCCTTGAAGCATGCATTTGTTTTGTCCATAGATTTTGATAGATGAAATTAATTTGTATAGGAAAATATGATCCCTGAACGTAATCATTGCTAAGATACCGAGGTAAACCTCAATTTATCATCTTGTTTACATGAACTGTTGTCAAACGCAGGTCTACAAGAACCTAACCGCCAGTACTTTTAAACTGATGGTAGTCGTTTTGACGTCTCTGCAAATGCAAAATCGTCAGTAACACTCAGCCAGGTCTGGGGAAAAACAAAGAATGCAGTGTTATACATTGGTTTATCGTATATGGTTCTTATGGTTGGTTCAACTTCAAGTTGGTATATGGTACTCATAAACTATGCACCTTAAAGTAATAGGTGTATGCACTGGATGCAGACTTCACGACAATCGAATTTTGTAAAAGAGACCAATTTTAGGATTTTTAGTCGATTTGGTTTATTGAATAATTCAAGAGTTCGGGGAGGTAAAAATCAGCTGGAATATTCATGTACTCATATAAAGGAGATAAAAACACTAATTCATATTACATAGGTAATCTCGTCCGTTTTTACGGCGTGCTTCACAATATGCTCGAAAAAGTCGAAAGTCCGCTTTTTCGTGCCCTTTGTATCAATAATTTAATATTAGCTTCCGTTTGTGGAGTGTTCGTACTCACAATATCGTCATATTGAAATTTGTTAAGTACCTTTGGAAGCTAAAGGAGTCAACTCCTACCATTTTTGCGTATGGAGAGATAGGGCGTTTTCCACTTGAAATTATTATAAAAATTAGATTAATGAAGTTCTGGGCTAAACTGCGTAATAGCAATAAATTATCATCTAAAATATCGCATGTTATACTAAAGTCTGCAGAATGTGGTTCCTTGTTAGTTTTCATCCAAAACACGCTTATAACAAACGGCCTTGGACATTTTTGGTACGACCAAACCCCGCATAACCCCGATTATGTAGCGCAAAGTCTGTCACTACGATTAAAGGACCAATTCATTCAATATTGGAGGGATCAGTGTAGCATTTCTAGTATTGCTGATTTATATAAGATATTCAAAACGGAATGGGGATTTGAAACTTATCTTACTCAATTGTCAGACGATTTAAGGATAAGCCTTTGTAGATTTTAAAACAACTGTCGTGTATAGATACTTTCAAAAGAAAACTTAAATTGTATCTAATGAATTTGTAATTAATCTGTCTGTATCTGTCATCTATTACCAGATTGTAAGAGTGAATGAAAGATAGTGTGATTGACCGCCTGAGTGACTACGTGTGTGGGTGCATGTTGGGTGAAGGTGTACGACTGCATGTGTGTATGAGTTGAGTGAATCGGTGTATGCTAGGGGATTAGAGATTTTATAAGCGTTCATTGGCTTCATCTAATCTCCTCCACATTATATTAAAACATTTCATATTTGTATATCTCTTTATGACATGTTGTAATTTTATTGTGGAAATAAATTTATTATTATTATTATTTCGATGTTCGAACCACCGCTTCCCTATTGAAACTGGGAGGTATAACCGTGTCCCACGTGTGCACAGACTTTGCACAACGTGTAATATGCGAGTTGTCTATGACGAATTTCATTTCATATCTGTTTGTCCGTTTTTTGCCAATTTCCGTCGAGACCTTTTTAGCTTGTACTTTGTAGATAACCCACAATAACATAAATTTGTAGATTTATTTAGATCATCAGATGTAAAACTCCGAAAGCTTGCCTTATTTATACGAAGAGGTCTCAAATATTTTGAATAACATTGCTTTGTCATTTTTTGTCACACATTAACTGTGAAGTGTAATCTTGGAGAGATATTAGCCTTGGCTATTGCCTATCCAAAATACAACATAATTTTGCTTCTGATATTGTCCTGATATTGTATTGACATTCATTTTTTAATGTCTTTTGGCTCTAAGCAAATGTACTTTCGTGTGCAATAGAATATATTCTATTCTATGCAGTAGATATCGCCGTCGCACTGAAAAAACGTATACACGGATGTAAAATATGTATTCTATACCTAAAATTTATACGACAGGTGGATATTTCGATTGCCGAATGCTGCAATATTGTTTTTGTCATTGCAGCAATTTTCAAAAGCTTAAAAGATTGGAAACTCAAAGAGGAAACTCGGATTAAAAATTGAATTTGACTATTTGAAATGTATGTAAAATCAAAAATTCATAATATGAATTTTTGGTAAAATGCATACACACCTCCATATGACTGCAGATTTTCATACCAAGGTGACTACTTTTTAGATAATATTTGAGACAAAAATATAGTCAAGTTGGAACAAAAATAACTTGAATATATCTGATTCGTACGGAAGAATCCTGGGGACATTTTTCATTTCCTCAATCACTTTTAACTACATAAGACAACTTAGTTTATTCCGACTGAAATTACTCTGATTGAGAACTTCGAAAAAATATTGTTTTTACAAAGGTGTCCCCAGGACGCTTCAGCTCCCCCTTAGATTCATGGACCCATAAGGAACTAGCTTTTCTATATTATACAATATAGTCTATCATAGGTGTCTGTTTATATGTATGTCATTGTAAGAATATTTCGGTCTTTATAAGGTACATAAAAACCCTAGAGTAATCAAAATTGATAGATGAACAATTCTGTCGATTCAACATCTCATGTCCATTCTATGTGTTCTTGTACTTGACCAAATCCATCGTAGCATTTGATAGCGATCTGAAAAACTTAAAAGTACAGTTTTAAAATCCAATGTCATTTGGAATGCATCCCTTTCATCTTAAATCTGTACGTTCACTATATTACAGTAAATTAACATCAGCAAGTTACATATACATGTAGCTGCCTATAGATTCATCGCATATTCCATGTAGTACAACACTAACATTTTCATAAATTTTCATAAGGTTCTTCAACAAATTATTTCTCTTCGAGGAAAAAAAAGCATCGTTTACATTACTCCTCACTTTGAGATATAGATAGATAACGTGTTCATGATATTTCTACTTTTTGTCGTGATATTTTTCATTATTTCTCGTTGTTTTTGTTGATTTTTTCTTGTGTAACTCTTGAGTATAACATAACATAATCACCGGCTTCTTACATTATATATATATATATATATTTCCATTATTTTCCAAATGTAACAGCACCAACTTTAATACATATACGAATTTATAATGTAAAAACAATGATATATCGGATTCCCCCGTTGAGGATATATTTTTGTTCATATAGGGGCTACAACTACAAACGATAAAAAATGACAGCCTAATCGACAAATACTGACAGGTTTCTGTTTTTGCGTCCATTCGGCAGCAACGCTTCGACAGCACGTCGCCTTCTACTAATTGAAAATTCTACTTCATTAACTACCCGTACACACTAGATGGCTCAACGTCCACAATTTTCTACGTCGAACAATCGAAATTTTTAGAGCCTGCGAATGTTTGTGTTGTGAAGCCTATATTATATATATTAACAACAAGATTGTGGAAATGTGACTGAGTTATTAATCAAAAATGGCCGCCATCTTGAAAAATGGCTGCTACAGGTTTTTATGCTGAATTTTCGAGTCCGAAAACCCAGTTTTTTAATGTTCTCAAAAGCATAAAATAGACACTAAAGATTGCTGAAATCGGTGATTTATATCGTATTCAGCATACGCTTGGACAAATGGCGGCCATCTTTAAAAACGGGCCCAGATGAGCGTATGGGTACCGCTTCTGAAATTGAAGCCATGTATGTTACCATCAAACCCTGATAATTTCATAAAATCCTCACAATGTGCAGTATCATTCTGAAAGATAGGATCTGGAAGCTTGACTACTAACTAGCCATCACTGAATAACGCAAATAACGACTTGGACAGCTTGCGCATCACGCTTTACCCTGGCCTTAAAAATTCGACGTACTATAAAAGTCTAAAAGTCGAATTTTTAAAAATGATTAGCATGGATGGATGCATGGATGCATGGATGATATGGTGTCCAACACAAATATAAGATTGAGCATTTATTCTTATTGCAAAACTTCAATCAAATCTTATACTAGCCTCTTTGAAATCGTTTACATTAGTCGTTACTATATACATTATATAACATGGTACGAGGGGCTCTGGGATTTCATACATTTCGTCTGATCATCATTACGGTCAGTATTCACTTTTCAGCGTTTCCAGCTATTTCCATTTGGTTATTTCGTACCGTCGTCGCGTGACTTCGTTTGCTTGTAGGCAAGAGAGTCTCTTCGTTGTAATTAGCGCCGATTAGTCAATTATGCCTCGCAGTTTCATGTTATTAGACAAAGCGCATCCTGATACATAATCGTTATACAACGTCGCGTTAATGTCCCGAAATATTTTTTCTGAGCGAGTACCGTATCTCAATAATTGATCATGTTCGGCAACGGAAGCAGTTTTCATCAGCGCAGCCGATATTCAGCCATTGAATTCGGTCTTATAATCTGTATCAAATACGTGCACCCGGTTACGGTTGTAATCGGTATTTTCGGTAATGTCGTTTCGTTGATCGTTTTCCCTCGTCTTTGGAGGAGAATCGACAGCGCCAGCGTGCAGTACCTATTTCTGTTAGCGTGCACCGATACCTGCGTTCTGTTCTCTATGGGTATTCTATGGTGGCTCGACCATCTTTTGATCGTCGTCGGCACGCCCGTTCATATTCTCGTCACGAACTTCCTCTGCAAAACGACCGTCTATTTGTGGTGGGGCGCCGCTTGGCTATCGGCATGGATCATCCTGTCGTTTTCGGTTGAACGGTGCGTCAGCGTCTGGGCGCCGTTTCGTCGCACGTCGATGACTACGAGCCGTCGTAAACGATTCCTCGTCGTTTTGGTCGTCGTAGCTCTCGTCACAAACGTAGAATTACCCGCCGTGATGGGGATCATACGCGGGGCGCAAACTGAAATCCCTCATTGCGAGTGGAACAGTCGAATTCTTCCGGTGTGGTTACGCGTCCCCTTAGGACTCAAGGGCCACGTGTACAACCACACGATTCCGTGGATCGCCGTTTTGACGCTGAATATTTTCATCATTATCGGCGTCAGGCGAAGCCAAAACGCGTGGAGTGAATCAAAGCAAACAACTGGATCAGACAAAAATGAAAGGAAATGTATAATAAATCTGTTAGCGGTATCAACGGTTTATTTTGTATTCATTACACCTTACAACATCACGGCTGCACTTTTCCATCATTTGGCGCGTGCGTTTGACGGCTGGTCACATCCAGACGTCACTCATTTTCTCTGGGTTTTGAATTCATTCGCGACGACCGTTAGCTGCTTTAACTACGCGTTAAACTTCGTGATATACGCTTTTTCGTTCGACAAGTATAGAGACGAGGTTAAGGCGTTATTCGCCTTAACGAGGAAACATTTGTAAGACATCATTCTACACCGATCTCATTAACACAGGTTTTTATATCGCTTTCGTATCGCATTGTTGCGAATTAGAGACATAAATTTACATGACTGATAACTATAGAAATTTACACGGTTTGAAGGGTGCTAAAACTGTCAAAATCCATCCATGTCCCAATGAAATATGCCACGCGTCACAAATTAGTTTTAAAAAAGGAGAAGAGAATGACTCAACAATTACACGACAACAGTACCCTATCAAAATGGCGTCTAGTCTAGTAGCTGTAGCTTATTCGAATCATAAGTTTGGATTCGATGGTTATCGGATTCGTTCGAGTTTCAGTCGTTTGGTCGGCGAACAACCTCCACACCAAGCACGGCATTTAAGTAATACATTTTGACGGTTTGCCCATATTCTTTTCTCTGCGATGACGTTAGCGTATCCAGAAGCCTTCCAGTCAATCTGAATTGATGAATACATGTCTATATCATTGCAGATTTCTAGAAATCGACCGCTAGATAACTTTCACCCGAAGTCAGCGAGCATGAAAAGTCATACAGATATATTTCTTCGGTGTACAGGAGAATTTTGATAACATGGAAATTGAAAAATGAATAGATATAATAAAAAGATGATTAGCGCGCGTATTAGGTATACAACATAGAATTTTTCTGTGTTTTCTGGAATTTCAATGAAACGAAATTGAAAAATGAATAGCTGATAATTACTATTTACTCACACCGGGAGCAATTCGGTATCCTGTACCAGACAAGTTTATACGCGCAGCTCCATCAGTTTTGCTGCACGACTTGGCCTCGCCGTACCTCGCTGGTTTCCAGTTGGATGGACGTTTGGCCAACCGTTTTGACGTGTCCGCGAACGTGAAATCGTCGTTAATGACATATAGTGTCTGGAGCGCAAAAATAACATTGGCATTTCAACGTTTTGAGAAGTTTTTTTAGACGAAGGTACGGAAGCGATAAAGGGCCTCGAGTTGTCGCGTTCAAACTCGACAAGTCGCCATATTTATGTCGACATATCGCGATATATCGCGTCAAGTCGACATGAATATGTCGACATATCGTGACGTTTTCGCGACAAATTTCGCTTTTTTGCCCATTACCCACGGGACAAGCCGTCATTTGAAGACATGTCTAAATGTAAGATGAGGACACCAGTAATATGACGACTGAGTTGTAAGTCGTCATGAATATGTCGACTTGTCGCGAGGAAAGTGGTCGAGAAAGCGAAATATGTCGTCAAAACGTCAAGATATATCGACATATTCATGTCGACTTGACGCGATACATCGCGGTATATCGACATAAATATAGCGACTTGTCGAGTTGGAACGCGACATCTCGAGGCCCTTTATCGCTTCCGTACGAAGGTTCTGATTCTTTTTACTCATACAATCGAATCATTCAAAATCATAGGAACCGATTATATGAAAACGTTTTCATTCATTGTTCCCATTTTTACGGAAGTACGGAAGCGATAAAGGGACTCGAGATGTCGCGTTCCAATTCGACAAGTCGCTATATTTATGTCGATATATCGCAATATATCGCGTCAAGTCGACATGAATACGTCGACCTATCGTGACGTTTTAACAACAAATTTCGCTTTTTTGCCCATTTTCCACGGGACAAGCCGTCATTTGAAGAAACGTCTAAATGTAAGATGAGGACGCCAGTGATATGACGACTGAGTTTCAAGTCGTCATGAATATGTCGACTTGTTGCGAGGAAAGTGGTCGAGAAAACGAAATATGTCGTCAAAACGTCACGATATATCGACATATTCATGTCGACCTGACGCGATATATCGCGGTATGTCGACATAAATATGGCGACTTGTCGAGTTGGAACGCGACAACTCGAGGCCCTTTATCGCTTCCGTATATTTTTGTAATAATGACAGAATCGTTTAGTTAACTATATATTATGATATACTCACGTCAAGATTAAGGCGAATTTTACTGAAATAGGATTCCGAATACATATCGTAATAACGTCTGTAAGGATTTATGTTAGGTTTTGATGTAATCGCGTAGTTAGCGCCTTTTCCAGCTGGCAGAGTTAGATATTCTTTAGGTCCTGCTTTCGACGACATGTTGTAACAATAAATGGCGACGCTTTCTTTAAAAATACCGTTCAAATAAAGTTGATAAGTGCCATCCTCCGTGATACCATTAGCGACTAAATGTTTACAACGGTTGGGAAACAGGCGAATATCTACAAAAATGAAGGCACTCATCGTGAATAAGAGTTCATTCAAAGCCGAAACAACACTTTTGAACAACTGATATTCGACTCAAAATTCAAATTTGTACAATATTTTCTGGTTTATCCTATTTCTACACTGCAGATTCTTGATATCTCGATGATGAGGTTCCCGCTCACACCAATCGATGCATAACTTTTTCATCCGTTGGTTGGGACTGAATGAGCTCGCATTTTAGGACATCGTTTTAACCAATTTATACGGAAGCGATAAGGGGCCTCGAGATGTCGCGTTCCAACTCGACAAGTCGTCATATTTATGTCGACATACCGCGATATATCGCGTCAAGTCGACATGAATATGTCGATATATCGTGACGTTTTGACGACATATTTCGTTTTCTCGACCACTTTCCTCGCGACAAGTTGACATATTCATGACGACTTGAAACTCAGTCGTCATATCACTGGCGTCCTCATCTTACATTTCGACGTGTCTTCAAATGACGGCTTGTCCCGTACGGAAGCGATAAGGGGCCTCGAGATGTCGCGTACCAACTCGACAAGTCGCCATATTTATGTCGATATATCGCGATATATCGCATCAAGTCGACATGAATATGTCGATATATCGTGACGTTTTGACGACATATTTCGTTTTCTCGACCACTTTCCTCGCGACAAGTTGACATATTCATGACGACTTGAAACTCAGTCGTCATATCACTGGCGTCCTCATCTTACATTTCGACGTGTCTTCAAATGACGGCTTGTCCCGTACGGAAGCGATAAGGGGCCTCGAGATGTCGCGTACCAACTCGACAAGTCGCCATATTTATGTCGATATATCGCGATATATCGCATCAAGTCGACATGAATATGTCGACATATCGGGACGTTTTCACGAGAAATTTCGCTTTTTCGCCCATTTTCCACGGGACAAGCCGTCATTTGAAGACATGTCTAAATGTAAGATGAGGACACCAGTGAAATGACGACTGAGTTTCAAGTCGTCGTGAATATGTCGACTTGTCGCGAGGAAAGTGGTCGAGAGAACGAGATATGTCGTCAAAACGTCACGATATATCGACATATTCATGTCGACTTGATGCGATATATCGCGGTATGTCGACATAAATATGACGACTTGTCGAGTTGGAACGCGACATCTCGAGGCCCCTTATCGCTTCCGTAGTCCCGTGCAAAATGGGCGAAAAAGTACGGAAGCGATAAGGGGCCTCGAGTTGTCGCGTTCAAAGTCGACAAGTCGCCATATTTATGTCGATATATCGCGATATATCGTGTCAAGTCGTCATGAATATGTCGACATATCGTGACGTTTTCACGACAAATTTCGCTTTTTCGCTCATTTTCCACGGGACAAGCCGTCATTTGAAGACATGACTAAATGTAAGATGAGGACGCCAGTAATATGACGACTGAGTTTCAAGTCGTCATGAATATGTCGACTTGTCGCGAGGAAAATGGTCGAGAAAACGAAATATGTCGTCAAAACGTCACGATATATCGACATATTCATGTCGACTTGACGCGATATATCGCGGTATGTCGACATAAATATGACGACTTGTCGAGTTGGAACGCGACATCTCGAGGCCCCTTATCGCTTCCGTAAAAAAGCGAAATTTGTCGTGAAAACGTCACGATATGTCGACATATTCATGTCGACTTGACGCGATATATCGACATAAATATGGCGACTTGTCGAGTCGGAACGCGACAACTCGAGGCCCTTTATCGCTTCCGTATATTTACGATAGCCAGAAGGGAAATTCATAAGAATACCGGTTGCCACTCGAAATCACGATACCTATTCATACTTCTCCGGAAACCTCAACTCGACTGGCGTTAGAATTATTGACATTGCTGTTTGTTTTTTCCTCATCAGTAAATAGAGGTTTGTGCATATTAATGCTTTGAAAAGATGACAAAGCACACTTACCATATCGGTTACAATATATATCACCAGCACACTGAAATGAGTTGAAAAAATCGTATTCAACCGTAATAGCAAAAAAGAGAAATCTGCGTCCAGATTTCGCTCTTCGAATCCTTCAAATCTTCTATTCAAGTCCGTTAGATCCCGTTCAACTGATTTGCATTGTTTAACAGCAAAACCAAACAAAATTGTAAAACAAAATTGTCTACCTGAATAAAAGCTGCACATTCATTTAAGCTGTATATAAATTAAGATAATGTGAAAAGATGGAAATAATATCTTTCTTTGCCGTTAAGATGAAACTAGATAAATTAACTATTTGGTCTTTGATTCAAGAAACGAATTTCGCTTTCTTACAACTTACCCTGAATTGAAATATAGTACCGTCTTTTACTCGCAAATCCACGGCTCCATCTGGTAATTTTGAACTCAACTGACACAAAGTTTCATTAACATTAAATGATAAACAAACTTTTCTTTTCAAACATCTCGTGACGCATTCGAAGTTGGAAATGTTCCTGTGCTCGGCAATATACGGCCCGCGTACTGCAGAATTCGACGACGCTCCGAAATGTTGACTTATCTTAGAAACTGAACAGTGAATCACCGAAAAGAGTAAAATGACAGCGAAAACTCGCATTTTGTTGTTTAGACGAAGGAGTTTCATCTAAGGCGAAGTTTACCACTACCAGCGCACTGGTGGATACGAATACTGTTTATCCATTCAGTTGGGGCATCTCTGCACGAACTAACGTCGACTATCGAAGAAATATTATTGATTTTTCCCGTCTATGATAATATTGTATCGTGTGAACGTCATGGCTCAAGTCCATTATAGCATTAAATAGTTCCAGCAGAGACTTATCACATTGGACTGGTATTTGGAATTAATCCGCCAATATTGGACTGGTTGAATCTTACGACATTACGCCATAGGGACGTGCGAACATACCGACATACCGACAAACCGACGAACCGACGAACCGACAAACCGACAAACCGACGTACCGACGAACCGACATACCGACAAACCGACCAACCGACGAACCGACGAACCGACATACTGAAAAACCGACATACCGACAAACCGACGAACCGACAAACCGACCAACCGACAAACCGACATACCGAAAAACCGACGAACCGACAAACCGACATACCGAAAAACCGACGAACCGAAAAACCGGCATACCGACGAACCGACAAATCCGTGCGTGGATTACACTTATATAAAGTGGCTGGGATCGAGGGGCTGGGTATATACCTGGATTACCCTTGTATAAATTGGCTGAGATCGAGGGGCTGTGTGGTGCATGGATTACCCTTATATAAAGTGGCTGGGATCGAGGGGCTGGGTATATGGGTGGATTACCCGCCGATTGCCCTCATATAAAGTGGCTAGGATCGAGGGGCGGCGTGGTTGCGTGGATTACCCTTATAAAATGTGGCTAGGATCGAGGGACAGGGTTTTTCCGTGGATTATCCGTGGCTGGATCGAGGGACTACGAGTATGTCGGTTCGTCGGTTTGTCGGTATGTCGGTTTGTCGGTTTGTCTTGAAAAGTATTTCGAAGCCGAATTATTCCTTTTCTAAAAATGTATCTTTGAGCGGGGAACTATTCCACGCTATACTGGACTTGAAGTGGCCCAGAGTGGCTTGCATATTTGATGACTCATTGATGTATATATAGGAGGGGATGGGATTTTTCTGAGATTGGCATCGAACGCGTTTTTGCATTCGAAAATATGATCGAGGTCTCCACCGATATGGGACGAACCAAACAACACCAACGACAAACGAACTACAAACCAGACAGACAAACAACCAGCGGTGGTTAGTTAACGGACCTGTTTAATGAATCTAGAAATCGAACGTCGAAAGTAGTTGACTACTACACAAAATTACAAAAACGGCAATAATAAGAATGTATTTCATAACAAAATAGTTACGTAACCAGATAACTCCAGACTATTATTAATTACAGACAAAATTCTTATTTCAATTTCGTTGTGTGCAAAATTTACAGCAGATTACAAGCACATTAAATTTACGGTAGATATAAAACAAACTAGACCAAATTTCATGCCAAAGAAACGCCTAAACGCAAGAAAACGGCATAAAAGGTTTACATTTAGGAGTTGAAATTACAGTTTATCATACAGAAATAAGAGAAATAACAAATTTGTGAAAACTTACAACTATTTCCGCTGTGTCATAATACTTATGGCTCAAAAATGTACGTAAGGCAAGAAGTGAATGGGTGACAGAACATTGGAGGATTAAACTCGACACCCGAATGCGAAAATTCTACTCAAACCCAGCGGTCTGGAAACAAAAAAAGATTCGTTGAAATGGGGAAACGTCCAATACCGCCGCCCAAATATCCCACACCCAGAAGAATCCCTCCACCCAGAATACCCTCATATGTGTCCAAAATACCTCCACCCAGAATTTAAGAAAAGATACTATAATTCTATTGTTTAGATGTATAAAGTACCACCAATATCGACTATATTTTTACATGTATAGGACCATAATGTACTACGGTATAATACGGTACAGTTTCTAGAGAATCCAGTGAATCCAGTTCACGTGTTGTTGGATATTAACTGTATAATCATTCCTCTTTGATTTGTACAAACAACGAGATCTGGATTATAGAATATTAATTAGTTTATCATATGTCTTAAATCTAATACTAGATTTCTCTGGAAACAATATAGGAAACAAATCAATACTTAGATTGACGCCTGATGATGGCTTAAAGCATTTAGCCGAAACGTTGCTCTTGAATATAATCATTTTGATATAAAAACTTTTCATCATTGGCTTCATTATTGTGGGATTTCTCTTGTTATCATCATACACGGATATTATGTATCTTTCCATCTCAATATTTAGATTATATAATATTAATTAGTCCTATATTCTAAGAAAACAATGTACTGAATTGCGGTATACACACTGAATTCAGTTCATTTCCATTCAACTGCAACAATGTTCTTCTAACAATATACTGAAATTAACGTTTTACTTTGTTTTGCCCAATTAACTACTTTTAAACTATAGAACTTTGGTTTATTTCAACAATGAGTATGGCCTGCAAATTTTTACTTCGGGGGGACCAAACATTCCTTCTAAAAATTGTATCACTAATACGTTCCTAATTTTTGTCCTTCAGGCATAAACCCACTGGATCAAGGCCGGGAGGTATTTTGGACACATATGAGGGTATTCTGGGCGGAGGGATTCTGGGTGTGGGATATTTGGGTGGAGGTATTTTGGGCGGAGGTATTATGACCCGTATTCCAGTAAGACGTGGTTCCAAAAAGTAAGTTAAGATGCGATAAGGGAGCGTTCAGAAATTACGTACCTCAAAATCTCCCGTTTTTCTGACTCCCCTCCCCCTTGTACCACCTTTGTACCAAATACACTGACCCCCTCATAGGTACGTACCATGGCCACCCCCCAAATTATATTGATGCAAAGAACACAAATAAAAACAAAATACAAAAAAAATATAAATACCTGATTCCAACAAGTGCGTGTATAAGATCGATACCGGTACCTGGTATGGGGAATTCCCAGTTGAAAAACACCAGTAAAACACCAGTATCGGCTATTTTCATTTGAGTTTTGGTGCATAAAGTACGTACCAAGATTGATTAATACCTATGGTGGCTGATTCGGGCCATGTAAAAAAAATCACAAATGATGCAATTTTTTTTTACAGACGCCTAAAAGTCGTTTTATCGCGCAATTCAACGAGAAAAAGTCGTTTTATCGCGCGATAAAACGAACTTTTTCGTTTTATTGCCACGTTAAAACGAAAAATGGCGCGATAAAACGAAAATTACCGGGTTAAAACGAGAAAAAGTCGTTTTACTGCGCGATAAAACGAGAAAAAGTCGTTTTATCGCGCGATAAAACGAACTTTTTCGTTTTATTGCCACGTTAAAACGAAAAATGGCGCGATAAAACGAAAATTACCGCGTTAAAACGAGAAAAAGTCGTTCTATTGCGCGATAAAACGAACTTTTTCGTTTTATTGCCACGTTTAAACGAAAAATAGCGCGATAAAACGAAAATTACCGGGTTAAAACGAGAAAAAGTCGTTTTACTGCGCGATAAAACGAGAAAAAGTCGTTTTATAGCGCGATAAAACGAACTTTTTCGTTTTATTGCCACGTTAAAACGAAAAATGGAGAAAACGGAATTTGTTCTTTCGTTTTATCACGATGTAAAACGAATAAAAAATCATTTCATTGCGTTAAATTTTCGTTTTATCGCGCTATTTTTCGTTTTAACGTGGCAATAAAACGAAAAAGTTCGATTTATCGCGCGATAAAACGACTTTTTCTCGTTTTATTGCGCAATAAAACGACTTTTAAGCGTCAGCAAAAAAAAATTTGTAACGTTTATGATTTTTTTATTACATGACCTGAATCAGCCACCATAAATACCCCCTCCCTCAAAGTACGTACATTTTTTGCTGACCCCCATCCCCCATGTACCACTTTGTACCAAAATTCAGTAACCCCCTCCCCCAATTAAATGGGCAAATCCTTGAATTTCTAGGGATTAACGGACACGTTCGAGCTTTATAACACGTCGAATCGGGGCGCAGAATCCACATAATCCATGACATTTAATGACAACTTTCCGGCGATCCTTTGCTATGTGTTTGTTGTTCATAAGAGGCTTGTGTCCCAGGAGTACCCAGTCAACCTAAAATAGGTATACGTTATCAATGTCAGCAAAGTGTAGTTAGAAATCAAACATCTCGTGAAATTAAGCAACTACTTAGGGGCTTCCTGCTGCTTACTATCCCGATAAAAGTTTTATCGGGATAGTAAGATAAGGTTAGAAATACCAAAACTACGGAAGCGATAAAGGGCCTCGAGTTGTCGCGTTCCAACTCGACAAGTAGCCATATTTATACGGAAGCGATAAGGGGCCTCGAGATGTCGCGTTCCAACTCGACAAGTCGTCATATTTATGTCGACATATCGCGATATATCGCGTCAAGTCGACATGAATATGTCGCCATATCGTGACGTTTTCACGACAAATTTCGCTTTTTCGCCCATTTTCTACGGGACAAACCGTCATTTGAAGACACGTCTAAATGTAATATGAGGACGCCACTAATATGACGACTGGGTTTCAAGTCGTCATGAATATGTCGACTTGTCGCGAGGAAAATGGTCGCAAAAACGCAATATGTCGTCAAAACGTCACGATATGTCGACATATTCATGTCGACTTGACGCGATATATCGCGATATATGGACATAAATATGACGACTTGTCGAGTTGGAACGCGACATCTCGAGGCCCTTTATCGCTTCCGTATATTTATGTCGACATATCGCGATATATCGCGTCAGGTCGACATGAATATGTCGACATATCGTGACGTTTTGACGACATATTTCATTTTTTCGACCACTTTCCTCGCGACAAGTCGACATATTAAAAAAAAATAAAGGGCCTCGAGATGTCGCATTCAAACTCGACAAGTCGCCATATTTATGTCTCAGAATATTTGTCATTTGTATTTGTCTTATCAACGTGTTTATGTGGTTTTGAATATATCCTTAAGTTTGCGTCTTTTCAAGTTGGCAGAGTTAGATATTCTTTAGGTACGGAAGCGATAAGGGGCCTCGAGTTGTCGTGTTCCAACTCGTCAAGTCGCCATATTTATGTCGACATATCGTGATATATCGTGTCAAGTCGACATGAATATGTCGTCATATCGTGACGTTTTCACGACAAATTTCGCTTTCTCGACCACTTTCCTCGCGACAAGTCGACATATTCACGACGACTTGAAACTCAGTCGTCATATTACTGGTGTCCTCATCTTACATTTAGACATGTCTTCAAATGACGGTTTGTCCCGTGGAAAATGGGCGAAAAAGCGAAATTTGTAGTGAAAACGTCACGATATATCGACATATTCATGTCGACGTGACGCGATATATCGCGGTATGTCGACATAAATATGACGACTAGTCGAGTTGGAACGCGACATCTCGAGGCCCCTTATCGCTTCCGTATTGAGGTCCTCCTTTGTTGTAACAATAAATGGCGTAACAATCCGACATGTTGTAACAATAAATGGCGAAGCTTTTGTCAAAAATTACGTTCAAATAAAGTTTCAACTTTCAACAATTCTTTTAGACAAAGGTGGAATTAGGTATGGTTTCTGATTGATATTGATTCGTATGATCAACTCATTCACAATCACAGAAACCGATCATATGAAAGGGTTTTTCATTCAATGTTTTCATTACAATCGTTTTGTAAACTTTATCTACTTACGTCAAGATTGATGCGGATTTTACTGAAGTAAGATTCCGAATACATATGGTTTGTAAGTTGATTTTTGTTTATGTTTGGCTTCGATATCATCGCGTAGTTAGCGCCTTTTCCAGCTGGCAGACTTAGATATTCTTTAGGTCCGGCTTTCGACGACATGTTGTAACAATAAATGGCGACGCTTTCGTTGAAAATACCGTTCAAATAAAGTTGATAAGTGCCATCAACCGCGATACCATTAGCAACCAAATGTTTACAACGGTTTGGAAAGACATGAATATCTACAAAAATAAAGCCACTCACTATCTAAATTCAAATTGTAAATTTCATCATATTTCTAATTATTCCAATTATGGTTCAGTTAAATCGTGAATAAAACTACATGCAAAGCCAAAAAAAAACCCAGTTTTGAACAACTGATATTCGACTCTAAATTCAAATTGTACAATATTTCTGGTTTATCCTATTCTATAATGTGGATTCTTGATTTCACTTCTCGCAACAACGAGAAGGCGATGCTGAGAATGCCTCCCACACCAATTGATGCAAAACCTTTTCATCCGTTGGTTGGGACTGAATGAGCACGCATTTTAGGACATTGTTTTAACCAATATATGATAGCCAGAAGGGAAATTCATAAGAATACCGCGGTTGCCACTCGAAATCACGAAACCTACTTATCCGAAAACCCGAACTCGACTGGCGTTAGAATAATTCACATTGCTGTTTGTTTTTTCCTCATCAGTAAATAGAGGTTTGTGCATATCAAGGCTTTGAAAAGATGACAAAGCACACTTACCATATCGGTTACAATATATATCACCAGCACACTGAAATGAGTTGAAAAAATCGTATTCAACCGTAATAGCAAAAAAGAGAAATCTACGTAGATTTCGCTCTTCGAATCCTTCAAATCTTCAATTCAAGTCCGTTAGAATCCCGTTTAACTGATTCGCATTGCTTAACAGCAAAACCAAACAAAATTGTAAAACAAAATGGTCTACCTGAATAAAAGCTGCACATTCATTTAAGTTGTAAATTAAGATAATGTGAGAAGATGGAAATAATATCTTTCTTTGCCGTAAAGATGAAACTAGATAAATTAACTATTTGGTCTTTGATTCAAGAAACGAATTTTGCTTTCTTATAACTTACCCTGAATTGAAATATAGTACCGTCTTCTACTCGCAAATCCACGGCTCCATCTGGTAATTTTGAACTCAACTGACACAAAGTTTCATTAACATTAAATGATAAACAAACTTTTCTTTTCAAACATCTCGTGACGCATTCGAAGTTGGAAATGTTCCTGTGCTCGGCAATATACGGCCCGCGTACTGCAGAATTCGACGACGCTCCGAAATGTTGACTTATCTTAGGAACTGAACAGTGAATCGCCGAAAAGAGTAAAATGACAGCGAAAACTCGCATTTTGTTGTTTAGACGAAGGAGTTTCAACTAAGGCGAAGTTTACCACTACCAGCACTGGTGGATACGAATACTGTTTATCTTTTCAGTTGGGGCATCTCTGCACGAACTAACGTCGACTATCGAAGAAATATTATTGATTTTTCCCGTTTATGATAATTTTGTATCGTGTAAGAGTCGTTTGCATATTTGATGATTCATTGATGTATATATAGGAGGGGATGGGATTTTTCTGAGATTGGCATCGAACGCGTTTTTGCATTCGAAAATATGATCGAGGTCTCTACCGATATGGGACGAACCAAACAACACCGACGACGAACGAACGACAAACCAGACAGACAAACAACAGCGGTGGTTAGTTAACGGACCTGTTTAATGAATCTAGAAATCGAACGTCGAAAGTAGTTGACTACAAAATTACAAAAACAGCAATAATAAGAACGCATTTCATAACAAAATAGTTACGTAACCAGATAACTCCAGATTTTATTAATTACAGACAAAATTCATATTTCCATTTCGTTGTATGCAAAATTTACAGCAAATTATAAGCATATGAAATCTACTGCAGATATATGAAATAGACTAGACCAAATATCATGCCAAAGAAACGCCTAAACGCAAGAAAGCGGGGCACATGTAGGACGTGAAATTAGACTTTATCAAACTGAAATAAGATAAATAACTAATTTGTGAAAACTTACAACTATTTCCGCTGTGTCCTAATACTTATGGCTCAAGAATGTGTGTTAAGGCACGAAGTGAATGGGTGACAGAACATTGGAGGATTAAACTCGACACCCGAATGCGAAAATTCTACTTTGAAAGTTCCATTTTGATGTGTCCGCGAACGTGAAATCATCTCGACCAACCTGTGAAGTCTGGAATGTATGAACCGGTTTGATGTTCAAGTTAAAAGGTTCACTTCATAGAACAATATGAAAATCAGATAATTAAGCTCACTTAAGCATACTTATAGAATTTTCACTCACGTCAAGATTCAGGCGGATTTTACTGGTTTCATGTGATTTTGAAGTTATCCTGAAGTTGGCGTCTTTTCCAGCTGTGCAGAGTTGGATATTCTTTAGGTCCTGCTTACGACGACATGTTGTAACAATAAATGGCGACGCTTTCATTGAAAACACCGTTCAAATAAAGTTGATAAAGTGTCATCCACCGTGATACCATTAGCAACTAAATGTTTACAACGCTTCGGAAACAGGCGAATATCTACAAAAATGAAGCCACTCACAAATTTTTAATTGCATCATATTTCCAATTATCATAATGATGGCTCAGTTAAACTAAAGATAAAAGTACAAAACGACCATAGCGATGTCACCAGCAGTAACATCCGAATATATACACAGGGGCTCGTATTTGAAGTTTGGGGGTGAACTGTAGCTTAGATCGCCCTGTATCCCTGGTATGAAAATAATAGTACCAGGGATGCTGGATGATCTAAGCTACAGTTCACCACAAACAAATACGAGTCCCTGTGAATATATAGGCCTAAACATGGATTCTAAACCGAAGAGTCAACGGCCTAACGAAAGGGACGATTAATATGCTATAAAATTGGTGCAAATCATTTTAACTTACTCAACAATGAAAACTTACATTACATTCAGCTATCTTAATTCATAAACGAATGCCACCCGGCTGTTAGGGCTATCATTATGTACAAATTTGCCAGCTACGATATTTATATAAATACAATTTTGTTATGCTGGGAAAAATTATGTATCTATTTTGGAGCAATAAACTAGCCTTGAAACTTACAACTACTTACTTTATACTAAAATACAGTACAATGGGCGTAATTCGATCGTATACACCCAAATATGGACCAGCTACTGCAAAATTTGATAAACTTCCAAAATATTGACCTATCTTAATAGAATCACATCGAATCGACGAAAAGAGGACAGCGAACGAAAAAGCTCGCATCATGTTGATGATGGCTGTGCATGATGATGGTTGTTCAGTGAAGTTTCCCACTGATGTATGTGTCAGTGTTTTGCTGTCGAGTTGTCTCCTGTAAGTATTTCCTGAGAAGCATATCCTGGTAAATTAACGCTGAAAATGACGGGTTTGATTTCGGAAAATGTACTCTTATACAGACATATTTAAGTTGCCCAGAAAACCACCTAGTAACAGTACAAGGGCAGGTGCAGGAAACTGTTAGTCTACCATGGTTAGCACTAACAGGGTTTTCCGGCGCCCGCGCCAGATGATTGGTTGCAGGATCCTAAATACCCTATATCACGGCTGTTTAACCGATGTCGATGATTAAATAACTGACTAGTTCTGATTGAAATGAAACAAACACGTTGCTATAACAGACGATCAAAGATTTTTTTCGCTTGCATCGATTAAGAGTTCTAGAAGAGTACTAAAATTAGTAACACAGTTTGTAATCATTAACACTTCGCTTGGACTTTATTGGATTCGATCGAGTTTCAGGGCGCCGGTCGGAGAACAACCTCCGCACCAACCATAGCACTTAACCGTCACTTTTTGACGGTCTGTCGATATATTCTTGTATGTCAGTCGTCCAGCGTAGCCATAAGCTCTCCAGTCAATCTGCAAAAATCCAAACCAAGTCATCTTAGAAAACAACCCAACTAAAAGTATTCGCAAAAGAGCTATTCTCAACTTGTAAATGCGATATTAATTTTCCGAACTATTTTCTTCAATTAATTTTTTTTTCTAATTGATGTAGCTGTCATGTACATCCATATCGTTTTTTATCCATCCCTCGGATACACGCCGGATACAAACCGAAGTATTGATTTTAAAACGATAACGTAGAACGTACACCGGGAGCTAAACGGAATCCTGTTCCAGATAAGTCGATACGGACAACTCCATTCGTTCTGCTGCACGATCCGCCATCCCCGTAACTTGTCGGTTTCCAATTGGTTGGAAGAACTGGTAACCGTTTTGACGTGTCCGCGAATGTGAAGTCATTTCTTACCACATGAAAAGTCTGTAGAGAAGAAAGTCATTTGACTCAATAGATGATGACGACGATGATGATGATTAATTTTTCATATGCAATTTTAATAGAATTAATGAATAAACAACACACATTAAAAATGCCCTAGAAAAAATAAAATAAATAAGATAAATAAGATAATCAGACGAAACTAAAAAATAAGTGTGACAATGATCGAAAAGCTTTTAAAATCTTCACATCAAAGGCAGTTCAAAAGATGCCTTAAAACATTGTCATTATACTTACGTCAAGATTGAGGCGAATTTTACTGAAGTATGATTCCGAATACATATTGTATGTGCGTTTATTTTGGTGTATGTGCGGCTTCGATGTAATCGCGTAGTTGGCGTCTTTTCCAGCTGGCAAAGGTAAATATTCTATAGGTCCTGCTTTCGACGACATGTTGTAACAATAAATTGCGACGCTTTCGTTAAAAATACCGTTCAAATAAAGTTGATAAGCGCCATCAACCGCGATACCATTAGCAACCAAATGTTTACAACGGTTTGGAAACACACGAAAATCTAAAATTACAAAAATGCGATCTTAAAATACGAAACATTTTGAATCTAATCGTCTGCTAAAGCCCGCCGCACACGGCACCGAAATGCATGTAAGTTGTTGTAGATGTTTCTTTTTAAACTCACGTTGGAAAAGTAGACAGTTATAGGAGTAGAAATGGTTAACGAAAATCAATTTTCCTGTTTCAGTAATGATTATCGTGATTGTAGAATGTCAAGAGTCCACAAACACGTGGATAGAAAGAAACACTATATCAGTCGTTTAAATAATGCAGAATTATGAGTGTGACGAGTAAAGTACTTGTATACGTTTTATCAAGTAACCTTATTTCATAGCTCAATTTGTTTTGTTCCACATGTGTAGGGTAAATTCCTTAAACCAAAATTAATGTTTAGTTGAATAGTATAAGTTGCCGTATATATTTTGAAGAGCGTGCTGATGGTTATGAGTTATGCACTAACTTACCGAATCGTCTGCAGTAAATGTCACCATTGCACTGAAAAATAGCGTAACGAAGCCCGATATATTAGTTTTCGATCTTCAATCAAATCCATTTTTGATAGTCTAAAAACTTGAAGAATTGGAGTAGATGTTGAGTCATTTAGCTTCTAAGATTTTTTGCGATCGCGCAGTGTCTTAAAAAGGTAACGTGTCATGCACGTATTTATTGTTACGCGGCAGTTTTTCTTAACTCGAATCAAACATTATCACATAATAAGGCACGTGATAATCCAAATATATGGACTTCTAAGGATATATGTTCAGGAAAAAACCAGAACCGCAGAAAACCAGAAAGCATCAGAACCGCAACAAACATGAATTTTTGGCTAGCTTGCCAATTTGGTTGTATACAAGAATCTAAAAATCACGCATGGGGCCATTATGGTTGCCCTTGGATGGCGAATAACACACGTATGATTATTATAGTGTTAATTTTATATTTTCTTGTGTACAGTTTGTATTCATTTGTATAAGTTTTAAAGTATTTGACTACATTGCGTCGATACTTACTTTATATTGAAACACATTACCGTCCGCTATTTCAAGATCCAAAGCATCCGTTGGTAGTTCTGAACTCAACTGACACAAATTCTCGTTGTAATTAAATGATGAACAGTCCGATTTATCCATACAACTGCGGACACAGTTTAACGGGGCTAGGTTTTTATATTCCGTTAGATACGGGCCTTTCATCGCAAAATTGGATACACCTCCAAAATGTTGATTTATTCGCACAAATTCGGACTGCAATGAAGACGGAATAATCGCGCACGATATTGTTATTATTATTATGACATTCAACGACATCTTTACCCACCGAGGCTTCATCTTATTTTGAATAGAATACTCGATTTTTCATTGGCATTTTGTCGATGTCACTATCATGAATATATAATGGGTCACGTGATGCACTTTTTCATCAACGAACGCAATGGTGTAAATTTGTCCCACGTAATCACGAAAGTGAATTTCAATCACGAACCATTATCACGGTATGTTTTTAATGATTCCCCTGATGATAGTTTTTAGTGAAAAGCCTGAAATTCAGATTTATAATGCAAATCTGTATAATGATATATAGATTTTCAGCGTTTCTATTTTCTAGCCCGGCTTCGTGATTGTGGGACTTATATTCAACTCTTTTTCGTGACTCATTGCGAAGTTTTTCCTCGACATAATGGTATACATATCTTGTATGATTGTCGAGTATGTTATATAAGATAAAGAGTTATTATTTAGCTTCATGCAATAAGTTATATACCGAATACTTGAAAAAATACACTTTAAGATACAAAACAACAATTATTTTTACATAAAAATCGGTGTGGTTTCAATTGAAACCCGGAGAGAAGTCACAAACTTATATCGTACACTGCCCAAAGTGACCGAAGCATTCATACATGCATGTACTAAACAACCCTTCACCGTACCCACAATCATGAAAGGTCGGTAAGAAAACAAAAACAATTTCAAGAAAAATCATATGCACACTTGAAGTATAGATAGAATACTATTAAGGTTTTTTTAAGAGATATTAATGACACGTGCATATATAGACAATTCATTTGAGATGCTGACGAATCCTAAAAAGAATTGACTGATACAACCCCATAGTGTCTGGTTGTATCTCCCTCTATTCAACAATTGAAAAAGGCTTTATTTCTTCTAATCGTTCGGTTGCCATTCTGAATAGCTGGTTTCGTTTGTTTTTGTGTGTACTAACGATTTTGACGTATTGACATTCACTTTGTGGTGTCTAGAACGGGCTCTTGAAACGGGTGATGCATATGTTCTCTTCACACGAGTTGATAGATCCAGAAATATTGATAACCGAGCCGTTTTTAGTATGAAAATAAGTCCTTACATGAATTAAACACGCGCATATCCCTGATTAATATGGCAAATACTAATCGATTATATGGGCTTGAATTCTCCCGAGACTTGACACATTCTACCAGCGCAAAGTTCTCGCCTTTTAAAGTCATTACAGCCGATTTACGCCATATCGATTGGAAAACGAAATAAGTGATTTATACGACGGACCCTCTAGGGTTAGGAATCCTCTGGGGCCGGTTCTATAAATTTGTACATTACCTTTAACTCAGGAAAGACCGTATATGCTCTCGCCTTGAACCAGAATGGATGATTGCTTAACGATGCCACCACCACACTATATAGTTTTGGATACAAATCTAAATGAGCCAAGGCCCATTTCACAGATGCGTCGTCCTGGGGACGAAATTATTCTTTTTTGTCGATTTAAAACTTTAAACAGCAAATATTTATTCGATTTTCTATTGAATTTCATGTTTTCATTTTTATACTATAGGCAGCTATTCAATTACGACTTTAATCGCTTTTAAACCCAGATAGAATGATCGCAAAACACATTAGTTTTTTCATTTATTATTTTCCGTCTGGCTGTCTATAACATATACTCAACAACGCTTCCATTCGCAAAATGCATGGTCATAATTAATTCACGAAATCCATGTATACAGTATCGAAAAAAACATGGTTGTTCCACAAAAACTTGCACAAGCGTGGCAATGTGGAAACGCGCTATACAGATATTCTTTATTATTGTTATTAATCTATAAAATTCGATTCTCGTTGTTAAAAAAATACTCAACTCAAACTAAAACGGAAAATTCTACGATCTTGTTAAATTAATCAGCGAAATTCATTCTCTAGAATAACCTTCTCTGATATTTGTTTACACTGACCTAGGAATGCATCCTCTCTCTAATTCATATTTAAAATATAAATTTAGTTTCTTTCTTAGTTCGCATGCACTCATTTTACAGTTCACATCTTTGTATGAATCATATATTTTTCACTTTCATTTTCTTTTCTTTTTTACTTTTATTTTTCTCACTGTATTTAACGTGTTGTTCAACACATTATCGTTGCATGGAATTTCATATACTGTTCTTCAGCCTCAATCATGATATGATTATTTACCGAATAGGTTTTTGAATCTTTCGATTGACAATAATATATGTACATCGCGTAGATATGAAATGATCAGATTTGACATTCAACTATATTGAGATTATCTTCGTTGTTTCTTTCTGTACTAGGCGGCATTCCCGCTCTCCTTACAGCTAAAAACCAATGGTTCATTTCACAAACGCATAAATGATTGATATCGTCGATCGTAACGAGACGTAATGAAAATAGTAACCCCCCCCCCAAAGAAATCTATATCACATAGTTATGATTATATCATAATCATTTCATTACGGGAACAGGTAAGTTTGTGAAATATTCATATGTGTATTTGTTATAATACTAATGAGTGAATAAAATTAATCGAATCACAACTAATTATAAATTCTGTCTAATCTAGATTGATTCATTTGTGGCCAAATAGGACATTTTTTGTACTGCGAAGCGTATAGCATAGCATTTGAATATAGAATACAGTGTCTTTTTAATTTAATTGAAATATGTACTAACTTATACCTCAGTGTCTTTTATCACTGGTGCAATGAGATACAGACGATATGGTAAATACTTCAATCTTTGCCAACATCCGTCCAAATATATCTGCATTTCATTTTCAATCGTCGCTTGCTGTCATTTTAGATGTTGGCCTGTTTCCGAACCGTTGTAAACATTTTGTTGGTAATGGTATCGCGGTGGATGGCACCTATCAACTTTTTTTGGACGGTATTTTTAATGAAAGCATCGCTATTTATTGTTAAAACATTTCGTCGAAAGCAGGACATAAATTATCTTTACCAGCCAGCTAGAGAAGACGCCAACTACGCGATTTCATCGATGCCACACCAAAATGAACCCACATACAAAATGTATCCGGAATTTTATTTCAATAAAATCCGCCTCAATCTTGTCGTGGGTTCTTGTGTAACCTGCGATGCTTGGATATTCAAATGAGTTAATACGGACTGGTTGAAACTGTATTTACAATTTACAAATTTTCAGAATTTATTGGTCGATATAAGTGATTTTACATTCGCGGACACATCAAAACGGTTACCAGTTCTCCCCGCCAATTGGAAACCGACAAGTTACGGGGATGGCGGATCGTGCAACAGAACGGATGGAGTTGTCCGTATCGACTTGTCTGGGATAGGAATCCGTTAAGCACCTGGTGTAAGTCCTATATATAGTTATCGCTAATATTTCTAAATACGGTACTTCGGTTAAAAGCGTGTATCCGAGGGGACAAAACAGCTGTACACAACAGCTACATCAATTCCTTTAGAAAAAATAGTTATCGAGAAAATGTATATCAAGTTTTCAAGTTGAGCAAATGCTCTTTCGTGGTTCCTTTTTTTGACTTTTTTGACTATTGCAGATTGACTGGAGAGCTTATGGCTTATGATGGACATACAATGATGGACTGACATACAAGAATATATCGGTAAAGTTATTTAGCTATGGTTGGTGCGGATGTTATTCGCCGCGCCTTGAAACTCGAACGAATACCAATAATTTCCTAGTGAAATGTTAATTAACCAGTTAAGTACAGGACGTCAACCTGAAGCAGTAACGTGCCAATGTATGCATTTCTATTCGTGTACAAGTACTACGAAAGTAACTCTGTTATCTAATTAACCGCAAAACTGGCAGTCCAGTGGGCGTTTATTATTGGCATTTAGTTTTCATATCGATAAACCTACGGTATATCGTTGAACTATACCAGTCATTCACTTTTCAACTGTATCCATATTTGATGGCAAAATGTGTTTTAAAAATTAGACGTCTCACCAGATCGATCTCATACGGGATAATTTTGCACCGAGAAAAACGTCCGCGCCATACACTGTTTTCCGGATGATTTTATCCGCGGTACATTTTGCTTCGTGTCAACACGGAATGGCAGTTCGGTAGCTGTAATTATCAATCAGACCCGCTCGTCTGGCATCGGCTGCAGTTTCTTGTAATAATTCGTCGGCGCAAAAAATGGACTCGTATTCACTGTGTATAGATCGCAGACGATACCGTTGTAAACGAAACCCTCGCATTTGTCGTCGGGTCGACAAATTCGAGCACATTCGATATCCGATCGCTTCTTTACTGTTTCGTATTTCTCCACCAGGTGATTTCTGTTACCTTGCTTACGGAAATTGAAATCTACCTCAAAATGAAAAAATAGAGAACTACTTGAAATGCAGAATTATACAATTTGTTTGTTTGTTTGTTTGTTTGTTTTGGTTTTTACGTCGCTTGGATCTTGGTTTCCCTAGACTAACCCTATTGGATTATTCATTTAACCTCACGACGGGACTACCTTTGAAGAGTTGCCCGCACACTGTAAGCAGCCATTAGGACGCGAACCTACTTATCACTGAACACTGATAGTGGATGCAACAGCATCACGCCTTATCTGACCGAGCTACAACAGATGGCCGTGGATCTGGTCACAAACTAATTTCCAACTTTTAAGGTTATAAAAAAGAGTTGTTTAGTACGTGATTTTACGTGATAATAACCTACTTATTTGCCTGCTGTGGTCGATGCTTACTTACCATTGAATTGATCGGGAGCTTTCGAACCGTAAACTTGCACTTCACACAATGTCAACGCTTCCGAGTTACCAGGTTTGGTGATGATCACGAAATTTCCGACTATCGGCGACGCACACGTGAAGTTCCTCTTCTCGCCCAACATCATAGATCCAGTTTTGTGAATACAAGTGTTATCAGGCGTGACGTCCAGCGCGTACTCCGGGACCGGTCTATCTAATGTGACGAGTATGTCAAAGTCCCTCAGTCGTGATGCTACAAATACAAAGACCAAACACAGATTTACGTATACTTAACCCAAAACTGTCTTTGATTTTGATAATAATAACTGTCATTTTCGTTAAAAATGGCCTACTTCCAAATCTCGATGTAGGCCCAATAAATTTAGGCTTGAACTTGGACTTTATTAACAACTCAAACCACATTACAGTGATACATTGATGAGGATACAGAAATATTCATGTAAAACAGTTACAAAAAATGTAGAAAAAGAAAATAGATTTTAACAATATTTACACACCAGCACTCGATTTGAGCGTTTATCTTTGATTGTAATGTTCTTACATAAAACTAGTATGATAATATAGTTAAATATATTTAACATTTTTTGGTATAAATTAACCCCAGTCAGTCACTTGCCGGTTCAGGCTGGATGATCATAGTTTACATGAACCCGAACCGAAATTCTGTAAATTCGACGGCCAATCACGCATTTGTACCCTGTTCGATTTCTGATTTCAAAAGCAAACCCCCTGTTTTGCTACGGCACGTGTGGTGGGTTTGAAAGGCACATCAAATCAAGTTAATTCAAATCAAATTCACCAATCAATGAATAAGAGGGGCTATCCCTATTTTAAGGTCAAACAGAGTGGCTTTTAGATTTAAGATATATCTAGACGCAGCCACATACTACGAAGAGGTGGAATGAGGTTGTTCTTACCACAACAATCCGCCCTGTTGGCAACATAGACATTTCTGACCAGGTATTTTCTCTTCAGGTCGACCATCCACCAGTGATTCCCAGCGTTGGACATCGTTGTTTGCGTGCAAGTGTCTCCCGAGACGAAATATCCGTTCGTGTTGCCATCGACCGCTTTAGCGGCACTTCCGTACGCTTGTCCCGGAAAATATTCCGTGCTCATCTTGGCCGGTCGATTCAGTGCTAAGTTTACCCCTGGCAACGATACGAGAATATGAGATGATATCATACAGATATTGAAAATAATAACTTCAATTTGAAAGGATGAGATTTTTGTACCGAATGTTTGCCGATTAGGACATACATCGATATTTTCATAGATTACCTTCAACAACCTGAGCAGTGATAACTCTAATTCCATTTGAAATAAAAAGACATGCGACGCACACTCGGAAAACTGCTGACTCTGTTATTCTCATACTTTTCGCAGATATTGAAACCAAAAGATCAAGAAATCAAATTTTCGCAGATTACGCATAGAATTTCAATTCTAATTTCCAAAGAAATTTCTCACGTGGCTTGAAATAATCCTACATGAAATGATATAAAGTAACACAACATTTACGTATTTCGCGAGATGGTGGTAATGTTCGGTCTAGAGAAGCTAACAGCAGTACGACAGCTCTGTCAAGATGCGCTAATTGTTATTACAATGATTTTCAAACGCGAACGCTAAGGAGTTTTACGTCAAGAAACGCCTGCCGAGGATCGTCGTCACACGGAAAATCATTAAATTGCCATAAACAACGCTTTTATCGCCGATTTAGATTAGACGATTTTCACGACTGAGAAAATTCGCACATTTACGATCGCGCGGTCGTGAGATATTTATCGATTGATTTAGCTGCAAGCGGATTATATTTTTCTTCCAAAGATGAACAATCGTTCAGTCATTATCTGCTGATAACTTGATTGATTATAGGAAGGTTAACGGGGGCATCCCTCTGCGCCGATAACAGACGTTAAATCTAAAATATGGAATATAAGCTCTAAATCCTCCAAACCGTCTGGGGTATCATCAAATTATATACGTTTTTTCTTACAAAGGAGACTGGAGCCATTTTTCATATATATTCTCTTTTAGATGACACAAAATTGACTTAAATTTCAATTGTGGTTGGAATATTCGGAATACATAATATGCGCCTGAGTTTCTGGAACCAGAATCAGAGAAAACGACACGCTCTATCCGAACGAAAGAAGTTAAAATGACGAAAACTGTTTATTTCGTTAAAATAAGACACACTATAATGATATCAAAACATATACCGGTAAAACTTTACAGCAAGTTACAAGATACTTAATTTCGTAAGACGACAAGAAAGTAGTCTACATGCTAGCATTTTCCTCTTCAATATAAAAGAACAACTTAAAGTCCGAAAAACATAGATTACATAGTAAGAACAAAAACCCATTATGTACGGATTAAAAGTTTTTAAAAACTGTTTTTATATCTAATTTCACACCTGACGATGATCTCTACTGGGTGAGATCGAAACGTCGTTTTCTTTTAATTTTTTGACTTAGTGAATTCTCGACTTTCTAAAAAATTTTAATCCGTACGTAGCGGGGTTTTACCTTATTATCCGTTCACAGGGGCGTTGGAAGCAATTTTTGATTGCCGCGGCCAAATGATTTTGGACAGGTTCTAAATATTGCCGCGGCGAATTTACTTAATTTCTTCAAAAATGTGGTATTCAAAGAAAAAAACGTCATTCAGTAAATTATTGCCGCTGCAGTCGCCGCACTTCCAACGCCACTGGCTCACCACGTTTGATGGTGGTTATTCAACTAATACATTACATGGATTGTATATTTCATACATTCATATTAAGATAAACTTCAATATCCATACATTAAACATCTATTCCAATTTGCATTTAGATATCGTTGTTTCGAGTACGCGCAATAAGATGAAATAACTAACACGCGTTATGCATGCGTTTGAGATGCACGTTACGGTTACTGGCGTCTTTGAACTTTCGGCCGCAGACGTCACAGCTGTACGGTTTCTCGCCGGTGTGAATGCGCAAGTGTTTTTTGTAGTTGGCCGTGTACTTTTTCGGGAAGATTTTATTGCATACTGGACAGATGAGAACCAATTGTGGCTGACAATTGTAGGACGCCGCTTTCAACGCACTGCCCATACCTGAAAGAATAACAATTAAAATCCTTTACTTATACAGACTATATAAAATTACATATAATTTTTGTCGGAAAAGGTATGATTATACGGTAGACTCCGTTTACCCCACAGGGGCTTGTATTTGAAGTTTGGGGATGGACTGTAGCTTAGATCATCCAGAACCCTTGATACTATTCTTTTTATATGGTATACCAGGGTTACTGGTAGTTAGTTAGTTACCTAATCATTGGTGGTAAGCCCGGGTGGTAAGCTTTTTATAATCGGATGGGCTTATACCAATCGGATGGGCCTATTATGTGGTTTGTGAAAATATCCGATCGTGAAAGTAAACCACAGACAGGTTACTGACTAGGGTACTGGGTGATCAAAGCTGCAGTTCACCCCCAAACTTCAAATACGAGAGCCTGTGGTTTACCCCGGAGTCGCTTGCTTCGATGTCACAAAGTTTTCATTTCTCATTAATGACCCACGCCTGTTCCGACTGCCCCGGAACGCACGCACCGGTACCTAGAAGTTATTGGTCCCACGAGATCCGGGCAAGAAATGTTTACTGTATTCATACATGTATGATATCATCAATTAATTGCGGTGGCAATTGCAAATGAGACCCCCTTTCTCTTTGCAACTAGTTTCTTTGGAACTAGTTTACACCTCAGTTGATGATTATATCTGTCCATTTGTGTTGATAAAACCTTCATACCAAATAAATGCGACAAGTCTCAGGGATTCCCAACGACTGTGTACGACTGAGCGACCTCCAATCAGAAATATGACAACAGAATACGTATATATATATATATATTCTTAACAATAAATGCGGTATTTATTTTTCTGAGACTTTGTACATACATTCGTACTAATATACAACGATATGAATATTTTATTGACTAAACTATGGCAGACGACCAGGTTCAGACCAAAGTGATGACAGCAACAATAATGATATGTGACCGATACCTAGAGTAGTTGCTATTGCTACTTATCATGAAAGTATGTTTTATTCAAACAAGCTGTCTCGATGTGCTTGACTATTTCTGATGAGCAATAACCAATAACGATTTTACCAAGGTCAACAGAATAACAATAGCAGAAAACTCAATGTTTTTAGTTCTTTCATGGTTAAAACTAGCTTATACGTCCATGGTTCTATGGCTACTGCATACAAGGTATTACGTAGCTTTTTACATTTTTTGTTACACTTCAGTTGCAATCACATTTAAGTCATCATCCCAAAAATAATTCAAGCGTATCAAAAAATATGTAGTGTAAAATCATATTTCTCTAAAAAATCCTTAAAATCATAATCGAAATGAAATCATTTCCACATTTTCAAAAATATCAAATTCCGATACAGAAAACGAAATCAAATAAATAAACCTCTTAACTCTCTCTATTGCGTTTTTAAAGATGTTAAGAAACAAGGAGCCATGGTTAGAATAACCAGAAACCGAACAAAATCCATGACGTTTTATGAGATAAACAATACAGCCTTCAATTCATTTAGACAAACAACTAGAAAATCAATTCATGCATATCAATTCAATGTACCCCGGTACACATTACGAAGGCGCCAGTCAATTTTTCATTCTAACAAATATGAGCACATTGAATAATTTGATTGTTTTAGCAATAACTTGTCATACACAGGAACATCTTCAATTTACATATCGGATTCATAAAGTATGCATAAGCCACATTTGGCTTTTGTGTAGTAAACAGGGAAAAACTCCGTGTTAAACTGGATATTTTCATTTTTAGGAACAGACCAATTAAGACCAACCAAAATGACCGACCTAGGTCCCTTCTAAATTTAAGAATGGACCATCTCCGTGTGCGCGAAAAGATAATATGCTCTTATTTCCAGTTAATATCACAGTGTTGCACATAAAGTGGACCAGTCCTAACGGCCGATTCAAAATGTCAATACACGAGTCCGATTTAGGTCGTTCTAAATTGGTCTGTTCCTGGTAAGGGCCAAGTTAGAATGGACTTATTAGTTCTAAAATTCTTTATTAGTAATTTTGTATAACCTATGCACAACTTCATGAAGACTATGAATTTTCCCTTGTGCGAATATTTTCCAGGACTGCAGCAGCAGCATCGCATACTGGAGCCTAGTGCACACTACAGCTATCAGTTAAGGTATAATATTTTTTGTTAACCCTTTCAGTGCGTCTACACTGCAGTGCGGTGTACGAATCAGTGATGGATTTTGCTAGTACACCACTTTTATGGATATTTAACTATGTTAACTCTCTCTCTACTGAGAATTGGTTCCAAGAGACAAAATTTGTCACTAGTGCCTGAAAGTAGTGAGAATTATACAATCAGCGGAGATAGCATGCACCAAGATCCGATAACGTTCAAATTCCCTAAAAAACAGCTCTATACGTGCACATCACAACTTCAGAATCGTAAAACCCGCTTTGATGATTTCGCTATCCGCCGAGTGTTGATTGCGTATGTGGCGTTTACAATTGCTCAAATCGGAGAACTGCGCGCTGCAGAACTTACACTGGAACGGCTTTTCGCCGTTGTGGCAACGCATGTGAATTTCGAGACCTTTGTTCGTCGTCATCGATTTATTGCACACCGGACACGTGAAAACGCTTTTATGCATCGCCTCGTGATTTTTGAACTCGTCCGGCGCGATCATCAAGTAGCAGAATTTACACATTTTCATCGCGCTAATGTCTACATCCGGCGGCGCCCGCGTTCCGCCGGAATGATCCGTCGCTTGGTCCGGACCGCCGAGTGCCCGCTCTTTATTCTTCTGTTGCCACAATGACCCTGAAATTAGGGTAATAGATAATTTAGATAGTACACGTAGTAAGTAAGACATGTTCATATACCGATAGAGACAGAGCACTTGGGTCCGACCAATAACACAACTGCACCATTTCGTCCTAGTGTTGATTTTTCCGGAGTCGACATATAATGACGACTTCCGTGCCGCAGTCATTTTGTGCCAGTGAAACGGGGGTGAAAAGCTCAAATCTTGTGAATATCTGTATAAAGCAAACCTTGCAATTCTTAAATTAGTGCAATTGAAAGAGGGTAAAATTTCGTCCAAGTTTATGACGAAAAGTGAAAAACGTGCTACTAACATTTTTGAAAATACCAAGCTAATGTTGAAACTTTTGTAATCAGCCGAATAAAAGAAAGCCCGGTTAAATGCATCTAGTTAGGCAAGGTTAACCATATTCATTAAACAACAAAATACACTTCTTTACATATCTGAATCCGCTAAGATAGACGTATATCTGAAAGCACGATCTACAACTATTACATCAAGAATACATTATTCTATAAACAAAAATCTGATTAATCCTCTACTCTATAGAAAAATATATATATATATAATATATATATACGATGAAACTGGCTAAATATGCCTACAAAGACTCTAACATAATCTAACAATGTTCTCAAAATCTAAACTACGTCGAAACCCTTATCGACGATGTCCTTGTCCTGACAGTGTTGTCGGTAGATGTGCTTTTTACAGTTGCTGCGGTCGGTGAACAATTGCTTGCAGAATTTACATCGATACGGTTTGTGACCGTTGTGCGTGCGCATATGAATCTGCAGGCCGTTGCTGGAGGTCAGTCGTCGGCCGCAGGTCGGGCATTCGAACACCGTTCGCTGATGCGATTTCTCGTGCGCTTTCAGCTTGCTGTCGGCGATCATCTGACCGCAATATCTACACGCCGATTGCGACGACGTTGATGTCGCGTTGAAGTCTTGAGTCTGTTCTTGTTTCGCTTGCCACGGCGTGTACGCTGAAAGTAGTCGAAAATTGTGGATTACTGTTTTTAATCACCTTAAATTCCTAAGTTCCCGGGTTCGCTGTCATGCGTCAACATCGCGAATGAAAAAAATGACGGTAATACGTAAAACAACAGTAATTTGTTTGCTTCACATAATAACTAATCTCTGCCACGCCGCGCATATCCATTCCACAAATCAAAATCAGGTGACAGCATTTATCAATTCGAAATAAGAATACTGAAAAAAACTTTATCTTAAATCACGTTTTAACTCTATCGTCGGTCACATTCGCGCCTCAGTTTTACGCATTTTCCTCCTCGCGTCAATGAATGAAATTCACTTCGATCACGCCGTCGGTGACCGCGTGCTGCCCGTGTTGAGAACCGATGTGTCGCAGGCAATTGCTGCGCGTCGAGAATTTACGCTGGCAATATTTACACCAGAACGGCCGCGCGCCGACGTGCGCGTTCGTGTGGATTTTCCAGCCTAAGTCGGACGTGAGAATTTTGTCGCAAAGATTGCACGGATAAGATTTCGCCGGACGATCGCAACGTTTCCCGTCTGAAGGCGACGTCGATTTAACCGCGTTCGAAGCACACACTGAAAGTAGAAGAAGCGACTGTAGGAGAATTGGGAGACTTGAGAATTGAGGCCTTTTTTTGCGATTACGCGGAGTACGGATTTTATACGGAAAAAAAAATGGCAGGCCGAATGTAAAAGATAAAGAAAGAATTTTCTATCACCTGCTTTTTGAGACATAAGAAAACAGGAAGAAAATGAATTTTTTTATTATGTTATTCCAGTATATTCCACATAAAATCGTGGAAGGTTTGAAAATTATGTGGAATTGAATTCAAAAGATGGGAATCGAATATCACGAAAATTTTGAAAAAAATAATATGAAACACGTGAAATCGATGAAACGATTTTTTTTAATAGAATGTTGAATTCTGGTCAGCGGATCCGTACTCTAAGTAATTAGAAAAAAGGCCTCATGAATGGTATTACGTGGTTACAAAGTTTTCTTGGTTAGAACAGCTTTTTACTGCTGAAATCAACTGATAAGTCACTTTCTGAAACATTTAACAGACCAACAGTCACCTCAATCTACTCTCTAATAAAATAATCCATTTAGATTTAAAAAGATATAAATCACTCGAAATACAATTTAAAACTTTGTCGCAGCAACTATTCCGTAGTATCACTAGAAAAACAGCTCGGAAGCCCATATTAATGTTCTGCATCACGATAAGAATAGAATGAGTTTCCACGTAATCAAATGAAACAACTAAAGCTAAGATCAGGTTGATTAATGACACGATCATCTCATGGTTAGAACAACGGTAGTAAACACCTGACCGCTGATTGACGATTCATTTGTCGCGACGTCATAAGAGCATTCACGTCGACTACGAGTCGATCATCGCAGAATCTAAAGGTAATGTGACGGGTACCTCATTGCCGATTGGCTACGGCAATCTGATCGGGTCATCAAGAACAGAATTTGTTCTGACTTTGCGATTCGTGCGATCAAGTCGTCACGGTCGTAAGCACACTAATGTCGAAAAGGTTCTCGATGAAAAAGTCGACGAGATGACCAGGACCCAGTTCCACAGTTGTGAGTGAGAGTTAACTCTTGAGTTAAAGTTATTTCATTTTCAATGAGTTAACTCAGAATTGAACCTTAACACACAACTGTGGAACTGGGTCCAGGTCTACTAAAGTTGACCTGAGCTTAGCTTAACAGTATTGGGAAATTCTAACAGTACAAACTCATAGCTCCGAAGAAATAAGACCTGCCCACAGATACAATTCATACTAAGATTTAAGATTTACTCCTGCTGGGTGATGCTGTCGTGGATATTCGCCACATTTTAACATCCGCCAGAAACAGTTCCAGAACTGGTTACAATTTGTCGATGCGAATAACTCCTCGTAGAATCTCCTGTTTATCGTTCGTATGCCTACGGCTGATGTGACGTTTACAATTCGTATAATCTGAAAACTTGCGCTGGCAAAATCGACACCAGAATGGCTTAGCGCCGATGTGCACGCGCATGTGAATCTTAAGTCCCTTCGAAGTAGCCAAACATTTGCGACAGATGGGACAATAAACTTCCTTCGAATTAGCGGAGCCCGCAGCAGTTTGAGCTGACACGCGACGCAACCCTGAAAAGATGGGGAAAATATAGTTCAAACGACAGCTTGGAATGAGTAAGAATTCCCCGAAATTAGACCCTTTACCAGCTCAATACTGACTATGCGAACTCTCTTCTGAAAGTTTTTATCCTAACATCTCATCTGCAATTTTATCTCAAAACAGAAAGTGAAATGAAGACTTAGAATTTTTTCATTAATATATTTTTCATCGAACACATGGGTACAAATAATAAATCATATTCTATATAAACACACTACAAAATTTCGTGCAAATGAAACGTGAAACTTAAAGGTTCTAGCTGGAACAAACTAAATTTACATCCAATATTCCATTAACTAGCGCTTGGCAGCAAGTGAAGATACGTAGCAAATCCTAGGGTCAAAATATCACCGATAAAATGACCTCGTTTTATAGATAACAGAGAGGTATTTTAATTTCAGAAAAATCCCCTTCACAAATGCAGCGAAATCGTTTTTTGGAAAATCGAAGTTACAATTTGTCAACGCGAATAATCGCTCGTAGAATCTCCTGTTTATCGTTTGTATGCCGACGGCTGATGTGACGTTTACAGTTCGTATAGTCGGCGAACTTGCGTTGGCAAAACCGACACCAGAACGGCTTAGCGCCGATGTGCACGCGCATGTGGATTTTAAGTCCGTACGTACTGGCCAAACATTTGCGACAAATGGGACAAAAAACTTCCTTCGAATTAGCCGAACCGGCAGCAGTTTGAGCTGGCACGCGACGCAACCCTGAAAAGATCGGGAGAAATATTGTTGAAATTACGACTTAGAATGATGTATCACAAGAATTCTCCGACCCTAGACCCGCAACCAGCTCAATACTGACACTGAATAAAAATTACTCTTAAAACCTCAAAATGCTTTTATCTCATAATCGAAAAAGTAACTTCAGACTTAGAACGCGTTTCGATTAATACATTCTTTTATTGAACACGTAACTACAAATCATATACTATAGAGGAACCTCGTTACAACAAACTTCCGGGGACCAGAAAGTCTAGAACCGATAGTTCGGTAGATCGAGTAAGAAAATCATTGAAATCCACTATTTGGGATGTAATTCTAGTTCGTTATAACCAAAAAATCGTTATATCTGAGGTCTTTATAACGAGGTTCCACTACATAGAACAGTAAAAAAAATCTTCCGTAAATGAAACATTAAGGCCCTAGCTGGAACAAATCAAATTCATATACGATACTCCGCGAACTGGCGTTATACGCGAGTGACCATGCGACGAAAAAACCTAGGCGCAAAACATCACGGATAAAGTGACTTCTTTTCTATAAATCATAGCGAGGGATTCGTATCACATTCGATTACGGGGGGAAATCCTGTTTAACTGCAGCGAAAACGAAATATAGCAGAGTTAAAGTTTGTAAACGTGAACAACTGCTTGTAGAATCTCCTGTTTATCGGACGTGTGTTTGCGACTGATGTGACGTTTACAGTTCGAGTAATCGGAAAACTTGTATTGGCAAAATCTACACAGAAACGGCTTGACGCCGACGTGCACGCGCATGTGGATCTTAAGACGGTACGCGCCGGCAAAACATCTGTGACAGATGGGACAATAGGCTTCCTTCGGATTCGCGGAATCCGCATCGAGTGTCGAGAGACGCATCCCTGAAAAGAGGGGGAGAAAAAAAGACGTTCAAATGACAGCTTAGAATGTGTTAGAATCTCTACGGCCATGGACTCGTAATCCTCCGAAACCCGCGAGATTCCGGCCTCATGTTTCGATCGCGTGCGAACGACGGAAAGAAATTAAATCGAGGAGTTTCGTTTTCTCTGCAGAATTAAATTGTGAATGCGTTGCGCGTGTAAATAGAGCGTTCCGATCTGAATGAACGACTGTCCGCACACGTCACAAACGTACGGTCGGATTCCCAGGTGTATTCGCATGTGACGCCTTAAATCGCCGCGATATTTGAACGTACGACCGCAGGTGTGACAGACGCCACCTCCGGCAGACGGAATCGACCGACTGTTTCGGCGCTGCGACTGCCCGATTCCGCTACGTCGCGTCGTCACAAACCAGTCTGAAAATGACAGAAAAATCGGAGTCAGTCAATACGAAAGTTTCTTCCATCCAGTCACTGGGTCGGTCGCGGCGGTAGTGTCGTCATATTCCTCATGGACTCAAAAAGGCGTAAGTTCTAGATTGACGAAGACGTTTCCGATCCATAATTGGAAATCCTGTTCCATATCATAAAATAGATGCTTCATCCACCAGTTGAACAGACAGTATCCAGAACCAAAACCAAAACTATCCTCTACCTAAAGTCATCCTCTGTATCGATACCATGATGCATCGGTAATGCTCCATCCATATTCGGGATTAAGTCACACAGTAAAAGCCTTGTTGTCGAATTCAGCAAAACAGTATTCAAGTATTTGAAAATACCTCTATATGATATACATGCCTTTTACCCACTTATCATACTCAGCAGTTCTTTTCTAACCCCCCTCCCTCATTTACGAATAATTGACAATTGCGGTGCTTCATCAAAATAACAATTCTAATCTACGGTAGATGTGACAAAAAACAACACTTATACAGTTTGCGACAAAGAAAAACAATAAATATCAATTTCTTTCACAGCTTCTACATCACGGCGATCTTCTATCGTCGCATAATTTTTTTCAGCAAATCTCCGGTTAAACTGAAACCAGGCCAATAATTATCAAAATTGCCCGTTCCTACTCTACAATAACATGAAATCAAAGTTTGATACATGATACCCTAAATCTTCATATTCTCAACCTGTAAAGTTGATTTCTTCTTGTTTCGAGAAAAATTTACTTCTAATACATCATTTTGGTTGCAGAATACAATCCAATGACTAAATCAATCGAAGACTTGTTGCAGTCTATGTTTTGTACATAAAGACCCACAATATTGAAGATTTACATTGAAAATCTATTACACTGATACTTTTCGGGTGACCTTGTTTCGGGTAACCTCTTGAACAACTTTTCTTTAATGTACCGGTAACATTGCAGTTCATATTCATTTCAAATAAATCTCTGAAATGGCTGAAGCATTCTTTCTAGCCATAATATCGTACAACAGATTTTCACTTTAAATCTTCTACGTTGTGGGGTTCTATAATACACATCCAATGACCACTTCACGAAATAAATGAAAACTGTTTTTCATCGAAAACAAGAAGAGATCACGCTACCACCACATTCCAGACATTGTTCACGTGAAACTTACCAGAACCAGATTGAGCATCGGAAGAATTCATTGAATCATCGACCGCGAAAAAACTATCGTCGTTTGTGGCATCTTCAGCGTGAGGATCCATCTGGCGTTGTTCCAACTGTCCGTCAGTGTCCTCGCGCTTTAAATACAACCCGTCGTCGTTCATACCGCTCGTATCCGCCGTGTAATTCCTGCCGCCGCCTTCCGCGAAATCGTCGCCCGGGTTTTCCCCGTACGATTGCCGCGCATCCGCGTCGTAATTGCCGTAATCGTCGGCGCCGCCCAGACCGTCACTCGACGACGGCTCCGGTTTCACCGCCGTCTGCTCCGTTTGAAACGTCCCCTGACCGCTCGTGTCGCCCCCGTGTAACGGAGGTACGCGTACCCCGGCCTCCGTCGCGCTCCACGAGCCCGCTGGGTCGTGCGGCAACGCGTACGGCGCCTGTTGCGGATTATATTTCGCTTGTCGAGACAAATTTTGATTGCGGCGTTTTTGAGACGCGGTTGAGTTTTTCGTCGCGCTCGCCGACGGCTGGCGTCGACGTTTTCGATGCTGGAATTGTTTATACGGAGATCTGATCATTTGACCGGAGGTGCTGCCGTACGGGAATGCGTTCTGATTCGAGTTGTAGGGTAGGCTTTCGGCGCTGTACTGGTCGTGACCGATATTTTCCTCTTTGATGAAGGATATATCGTCGTCGTCATCGGCAACAGCCATTCCCATCTGGTCATCTGAGATGGCATTCTGCTGCATATCTGGAAAAAATTTGATATTCAGTTTGAATCCGAGTTCTGGTCTATAACAAAATGCAAAATGCACTGAGGGATATACCGGGTACACGGCTCAAACAAAAAGAACAGGGAATCCAAATTACCCTGATATTTCCCTTATTTTCCTTCACCCATAGGCTATACTTGGTAGACCATAAATTCCCTGATCAATTTATAAAATATTCTCAGTGCGGACTGTTTCCTTATGCTCTTACTTGTCACTGGCGATAACAAGACACCAAAATTCAAATTCCCTGATTTTCCCCAATATCAGTGAGATTTCTTTCATTTTTCTGCGGGGAAAAATAAATCCTGAATTCTTTTGATTTCTGTAATCTGTAAGAACCTGATCATGGCATTTGAATTTAATGTACTGGGTTAGGCTTATCTAAAGCCATGATTCAACGCACTAGGTAGGTCACTCACTCTTAGCATTACTACAAGGATTTAATCAAAATCCAACCAATATTTCTTCTCTTAACGAGACCATGTGATCGTAATGGCCAGATAACTGCTATCCGAATTAAAAGTTAAAACTGAATGAAGAAAACAGGACAAAGTAAACAAATCTCTAAGATCGTTTAGAACCATTATAATCTTTAGGTGAGGAACTTTTAATGTTCAGTAACTTCAGAGTTATATTTGGCCGACTTCTATGGGTCCTGTTTTCCCCCATAGCTACACGAGAGTATAGCGACTACGTACATCGGGATTGTCTGCGATCCTGCCATTTCAACCACGTCGGCTCATCGACATCTATAACTATATTCTCGATCAGCTCCAAATTCGACTCTAAACATCGTTGTAAGTCTTCCTGAGAAACTTGAAACGGGATATCTAGACAAACAAGATGAAAACGTTCCATCATTTAACGTTAGGCTATAAGGCATCTTGATTATTTCAGGGTCATTTCTCAAAACCTACCGAGCATAAGCATCATTTTTAAGCACACATTCAATTATGATGGACACTCAAAATCAGATAACAGCAGGCTAATTCATACTGAAAGAAACAACTTGGCTTATTGATCAATGGATAAAAAGCATATGGATGGAGTATAGCTCAACAACCGAGGTAGCCCTCTAGGGACAGGAATACGACCCTGATAGCATCGACACTCTAGGCCAGCGAAATCTAGTCTAAGGTTGTTTCCAAACGGTCATAAACAATATTCAATTAGTTTATTTGATGAAAATAGTTTCGATTGCAGACAAAAATCTGTGAACTGTGGTTGCATTGAAAGAAACAAGAATGAAGGTTGCTCTATTTTTGGACGTGGCGTGTTGTAAGCCTTGAGTTAACTGTGCATTCAAAGTTGTGCAGCACTGCGGGTTTCACTGGCACAAGTACAATGACTAGATAGGGAATTATACTAGGCATTTATTCAAGCAATTTGGAACAAATCATTCATTTATCTGCCCACCGCGCCTGCAGCGATTTGTGCCTATTGTGATTGCAGGTGTAGTAGTCAATAGATAAAAAAACAAAATGGCGGCTTCTTCAATCACAGAAAATTCACGTTTACTTTAGTCATTAAATTGGCAATTCGATTCAAATACTACCTAACCACATATTAGGTAATAGTGCCCAGCAGAACTATCTGAGTTTATACGGACTTGAATAAAAAATCGTCTTGAGTGGTTCTTCTTATGGTACGTCGATGCCTGCAACCCTGGCACTGGGGCCTGCTCTGGCAAGTGAGTGTGATGATAAGTAGTAGTGATGATTTTGGATGTTTATGGCAGCGATTCCGTTGCACGCTTTACATGATTACTCAATTTGCAAGTAATTAAGAACTTCTAAAGTCTGTGGGCTTCACGGGAGTGTTAAGAAAATAATCACGAAGTGCAATATAAGGAAAGATGAATCATGATAATAAAACACGACTTACCCAAGCCAATAACACAGCAGCGCCACACATTACGCTAAAACAAGGATTCGACTTAGGTAAGGTGTAAATCGCGTAACGGGATAGACTTCATTTATCGGCATTTTAATGAATAGAGAGCATATAAGGTGAAGAGAATTCTTCGTGTTGTATTTATAATAACTTATAAATTAAGCCGCTGCAAATGCGTTGGATCAAGAATGGTGCCAGAAAATATCGTCACCGGCAGCGTCAACAAGCGTCAATGGTTCATAATTTAGCGTCAACCAGGGCCAAATTCGGTTTTCGTATTTAGTCGACTAGTGGTCGGAACTAATAACCGAATGCGCTTGATTTTCGAACTATTTCCGGAATATATTTCCGACTAACAGACATTCGGTTTCGTTTAGCTCGACAGAATGTCGACTCTCGGGGCCGGAACCCGGGCGGTCAAACTAGGGGTCCCCCGCCATTCATGAGTTTCGGCGATTGTAGATGAACTAAGGTATTAATGTTGATCCACATAAGGACTTTAAAACTTTGAAAGAAACAGACCCAGTTCACAGTGTGATACAGCTCGATCCGACTCGAAGATGATCAGTCGGGCCCCCGACTCGGGGGACCCTTAACGAAAAAACCGTTTGATGTTGGTATAGGGTTCATTTTTCCAATATGTAGCATGAAGAAAAAACCCAATAGTTATAACATTGATATTGCAATAAACTGCTGAAGTTTATTACCCCCCGAGCCTCCGCGTCGAACTAATATAATAATATTCGAGGACTCTCGTGCAATATGGTTGATCCATGGCAGATGTCTTCAATTGTCACCGGTTAATAGCTGGTATATATTGTGTTCAGATTTACGGTTAACATAACTGAAGAAGGAAAACCTGAACAGTAGCGTGTTCGTAAAAAACGATGAATCGTTCGTATCAGAATATTGCTGCGGTGATCGGTTTGGTCGTTGTCGTAATCATCCTCATACACGTATGTGTAGGTTAATGGAATAATTTTATACTCAATCCCGGTGAATTTTTAATCTATATCTATATTACCTTTGAACAGCAATTATACAATAAACAGTCGACACTTCGTTACGTTTTCGTCAGAGGCCTGGATAACAATGCATCTAAAACGGAGGGTAAGTTTCATTCCGTAGCGTTATGTAAGTAAGTATGCTTTCGAACGAATAAAGACCTAGAATTCTGTTGATAAATACGTCGGATCCATTTGGATGTGAATGAGTATATATTTATAGTGATTTCATTAGTGAGTTGAATAAGCCTATGTTGATGTGAACAATGATCATTTTGGTGGATTTTTTAAATAGTTTCTCAAAGTCAATTGAACTTAAAGTGGTGGGAAGGTGAAGCATTGATAGGAGCGTGAGTAAAGTATTCGATTGTTTTTTCAAAAATGAATGCCCGTGAAACAATGAGGACCCGCGAAGAGATCAATTTACACATCATGTATGTCTTCAGATATTTGAAAAAGGGTCCAACTTACAAATGTAAGAAACGCGTTTTATATGGTATACGCGAAGAAGAAGGAAGCTGGTTCGGCTGCCACGATGAACCATTCTCTCCGAAACCTGGCTGCTTAGCGCTTTCGTTTGGGCAAGTGTCTTTTTTGCGACGCGAATTTATCAACTTGAAAATTGCTCCAAACTACAGCAAATCCCGAATGAATCAGTTGTAGCTCACGATATCCGCGATAAATCGATATAGTAAAATCCCGCAAAAATGAAGAAATGTCTCAAAGGTTTATTCAAACATTAGAAATATCTAAATAAACTTTTGAGACATTTCTTCATTCATTGTGATGGGTACTTATTATGTATTAATATACTAATATAATTATCTATTAATAAATAGACATTAGTACAGTAAATGCTATATTTCATGTGCTGAAAGTAATTGAAATTCTCTTTTCGAATATTTTAAAGTCTTGTTATTAACTGGGAATAGATTTCATTAGATTACTTCTCACGCGAATGGTACCTCTTGTAGAATTGGTAATTTGTGGCAGTTCGATGATGCGATGGAGAAATACGGTTGCGAAGTGTATGCGTTTGACCCCAGGTGTGTGTAGACATGATCGATTGAGTGCATCTCGCAATAATCATAGAATCGAGTATATTGAATATGACCTCATATTTCAGTATGGGAAAACCTGATCACAAACATTCGAAAAAAGTCTGGTTTTACGACCTCGGTATTGGTGGTGCCGACTCGGACAGTTTCGTTCCGAGAAAAGATGAATACGTGAGAACCGATCAAATATGGAAAATTCGCACTTTGAAGTCGATCCTAAAAATGATCAAACGAGAAAATGTAAGCGAACGAAATATTTTTTTGATAAGCGGCTTGAATTACGATTTCAAGACAATGAATTTGAGACATCTATTCGTCAAATCGTGGACCATTCATTTATTACATACAAACGAATTAATGGAACGGTATTCTGAGCGTACAGATTTTATGCCTGCGTAATAATGATCGTTAATGATAATTCTCCCTGCTTTCAGATGGTAATCGACTTTTTAAAGATCGATATCGAAGGTAATGAATTCGCCGTTCTACACAATATTCTAGCAGACGGTATGCTGAATAGAGTCAAGCAATATCTGGTCGAGTACCATGTATTCGGTAACATGGTAATGAACATGGGAATATACGCAGCTGACATTCGCAAGATGTCAGAAATGGGATTCGAACCATTTCATATGCTCAACAAAGTGCCATTTCGCGGTAAAGGTGAAACGTATCGATGGCAGGCTGATATGTGTTTCGTGAACTCGAACTTTATAACCAAAACAGCTTCATCGAACACATCGACTTAAAACTAAAAGAGCTTAAAACTATCCGAGATCATTGTGTTCGTTTTCCATATAATTTTTTTGTTCACATTAAAATTAGTTTAGTGAATCTGAACTTAAATTTGATTAGTGTTGAGTGAGTTCATAGTTCTTGGATGAAAGATGTCTATTTGAATTAAATACGATGGTGATTTCTTAAACGAAAGAGGCTTCTATTTGCGAAAAACGCGGCGCGCAGCATTCACGAGATTCAGGAAATGAGAAATTAATTTTCTGTGGGAAAAAAACCTAACGACTGGGCCGGCCGGTCTCGGAATTGCTAACCTCGGCTTAACAGTATTGGCGGGAGGACTCATCTCTACGCACGCCGAGCAACTCGAGACGATAAGGGTCTCTAAGAGAGTCCGAAACGTAGCATCTTTTTTTCAAATTTCAATTATCGAAATCCAACAAATTGATTTCGTTTCTAATCGTTTTGAATGCACAGATTTAGATAGCGCGTACATTTTTAAATTGAATTGAATTGAAAGGATACCGAGGGAAGCGAGTAATCCTGCGACAGTTTCGACATGATACACTTCCGGTGTCCGCTTGCCTACTTACCCCGGTAAGCGAGTGTCACCAGAGGTCGCTTCAGTCGAAATAAGAACAAATAACTATAGGGATCCGAACTGAATTTTATCTGAGCGGAAAATTAACTGTAAGAATACCTTTTGGTAAGATTCAAGAATAGGGGACTAGTGGTTAGGATTAGGGTTAGGTTTAGGGTTAGGAAATCACTGAGTAAAATTGGCCTAATAAACCCCGAGAGTTTAGTAATAGTCTGTGATAAAATGTTCAGTTTTTTGCTGTAAAATAACGTGACCAACCTTTTTCCATGAATTTCTAGCCTTGGTTACCTCTTTCCTAATGTACAAACCCTGGTTCCATCCTTCCCATGAAGTTAGCCCTTCTCATTACTAAAACGTCCAGTTCAGAATGTATGTGAACACGGCCTTGGTCCAATCATTCTCTGATTCTATTAAATTGGGGTTTGTACTAACTTACTAAATAAAGAAGGATCATCCTTCAAGTTAGTAAGTAATGTAGTGCGAATGCGGCTTTGACTTAAATATGCTTCAACACCTCATTTTAGAGGCTAGTCATCAAACATGTGTCATGAATTCAATTAATCATAATTATAATTCTAGGTATTTCAAATCAATGTTTTTTAATTTCATTTCAGGAAACGGATCTGGTGAACTGAAATGATATAAAGAAAACTCTACAATTTAAAGAACAAAGACATTTTTAAGATGATTTTATTAGGTAAGCAGAAAAAACCTGTAGCGTGTGTAAGGTTTTGAGTGGTTCCCTAATGTGTCATCCTTTAGGGTTCATGGATTGAATCCTGGCGGCAATATATTTGAAGAAATCCAGACGGTTAGGTTCTTGGAAATGAATTTGAGGGGTCACTTTACCATTTCAGTGCTAACTAATTCTTACCCCTTAGTGCCTTGTATAATGGGAATACCGATATTGAGCATATTCACTGTGGTGCTGTGTTAGTTACTAAGGTACTTGTATTTCGCAATGTTTGACAGGTGCTGCCATCTTTTGATAGCGATAACTGATATTGAATCAATATTGTATCACCGAAGTCAATCACCAATTAATACACCGCACTGCAGTGTAGATCAGGGTGGCCACTTTCCCCTCCTCCCTTGGCAGGAATTCGAACCATGGCATCGCAAGACTCGGCCGCGGCACAAAATCCTGCCTCACTGCGCAGGTTTTTCGGTACCAATCCGACTCATATGCAATACCAATTCGATTGTATGATTGTCAGGGCAAATTCACGGATAGATTAACCCTTTCAGTGCTGACTTACCAATAGCCGATAGTGCTGGAGATAATTTGAAAATTTTAAAAAATTCCACCCTATTCGTTTGAATAACGGGTATACCACTACAATGCGTCTACACGGCGGCGCGGTGTATCATTAGTTACTAGTATTTCACTATGTTTGACAGGTGCTGCCATCTTTCAGTAGAGATAAAAACTAATTACTCATTACATCAATACACCGTAGTGCGGTGTACCAGCAAAAATACATCACCGATCATTACACTGCACTGCAGTGTAGACGCACTGAAAGGGTTAACAGACTGATTTAGGGGTTTTAACTATTTAGGCTATATCGGTATTTTTATTTTTCAGACATTCCTTTCCATGTTCACATGGACGACTTGAAAAATTGCTTACGGGACCAAATTGATGTGATAGAAGATCTAGTTTTAGAAGTAGATGAACCGACCTGGTTAAAATGGCAATCAAAGCGTGCGGCGAAAAACAGACGTAAGTCATCAGAGGAATAGACCTCAAATGAATGAATATTCTACGTCTTGAAGAATTAATCAAATCAGGGGAAAGATTGATGTGAACATAATTTGAATGAAAAATCTGTGAAATACTGTATTCAATGAAAATCTGTGGAAAATTTGAGAAAAGTGTCTACTCTAGAAATATTTCGATCAGAATTTATGCACCAGCTGCGTTGAAGTCTCTTAGAAATTCTATTTCAATCTGTAAAGCGCTTATGTTAATTAACAATGAAAGTACGAGCAAGAAACTTGAAAGTTTATTGACGCCTTGAAAAATAACACATACTGGTATATTGCGTAATACTATTGGCAATGAATGATGTAATATAAATTATATAATATAAGGATCAATAGTAATAAGCATCTTCACAGATACTTTGGATTTTGATATCAGTTTAATTGAATCTACAGGCAACCAGTGTAGCCCCCGATATATTAGTGCACATCCTCTCAAAAATAGTTATTGAAATTTATCAAAAATAGGATAAGGGTTATGAAATGTATTTTTGATTACAAAATAAACTCAAAAATTCACAATTTCAACTGCGCGTAGTAGTGAAAGTGCTGATATATGTAAAACCTACCTTTCTAGTACACTGAAACAGGTTGGTGGCCATTAACCTGAAATTCAGGGAAGTCATGGAATTTTTTTTTATTTAAAAGAATGTCAGGGAAAGGTGTAAAAAAAGTCAAATAAGAGGTGAGATTTTTTTGATTTTTCAATGCCTATACATTGTGCTTCAGGTAAAAGAAGTCAGCCGTTGCGTATATCAGTCGACCAGGTTGTCTCCGACGAGGACGATGAATACGTACTCGAGTATCGCAGCGACAACGCCAACAAGAAACGTTTCCGCGGGCACGATGAAAATCTGTCGTTCCAAAAATCCGAATACAACAACAGCAGCAGCGGCGGCGTCGTCAACGCTCCTTCGATGCCGTTAAAACGCCAAAGACATTCCGTTTCCAGCGAGAGTATGTCGTCTAGCCATAGTATGTCCGACTGCGCCAAAAACATATCGACCGCCATCCCCGTCAATCCGTTCCTTCCACGAAATCCACTTGTCTCCATGGCAACGATTCAGCCGCAGCCGACGAATATAACGGCGGCCGCCGGGCTGCTGCAGTCGACCGCCGCGTCCAGTAGAATGTCGCCCACTTCCAATAACAGTTGTAGTAATAATAATAATAATGATAATATCGATAGTTTAGCAGAAGCTTCCGAACAAATTAACAACACAGCCGTTTACCAGATGGCTGCGTTTCAAAACTGCGATAACAGCCTCGTCGGTGGTGGCGCCACCGGTGGCGGCAATCCGTTAGATCTGATCCGCGAACAGTTCCGTCAGTCGAACACTTCCATCGGCGGACACCAGAAAAAAGTACGCAACAAATCGTTGCTTTCGCCGAGCGTCGAACGGTGGAACCACGGCAGCGGCGTGGCGCGCGACATCAACCTCAACCATCAAGACGCGGCGCCGATACCGAACGCGCAGTCGACGCCGATCGTGAAAAAAGAGGGCGGCGTCGTCGAAATGAACTGTCGCCGCGCGACGCCGGACACGATTAAAGTGAAAGAGGAACCTTCGTTCGACGGCGGCTCGACGACGCTCGAGATCTCGCACGAACTCGAGAACGAATCCGATTTGTTCATCGACGAGGACGGCGCCGACGAGCAGACGGTCGCGATGGAACGTGCAGGTGAGTGATGCTCGGTTTCTTAGATTATTATGATTTTATCGTGATTGATGAAAAAGAACGGAAGCTATGATTGAGGTATACGACGTATTGGTGAATACTGACCTGGAAAACCTGGAAAAAATCCGGGAAAACTCAAGAGAATTTGATAAATTTGACCAAAAACCTAAAACCAAAAACACTTGGATAGTGTTATCGACCACAGGTTTCTTTATCAGTACACATGTACGTGATTCAATGAAAAATCTAAGAATCGTAGCATTTTGCAATCTAGATATTTCTCTTGGTTCACTCGCTGAATTTCGTGTAACCACATGGAAAAATCCGGGAAAACCAAATTTGTAAACAGGCGGAAAGTGGCGCCACCTTGCATGAGTTCAAAACTTGTTGTACAGCTTCAGTCATAGCTTCTATACGCACCGCGTTAAAAATTGTAATTCGTTGCCGCGCTGATGAAACAATCAATCGATGCATGTTTGCCTCTAGTAGATTTCATTTATTTATTCGAATTAGACGTTCGTAGAAATTTCTAGAAATCGATGTGAAAAGTAATTTCAAATTCGACTGAAAATTGTGCCTCGATTTCTGTTCCGTTTTCACGATTTCGTTCTAAACTAACAACCGCTCGCTGTGGCACCTGGTTTCTTTCCTTTTCATTCTGCCTCCTTACTCATTCCTCCTTTCTCTTTCCTCCTCTGTATCTCTGTGATCACAACGCTGTGTGTACGTGTATTTTGTCATCGTCTTCGTTGTACTCATATCGTCTAATCTAGAAGAATCCGATGTATTAATTTCGCCGAATCAATTAAAAATCGATGTCGGAATCGAACGTAAATATTCAAGAGATAGACGCGAGATTTGTCTCTATGTTTCGACTAAGACATTGCTACTAATCAGTAATAATGCTAGAATAAAATTTGCATGAACAAAATATTATGCTAATCTAAGAATATTGCAGTCAAAATGTATATGAACACTGGGCTTATATTTTGCATGGTGCTCAAAACCGCTAATGAAGATTAATTTAACTAAAATCAAAAGGGCGATTGATTACTAACAATATAACTCTTAGATCAGAATGCATGTTTAGATGCTTAGATTTATTAACTGATAACGCAATCTGGACTTAGATTTCGTAATCAACGGAGATATTTCTTCATCAAGTGGTGAAGATTTCGACGGTTTAGAAAGGTTGTTGTCTTATCTGCGATAGTTCACTTGGCCGGCTGCCTACTTACCGCAGATCTAACTTCTAGTACACGTTGCTATGACTCAGCAGGTCGCACAGGATTTTATTTTTTGTTGGACGCTTTACTTATACTTTACTTCGTCATTCACATTTGGTAGTAGGGTTTGCTTCGCTCTCAATTCATTTTCTTTGCTTATCTCTAATAGGGCTACACTGTCTATCATCACCCGGCCTGCTGGTGCAGTAACTGTCTATCATCACCCAGCCTGCTGGTGTAGCCACTGTCCATCATCACCCGGCCTGTTGGTGTAGTCACTGTCTATCATCACCCAGCCTGCTGGTGCAGTCACTGTCTATCATCTACCAGCCTGCTGGTGTAGTCACTGTCTATCATCACCCAGCCTGCTGGTGTAGTCACTGTCTATCATCACCCAGCCTGCTGGTGCGGTCACTGTCTATCACCACCCAGCCTGCTGGTGCAGTCACTGTCTATCATCACCCAGCCTGCTGGTGCGGTCACTGTCTATCACCACCCAGCCTGCTGGTGCAGTTACTGTCTATCATCAACCAGCCTGTTGGTGTAGTCACTGTCTATCATCACCCAGCCATCTGGTGCAGTCACTGTCTATCATCTACCAGCCTGCTGGTGTAGTCACTGTCTATCATCTCCCAGCCTGCTGGAGCAGTCACTGTCTATCATCACCTGGCCTGCTGGTGCAGTCACTGTCTATCATCGCCCAGCCTGCTGGTGCAGTCACTGTCTATCATCTCCCAGCCTGCTGGTGCAGTCACTGTCTATCATCGCCCAGCCTGCTGGTGCAGTCACTGTCTATCATCTCCAAGCCTGCTGGTGCAATCACTGTCTATCATCACCCGGCCTGCTGGTGCACTCACTGTCTATCATCACCTGGCCTGCTAGGATGTAGGATGAGGGTGTCTCTTGAGCTTGTCACTCTGACATTCTTTTTTTAAGACGTGTATATTTAGTAACGCACATATCTAACGTAACTAGCCGAGACTTTTTAACGCTCTTTTTTTTTCGTGGACTACTATCGGAGAGAGGCTCGCACTGTTCTGCTCAGGCCAACTGGAATTCGCTTTCGATTGCCATTTCAAAAACAACCGAAATATCACTTCACTTTTCATACTGCTTCATTTTTCTAACAAAAAAATCTTTCTTCTTTTCTGAATTCTGTTTAGTTATTCCGATTGATCGAGTTGAGGTCAACGGTTTTTGCGAGAATTTCTTTTCATTTTTTTTTTTTCATTCAAAAATTGCTGTATTTTTAGGCCCGGAACCGGAGAGCCTCGATCTGAGAATGAATCACGTTAAGCAACTGCTGCAGCATCGTTCGGGCGCGACGGGAATCGGCGCGACGACAGAGTCCGTTGCCGTGTTGTCGAACTGTGCCAACAACGAGAACAAGCTGTCGCCGACGTCGTCGTCGGGCGTCGCCGCGTCGGGGAGCATCGCGAAGGGCGGCGTTTGTTACAAATGTCCGATTTGCGTCGTCAGCTTTTCGAGTCAGAAAACGTACATGGAGCACATGGAATCGCATCGGCGAATCCGGCCGTACACGTGCAGCGGCTGTCGACGCCGATTCATGTACGCCGAGTACCGCGAGCACGTGCGCACATGCGCCGGCAAGCTGCAGAACGCGAGCATGTCGGGCACGTCGTTCATCTGCCAGATCTGCGGCGACATATTCACGGAGAGTCGATACCTGCGACAGCACATCAAGGGCATGCACATGTTCCAGCAGCTGCAGTGCGAGAATTGCCTGAAGATCTTCCGCTGGCAGAGTAACTTGTCGCGACATAAGAAGACGTGTCGACAGAAGTTGCTGAAAGAAGAACCGACCACGGCGCCAGTTACTTAAATCGACGATCGACTTTCGACTCGCGCGCTTCATTTTTGAAGTCGTGTAGTTTGCGTTGCGTATTTTCGCTGTCTATACCTCTCTTTCTTTTATTTTCGCGTTGATAGTTATTCGTTTAGCGAGCGATATTATAATCGAGTGGTTTTTAGTGAATTTTTGTTTTAATCGAAAAAATCATGTTCAATATATCGATCGTATTCTCAGTTTGAACGACAAATCAACGGGATGACGCTCGATAATGGGGAACTACCAACGCTCCTGTGGCAAGCGAGGACCCGCCAGGTGTCGCTAGTAGTTACTCGGTCTTTCCCGTTCAATATCTTCTACGTTTCAATGAAAACTTGAATGAACTTCTCTCTTAATTAGATCAAATACTATGGAAACTACACCGGTATCTAAGTAGAAAAATGAATTTAAAGTATATTTGTTGGGTCATATGATAACGTGTGGATTCGGAAGCCTAAAAATTCGGTTTGATTTTTACGACGAAAGGCCGAGTATTTGTCGCGCCATCTGGTGGGGAAACCTGGCATTGCACGTCCCCATTAGACTGTGCGGTTTTTTAGTAGGTGAAAACATGATCGGGCGTAGTTTATTTCGAAAATGTTGATAGGGGTGCGTTTAACTCCGTACCTAAAACTTGGTGCCAAGAACTACTGGTTACGATAATTCTAACTATGCAAGGATGGTCGTTATTTTATTATCCAAGAAATATATGTATATGAAAAGTAAAATATATTATTATCATCATCATCATAATCATCATGACGGTGAGAGGTATGTTTTTTTCGCGTCGCCTGGCCTGGCGCGAGCAAAAAATGTGCTTTTTTTAGTGAATACGTGTAAACTCGTACTTAAAACATAGCATAATTTCTATCATTATTCGAATCTCCACACTTTCGTATAGTACGAAATGTTTTTCTTATTTCTACGAATCTCGACTCGACACGTTTTTTATATACATATATATTTATATACTCGTTAGAATTTTCATCTTAATGTTTGAATAATATTGAATGATATATCATGAACATATTGATCGTGGCGAAGCATTATGCGCTGCCCCGCGCAGCCGCGGCAGTTATTTTTTTTATATATTAACGGCATAATGATATAAAACATTCCAACGTTCAGATGCGCGCGCGCGTGCGTGAGTACCGTTGAATATCAATAACGTTTGTTTTGATGGAATTAAACTTTGTATATATAAATACATAACCACTCTGGCTGTCAGAGTCATTTTACAGGTTATGCGAATGAAACCATAATAATTGTGCTGCTATTAACCGAACCAGGTCTTCTCGGAAATTTTTTGTTCATCTCTCTATTAGACCGCAAAGAATCTCAACGACGGCACGGACAATTTTAGTCTTCTGGACTCCCGTAGTCGTCAATTAGACAGGACTATGGAGTCGTAATTAGTTAATTTACGATCATGTGACTCGGAGCAAGATTCTAACCTACAGCTTTGGTATACAACTATTATTTTCAGAATTATTGTTTTTTTTTACAAACTCTTCTCTCAATTGAGTCTTATATTATACGATATATTATACATAGATATTTATATATCTCTTGAAGATAGATCTGAATTCGTTAATACTATTAACATTCCAAAAAAATCTCAACTCTTTTCAAATGTACTGTATATGATCTGAAACTTTGCATAGCCTTTATTTCCTCCTAGACTTAAACCCTCGGTCGTATTTTAGTTTTTCCATTTATTCTGCTGGTGAAAATATCAGAGTCGATTTGTGACTAGTTTCGTTGAAACGCACTCTAGGCTATGCAAATTATTTTCTAATGGATGCGCATAAATTTGCCTTCCGCGCACACTCACACATATATACAACGTGTAAAAATGCATAATCTTTTTCTATCAATTTTACGTACTATTATATCGTTAAGATATTCCGTCTTCATACATTCCACGTATTCTCGGCATATGAATATATCTTGTTAAAAATCTTTTTATGAAATTTCTATATTATTGAACGATAGTGTTTTGTTTAGGTAGCAGTAGGTTTAGTCAACAGAATTGTTTTTTTTTTTTTAAACTGGTTAAATTCTTGTCTTTGATTCTTTTTTACATGACCACGATTTCAATATTCCGAATTGATGCCTTCCTCGATCATAATATTGACAATACTTTATACTCGATATTGCCCCGTAGTTTGTAGGCAAGTGAATTCAGTTCTTTATTACAAAATCATGAAAGTAACATCGAGAAATTAGGATTCATGGCTGGCCCAAATGAAAATGCTCAAATTAAGAACCTTGAGAGTAAAGATGGCAGCTTTGATCAACGCAGGAATAGAAATTTATATGTTCAAAATTATGATTTTGAAAATACCGCTTTTTCTAGTGTTAGATACTTAATTCGATATTGAACGATCCTGTTGTAATTCGAGGTGCCACCTTCCATGTTTTGAGCAGTATAATAAGTAAAGTTACGCGTTGTGAATGAGTTCATCTGCAACAAAAATTGGCTCGGAAAAATTGTGATATTAAAAACATTACCAATATATTACTATGATAGTCTCTCTCTATCTCTCTCTCTAAAGGGTGGTTGCTGGCTTTTACACATGATGAGAAGTTTTTGGCGTTTTCCTACGCGTCGTTTATACCTTATTATTATTATTATTATTATTATTATTATTATTATTATTAATTATTGTGTGTAAAAGATACCTACGAAACTTTATATACATTAAACTCTGTACATAGTTGAAACTAGTGAATTTTTACTACTGTTCGTATATACGTTGATGCACATGTAAATTGAACAATGTGGAGATAATATCTGTGGTCATTTTTATATCGCTGCATAATGTAACTAATTATTTTATTGTCACTTCTTATGCAAAATAAATTCTCAAATATTTTACATATTGTACATTGAATTGATTTAGTTTTTTTCAAGCCTGTTAATCTGGGTACTCGATGAATCCGATACCGAGTTTGCGTAGAATCATTTTATTATTACCTTCCTTTGTCTTCTTTGTCCTTTGTTGTTAACTGTATTTTTGTTGTCATTATTTTATGCCTTCTTTCTATCCGACCTTTTCCATTCAGTTTTGCCCTTTCTTATGATTTCTTTTTCCCTTTTTCGACAGAATGTAAGTAATCAGTTTGAATTTGCATTAATTTCGGAATATTCACTATTTGATCCTGCGACGAATTACTTAGTCGTAATTTTGTAGTCGTCACGATGACATATTCGGTCATTTGCTGCATCACACTTCTTTTCTTTCTAATTGTTACAGGAAGGTTCGCCACGTCCTCCTCATGGCAGGGAAGGAGACCAGGGTGTTCAGCTGAACGCAAATACGTCTGCGAAATGTGCAACCGGGCGTTCGTTTTGTCGCATCATTTACAGCGCCACCGTATGGCGCATCTCGGAATTAAACCGCACAAGTGCAGCATATGCCACAAAGCATTTACGAGGAAGGACAACCTGCAACAGCACATGAAAACACGGTGTTACAGAAACTACATGTTAAGTTCGCTAGCTTCGTTCAATTCTAGTCAAACCCTGGTGGACCCATCTACGAATTCGGTTACAGCGGGGGATTCAAATGCATCGACTTTACCGACTGTGAATTCTGATTTGTTACAGTGGATGAACGCGAACGTTAATCTAGAATCGCAGACGCAGACTTCAGTGCCCCCTAGTGTCAATCAAGTTGTCACGTACACCCCGCTTGGGTTCATATCATCTGGAATACAATGATGTTGAAATGACATAATAACCCTATCATGTTTTATAGATTTGTCTCTTGAACCATGTATTAACCATGATGTACTGATTATTGCAGAATCCAGTTAGCAATTTACCATTTGATAGAAGTTATTTTCACTTCATAACCTCAAATGTTTATTGATCTTTAAGTATTATTACCAGACAGTCTCTGTAATAAATCATTATACAAACAAAACCAATTTTATGCGCAAGAGTTAATAGGGAAATAGTCTAAAGTCTGGGCTTTTTCTAAAGGTTGTAATGGTAAAAGCAGATCCATCTGAAGGATACAAGTAAATCAGGGTAACTTGATTATAAATTATTTGCTGAAATGATTGCAGTTGCATGATGTAAGTTGCATGACGTGAGACACTAATGGCATGCGTTTGCTAGTGATTTTGCATGAAATTTTGCCTACTACGAATCAAGCTTTCTGTTGTCGATTTCAATTTTGATTACAAATCGCTTTCATCTTGTCAGAACTGAAATCTCATAAAAAAATATATCCAATATTATTATACTACGGTACTCATACAAATCGTTTGAAATTGTTTTCTGCATTCATGATAGTTTTTCGCGCCGTTTCGAGAAGTTAAAATGTTTTTAAAATCTTTGTTTACAGAAGGCGGCAGCGGCGGAGGAGACATCCGTCTGCGAGCGTTTAAGTATCGCGACGGCGGCCGGTGCTATCGTATGGTTTACTCGTGTCAACAACGTGTCGGCTTAGAACGCGAGTACTTCGCCAATCACTACATCTCGAAGCACCGTCGCACGGAGATCGCCGCCGAGCTCGGTCTGTCCGAACGACAGATCAAAGTCTGGTTCCAGAATCGACGCATGAAAGAGAAGAAACTGAAACGATGGCCGCCGCAATTCCAGACGGACGACTCGTCGAATAATAACTACGTGACGAGTAATTCTCAAACAGTTGAAGAGGGGAAGAAAGAAAGCGACGTGCTCGATTTGACGCTACCGTTCGAGCAACAAGAACAGAGTTTCATGATGGACGCCGTTCAGTTGTTGCGGCAACGAGTGTTGGATTTGTCGAAGAGGTCTTCGTCGCAGGGTATGCCCGATGATTGCACGTCGGATCAGGGAGCCGGTCGATTGTGCGACGTCTAATTCCAGCGCGAATGATTTTGGTTTTTTCGAAAAAGATTCGAATCGATCGATATATTTGGCCACAATTATTAACCGCAACACCAAAAGTATATATTACCATGTAACTTAAATTGAATAAGGCTTTTGATTCTAAGATTCTGTGGTTTCATTGTAAGTAATGGATGCATTTTTTTCACTATGGCTTAATGTGTTTGACACTATTAAGAAACAGGGTTTCATACAATCATAATATACAGATCAATTTATACAATATATTTAGTAAATCACTAGTTTACCTTATATGTACATCACATATATATATATATATACTGTATATATTATACGCATGCTTCGTTAGTACAAAAAAAGATATTGTCTAGAACTCTATTACATTGTATATGTAATTCGATGTAGTAATATGATTATTTTAGTAGCTATTGTAGAATCCTGTTATTCACACGGAAATATCATTCATTTTACACATTATTTTACTGAGATTACGAAATTAAGAACCAAATTTTTGTCTGGTTGTTAGAACACCTGCCATGTAAGGGTTTATCGGTTGGATAGTTCTGTTGCTTTTCGGCAGTCAAGAATTTTGTAAAGTAATTTTTTTGTACGTTGTGCCATAATCATAAACATATTTCGTCCATGGAGTAAAATGTATCAGCTTAAGTTTTACATAAAGCAATAAAACTAAAATTATACTTTCTAACATGAGGTATTTTGTCATTTTACTTTCATGGTCGAGAATGGTACAGGAATTCTCAAATTGTTGTGGACATGTCTTTTCTTTAAAAAGGTCAGGGACGGGTATTTTGTAAAAAAGCTAACAGTCAGGGATCTATGTCGAGATTGCTTAATCATGCGTAAAATCAAACAGTTTCCATCTATGTCTTGCGTGTTTGACTGTGTTAATAGTGTGGATTCTTAGCAGATCAAGTCCAGGAAAGCAACGTGCATGTTAGGGTATAGTCAGAGAAAAGGCAAGTCAAATGAAAGGGGCCATCCTGCTTTTGAAAATTTTAGAATTGGGTCAATGGCTACCACTATATTAAAAGGCAAAGGAAACATGTTTCAGGGTTTATGTACAGTCCAAGTCAATTATAATGACCAAGCTCACTAGGCCTAACATTAACATTCCAAGAACATACGCCAAATCCGACTCAAATCCATTCCATGAACACATGATTCTGCGACAAATTCATTATTATTATTATTATGCCATATTCTTCTTGGTCCTGATCATGGCGTTACAACGGGCTTTGACTGTATCCATTTTTTAATGAAAATTCTTTCAGTTTAAATGACTACTGATCATTGAGAAGCTGTGAGTGTTACTACCAAGAAGAGAATATCGAAGATACGACATCAGTTTAACAAGTTTATTTCAATAAACAGCGTGGTACGTCATGCAGCAGACTAAAATGGCATAAAACATTCTCAAATAACTTCCACGGTCAATCTGAACATCAAAAGAAAGGTTTCACACAATCACCGCATAAATTTTGCAGCGGTGGGTAAATGGTCATACATGCATTACAGACTCGGCTGGTTCTTTTGTTCCCTATCATCTCGCATCCAGTCTAGAAGTTGTGGCGTAAAGTATGTTATTATTAGATCAGCTCCTGTAAAGAAAGCAAAAGACCACATACTACTAATAATATGTTTGTTTTACAGCTGGGAGATTATCTCGTATTTCAGAAGCTCCTAGGTGACATACAAGATAATTTTTTCACAATTTCGACTTATTATGTCGAATTTCGAGTTTTCTTTTCATGTCGAAATTCGACATAATAAGTCGAATTTCAAGTTAATTATATCGAAATTTGACTTATTTTTATGTTGAAATTCGCGTTAATATGTCGAATTTTGAGATAATAAGTCTATATGAAAATAACACAAAATTCGTCGTAATTAAGTTGAAATTCGACTTATTATGTCGAATTTCAAGATAATAAGTCGAAATTGTGAAAAAAATATCTCGTATGTCACCTAGGGGCTTCCGTAGATATTTGGTCATAAATTTCTGTTGAATATTCACATACCTGCTCGTCGCATTGAAATTAAATTTTCGAAGACGATATCTTTCAACTGGAATGCTCCCGCTTGAGCCCCGTGATACAACATTGCATACTCGCCTGATACTTGATAGACGGCCAAAGGGTAGGCAGGAAACTATTCAGAAATTAAAAAGGTTTTACCTCATTTCGACATACAAATTCATATTAAAGGTATATTTATTTTTGTAGTTTCTGATATTTTTACCTTATCCTTCGTCATTTTGACGATGTCTAAATACGCAATTCCTGGTTTGACCATCAGTATATCGGCTCCTTCTTGGACATCGCGTTCCTGAAAGTAAGTTTCAGTTCTTAAATGAGGTTTGAGGTTTTCAGGCGTAAATCATCCAATGACGGAGTCAACAACTGAATACACTTACTACAGCTCGTTGTGCGATACCAGCAGATCCCGGGGGATGCTGATACGCCCTTCGGTCACCAAAACTTGGTGCAGACTTCGCCGCATCTCTAGATATTAAACAATTTATAACATGTGGAAATAGGACCTCATTAAGAAAATAGCAAGTTTTATTACGTTACATGTATTTTTGAAATTGTAAGCATGAAGACGTATAGTACTTTGTTAGTTAACTAACAGTGAAAGCTCAAATTCTCAATGAAATAAAAGTTAACCTACAAAGTACAATGTGGTTTTTTTAACGTTTACTGATTTGACAGCATCAGGTTAACACAGCTCCTCCACAACTCTTCTCATTAGTTTTAAAAGTAAATTCTAAAATTTCACAGCAGAATGTACCTGAATGGGCCATAAAACTTTGAAGCAAATTTAGCGCTGTAACTCATGATAGTGACTTTGTTACCGAGGTCATTCTCGAATAAAGATTTTTTTATCGCACCAATGCGACCATCCATCATATCCGAGGGAGCTACTACGTGACAACCTTCATAAATAAAACACAATATTGTATAACGGTTACTAATAATTTTACTGAATTGAATACAGAAACTCAGTTACCTGCTCTACTGTATGCGAGCGCTATTTCAGCGATTCGTTTAATACTGGCTTCATTATCCAATGATCCGTCCTCTCTAAGAATACCTATAAATTCACAAAGACAAAAGGTACAATAAACTAATACAGGGTCCCTACGGATTGGTCATTCCTGGATAGAAGGAGTTTTAAAGGAGAAAATTTCGAATTTCGTGGAAGTGTCTGCATCATTTTCATCACCATCAAATTGGTGGTTTTGTAAGCTAATCTTTATCCTATAGGCTTATAAAATAATTCAGGTTAGGCCTACAGACTCAGATAATCTACTGTACAACTACAAACTATCGGTTAGACATAAATTTCTAATCGCCTATTTCTCAAAATGGAAGGAGTTTTGGGCATTTATTCAAACTAAAGGTGTTTTAATCACTTTTAAAAGAATTTCTATTCTGAAGGAGTTTTTAAGGAATCAAGGAGTCATGCTTGGATGCTGTAATAATCAGGCTAGTGCAGAGAGGAAATCTGTGTACTCACCACAATGACCATGATTAGTATAAGCGCACATACAAACATCACAACATATCAGCAGAGATGGAAATGCCTTCGCAAGAACTTGTATAGCTTGAACTACTGGCGTATACGGGGAATCAGCGCATGATCCAAACTCATCCTACAATCATCGGAATAGAGAATAGTTGGTTTATACCAGTACCTAATAGTTGGTGGGGGTCATTCATTGATTACGCTTTAGGGACGGGTCAGTGCAATTGCGTACTGTAATGCTTAATGTATATGAAAAAATGGCCGATTTTGCGTACAGAGGGGGAGGGGGGTTGAAAAATTCAAATTCTAAAGTGCGTAATAAATGAATGATTCCTGGTGGTATTTAGGCCTACTGTTTAAATCAGTCTCAAGAACGGCTTTGAAACTAAACTACTGACAGGTTAATCATCAGAACAGCTTAGATATTTCCAGTGATATTAGAAGGAAAGAATAGGGATTGGATTAATTGTATCATAAATTAAAGCGGAAATGTCCTACCTTCGGTAATTTCTGAGGAACTCCAAAAAGTAATACAGACTTCAGCCCTTTCTGAACTAGAGGCCTAACTTTATTCTCTAACTTGTTAACTCCATATCTACATTGTCCTGGTAAACTTGTAATCGCCTCTGCAGCATCTGGATCATCCCTGCAAAATTTTGGAACCAACTGTCAAATGACATGTGCATGTACATGTAATACATTTACAGTACCAATGTAGGCCCACAGATGGCGCATTAGTCGCAGAGTCCACGTACCTTTATGTGCGCTACCGATGCACTTGTAAGCATTTAATTAGATATTTTATGGATACTCACGTAATAAATAAGGGATAAATAAGGTTGTCACTTGTAATCGTTGTGTTTAAACACTGCCATGACCGTAAAACATCGTGGTGAAAACCGCTCTGTAGGATTACGTGATCAGCCATTATGAAGTGGCAAATTCACTAATGAATTTTACCGAATGAAAATATTCACCTATCTGATTTATCTATGCAGAGATATGGCATACTTCACTAGATTTTGATTCAAATTGTGTAAAAATGTTATAGTTCGATGTTCCTCTTAGTTCTTAAAGTTAAATTTGTTTTTTTAAAATACTAATTCCGGGGCAATGTTTCGTTTAAGATTTAGCGGATTATGATTGGAGTCTCCCGTGGCGTTTCCTGTTGTGGCATGCGAGTAACGAATTTGGGGAAAACCAACAAAATGGCCGCTGTACCAGGAAGTGCGAGTACTTTGCTGCAAAATCGCGATTCAAAGCCGCTCGATGCATCAAATAAAGAAGCAATCGCCGAGGGACTTATCGGATTATTGAAACCAGTTGTGGAAGAAGTCGATGAAAGGGTTATATCGGTCAGGTTAGTTTTGTAGACGCTCGAATCTGGTATGAAACGTAGAATGTTATGCTAGGTGGCGCCACATGACGGTGGGTTAATTTGACAATTTTTTGACAGATGGTCGTATTTTTTGTCTCTTTGTTTCAGGCAGAGTCAAGTAGAGTTGCGTCAGCAGATTGACAGTTTAGCTGATGGTCAGTTCTTCCAGCCCCCTTTCTTCACTCTTCTCTGCTGTCGTTAATCTTAAATTCATGAACTTAATTAAATTAAATACACCCAATCACTGTGTGCACTGGCCAGTTTCTTCGTTAAGATTGCATTTTCTTATAGATTTACGTCGTATATCTGAAGCTAAAGGAGTTCCAATCGACCTCGATCCATATGTGAAAAAATTGAATAATGCCAGAAGACGCGTCAGTCTAGTCAATAATATTCTTCAAAACGCACAGGTATAAACATAACTTGAATTCATTTTATTTGAAGGAAGTGGATACTTCGCCGACACAGCATTATTTTAGTAAAGACTATTTTGCTGACATCCTTGTGTAATAAGATATACTAATAAGAATAACAATGGAATCATTTTATTAGGTTTAGGGTTAGGGGTTCGATAGGTTTAGAGTTAAGAGGGTCCAGAGGGTTAGGTTTAGGATCTGTTTTGCAGCCAGGGATATGGTTAGGGTAAGGTTAAGTGCTATATGTAGTTTAAACATTCAGTCGGATTCCATAAGCTTTGGTGGTCCAGAGGGAAGATGCTGCGCTGGCAATATGCTGGCCCGGGTTCGAATACTGCTCTATTTTTTCTAACTCTGTTCTCCACACTTTCCTTGAATTTTATAAGTTGTGAGCCTGGGTGTGCATGCATGGTGTAAATAAGCCAATCCGAACGAATTGTCAGGAATTAGGGATAATACCGCATTGGCAAAATATCACCCGCCTCAATCGAATCATATTTCAATCGAATTTATCAGATATTTTATACTTGTAGGAACGTTTGGGAAAGCTGCATTATAATGTATCGCGAGAAACTGCCAGACGCAAGGCTTTATTGGATCCACCATCGCCAGGACCACCGAAATAGACTTTCCATTGGAGCCGTTCAAATGATCAAAAATATGATATCTTGATTCGTATTAAACTATGGTGCTTTTCATGAAAGTGTGTGATTCTAAAACTTTGTCTGGTTGAATTATCCTGAGCTGTGAATGTTAGGATGTGTGAGAATTACTTGATTGTTTCCAATCAAAATAGAGAATAGGCTTTGATGTAACTTTTTATTTGAAATGATAGGTAAAGCTCAAGTGTCATTTGATCTATGCTTTACTTCAGCAATGTTCAATTTTAATTGAATGTTTTATACAAAAGGGTTAGAATTATTAAACATGACTTGCATCATTTAAAATTTCCAAGAATGTAATTTCATGTACTGGTAAAACCATTCCTAAAAATCCCTCATTCAGTTAAATGCAATCCATGTAATAATTGGTTATTATGTAAATAGGGCTTATTGATGTGCTTTGTGTTATAAATGTATGTACATTCCAATAGAAGTTAATTAGTAATATACAAATTTTGGTATCTTTATTTCATTTGTAAGGTCAATCCAGTCAATCTTGTCAACTTTTACCAGTCTTGTTGTGGCTTCATCAGTGAGCGCTTTCTTCTAGTAAAGACAGTATCATGGACTGAAGTAAGAGATAACCTGCCTTGGGGAACAGTAAATGAACTACTAGGAGCCAGTTGCTCAAAAGTTAGAGTTAACCAGTAGATAGTTGTCATTGAGACAAAAGTTCATTGTTATGATGGTATTTATCAGGACCAAGTACCACAGTTGTAAGTTAGAGTAAACTCTGAGTTTAAGTTAGTTCATTTTCAATGAGTTAACTCTGTCAAATCTTTACTCTGTGGAACTGGACCCTGGCGTTTGTCTTTAACCAACTTTTGAGCAACTGGCTCCTGGTGTACAATAAGTTCCCCAAAGATCTGGACTTGAAGATCGCAAGCCTAAACCATCAGTAGATGCACGAAACATACCAATTAAGATGCATGTAAATCTTTTTTTATCAAATATTACTTAAGTACAATATTTATTTCTCGATTGCACCAACAAGTTTCTAAAAATATACACAGTTTAAATCTAAAAAGTATTTTATGCATACTTAGCACCAATAACGTGATCACATAATTGTATCAATCACTTCATTTAGTGAGGAATTACCGGTATCAAATCTGTATCGGTTAAATGTCGACATCTATAGATATATCCATTACTCTCGATTATGACACAACTAAAATCTCATGAATTAAAACATAATCTACAATCGCTTATTCACTTAGAATAAAAATTCTTTTAACGAGTTATTATCTTTTCAAACTTTAAAATGACACTCGGTTAAAAATGACCTTATCATCAGTACACGAAAACATCGAAAATCAACATGAAAATCATCTACGGAATCTGAATGACTTTTTTTTACAAATAACAGAACGTCATGATCTTTACTTCTTAATTACTGGTGTTAGTAAACTTATCTAGGGACAATTCATTTATTACGTACGCATAGAATTTCGATTTTTCAACCCCCTGTACACAAGCATACGTTCATTTAGAGCCACCCCCTGCATAAACTTTTACCTTTGGAATTACCTCGTTAATGATAAGTATTTCCAGCTTTAAACAGATGCACATTGCATGGTTTCATGGTATATTCTATATTGATATTAGATCGGTAGCGCCGAGTATCATTAGTAATTATTAGTTTTTGGGGTATCAACTTTCGAATCCGATCCCTGTATCGGTTGTTAGTTGTCACAGAAATCCCTCGTACAACATATCATTTGACCCCCTTCCCCGTACAGACTTGTGCACAGCAGACATATCGATTACCCCCCCTTCCTCCAATGCTCATACGTAATAAATGAATGGTGCCCTCATGTTTTTTTTTACACATTAAACATAAACAATCAGCAGTCTATGAATTGAACGAAATTTAGAGCGGATTCAACTAAAGAATACTACTATAAAATAGTGCTTTAAGCAGGGGAAGGAATGGATGGAGTCTGAAATATAATAAAGCTTTTAAATTCCGATGGAAAATACACATAGAATACTGCGTCATGAATTATAGCACCAATACAGCTTTCAAAACTATGGTATATATCGATGAACCACTGCTAGACCATTCAGGCATTATCTATTTCAGTGCACGCAAACATACGCACGTACACGCATACGCCCGCTAAATAAAAAAAAAAAACATTTTCAAAACAAAACTTTTTCAAAGTTTAAAGGGAGAGACGAAATAGTAAATTAAAACATAAAGAATTCAACTAAAATAGGAAGTAAATACACCGGATATTAAAGTGACACGTAAATTCATGTATGCAGTCATCATAAAAACGAAACGATTTTCCTTATGCGTGAGCTACGTTATGCGCCACCCAATTCAGTTGTGTTTTCCAGCCGTTTCTGATGGCATCGTTGAATTTGTTGCGGAAATGTTTCAGAGCTTCCTCGTCGGTCAAATTAACAGCGAGCGTATCCCTGAATTATTTGAATCATAAAATTACCATACCGTATCTAACAGAAACTTTCTATAATTTCGGAAGAGTATCCAGATATGCAATAGTTTGTATCTATCCATTTCTTGAAAAGGACTCGGAAGAGATGAGTCGAAATCGATTGAAACATGCAAATAAAATCATCTAATCATCATGAAGATTTTGATAGTTGCATCTTTACTATTATTCAAAAACTTTCTAATATCAAGAAATTTTCTTCAAACGCTACCTTAAATAGTGGATATCATCAGCACCAGAAAGTTCAGGAATCCCAGTTGACATCATCAGCATAAACAGACTGATTAAGAAATTGCCCTTTGATCGCAGAATGGCAAAGGCCCTCTCGCATATTTTCTGGAATTCCGGAAAACTATCCGTCTTTTTATTGCCTTTCTGAATGACCTGAATGAAATCTGGTGTCAGGACAAACGGAACTCGCTCGCGTTTTATCCCGAACTTGCTCTTGAAGTTTCCAAGAAAATGTCCAAAGTCGATGTGAAACAACTGAAATATGATATTAGAAATGAGTTAGTTACCTTTCTTTAACTAAGAATAATCATTTCAACAGTCATACGTACCCTGCCACCTTCTGTCACCATGATATTGCCACTATGGCGATCTCCAATTCCAAGCACATAGGTTGCAACGCAGTAACCGGCACAGGAGAACGTAAATTCTTCTAATGCTTTTGACAAGCTAGAATATAACCACGCAGAAGGTATTTAAAACATAAGTATAGCAAAAATATTGAATCGTTGCAATCAATCTTCCAAAAGCTTGTACCTTTCTTCGTCTTTATTGTGTTCTTTGAGGTATGTATAGATTGCATATTTATTGAACGCGGCTGCCATCAGAGGATTTTTATACTTCACGTGGATGTTAGCGAGGGTTTGCGCGTGTCGAACGACCTCGATAAGACCAGACGAACTTCCAGTTGCGATGCAATTATACGGTTTGAGCCTATGATAAGAATAGAAACAACTATCCATCAGGGGCAGATCTAGGGGGACTTATACAAGTCCATCAAAGTACCCTTGTCTATTTTTTCAACTAAGATAATTGGTGCATTTCAGTGCAGTAGTGCCCCTAATATTGCCTTTAAGGATATCTAAATGCCCTTTTGGGATATGACAAGTTTTTCAAAATTGGCCCCTCAGTGCGGGATACACATAATATCACCTTTTTGAACAGCAAAGTACACAAGTCCTTCAAAATTTGCCTCTGGATCGACCCCTGATTATTACATATTTCAGGGTGCAAATCATAGCAAAACACAAATACCGTAATGCTTACCTGAGATCAAGACCTTCTGATTGCCAAATATTGTCCATGATTTTCAATATTTGTATCGTTAACATGTCTTGGCGTAAATCTGAAGAATTCGACAAGCAAACTCACTTACTCATAATTTCTAGAATATTCGTAGAGTAGCCGTGTTAACCAGGTTTGAAATAAGTAACGAGACGAGTAGTACTGACCTGTGTAGGTTGACTATTTATTTGACACACGAGCTTTCGCTTCTAATGAATAGAAGCTTCATCAGGTGAATGAGGAATCAGGACTCATTCACCTGATGAAGCTTCTATTCATTAGAAGCGAAAGCTCGTGTGTCAAATAAATAGTTAACCTACACTGTACTACTCGTCTCGTTACATATTTCATAATTTCTACAAAAAGAAAGCAAACTTTCTTCTCGAGTCGAGAAACATACCATCTCCATTTTTGAATATGAAATAAACATCATCGCCGTACGGATCTTCATTCTTCCAAACCATAAAAAGCGGCTTCATTTTCGAGTCCATGAATTTACACTTGGATATCCTATGAATGGGAATATATCATGCGCGTTAAAACAAATAAGAAAAAAAAATACTTTCCTGTCACCAGTAACTAAAGAATGCGACAGTTATACTTACTGAAGATGTTTCAAATAATATTTGGGATCCAGTGGGCTGTGAATATCAGACAGAACCTCGCTGAACGAACCCTCATTAAGCTGCATCCTCATTTCATCGATGGCTTTGTCTTGTGCCATTTTCTGTGAATAATCAAATCAATGAATACTGCACTGGTATTTTTGATTAACTCAACCACAAACTCAGTAAGTCAATCATAATAAAATGTTAAACTTACGGAACAATTTGTTTTGATTTGTTCATTTAGTTCTTGTAATTTGCAAAGAGTAGTGTGTTGCCGAGTGAGATCAGTGATATGGCGCCGTGCACCTCGGCAATATGCCTCCAACAACAGACCGAACTGTACAGACACTTCAGCGGAATGCATTTCAGATCTGAATATTTAAATCATAATTAGTGGTTACTATTTCTTTCAATAGAAATGGTATAAGCTCTCAAAGATCAGTATCATATATGAATGTATCTTCTTCACACCTCAGCAACCAGAAGAAATAATGTCCGATTCTTAGAGATTCCAGAGCTCTTGTGAGAAGAAATTCTACGAGATCACATTCCAAATACGATTCATATTTCTGCGCTTGAACCAACTGTAGTAGATATTGCAGCAACTCCTCGTCGGATAGGGTTTTTATACAGTCCACTGCGAATCTGCGGACTGACTTGTCGGCGTAACAATAATCCAACAATTCTAGAGAGTGCTCTGCCGGAAGTGAAGGCCAGGTACGTAACAACGCTTGCATCTGTTAAAAGTGATAAAACCCAATTTTTTAGTATAATGCTCGGCTGAGCAAATCTCAGAGTGACTTGTCAATTGGGACCGTATTTTATAGCTCCAACAGGATAAGAGAATGGATCTACCGTATGTCTAGCAGTAGTGTAGACATTTTCAGGAAAGAACTTCAATGAACATCTTGCTCTCAGGCCAGTTTCTCAAAAGTTAACCAGTGGATAACTGACATTGGGAAGACTACCAGTAAAATTCTATTGTGGCTATGGCATTTATCTGATGATTAACTTTAACCAACTTTTGAAGAACTTTTGAAGGCATAAACTAATGAAACATGAACCAATTAACTAATCTTAACTCAGAGGTAACTCCTATTCAAAACTGTTAAAACGGGTCCTGGCACCAAATAGAAGAAATGATCATACCTGTGCAACATCAGTATGTTTATTCCACTGAACACAACTCAATAACCTTGGCAAAGCATGGGGGAAATATTCACGACATTCTAGACGACATTTCCAGATCGTCTGCATGTCCTGTTGATGAAGCGTCTGTAAGGGATCCTGTGACAATGCTTCCTTCAGCTGGTTGTAAGTAGATTCATTCCAGTCGGTCTGAAGAAAGGGCAAATATGTGGAACAAAATGGTATTTTTCAAAAATGTTTCATACTAACAGAATAGAATAAACTTATGAACAATCACTATTGAATTTATACAGTACATTTACATCAAATCTTAGTAAGCTCAAGCGCTGAAGTCAACAATTACCTGTTGGTCATATTCAGCATGTTGGGCAGCACACTCAAGAACCTGACATATAGACACAGTACATCACAAAACTAGACAGGACGTTTTTTTTTCAAAATAAGGATGGAACATTTACTAACAGCTACAGACTGGAGATACTTAAAAGTCACAATAAACAATAAAAGTACAGGACAATTCTATCATAAAACATTGAAATTGTTTGGATGACATGAATGGTTTACCTTCTCATATGGTGGGTATATGATATTATGCTTCATACCATATTGACTGAAGGATATTTCAAGAACAGGTGCATCTGCTTTATTCGGGTTATCAACAATTGTACCTAAAAACGTAATAAGATAAATGAGATACTTTCAAAATATTCAATAATAGTGTACTTATTAATGAGCAAATTATCAAGATGAGTTTTAACTAAAGGGAAATCCAAAAGTTACCGATTGGATTGAGAAAATCTCTGTTGGTGCACAGGAATTCGTCGCTATACGGCCACATGCGTAATGTATGATTCCCGGTTCGCAGACGGTCTTTATAATCAAACATAGTGATGTTAACCCAGGCTAATGGAACCAACTCCTGAAAATATGAAATGAAAGATCAGGGTCTCTACGGATAGGTCATTCCTGGATACTAGGAGTTTTCAGGGAATTCTAAAGGAGTAAATTTCAAAATTTGATTAAGCGTCTGCATCACTTTCATGTCCCAATTACAGTAGACTCCTCCTAAACCGGTACTGTTTATCTTGGTCAACTGATAATTCGGTAGTTTTGTAAGTAATTTTTAACCTTTACACTAGCAAACAACTCAGTTTCTTATTCAGATACCGCTTAATTGGGTCCTAACAAAATCCTGGTTCTAACTGTACGGATTTAGGCATAGTTTAATATGCGACTACAAACATTTCTAATAAGCCTATTTCTCAAAATTGAAAGAGCTTTAAAGGAATTTCAGGCATTTTGCTCAAATTAAAGGAGTTTAAGCACCTTCAAAAAGCATTTTTCAGTTTAGAAGGAGTTGTTAACGAATCAAGGAGTCATATGGACCCTGATGTTAAACCAAAGATCGTAAATGTCTATTCATCCAAAACATCGCTGATAAACTTACTTGTTTCATTTTGGAATCTTTATACCGCTGTGCTTTACTAATCGTACGCACACATTTAGTATCTTGCGTGTACAATGCTATACACAATCGGGGCATACGCGGCAAATCAGCTACTGAAATGTCGAACGTCATAAACATGTCCCAAACGGCTTTTCCATCGTTCAACGGAACCTGTTTCGAGTCGATTATTGAACACATGCTATCACCACCGTGAAATATTCCCATCCGCAGTTTCACCTAAAACAGATATCAATAAGGATCCACCTCTCAGAATTCGGCACAAACCCTCAAATCAAAAAAAAAGATTTTTCCAGTCCTTTGCGTTTTCACCACAATTTTTCAATAAAGAAATATCTTTTTTTTCATTATGCCCGTCTCGATTTTCAATCTAGCAACTTGTTAAAGTAATGTTCATCTTAATCTTGTGATTATTTTCTCCCATCATCTAAATCGAATTCACCACAACTTTCACCCTCCAGAATTATTCTTTTCTGCAGTCATCCCGAGGTTTATTTCAATCTTTTTCCTGTTCCCTTCGATTTTAAAACGCCTATTACAACGAAAGTTTTTTCTAATTCTAATTTTTCCCTTTACCCTCCCCTACCCCAAGTGATTAAAAAAGAAGTCAGCCCCTTTTGCCACTTGCATCAGACTTGGGAAAGAAAGAATATGTAAATGAATACCTTAGTATTATCAGCCCAGCCGATATTACATATATTGAGCACAGCCACTGACGTAGCATCTTCTATTTCCCAAGTGGTCACGACCTTCTGCACTCCCTGCGGAATCATCGGCGGCATCATATTGTCCTGATTTTGCGGTTTCAAACTCATGCGTGATTTTTTGCCACCATGTAATCGCTCTATTGTGTTACGACAAAATGACGATAATCAGAAAACATAACCTATCGAGAGTGAATTCTAAATGCAACTATCAAGAGTGAATACTAAATGGAACTATCAAGAGTGAATACTAAATGCAACTATCAAGAGTGAATACTAAATGGAGCTATCAAGAGTGAATACTAAGTGGAACCATCAAGAGTGAATACTAAATGGAACCATCAAGAGTGAATGGTAAATGGAACTATCAAGCGTGAATACTAAATGGAACTGATATGTATGAATGTCGATGTTCACGTCAACCCAGCTGAATATATTTCCGTACTCATGGCTGGTACTTGCCTAATGTTATCTTTTTTTCAACTAACACAAGTTTCGGGAATTCTTCCGATGCAATACAACTAACAACATGCTGTAAGTACAATACACGCGTTTTTAGTAAGAAAACCCCAACGTTAGTCGCATATTGAAATCATTAAAATCAACATACACAATATGTTCATTCAAGCGTACATTTAGATTTGGATGATTTACATCTAACTGCATGAAAACGTGAATTTCCTAAATGAGCGCGAAACAAACTCAAAAGTTAGTTAGGTTTTACGGGCGAATGAAATATCGAACTCACCTTGAATTGAATCAGACGATAATCCCCAGTAATATACGATTCACACCCGCAGATCTTCAATAAATAGTTATTGGCATCGTCAGCATACATTCCCGTAGTATTGGCTCGCTTTTCTAAAACCTTTCGATAAAACAGTAGCGAATTCAACGTCACAATCATTCCCGATCAAATATTCAGTTATCCGAGAATTTTAGTTACTTTCTAGTAAATTCGATTAAAAGACCGACCTGTTCTATGAGGGAAATCGGATAGCTCCACGTGTTACACCGGAACATGAACTTGCGATCGAAATCAGCCAGATAAACTTGAAATACTATATCGACGTGTTGAGCAATTTTAGGAGGAACGTTATTGATATCTTTATACACTTCTGGAGAGCAGTAATAATTGAAGTCGTCCTGCGGTAAAGAGAACGAGAGACGTGTCGGATGCAAGGACCGTAGAGGGTAAACCTGTAGATTTACACCGTTACCTCTTCAGTTTTTCTTTCGGCAATTTTTTCGCATACTTTACGCACTCTCGCACGAAAATCACTTACTTCCGGACTATGCATACCATCAAATTCATGCAACCCTATATCAGATAGAATTGCATCATTTCTTTCAACGGAAACTTCTAGAGGAAAATAACTCAGTAGAACATTCAATGTCAAATAATAAGAAAAAGTTCTTAAGCATTTATAGAATATTCTAATTAATAATTCAAGGAAGAAATAAGGGATGTTACATATTAAGCAATACGATTGATTCGTACGTGGTGTGACTTGAGTAGCTATCTATGGAAGGGGAGCACAGAATTTTGGTAATGAAGTTCTTAACATCGAGAAAATGTCCTATGTGTCCCTATATAAAATTCTGAAGCTCAAGACAGGATCTATCGCAGGGTAAACCCGAACAAAACTTTACGACTGTATCTTATGTACTTGCCCTTTCCGATAAGACCTCCGATCCTGGAATCTAGCAACTTCTCATCTCTGTTACCTTTACGTTCGATTACTTTTAACATCGGATAAAACAACTGAATATCCTGAAAACATCGCGTTTCATCAACCAACTCTTCCTGAAAATGAGAAAATATTTGTTCAAAAATAATTTGTTGCCTGAAGGATAAACTAATGTGGATGATGAATGATCCCACTATGATAATATTCAGAAGTTAACTCATTAACCCTTTCAATGCACCACCGCAGTGCAGTGGTGGACTTTACTAGTACACTGCATTGCCGAGCATTGATATCATTAGTAATCAGTTTTTATCCCTATTAAAAGGTAGCAGCACCTGTCAAACATGGTGAAATATTAGTAACTAATGATACACAACACCACGGTGTAGATGCACTAATAGCGGTATACCAGCTATTCAACATACACTGGGGTGAAATTTTTTCAAATATTAAGTCATCTCCAGCATTTTCGAGTATTAATTAGTCAGCACTGAAAGACTTTAATTTTAATCATTAAAATTTCTCTGAAGATAGGAATTAGAAAAATCTCGAAACTAATGAATTGAAAAATTTTGAAATATAATCAATCTGGGATTCATACTCATTAGCGCAATTTGCAATGAATTTATCACAATTATTCTCGAAATTTACGTTACCTTCTCAGCTTTGCGATTTATACATGCAAAGATATAACAGTTCACATCTTGCAGCGCGAGAAATAAAGGATACTGTTCGGCTTCATTCCAAAGTTTCTGAAATTCCGAATATTGATTATTTGAAAAAGTAACGAATAAATAAAATTTCGTATTCAAATACTAGGAAATCTTTTCACTGCATTCTACCTGTTTTATTTCGGTTAGCGAAGAATCTCTTCGTACTTTCATCGGTATAAGAATACCAGTCGGTAATAAAAAGTCCACCGACAACAGCTGTGAAGACAACGAGTCTTTCACCCGAGTTGGAAGGAACTCGCCGCACAATTCCATTATCATTTTCGGAATTCTACGATAGCGCCGCTGAAATGCGAAAAGAAAAATAAAAACAAGGAAGTGAAATCTCTCATCATGGTTAATACGTACCGGGGTTAAAAGTGTCGAACTAGGAAGTTAATTGGCAACTCTTTTTTTCAATAATTCATGGAATTAACCTAGTTCGACGGTGTGAAAGTGAGAACAATGCAACTCTTATGATGAGTCAATCAATGCCAAAAGGCCTATTACAAACGCAAAAACGAATTTTAACGCGTAAAAACGAAATATCATAGGCCTAGAGCAATAAAACGAAAATATTCGTTTTTGCTCTATGATTTTTCGTTTTTGCGCCATCCTTTTTGCTCCATAAGTTTCGTTTTGCGTTTTTCTATAGTCGAGGTCATATGAAGATAATTCAATAGAGCAAAAACGAAAGTTCATTTTTTCTAGGGCGCAAAAACGAATTTCATGGCACAAAAACAAAAAATCATAGAGCAAAAACAAATATTTTCGTTTTTGCTCTATAATATTTCGTTTTTGCGCGGTAAAATTCGTTTTTGCGCCCTATAGCAAAAACGAAAAGTTTGTTTTCGCCCTATTACTGTAGTTTCGTTTTGTGTTTTTCTATAATCAAGATCGTGTGAAAATTATTGTATTTGGCCCTTATCAGACACCATATATAATAGAAAGACCATAGAAAGTGTTTTGCAAAACTTTGATACCCTCTCATTTTTTTTATGAATAAGTTACAAAAATACTTTTAGTCATCAAACTGCTGAAAAAAAGACTTCTGAAAACGCTATTACTTACAAAGATTAAGAAAGCAACCCAAATGAATGAAACTGACACACTCTGACTGCTGTCATATCGATATTCGTCAGATATATCCGGGAAAAATGTCCAGTATTTGAAACAGGTTAAACTGCAGCTATGCAGCATGTCCCGTGAGAGGACCTGGGGCCTGTGACGGGACATCCTTGTCCCGTCACAGGTCCCGATGGAAAATGAAAACTTTGCATTTCATAGACGAAATGTCGAAAGAAACTGCACTCGATTGGTTACTATATACACTCAAAATAATGTTAAGAACATGTTAATAATCGAAATTTGTTCGTAATTTTATTATTTCAGATCAATGATATCATCAAATCGAAACATTAAATGTAATAATGAAGATCGGATCAAGAGAAGACAGAACCACAGCTATCGAAATTTCAATTTTTAGTGTATAGACTGACTCATACTAATCGAAAATAAAGTGAATGTATCTTGACAATTTTGGTGCCAATGGTGTTAGTAACCGTTTGTTAAGCGTTACACTGCAAACAAAAGTAAAAGTGGAGGGGGCAACTTAATGGCCCTAGATCACTCTCGAGAGAGAATTCAAAGTGAGAGGACCCGATTCAACACACTGTCCCGTGAGAAGACCCGATTCAACTTACTGTCCCGTGAGAGGACCCGATTTCAAATACTGTCCCGTGAGAGGACCCGGTTCAACACACTGTCCCGTGAGAGGGCCCGATTCAACACACTGTCCCGTGAGAGGACCTGGTTCAACACACTGTCCCGTGAGAGGACCCGAATCAACACACTGTCCCGTGAGAGGACCCGGTTCAACACACTCTCCCGTGAGAGGACCCTATTTTGAATACTGTCCCGAGTAGGAACCCGATTTTAAATACTGTCCCGTGAGAGGACCCGGTTCAACACACTGTCCCGTGAGAGGACCCGGTTCAACACACTGTCCCGTGAGAGGATCCGATTTTAAATACTGTCCCGTGAGAGGACCCGATTCAACACGCTGTCCCGTGAGAGGACCCGATTTCACATACTGTCCCGTGAGAGGACCCGATTTTAAATACTGTGCCGTGAGAGGACCCGATTTTGAATACTGTCCCGTGAGAGGACCCGATTTTGAATACTGTCCCGTGAGAAGGCCCGGTTTCAAATAATGTCTCGTGAGAGGGCCCGATTCAACACACTGTCCCGTCAGAGGACCCGATTTTAAATACTGTCCTGTGAGAGGACCCGATTCAACTTGCTGTCCCGTGAGAGGGCCTGGTTTCAAATAATGTCCCGTGAGAGGGCCCGATTCAACACACTGTCCCGTGAGAGGACCCGATTTTCAATACTGTCCTGTGAGAGGGACCGGTTTCAAATAATGTCTCGTGAGAGGACCCGAATCAACTTGCCGTCCCGTGAGAGGACCCGGTTCAACACACTGTCCCGTGGGAGGAACCGATTCAACTTACTGTCCCGTGAAAAGACCCGATTTTGAATAATGTCCCGTGAGAGGACCCGGTTTCAAATAATGTCTCGTGAGAGGACCCGAATCAACTTGCTGTCACGTGAGAGGACCCGGTTCAACACACTGTCCCGTGAGAGGAGACGGTTCAACACACTCTCCCGTGAGAGGACCCTATTTTAAATACTGTCCCGCGAAGGAACCCGATTTTAAATACTGTCCCGTGAGAGGACCCGGTTCAACACACTGTCCCGTGAGAGGGCCCGATTCAACACACTGTCCCGTGAGAGGACCCGATTCAACACACTCTCCCGTGAGAGGACCCGGTTCAACACACTGTCCCGTGAGAGGACCCGATTTTAAATACTGTCCCGTGAGAAGACCCGATTTTAAATACTGTCTCGTGAGAAGACCCGATTTTAAATACTGTCCCGTGAGAGGACAGGTTTCTACCCGGCCCCGATTTAGTTACTTGAGTCCTTCGCCGTCCGTTGGCTGGATCCACTGATCTACGATTGGTAGACCTAATGAAATTGTCCACTTTGTCAATGTTGAGTCCCATGTTCATAATGATAATGTATTTTTGCCATGTATAAAAATTACAACAAGAAATTATTATTTCAACAATATGCGTACAATGATGGCTGGATGTACGTACTAAAAGCCAAATTGGCTATGTCCCCTTAAAACATAAAACAAATCGTATATATGTGAAATTATGTTCAGTTATTTATTTATCAAAATCTGTAAACCATATTACATTCGAAGACTATATTATTCATATTTGAACATAAACAACATACGTTGGAATTCGAAATCAATTTAGCATTTTAGGTTACTTAATCTTTGTCGCCAAACTAAATTATTTCTTATCATTTAATTATCAATTATTACTTTACACGGTAAAAAAGGTTATCATCAATTCTTTCATATTTCCCCTTTTACTCTTCCGCAATGTTTCCCAATTCCGGATAGACGGGACAGTATTTAAAATCGGGTCCTCTCACGGGACAATGTGTTGAATCGGGTCCTCTCACGGGACAGTGTGTTGAATCGGGTCCTCTCACGGGACAGTGTGTTGAATCGGGTCCTCTCACGGGACAGTATTTAAAATCGGGTCCTCTCACGGGACAGTGTGTTGATTCGGGTCCTCTCACGGGACAGTATTTAAAATCGGGTCCTCTCACGGGACAGTATTTAAAATCGGGTCCTCTCACGGGACAGTGTGTTGAACCGGGTCCTCTCACGGGACAGTATTTAAAATCGGGTCCTCTCACGGGACAGTATTTAGAATCGGGTCCTCTCACGGGACAGTATTTAAAATCGGGTCCTCTCACGGGACAGTGTGTTGAATCGGGTCCTCTCACGGGACAGTGTGTTGAATCGGGTCCTCTCACGGGACAGTGTGTTGAATCGGGTCCTCTCACAGGACAGTATTTAAAATCGGGTCCTCTCACGGGACAGTGTGTTGAACCGGGTCCTCTCACGGGACAGTATTTAAAATCGGGTCCTCTCACGGGACAGTGTGTTGAATCGGGTCCTCTCACGGGACAGTGTGTTGAACCGGGTCCTCTCACGGGACAGTATTTAAAATCGGGTCCTCTCACGGGACAGTGTGTTGAATCGGGTCCTCTCACGGGACAGTATTTAAAATCGGGTGCTCTCACGGGACAGTGTGTTGAACCGGGTCCTCTCACGGGACAATGTGTTGAATCGGGTCCTCTCACGGGACAGTATTTAAAATCGGGTCCTCTCACGGGACAGTGTGTTGAACCGGGTCCTCTCACGGGACAGTATTTAAAATCGGGTCCTCTCACGGGACAGTGTGTTGAACCGGGTCCTCTCACGGGACAGTATTTAAAATCGGGTCCTCTCACGGGACAGTGTGTTGAACCGGGTCCTCTCACGGGACAGTATTTAAAATCGGGTCCTCTCACGGGACATTGTCTTGAATCGGGACCTCTCACGGGACGGTAACTTGAATCGCGGGTTCCGTTGTAAAATCCTGCGTGAAAAACGTGCATTCACATCCCCTATTGTCCCCCTGGCCCTGCAGTAAATTAGAATTTTTCGGTAGGCCTTTATGTATTTATAAATGAAATCAAAATGGAAAATGTAATAATTACAATCGATAGTTGAATTTATTTATTCATAATCGTTATAGGCAGAATACATAAGAATATTGGGACTCGAAACCGCTAGCATTGGAATCGACGTTTCATGTAAGAATTCTACATTTGTCCCGTGAGAGGACCCATGTCCCGTCACAGGCCCGGGTCCTCTCACGGGACGCTGCAGTTTAACTCATATGCAGTATTTCCACAATCAGGAAGTAAATGTCAAAATGTGGATAGGTGTCACCGAAATAAGAGTCAAGGTCGTGTGGTGAACTTCCTGTGCATTGCGCAATGTTTATGTTATCATTATAAAATCATATGATCTCAGAAAATGGCAGGAACCAACAAACAGATTCTTGTCCAAATTTTTGTCGTTTTGTTCTGTTTTTCTCAGGTAAACGCTGCAATCTTTGATTATTATTTGAGACAGGGACCAGGGGTACCCAAAAATCCCCAGAGGAAGAAGAACGAACTAAAAAAAGATTATTGCAACTTTTTGACCTGACTGACATTTTTGTGGAGATTGGTAACCAACACACAAACAAGGGCAAGAATGGTCTTCTAGTTTGGCACCTCTAAACAAAAGATGGATGGGGCTCATTCCCACATGGCAAGGACCTTGGGCGACACTAAACCCAACCCAGCCAAAATCTGCCGCAGGGCTCCAGTGCATTCGTAGATGTGGGCTTAAGTGAAACTGTACAATTAATACCTTGGTTTAGCTAACACCATTTTATTTGGGTTGCCGTTTTCATTTAATGTCGTAATTACTCATATCAAATTCATATTCTACAGAAATGTTTCTAATTAGATCATTAAAATCTAGTGGGGACTGATAATTGTTTGGATAATGTAATCAAATTTCAAATTTTTTAGGTTGATTCAAACCAGCAACAACTTCACAACCATGTAACGAAAGTCCATTTGATCTACATGAACCACTTAGGTAAGAAGAGAATAGCTTCATAATTCGATCATAAAAATTCCTTGACAATTGCCAGATTATGTGTATAATTTGCTATCCTTGATTTCAGATGTTGGTTATTGGATTCCTGGTGGATTCGGATACCTGCTCGAAGTAGTCAACGGTTATTTCTCCGTCTACTTTCCTCGCGCGATCAGCACTCACGATCTCTTGATAAAACAAGGTTACGTGGAGAAATTCACTTACACCACTCACCCATGGCTCGTCAGTTTATATTTAGACTGCCCGAAAGATCTGACCATATCAGGAATTGATATAAAGGTATAATCCACCATCATGCTTCTTAGAATAATGGGGTACCGGCGCACACCAGATAGCGTAATAATACACTCATTTATACGTAGTGAAAATTAGTTCATTATCAATGAACTTTCAACTGGACTTTTTGGCTCCCAAATGGAAATTTTGTAAAACAAGTCATCATCAAAAAATAGGCGTCCCCAATGAGTGTATGGTATAGTTTTACTGAAAATTGATTGGTCGATGAGAAAAGTTGATTCGAATTTAATGCAGATGTCGAAGAAATTGCAGCGCGGTAACCGAGTAACCACTAGCGCACCTGGTGGATCCTCACCTGCCATAAGTGGAATCCTCGATTGCCACGCACTGCTTGATAGTTAGCATGTCATAAACAAAAGATGAGGCTCATACCCACACAGGGGCTTGTCATAATTTTTTTCATGACAAGGACCTTGAGCGACGCTAAACCCAACCCAGCCACAATCTGCTGCAGGGCTCCAGTGCATTTGTGGATGAGGGCATAAGTGAAACTACAATTTATGCTTGATTTAGCTAACACCATTTTATTTGGGTTGTCGTTTTAATTACTGCTGATTGATTCTTATATTCTGAAAATTAGCGTTTTATAATGTTTCTACAGTGCCCAAATGCGACGCAGGTGAAAAGCTTTGAGAATGCGATCAGAGAGGGTGCTATTACCTGGCACGCCGGCCCGATGAATATGCAGTTTGAGAATGGTAATGGTTTATTCGTGGAATCGGCTTTGAACGTCAGCAGACGTTTGGACGACCGGTTCGGAATTCGTAGGAAAGCACGCGCCGTCAGTCAACGCGATGTCCCAGGTAGTGTTTGCCTCTAAGAAGTTTTTCCCAAGAATTTCCGAGAGAAGTTTTGATTTGATTTTAAAATCTGCGTATCGTTTTTGGTTCAGGTACGACGAAAGCGGTCATTCCATACCTGGTAAAGAGCGATATTCAAGCTATTTCGATCGGTATAAATCCCGGTTCTCCGCCGACCGACTTCGCAGGACCGACTCCATTTATCTGGAGGTACAACGGTGCTGAAATATTAGCGGTCATTCACAAAGGTAAGCAAATAGAAATACATGTAGGGATTCCGGAAAAAGTCTCCAGATAACTTAAGACCAAAGGCAATAGAGCATTTCTCAAACAGTTACATATACATTATTTAATAAAAACTGCTTTTCACTAAAGAATAGTGTGAAATTAGCTATTGTTCTATTAAAGTTTTTTCATTCTTATCTGCTTTCATTTGTAGGTGGTTATCCAAATAATCCTGGACCTTATCCCGCTGCGCCTTCTGGGTTATCAGTGGATGATTGTCACTGGGTCGATGGTTTTCCTGAAGCTCTCTGTTTTGCCTTTAGAACGGACAACAGTGGACCACCAGGGAGTGTGGCTGTGAGTTTATGAGATCATAGAGCGATTTCATCGATGCATTTGAACATATTTTCGGGTTCTAAAAATACAGGGTCCCTAGTACGACTCCTTGATTCCTTAAAAACTCATTGAAAATGGAGAATGCCTTTGAATTGCTTGATACACCTTTGATTCGAACAAAATGCCTGAAACTCCTTAAAATTGTTAGAAATAGGCAATTAAAAATTTGTGTTTGTAGTTGTAAAATGGACTTCCCCTGAATCGATACATCTTTTTACCCAATTAGGCGGTTACAGAATTAGAAACTGAGTTTAGGTAGACCTAGCGTAAAGGATAAAAGATTGCTTACAAAACCACTGAATTAGTGGTTCACTGAGATAAACAGTACTGATTTTGGAGGAATCTACAGTAATTGGGATATGAATTAAAGTAATGTTGACTCACCTTGAAATTTTCTCCTTTAAAACTTGAAAACTCCTTTTATCCTGGAATGACTGATCTGTAGATCCCTGAAACTTCTCAACTTTTGTTATTTCAGGAGATTTTGGGGTACCACGAGATTTTGCGTGCAGAATTTCCAAACGCGAAAATCGTTGCGTCAACCATGGGCGATTTCTTTGCAGCGTTGGCTCCGTACAAATCGTTGTTGCCTATTGCGACCGAAGAAATCGGCGACGTTTGGATAACTGGTATTTCATCAGATCCTCGCAAAACAGCTGAATATTGCGCCGTAATGAGAGTGATGGAGCAATGTGTACAATCAGGTGAGACTTGATTGTGAAATCAAAAAGAAATTGACTCTGAGGCTTCTGTTTCATTTTTTAAAATGAATGTTTTTTTTAAAAAAAAACCTCTGTATTGTTTTATTATGCATGTATACTTGGTCATTTTAACAATTTCTCTGTACTGTGTTTTAGGCCTATATTGTGAAGCGCATCGATTGTTGTATAGATATGTGCTATATAAGGAAATATATCATTATTATTATTAAGCTTGGGGTGGTAGCTTTCGTAGTTACCACCTATTTCTTATTCGTAATAGCCTAGGTGGTTCTTAGGATGCTTTAGCATTTATTTTAGACCCCCGCTTGATTGTGACTAGCCCCTGTGATTTCAATGAAAATCTTGTTTAAAGTGATTAAGAGACTGCTGTACTTGAAAATTAATGGATTTGAAACATTTGTGATTTTAGGAATGTGCTCGATGGATGATCCGGTTATTGTCAATGCTATGAGGTTTTTGATTAAACCGATGGAACACACATGGGGTTCGGGTGGAGTTTCAGACTTGGTCAACTGGAGCAATCAGCAGTTTGAGAAGGTCAGAACGAGTAAGTATGTCTGCAAATATTTACGATATTCTACTCTTAAGAAACGTTGAGCGATGAATTTTTACGAGGATTCGAATGATCTTATTTCAGCCAAAATATATCAAATGGTTGAGAAAACTTGGCATGGTCAACGAGAATGTTTCAACTTCGGAGTCGATATACTGCAGGCCCATCCCGTTTATCCTTACATCAAAGATGAAATCTACAAAACGAAGGCTTCAGCTCCAGATTTAACTGGTATGATTTTATGTAATCCTGACTGCTTATGAATTCTTATGCTCCTTATTTGAAAAAAAAAACTGCTGGAGGCCAGTTGCACTGTCGTGAATTAACTCCAAATATGGATTTCAATCTTAAGACTTGTCTTTAAAGTTGGTTGGTTAGTTGGGCTATAGAACCAAGTTGACAAGTAAAAAACCCACAGTTGATTGATAATAAAGCGTTTATTGTCTGACAGTTTCGGAGTTCTAAACTCCATCATCAAAGAAACCAAAATCATATAATAATGAATTACAGTAATTAAGAAATACAGTTGTTAAACATCGAATGCGGGCTTTTACTTGTTAGCTCTAAATACTGAGATTAAATATCAGACTTCCAGTCAGAACCGAGCTGGTCTTAAATTATAAGCCTCGACAGCGCAACTGGCCCCTGGAGTGCCCACGTAGAGATTCCCAGGTTTCACGTTGAATAAGCACGATCAATAAAAGCATTTTCTATATTTATCCGTGTAGATTACGCTAGAGTTGCCGATGTTTCGAATATGAAATGTAAAAGTGGTATCATATTTAGTATTGGTAAAGACGGTGCCATCAATAGACTTTATACACCTAATAATCGCGTGAGAAAATTAGTCATGTTCGATGAGATATTTTAGCGCAATGAAGTTTGTTTGTAATGAGATTCGCCTGTATTTCGATTTCCAGGTTGAATGGGCATCTGAGGAATATCCGTTAGCTAAGTTCGTGTATACGACCTACAATCAAACCGATTTTAGGATAATGGCCGATAATTTCAACTACTATCCGCTTCTTCACGGAATTCCATTCGGTAAAGTGAACTCCGATAAGACGTTAGCTCATCCAGAAAGTAGAGATTGGATGATTCACGTTACCGATGCTTATATGAACACGCGTAAGTCTAGACTTTAATTCCGATGAAGTGAAGACGCACAATTTTATGAAAAACTAGATGAGAATTTGACGTTATGGGGTCAGTTGCTCAAAAGTTGGTTGAAGATAACCAGTGGATAGATACCATAGTAACAAAGAACTTTTAATTGTCACTATGTCAACTATCCACTGGTTAACTCAAACCAACCTTTGAGCAACTGGCCCATGGTTCAATTCTGTGGGTTCCATAGGAAATGGCTAATAGAATTGAGCCGTCAAATTCTCATTTAGTTTTTCGTTATATTGTGGATTTTTACTTCGTTAATATCTGACAATCGCTTGTTTAATTCTGATTCCTTTTGTAACCAACTATCATCGGATGTTATTTACTAATGTTTCGCATTTTGTTTCACCAGAAACCTCATGTGATGTAATAGTGAGAGCCATACCCGACGAAGAGTGGCCACATTTCTGGTACGGAGCCCCGAACCATTTGTGGATTAAATACAAAGTTGTCAACAATGGTAAGAATCATACAAGATTAATATACCGGTAGCTTTTGACACAGTTCTGACAGGTCCAGGAAATCAGGGTATTGTGGATTGCTGGTGATCAGGGTGGCACATGGAACCTCTTGATAAGAATCAATCCCCACTGAGAGAGTATCTAATGATTCAATCAGAAAAGTTTTGGACAATAATCAGGAAAATATCTGGAAAATTTTGATTCCCTGACCTGTAAGGACCTTGTATTGAAATGATTCTCGCAGTTCATTTAATCCGAGTATTTGTTAAACAGATGTTGAAGTCGAGTATCTTACGATGGACAAAACGACGACAAGATTGGCCGAAGCATTGTGGGTAGTGTTTAAGCCCCGTCCTCAACCTCGTTTTAAGTGGACGTTGTACAAGCTTGGATTACCGATAGATATGGCAAACGTCATGATGAACGGAAGTCAACATCAACACGGTATGTCGATATACATCCTTGTGTTCTTTTGATGTTTCTATACATTTTATCCGACTAAGTAAAGTAGAACTCGCTTAATTCTGGTGACTAGGGATTTCTCCGAATTAAGTAAAATCCGAATTGTGAATAATAGTTTACATGGTTACAGGCTGAATAGACCAAATATTTCGTCCGATTGAAAAATTTGAATTAAGCAAATTCTACTGTAATGTTTCTATGCATTTTAGAAGTAAATAGAACTTGCTTAATTCTGATGAATAGGGACTGCCCAGATTTCTCTGAAATAAGTAAAATCCGAATTTTGAATCATAGTTTACACGGTTCCAGGTTAAATGGACCAAATATTTCGTCCAATTAAAAAATCTAAATTAAGCAAATTCTGTTATAATCTAAGTAAGATAGTATTCAAAATGTATGTATTTTGAGGAGGGAAGGGTAGAAAAATCACTTCTTTGTAAAAATTGGTGGTATTTGCATTTGAACAGTCCTTAATCACGTTTTGAGAAATTTCTTACTGAAATTTATATTTCTTTATCATAGGAAGCGATAAAGGTTTCTATTACGGAGATTCTTCTCACGGATTGAGAATCACGTCTTCTGACTTGATTCTCGTTTCGCCCATAACGTCGAAAATGTCGCAGAACGCTCTGCCTATAGATATGCGTCCGATTTCAAACGTAACCGGAGTGGCGTATAATATCTACAACAATGCGTGGAGCACGAATTACATCACGTGGTATCCGTATTCGGATGAAGATCGAAACATCAAATCACGATTCAAAATAACGCCGCATTGAGAATGATATGCGCGTGAAGTAGCAGATTAGGTCCAATTGCAGATCAAAAATATATTTCTTCACATATATATACCGGTAATTTGTAAATTTTGATAAGATTGTCTTATACTCAAGCATACACGATATTCTAATCGACTTATTTATTACACCGTTTTACTATTATGTTTGTCTTGATTGTTTTTTAATGAAATAAAAAAGTAAATTGTATGGATGTTTGAAAAGTCCCAATTTTATGAAAAATGTCCTAAATCATATGTTAGGTACTTAATTCGATGTATCTACTTGAGATGTTGGTCGATTCATATTTTTAGTTAAGCTAATCTTTCTAATTTAACTATCTTGAAATAGAATTCTATTATGTCATAATGTCAACATTCCATTACTGAAACACATGACAATGTACATAAGATTGCTAGAAAATAAAACTTTCCTTTGACTCGAGGCAAAACGCGGTGAACTTGTCTTCGATATTTTTAAAAAATGGCTCCTGATTTCATGTATAGCTCTGGGATTATTCATTTATTACGTAGGCATTAGGGGAGGGGTCAGCGCAATTGCATACTGTAATGCTTAATGTATATGAAAATATGGCCGATTCTGCGTACAGGGGGAGGGGGGTTGGAAAATTCTAATTTTATGCGTACATAATAAATGTATGATCCCTTAAGCCTAGCGCACATCGACACTGCGATTGGAGACAACTAGTTGCTACCGAACGATAACCCCGCGCACATCGAAATCTAGTTACAACCGGTCAGTAGCAGCAACTACATGGCGTGTGTCGATCGTCGAGATCCAGAGCGCGCACATCGACAGATATGACTGCGATTGAGTACAACCAGTTGCTCAAAAGTAGAACATGGGCAACTGGCTGGAACTGGAGATCGATCGACGCTTACCAATCGTAAGCTCGCTCAAATCGACACATTCAAGCAACTGATCGTATCCAGCCAGTTCCTCTCATGCGCCGAAAACTGCCTTGCAACTAGTTGTCTCCAATCGCAGTGTCGATGTGCGCTAGGCTTTAGAGGGCTGAAATGACGTTAGCCTTGTTGATATGAAGTCTCAGATAATCGTGCATTCCTCTTATGAATATGAATCCTCGGAGGACACAACGAAACCGGAGTTGAACTAGTGAACCAAATCCAATTCCCATTTGCCAAGCCATCACTCAAGTCAAAACTGAAGATATTTTTCATATGAAATGTTTATTGTGAGGATTTTTACTGCAACATATTTTTCTACAGATCTTATCGAGATTACATATAAGTTTATAAATTAAACGCGAGAGACAGCAGAATAATCGGCTATTATTGGTCCTGATGAAATACTTAAACTTACAGAAAACAAGAAGATAATTTAGTATTCTTCCAATAAATTGCCTAAGGTCAAATGTGTCTATATGACTGTTATGTGTTTGATGGTTTTGCAGTAAACCCCCACACTATAGAGATGTTCAAGGTCTCACTGGCACAATACATGAATAATCTAATCTGACAAAAAAATACATGGCAATCATTAAACTTATACACACAATCTTATAGCGTTCAGACCGGTTACCAAAGAGATTTCGTTATATACAATACGGATTACAAATCCGCTCATAATAATTAGCTAATGGATTGTTGAGGCGAGGTGTGATTACTATTTCATTTTAAATGCAACACAATTTGTCTGCAGCTTAAAATTGATTATTTACAAGAGAAATTTATCATCATATCATTCGTTAAGACTACGACGTCCCCTGATCAACTGACAAACACAATGTCGAAATATACATCTCATCTGCAACTTATTCAATCAAATATTTCCATATATATCTATTTACATACATTTCTATTTTTGATAAAAATCCGCTGAACGGAAATTTGCTTCTATTTACAACGAACATAAATTTGAGCAACAATCCCGAGAAACTGGATACCCCTGGTATTATACAACTATTGTCTTATATACATCCGCAAATTTCACTACACCTAAATTGTGCTTTACTATGTTTTAAGTTAAGTAGGTTACGTTTTTACGATTCGATTTGAGTATCGTCGATATCGAGCAAATCGTCGTCCAACAATTCGTCTTCACATTCCTGGAAATAAACGACGACGTTTACAAATTAGGGCACTGATACACCGTCCCTATCCCGTTCAGATCGCGACGCAAAGATATCGGACATGCTCGATCAAAATCAGTTGATTTTCAATAATTTTCAGTTTTCAAATCCAAAAATTAGCTAACTAGATAAACTCTGATTAATCATAGAATTCATGAGACTTAGATGAAAATTTGACATTTCGGCCTAATTCTGTGGGTTCCATAGTTCAGGAAATGGCCCACTGAATTAGGCTGTCAAATTCTCATCTCTAGTTTTTCATTATATTGCGGGCTTTTCATTCGTTGTCCAAAGAATTTGAGAAATTCTTTTCTTAAATCTTAATTGACCTGAAGAAGCGTTACACTAGCGAGCCTGGCACTTTCAGGTGGAATTAGTAGCCAGTACCCAATTCATGTACCCAATCAAAATTAATTCGAAACTATTAAATCAGGTTTGTTTAGCTGGATATCAACCTACATTTACCTGAACAATCAGTTCCTCTGTATCCTCATCAGCATCAATGATCTCCTCTTCGACCTCTTTATCGCTGTTTTCGTCGCACTTCTCATCGGTTTCGTCGTTAAACTCCGGTCGAATTTTTATTTCCGCGTCCATCTTCGTCTCATCAGCTGTAGATGTGACCGGGGTTTCTTCCGATTCGTTCTCGACTGTTTCCACTGCTGCCGCTGGAATAGAGATTGCTGCAATCTCACATACATGGTATGAATTAAAAGAAGAACAATCTACTTCTTCTGAATAGCTGACAGGATGGCAACTTAAATTTGACTTGCTTTTTCCCTGACTATTCCCCGACATGCACGTCATATTCCGCTTTGATCTGCTAAGAATCCAATCAATTAACGCAGTCAAATATGTAAGACATATACGGAAACTTTGATTTTACTTGTGATTAAGCTGTCTTAACTAATTTCCCTTACTTTTCCTGATTCTCAGCTTATTTACAAAATTCCCTGACTATTCCCTAACTTTCTTTAAGAAAATTCCCCTGATATCCAGATAAGTGGCCACCCTGACTTATCGAAGTATTTGTATCGAATACATACACTCATCTGTTTTAATTTCTGTTTTCGCTTCAGTTGCCGAACTGTCCTCATTTTCTTCCGTAGTAGCCGTCTCCTCGACTTTGACAACGGCTTCCGATTCGGTCATTTCTTCGTCTTTCACTTCAGTGGTTTTCTCGTCATCGGCTTTTTCTCCGTCAACCTGAAAACAAACGAACAACCGTTTCTCATTTCAGTAAGGAATCGACGTGGAGCTAGATCCAGTTGAGTCAAACTTTTCCAATCCATACTTTATTCTCTTCGGGCTTGACTTCTTTCTTTTCTTCTGCTTCTTTCTTCTGCTTTTCTTCTTGTTCCCTTTTCTCGCGTTCCTCTTTCTCTTTTTTGCCCTTTTCCAGTTTGGCTTTGGCAATTTCTTCCCGAGCCGCCTATAAAACAATTAAAACAACGTACTACTCACTCTAAATTCAAATACATTTGCAAAATGTTTGATTCGCTGATTCTGATTTACCAGTAGTTTCTCTTGATGAGGTTTCGAACGCGCGTGGTTTTTCTTGGCGGCACTTTCAGTGTGATAGAACTTCGTGCACAACTTACAAAAGAATCCCGACACTGGTAGAATATATTCAAACCCTGTATAATGAATAAGTAATCGATAGTAACAAAATTCACAGTTGGGAGTTTTCAAAACAATCTGACTGGCCACTTTAATTTGACTTTTCCCCTGACGATTCCCCGACTTGCATATTGTTTTTCCTGACTTTATCTGCTCAGAATCCAATAGCAATCTCAACAAATTTCCCTGATTTTCAACTGTTTTACAAAATTCCCTGATTTTTTTTTTTAAAGAAAGAAGTTTTCCCATCTTTTCCCTGATTTTCAGGTAAGTGGCCACCCTGTTACCGATGAAAATGTGTCCTTTTTATCAACCAACTTCACAGTCGGGTCAGTTTCCACTAGCCCCTGGAATTGTAATAACGTCCTTGACCTATCGACTTAAAAGATCTCACCGTTCGGATCCTGTTCCATCGTCATGTGTTCCGATTCCTTATTTGTGGTTTTTTTATCCGTATGATGACCGCCGCGGCGACTGCGATCGTCTCTGCTCCGATGATACCGAGACGAGTCGCCGTGTCGCGACGAACTGTGATAACCCCCGCTGCGATGCGAGTCCCGACGGTGCGAGTCGTGGTGCCGTCTGCTGCTGCTACTGTTGTCGTGACGACGGTCGTGGCGATGGCGATCGTCGCGGCGACTTTTGCTCGGAGATTCCTGAAGTAAGGATTTTCAGAATTGCTTATTTTAAGCATTTATTTAAGCTATAACAGGGTCCTTACAGATCGTGCATTCCTGGATGTAAGGAGTTTTAAAGGAGACAATTTCAAAGAAGCGTCTGCATCACTTTGATGTCCTAATTACTGTAGACTTCTCCGAAATCGGTAAGGGGTCATTCATTTTATTACGTACGCATTAGGGGAGGGGGAGGGGTCAGTGCAATTGCGTACTGTAATGCTTAATGTATATGAAAGAATGGCCGATTTAAAAATTTCAAATTTTATGCGTACGTAATAAATGAATGATCCCTGCTGTTATCTCGGTAAACAGTTAATTCAGTGGTTTTATAAGGAAATTTGTATCCTTAAAAACTACCTTAACTAGGTTTAAATTTGGTAACCACCTAATTGGAAAGAATCCTGGTCCTACTGTACCGATTTTGGCTTAGTTTACTGTAGCACTACAAACAAGACCAATTGCCTATTTCTCAAATTGAGTTTTGGGTATTTTGCTAGATAAAATCTAAAGAATTTCAAGCACCTTTAAAAGCATCATTTTCAGTTTTTACAGAATCAACGAGACCCTGTACAAGTTATGATAAATGAATACGATACCTTTTTCTTAGTTTCATCATCCGATTCGCCGACTTCATCCATAACGACGAGGTCGTCCAAATTATCGGGGAAAATGAAATCCTCGTCATCCTCTTCCTCTTCTTCCTGCTGCTTGGCTTCCTTTGCCTTCTCAGCCTCCTCCTTCGCTTTCTTCTCTTTTTCGATTTCCCGTCGCGTCTTCAAGCGTTTATTCAAACCCAGATTCTTGATACGATTTTTCAGTTGAGTCTAGAGACACGAGGGAAAAACATTGCGTCGATAAAAATCTCAACGAGGCGTTAAAAAATATTGCGTAATAATCAAAGGTCAACGAAGACCTTATTCTATGATATGAACACTTACCTTATGGGCCTCTGATCGAGAATGAATTTCTCGCGTTCCGTAGAAATTCTTCTTACAAACGATACAATAATTCATCGTCCTAAAAACGGATGAAGAGAATTTGAGAAATGAGAGCAAGATTTGATACGGGGCAAAACTTCTTAACATTTCACAATACAGGGCGGCCACTTTCTGTCAAGATTTTCTCAACGTAAGAACACAAAATTCCCCGAGTAAATGTGAAGAATTTCTTGGATTAAAATTTATACATATTTTATTACATATTTTACGAATCACGTATTGATAAAGAAAAGCATTGTCAGCAACAATCCAAATCCAGAGTTTTCCAGGTTTTTTTGGCAAAATTTGTTAAATCCCTGTTTTCCCGGATTTGTTTTCCAAATTTTTGATTCCCTGAGTTTCCCAGGCATTTAAGTCAGTGCCCGCCCTGCAATAGCCGCAGTATGAAACACACGTTTGTACCTTGTTTTGACCGAGGCTAACAATCTGGTCGTAACCCTGTCGGACAAAAGATTCGGGGTCGACAACAACTTCTGTTTCTGCTTCTCGACGATTTCCTTCGGAATAAATTTCTACGAAGAAACAAACGAAATGATCGCAAGATATTAACGAGAATTATCGCGTGGCAAAATGGTCGAACTTCAAGTGCGTGGATTATAGCCGTACGTAAACACGATCGACATTGAAGAAGATAGGATAAATCACATATGATATTCATTTTTTTCTCATTACAATTTCATAACAATATTTCCTTACAAAATGAAGCGCTTAAGAAGGTATTCAAACCACTGATATACTGAGACACGTTCTCAGCGAAAATAATAATGATCGGTCGTTTGCGAGAATTACCTTGGGAAAAACTTTGAAATTTTTCAAAGGACGCCTTATCGGTTTCACCACTCTGTCTCTCTGTCGAATAGAACAACAACAGATCTGATTAGTGATTTTTAATGAGAATCCCCCTATGGCTTTTCATCATCAAATTATTCCCAGTATATCAATGGTGCATAATTTGGACGAATAAATGAAAATTAAAATCCGCAAAAAAATCACAAATTCGATAACATCTATTCAACAGGAACAATCGACAACACAATATCACTCATCAGATTCCGTTTTCAAACATTTTCAAATATTCGAACTACAGTCAAACCTGCTTAAAGGGGAACTGCAGTGAAAACTTTTTTTTGTATCTTATATGCATTTGAAACCTTTATCTCATCTGCCGTAAATTCTGCAGATAACAGTATTAAAATTGTTATTTATGAGTTAATAAGGGAGAACTGGAAATTTCAACTAGCATTATGTTAAACATCGACTAGAGCTTAATGAATGGCCAATTATAGTTTCGTCACTGCAGTTCCCCTTTCATCCGAATCAGTTTAATCCAGATTTCAAGATATGGTTTTGAGTCCAACTATACATGTAGACATAGATACGCAAAATATAATTTCTAATCCGGATTTCTCATAAACTAGAATCAATTTCTCCATGCGAAATGATCCCGATTCAGCAGGTACTACCGTTCGGAGATAACGGCGTAACATAATTTAAACACAACATTTATTCGAACTCTAGTTACAGGTCATACGTACCCTTTTGAATACTCCCATTCTTCGCCACTTAGGCACGTCATCTTCTACAATAAATACAAACGCGTAAATCAACAACAAGTTCACGAATTAAGGTTCGAGCGAGGGTTCGGCTAAACTCGTCGTTCGTAACTAATTGCGAAAATATATACGATTAGTTAGTTAGGAGAGCTGTCTAAAATTTAAAGAATCTGACAATTTTTCTAATTAGTCTCTAGTTTTCAACGGGCAGACTACGTCTAAGGTGTTGCCTTCGACTACGGTAACTGATTATACTGCGTGGTGGTAATATTTATCGCAACGAACAGTCCCGAGAGTACCACCACCATCTTCCAGAATCAATCGATCAATTCAGACGTTGCAATCTCATCTCAACTGTCTCCACGCATAAACCCGCTGATGATTTTTTTTTTTTACGAGCAAAGCAGCGCTGTACGATTTGAGTGCATTTAGAGCAGTAATAGGCTGACGATTTTTTTCAAGTCCTTATTTTCAGTTGCATGCATGCGTGCGTACGTGTGTGTGTACAGCGATCTCGCCGCCGGAGCTGGCGCTAAAAACACGGATAAATAAAACAGCCGGCTACGTGTTTCCGCAAAGTCCTGTAGCCTCGATCGTCGGCACTCGTCGTTGGCAAAGAAACGCAGAAACAGACATAATTTTGATAATCTTTTTTTTGTGGTTTGTTCGAGTAGTAGAAGTAGAAGAGTCCTCGTAATAACGACTGCTGAACCTGATGGTGAATATAACGTCCTATATGAGCAGTAAATACACGACACTCATCTGTCGACGAAGGTCCTATTGAAAATAAACATTTGATCAATGGCCGCCGTTGTTGGCAGTGTGACCTAGCGGTTGTTTTACCTATCGGAGACGTAACAGACGCGGCCGATCGTTCCGTCGTTTCCAACTCCTCGAACGCCTTGTGCGCCGCCGCCTTCAAACTGTTCGGGTTCTTCTCGGCCTTCAGCTCGACCGCTCTCTTCTTCTTCCATTCTTCCTGACGTTTGCGTCGTAGGTCGTCGCGTTGCTTGTCCGTCAGCGACGCCGAGTCGTGGTGCCTCCTCGGCCCAGACGACGCGCGGTGACTCGTCGACGTCGAGCCGTGTCGACTGCCGCTCCTGCTGCTGCTGCGGTGGTGGTGATGATGACTTGACGACGTTCCCGTCTTCGTGCTGCGACCGCTCGTGCTGCGGTAATGGTCTCGTCCGCCGCGACTCGACGTCGGTCGACTACGGTCCGAATGTTGCCGCGGCGACGGTCGGCCGCCGCGACCGCTGCTATGACGATTCGGAGATCTCCTAATTCCGCCACTGCGCTTCAATAGGGAAATACACAAGTATGGTTAGATCAGAAATCCATTTAATCAGCCATTTTTTTACCAACTGCCCCTTCCCGAATCATCGAAACCCGCTAAGGCTACCGAGCTATTTTCAATATAGCCAATCGACCAAATTCCTAGATTACAGACCGGGGACTGGTTCCATAGTCATGGCTTACACAACTTAAGACCAGTCTACAACCATCTAAGTCGGTCCAACAACTCAAGACCAGTCTTTAAGATTTAAAACCACTATGCACTGAAGTCTCGACTATGAAACCGGACTCAAACTATACCTAAGTGTAGCAGTTTTCACCAAAAATTGAGTAATTTGACATCATAAATAGAAGAATTGATTGCGATTTATAGAGTATTTTGATTTTTTTGCTCTTAAAAACAGTTGTTAACTTCGAACGAATAGTCATTGTCATGTCTGAGATTATATGATGGTAAGTTATTCTCAGCTAGCCCACAAGATATATACGGTTTAAACTGTCCTACCTCGCGATGGGGCGAGAAATGACGTCCTCCGCTGTTATAACGACGGTCGCTGTTGCGAATCGGTCCACCACGACTCGGACGCATCGGCCGGTCACTTCTTCTAGGAACTCGCGGGCCTCCTTGAGTCATATCTGAATCAAAATACATCGGGTTATTGAATGTGTTAAATACCTTTCTTTCAGGGTTGGGGCGACCACTTTTTCATTTCTGAACCAGATACATCCCATTTCAAGGACAATATTCCCCAAGTAAATGTAAAGGTTTTTTATTAAGAAACGTGGCAGATTATGATTTTTCTTCTGCTAAACCCCTCTAGTGCTGGAGTTAATATGAACATTCGAAAAATTCCACCCTTATGATCCGTATATCGCTTTTAATTGCATCTTATCAAAGTGCAGTGTGGTTACTATTATTCATTACTTATTGTTAGTTACCAAGATTTCACTTGTTAATAACATAATAATATTTATTTCGCCATGTACATATGCAGTATAAATGATGTATAGATTATAAACAATTAACATACATACACGGCTGGATGCTTGGAAAGCCAATGGAGGCTGTGTCCCGTAGGGATCCGAGCACCCAGAAAAAAAGATCAAAATTTAATGAAATTAGGTAGAATGAAGGTGAAATGGAAACGTGAAATGGGAGTAATCTGTCTGCTGTAGAAGTTTTGGATACACCAGTTTGATTTATTAGCTTCAAAGAATTGTGCTTTAAATGACTTAAAACCAGAATTAGACCTGTTTGACAGGTGCAGACATAAAGACATAAATGGGTTAAGACTTTATAAGGCATAATTGCCCGTATAGCCTATCTGTCTGTTTTAGGACTTAATAACTAATGATAGATAATTGGGCAATGATCAAACACCTAAACCATGATCGGATTAGATCGAACGATTGATACATACGTCTCATGTTTGCCGCAGCCATCATCGCGCCTAACGGGTTTAACATCGGCATTCCGCCTCCCATGCCCATCATCTGATTCTGCATCTGTTGCATCGCCTGATTCTGGAACTGTTTCGTCATCATGTGTAAAGAGTTGAAGTCCATTTTTAAGCTTAAGCTGAAATTCAGATTAGAAACACATTAGTTTTGCCGTTATTTTGAACAAACTGTCTACGGTTACGCGAGTCTGTACTATATCTGCGTAAGGTAAGGTGAGGCTTTACATAGATTAACTTTCAGCATGACTTCTAGTTGTGTGCTGTGGCTCAGTGGGTAAAGCACTTGACTATTGCTAGAAATTTTTGCTTCGGTTTCCAATCCCAATATTGCAAGTCAGAATTCTAGTGTATCTAGTGTACTCCCATAACCGCAGCTATTGCACTCCGTTTAACGACTCCTGTAACTGAAGCCACAGCGTATTTTGTTAACACCGATGGCATGCGATTATCATGGATGCAAAGTCACTCTATCCTTTTTTTACTCTTCTTAACAGGGGCGGATCTAGGATGTTCCATGGGGGGGGTGTCCAATGAGAAAAAAGGTCACTTTTTACGAAACACCACGTACTCCGGATACTTCATCAACATTCTAGGGGGTGCTTCAGTCATTTCATGCGTTGAAAAAATATTATAGGTAGAAAACCTTGGTCAAAAAAATTTTGCGGTGACATTTTTGAGGGCACTTCATTTTCAAAGTTAAGGTCTAGATCCCCGGCCTAGATCTGCCCCTGCTTCAGCTTCATAAGAAAAAGGCCTTCATCTTGCTGATGTGACTACGTTACCGTTCAGTGCAATGAAGCATATCAAAATGAGTGGAATACACTGGATGATAGGGAAAACGTGGGACGATTTGAAGCGCCACCTGTTGGTTGGGGATAGTCGACGACAGGTTTTCTACATGCACATCACACGACTCGTTTTATAAGCTCTATTTTGACACAAAAACGCCTCCCATGATTAGAAACAAATTACCGCAACTATCCCCGATACATACCTCAGAGGCTAATCACCGATCTAACGTAAAAATCAATGATAATTCGCCGAAAATAGCGATTTTTTGTACAATTCACCGCTTCAATAATTCAAGATGGCGTCGCTTGTCGTAATGTTACGAGCACGGTGATTGGTCGAACTTCGTTCCGCTCAGGTGCGTGTGAGAGATTTGCGAAATGTACAATGTCGACTTGTCAATTCATTGAAAATTTGAAAATAAAGAGAATCTATCATCTATTTAGATATTTGATGTACGAACGAAATGTTTGAATTTCAGAAGATCATAAGGATCAGAAGGAGCTTATATTAATAAGATTTAATTGGTGCAAGATTGCGCAATAAATCGTTATCATTGTGGGATTCGAACCACCAGCAATAGTGACGGCCATTAATAACTCGGCTTTTCCTAAGAAGTAAATTTAAGTAAAGACTTCCAGTAAATTCTTCGTAAATCATGAGTGAAGGCATGCAAAAGAAATTACAGACGGAACTGGAGAAATTCAAAGCTGTCCAAAAAGGTTAAATTAATTTTCTTAATTGATTGAGCTCTATGAATATAGCCAGAGACTCATCTCGGTCTAGGAGAAAAATCGCTATCATCAATCAAATCAATAGTACAAAATATACAAATCAATCAAGACATAGTCTTAATTAGATTACATTATTCGTTCTATTTCAGATTATCAGAAATGTTTAACAGCACGACAACAACTTGACGCTCAGTTAAATGAAAATACCCTAGTTAAAGAGGTGATAACCAATAATATCGCAATATGATTCAGGCCGAGCTGAGTGGCAGTTCTATTTCAATTGAAAAAGGACGCATTTAAAATATGAAGTGCCTGTAGCCTGAATAAATCATTTGAGAACGGATTGCTTTTCATTTTCCAAAAAAAACTTGAAAATTGGGAAATATTCACAAACCATTTGTCGCAAAATTATGACCTAAATTTTTTACACTGACTGAAGGGCAACCTAGGGGGTTAGACAATTTAAGGGGTTTCGATCACTACACCTGACCCCTCCCTCGGCTCGAGCCTCTGACTGAAGAATGCCTATCAACTTATCTACATTCTTTTTTTCTGAAGGTCATCTCAGACTATTTCTTTGTTTTCTCACATTCAATTTTTTTTCACAGGAATTGGATCTTTTGAACAGTGAAAACAACGTGTATAAATTAACCGGTCCAGTTCTCATCAAACAAGATTTAGAAGAAGCAAAACAGAATGTTCAAAAACGAATAGATTATATCAATGGTGAAATGTAAGTTTATAGACCTGGTCTTGGTCATCTCTATTTAAACCTAACCGGAACACCACAATGATAGACTATACCAGGGTAGGGGTACCATCGGGTTTGTATCCTAGCATGAGAGGTTGTAAACTCAATGAATGAACTGATCCCAGCGTATTTCTATAATTTTGAATACTTTCATTTCTTTCAGAAAACGCCAAGAAGGAACTCTTAAAGACTTGGACAAAAAGCAGGAAACTCACCGCGAAAACTTGAACAAATTACAACATCAATTTCAACAGGCGCAGGCTAAAGCCGCTGCCAAATCATAGACTGAAGCTTTAGTATGATGATTCGTCGCAAAAAATGAACATTCGTTTCGAGTATGAGACAATTAGTCTTTCTAAGAACAACTGGATTTATCAATAATTGTGATTTCCGCTTAAGTGTGTCCGATGAGTCCCTTGTAAGATTATTAATTTTTATTTAAGAATAAAAAATCTGTCTTTGTATGATCTGTATCTGTCTTAAATTATCTTTCTTGACGAATTTAGTTAGTAATTCCGGTAAAAGTGCAGATCCGCACATCTCGTGATTGACGCAATCTGCTGAATGACAGAATCCAGGATAAAATCTTTCTAGTGAAGATATCTTAAATCAACCAATGGCGATGTACTGAATTTTGAATCTGAAACATTGATATTTAATGTAATTGATTGAACCGTTTACGCGGAGAGGTGCGGATCTGCACTTTTACCGTAATTCCCTAGCTCTATTGCCAGTAAATAGTTTAATTCGAAGTTTAAAATAGACGTCGATGGGATTCGAACCTAAACGACCGGCTTAGTTCTTATGGAACACGTCACCGGCTGCTGCTGCCACCTAGCGTTTGTTTCTACGAGTGAAAATGGCCGAGTAAGTTTGACATTTCAGATTCTCTGCAGTATTTTTTGCAATTTTGCCTCATTTATCGAGTGTGACATGGCTTATGAAAGTTATAATGAAGTAGATGAAATCATAATTTTATTGGTTTCTGGCATTTTATGAGATCAAAGATGATGAAATTGGATAATCCTTATAAAACATCTGAAACACTGGTGGTGGTAATGGAAGTGGAGCGCTCCGACTTTCGAACGTTATGAAAATTAGGCTAGAAATTAAGTTATTATTGCATTTATCTTTTAAAATGAAATTTTTTCTATAATTTCAGAGCACAAGCAGACATTGCCGTTATAGGATTGGCCGTAATGGGCCAAAACCTCATTTTAAATATGAATGATCATGGTTTTGTGGTAAATATGGATACTCCAGTTGCACAATTACTGGTATTGGAGGGTTTAAGGGTATTGTAAGGGTTAGAGAATAATTGATAAATTTATTAAGGCGTCTAAGATCTCTTACAAGAGTATTAGTTAGTATAGGTATGATTTTACTTATCGCTATCTCTGAGACTAGACAAGATATGATAGCCTCACACTTGAGATAACCTATAACCTCGACTTGTGACCATCTGACCTTAGATAAGAAAATGATTTATCAATCTATAGTTTCTGAATTAACTAAAGTTTCTGTATATTTTGCCTGTTTCTTAAAGTAACAAAATTATTGCATTCACTTGTATGAAAAATGTAACAGGTTGTGTTACCATGAATAATAACAATCGTGTAAAGTTGTAAACTACTATCTGATTTAATTTGAATAAATAACATGAAAACGTTTTATTGAATTTCAGGTTTGTGCGTTTAACAGGACCGTCGAAAAGGTTGACGCGTTCCTCGCGAATGAAGCGAAAGGTACGAAGATTATCGGCGCCAGCTCATTCGAGGATATGGTCGCCAAATTAAAGAAACCACGACGGGTGATGTTAATGGTGAAAGCTGGTAAACCAGTCGATCAGTTCATTGATCGAATTGTAAGTGAATTTAAGCTTAGATAAAGTTCACATTCATTTCTTTTGAGTACTACTGTATATCATAGTCAGTGATTGACACAATATAATGTTGTCTAAGAATGAATATTTGTGACATTTCCAGGTTCCATTGTTGGAAGCCGGTGACATAATCATAGATGGAGGAAACTCCGAATATCTCGATTCCAATGTAAGTTGTATGAATAAGATGGCATGAAATACAATTGAACTAGTAGATTGTCTTACTGAGAAGGATCGGCGTCAATGAAATGAGGATATGAGGCGCCTTTCATCTATCATATGAATAATTTATTATTCTGAAATTCAAGTTAAAGTCCTTTCTTTTCAGAGGAGATGTCAATCATTAAAGGAGAAGGGTTTACTGTTTATCGGCACCGGTGTAAGCGGAGGCGAAGAAGGGGCTCGTTACGGGCCGAGTATCATGCCCGGGGGTGCCGAGGAAGCCTGGCCTCACGTGAAGGATATATTCCAGGGTATTAGCGCCAAAGTGAACGGCGAACCTTGTTGCGACTGGGTCGGGTCCGAGGGCGCTGGACACTTCGTTAAAATGGTACACAACGGTATCGAATACGGAGACATGCAGCTGATTTGCGAAGCTTATCACGTAATGAAAGATGCGTTAGGAATGAAGCCCGATGAGATGAGCAAGGTAACTGATAGATTCAGATAACTGATAGATTCCAGTAGTCATTACGGCTCAGAGTTGAAGAGGCTGTTTTCATTTAGGTATTCAACGAATGGAACAAGAGTGAACTATCGTCATTCCTGATTGAAATTACGGCCGCAATCCTGGCTTACAAGGACACAGATGGCAGTCCGCTGGTAGAAAAAATACGAGATAGCGCCGGCCAGGTGAGAACAAAACCTTTTCCGAAGCACTTGTTAAGGGATTGATAGCAACTAAATTTGAATTTGAAAAATTTAAGAAATTTCTGTAAAAAGAATGTGTGAAATGTTTCAGAATTTAGTTTGCATAGAATTTCAATGTGCTTTCCTGCAGAATGTTATTTTTGTTTTAACCTCAGAAGGATATATGCATGTGTGTGAATCTGAAAATGGAAAAAATGGATACCGTATGTGAAATTCCATGTTAAACAAATCACACCAGAAATCTGTGTTTTTTATTTCAGAAAGGAACTGGTAAATGGACAGGGATATCAGCTCTAGAATACGGAGTTCCAGCTACGCTGATTTGTAAGCGGTTCTGCAATATATCTTATCGTCAAATTTTCAGTTCCTATAAAATAATTTCTCGATATTTCAGCGGAAGCGGTGTTCGCGCGGTGTCTTTCGTCGCTTCAAGCGGAACGCATCGAAGCTAGCAAAACGTTGAACGGGCCGAAAACGTCGAAATATACCGGCGACAAAACGGAATTTATCGAACAAATCAGACTGGTGCGTAACCGTAGAGAATGTCTCCGTTCTTGACGTAGGTTTTGAAACTAATCGAAGATCTTGATTTCGAGTGTTTATTTGTATGGATTGTAGGCGCTCTATGCATCGAAGATCGTGTCGTACGCTCAGGGATTTATGCTGTTACGCGAGGCGGCGAAAGTATTTAGCTGGAAACTGAACTACGGTGGTATCGCGCTGATGTGGCGAGGGGGTTGCATCATTAGAAGGTAGCTAACTATTAATATCTCTCTCTTAACTATACCACAATGGAAAATCAGTATAATTGATTTTAATTCCGGTGATTTGTTTTTTTATGTTTCAGCGATTTCTTAGGGAATATCAAAGAGGCTTTTGATAAAAACCCGGATTTGAACAATTTACTAATGGATGATTTCTTCAAGCAAGCAATTCATAACTGCCAGGCAAGTAGGAATTTGACCCTTTCGTTCTTTCATATTTTTTTCGGAAAGAAAATTCATTATGGTTAATTATACATATTTTCTAGGAGTCCTGGAGGAAAGTCGTTTCTTCATCCGTAATGCTAGGAATCCCGACGCCGGCGTTTAGTTGTGCTTTGGCTTTTTACGACGGATATCGATCTGAACGTCTTCCGGCTAATCTCATTCAGGTTATTATTATTTCTAAGTCTGCTTTTTTAATATTCTAAACTTCGATTGCTACAAACTTTTGTTCAGAATCCTAATAATTTTTCAGACGTACCTGTTTTCACCTAGGTGTTGCATATTATTTGAATGTGGGGGCAAAGTAATCCCTGGAAACATTTTGAAATTTGTCAGTTATTTCCAAGTTGAGGAGTTACCTCTAGGGGCCATTCATTTATTACATTCGCATTAGGGGAGGGGGAGGGGTCAGTGCAATTGCGTACTGTAATGCTTAATGTATATGAAAAAATGGCCGATTTTGCGTACTGAGGGGGAGGGGGGTTGGAAAATTCGAATTTTACGCGTACGTAATAAATGAATGATCCCCTAGGGGTAACTTTGATACTCAGCCTATGAACTCGTTCCCTGTTAACTTTTCACTGCTACGTTACATTTTCTATTTCAGGCTCAACGCGATTACTTCGGTGCTCATACGTACGAGTTGCTCAGTAATCCGGGTCAGTTCGTACACACTAACTGGACGGGCAAGGGAGGAAACGTTTCCGCCTCTACGTACTCAGCATAGGATATAAAGAGTGTCCGATCAATGCTGTAAAAGTCGTCCACATTCGAACTGTGATGATCAAAAAACATTTTTATATTTACTGCCGCACATCAGCTCAGAACTCACATATAAGATACCGGGTCACTATGTGTACATGCGGCCTTATATTCCATAGTTCGGTACACGTGGTAAAACATTGGTTTCATCCTATTTTTAATCAAAAACGTTTCTTTAATTAAGTTTCCTTTTACAGTCAACCATCGATTATGCGCTGCCCCCTTGGTTACTTTACCTCCCAAATTTTCAATCCCCGATCGGATTGCAAAAATTTAGTTCGTTGTCATTTGAAAGATGATCCATTAACCGCCATAATCGGTAGTTGACTGTAGTACACGCTCACGTGGACACTTCTCTTGCATTGGTTCGACACTCGCATAATGCTGTGTTTTCATGACTTGTACTCGTAGAGAAGTACTTCGGTTGTTAGGATGTTAAAGAGATAATTATTATAATCAGTACGCAATCAAGAAGAGATTTATTCGATAATACGTCGTAATTGCAGTAAAAAGTGTGTCTACTCAAATGTATACGTTTTATGTGCTAATTGTTATTCCAAATAATTTATATGATAATGAAGAATATACAAATGCATTTTTGAAAATCAAATGCGGAGTATTTGTTAATTTGTTGTTGCTCCATATTCGAATGAACCTGGACCAATACTGGTAAAACCTCCATTGCAGCTATGAAGATTTTGTAAGTTAACCGAATTCAATCTCCTGATTACAAATCTGGATGATCCCAATGGCAGAGATGACACTTTCCTATAATATCTTAAAACTGAAAATTTATTTCAACAAAACAAGAGTGTGTGTACACGAGTATGCAATCGTTATTTACTCTTCCATGGGAACAAGCTTCGTATGGTTTGCAATTTTCCGTGAAACCAATCTCGAATATCGTCTTTATAATCGGAAATCCTCTCAGAAACTCTCTCTTTCAACGATGGCCGCTTCCAGACGCCTTTTCCTTTGCGTTTCGCGTACGATTCTGCTTTGTGAAGTTTATCTATAAATCTTAGAACAAGTTTATTTTCATTCGGGTATTCAGATACGTCGTGAACATTTGCCAAACCATTTCGGACCAAGTTTTCGTTAACTTTGATTGCGCTCCAAAAACTCTACAAAATAAACAATTCAAGTATATTCAGTGAAGATAACTGAAAGGCTTGAGTCGAAACTTCGAATAAATCATTAAGCCACAAAAACATTCCGGAGTCTTCATCGTAAGCAGCTCGGCTAAGTCGACCTGAGCTTAGCTTTAGTGTGGGATTTCATATTATTAATCATATTAACAAACCTTATCAGTAGTCACAATACAGTGTACAGTCTCTGCGCTATCAGGACGATGTATCAGTCTAAACCAGATATGCTTCGACGTTAGTGTATCGTGTATCCAAGGATACGCCGATTCGGTGAGATTCACAGCCGCCAACTTAACTGGCAGTAATCCAGTTTTCGCTGAAATTGAAGATGAATGGTCTCCTGAGATTACTTTAGTTGCAAAATTTCTGCATTTCAAGGTTTTTAATACATGTATTTGAATACAAATTCATTTCTGAAATGAGACAACGGTAATTATATTTCAATTAGCGAACCTGGTTTGAAGTATTTCAACCATTTTAATGTAGCTATCGGAATATGCTTAACTTGAAGAATCCCATCAGCTGAGATACTATGAACCGTGCCACGGAGACGGACATTACGTTGAATGAATCTAGCAGGAATCTCAGTGGCATGAGCGAACTGATTGAACTGCAAAAAAATAGGATGTCGGAAAATATACTTTTGTAGATCTTTTCACGTCCAATGATTATGTATATTGGATAATACTAGAACTAACCATATAAACATTCTTTACAATAACTACAACACCAACCACGCCAACTCCATAACAAAACCACTGAAATACAGTAAACAATTACATAAATAGTCCACATTGAAATAGTTAGTGTCCTAATCGTTGGTGGGAAGATCTTATAATCGGATGGGCTTGTTTGTGAAAATATCCAATTGTGAAACTACACTGACAGGTACTGAATAACCTTTAATCTACTTACTGGTTAGTAAGTCAGGGGACAAATTCAGGATGGAAGAAAGGAGTACACCTCAGATCAGATGGATAGGGCCCTGGATCTGCCACTGCATATCCTGTCTGATTGATGATATACAGAGAATCGGGGCGCAGGGTCAGGGACCCTCTAACCCTGAAACTTGCCTTGAAACTTACTACTGCTTTCCGACGGAGAGCTACCTTCACAAGTTTGGTATAGTGGAGGATCCATCTTGTAAACTCTGTGGTCATCAAGAGGAGACTTTGCAGCATGTGATTTATGAATGTAGGAATTTGCAAGAAGCCAGAGATTTTGACAGCAATCCGCCATGGACGGATGTCCCTCATGACCAACCAAGACAATACGTGGACCACTCGTATTAAAATCATCAAAGAAAGGAATAGGAGGATTTACGTGATGGCCAATGCAGCTGCAGGCATTAAATCAACGAAGTGGCTACTCGTATACGAATAATTCCGTAGGCTATTCGTACGCACCCGTCGGATAACTCTGGAATTATGTGTACGGGAAGGGATAGGGTTAGGGTAAGGTGAGGTTATATGTAGTTAAAACATTCGACCGACTGTCAACGAGCTCGGTGGTCTAGTGGAGGATCCATCTTGTAAACTCTGTGGTCATCTGCTGTGCTAGTAATTTATTGGCCCGGGTTCGAGTCTCGCTCTATCCGCTATTTTTCTCTAACTCTATTCTCCACACTTTCCTTGAATTTTCTAAGTCGTGCACCTCTGTACGCATGCGCGGCGTTAATCGGCCAATCAGCGACAGTTATTAGCGTACAGATCCTAGTCCCGTACGAATAGTCTCCAGAGTAATCCGTACGGGTCCGTACGAGTAGAGTAGCCAAAGCGTTAAATCAACAACAACAACAACAACAACTTGCCTTGATTAGCCTCACATGTTTATCCAATAATTTAGTGACGCTATAAACAATGTCATATTCATTATCTTGATTATCTTCATTCAATGAATATCTTCTGTTTCCCATTTCCTGTCTTTTACGCCATGATTTTTACCGATTTTTGCAATATTTTCGAACCAGGAAGTGTTCGTGCCGCTGCTCTACCTGACCTTGAACGATCGCGTGCCGAAACAGCTACGTTCGCTCTCTAACCGGAGAGTGAATCATATTCAATTCAAATTCGATTATTTATTGTTCGCAGTTAACTCTGACCTCGGGACGTCCCACGTGCTTGTGTTGATATTACGCGAACAGATAACAACACTCGAGCGCTCGGTCGCGGTAAAGCCGCCAGAGATATCGAGATATCATCGACACCGCATCATTTCCACAGAGCGCCAGTATCCTAAATGGAGTTTAGTGAAGTTTTGTGTCAACTACGGACTAGCGTCCGATTTCGGAATAAAAGTTGATTACTCTTTTTACGACTTAGAATATAAGTCGCCCGTCAGATAGTCAATTGATAGCGAGCGCTTTCTTATTCATCCTTCCTTCAGAAAAAACTACTGACGAAGTATTTATCAGCGCGTGTTTTATTTCTACTTCAAAAATGACGTCGATTACGCATTGGATAAATAGGATATTACAGAACTTTTTATTAATTTATCTATTGAAATTAAAATGGAATTCGGCCGTCGAATTAAAAGCAGGAATGTAAGTATAAAAACAGATAGATAAACTTGAACCTTTCATATAAAGCCAATAACATAGTATCTTTGAGCGTCAAACTCACTTTTAAAGCGCGATCTAATAGAAAGAGAATCTGCTTCCTGTATATTTTGTATTTCATAAAGTGATTTTGTACGAGTTTGCTAAGTGTTTTCCTAGAATTGAAGAGTATAATGGGCTATGCGACCGCAAAAAGCGCCCTACCTTAATTTATATGACAGTAATTTCCATAAAACTGATTCAATGTTCATTATACTTGAGGAGTTCCAGAAAGTCGTAGAATTTTGTAGAAGTCTTATCAAAAGTCTTACTTAAAAAAAAACTTGAGGTACGAGGTTTATCTTGGAGTGTGACATAAACTAATTGGCCCGTAATCAACACGGGCAGACAAAATATTACAATTTGCACGAAGATCGTAAAATTTAAATTCTTTTTCGTGACATTCAAGCAATGCTCTCCTTGTGAAAACCGGGCTTTATCGAATCTGAACTTACTGTGGATATGGACAATAAGCTCGCATGATAATGTTTCATTTTCTATTGTAACCCGCAGCTTGTAATTTCCTCGATAAAGCAATGGATTTATTGGACTTTGATTAATGATGTATGCCTCATCATTGTGAATTCTGTGACCCCGGAATCATTGGGGGAATTATTAACCAGCCGACTAAATAGAGGGACCTCCTTTATTCTTCTATAATGAATAAAACTTTTGAATATAGTTTTGAGCTCCGCGATTGAGATGCACTGACCACAGGAAAATCACGTAATATTTATCGCGAAGACATCGCTGAACGTGGGTGGTGCAGAAATGTCTTCGTATTCGAGCGAAATAATTGTTTTTAACTTGGCCTGACTTACACCTAGGGGCTCGAGAATGAAATCACGTTTATTAGGTTTGCGCATTGGCTTATGACACATACGAGTTTATAATTTGATGAGTTTAACTGTTGACATGGTATTTTCTATTATGTGCTCAGATTTCAAATTATGTCACATGTAATGGCACCGCAGAAAAGCAATACAAACAAATCAATTTACGAAATTAGCGGTTTGGCATCGTTTTACTGTTGTGAATACAAGATTTCATTTTCTTCATCATGTGTATTTAACAACGTTTATAATATTTGTATTCGATAGAAAAAAATCATTAGAAAGTTGCCCTGGCCCGCAGTAAGTGTGCATAAAAACTTCGACGTCGATGTAACTTGACCGCGGATCCCTTGAACTCTCCAGGTCTCCTTACCAGGAACTTTTGTATGACTGAAGGAAATTTCAGTTGAATCATTTCAAATGTCAAATCGTTTTGTTGAAACAAGCAGGTGGTCTATAGGCAATTATTTGCCCGTAAGATTCCGAAACCGTCAAATCATACAACGCACCGAATGCCCTGTTTTTATTAAGTATGATCAAATTTCTTTGACTACATGATCAAATGAATATTAAAACTGGCAATGCGATATTGTATGAAAAAATTCCAATCTTTACATTTTCAAACTGACTCAACGGCGATTTCGTTGTTCGACATATTCCAGTCCGAACCTATTAGATAAAATGACAAAAATCTTGATCAAATTCCCTTCTTATCAACATTCTATTATCCAACTGCGATTACTTAATTGTCAAAGAATTTTGCCCTGCATGGAACAAACTGTAGGTAGCAAGTGCTCCAGAATTTTTAATCGTCTGTATTTTCCCGTGTCACCGATGGCCAAATACTTTAAGGGATAATCCTTCCTAAATCAATTAGTTCAATATTTACAATTCCAATGAGCAGTTTATATGTTTACCGATCCGGGGCTTTTTTGGAAGTTTATGAACTTTAAATCTGTACACTGTCTAGATTCGTCTTTCTAACCGACTTTTATTGCGCCTACCTCTTCATGCACGGGTCGAGAGTCAATATCCTGATTTCCTAACGAACCCTATCGAAAAGAAGTTAAAACAAGTATTTCTGTTGTTGGGGAAACTGTTTCTCATCGAAATTGTTGTTTTCTGGTTGTGCAACTAAATAGATATGACTTCAAAATTTCTGGATATGGCAAGGTACTTTTACTAACACTATCCACCGTAGAAGACTAAATATATATAATGCTTCACTATTGTTTATTCATAATAAGCGGTGTTTGTATTTATGGAGAATACGTATTGTATTAAATCCATGAAACCGGCAACCAGGCATGTAATGTGAAGCCAATTGAAGTCAGAGGCCCGTCCATGAGTAAATTAGTTTTTAACATTCACGGTTTGTTCACGGTTAAGTGTCAAATTGGACATTTGCTTGTGATTTTGATAGTTCGGTCGTTCGGAGGAATGTGTGGTCAAAATTACCAAGACTAGAGTACTTTATACACACCAATCTATATTCAAACATATTCTATTCTGCGCCAAAGTATTTGGATGTTTTCTGGGTATTTCTTATTCAATTCCAATTAAGAGGATGCCACGCTTCAGAAGGTGTATTAGCCTATGATAGATCTATGGTCAGTTTCATTGCTGCCCATGGGCAATACTAACAGATGTGTGATCCATTAATCAAGGATCTCATTCTGCATTGATGAAGTGTATATCCCCCAGGCTTCGGGCGGACTCGGGTTGGTCCTTAATGACCATGCAAATCTAGCCACTATAATTTTGCTATTAGAGATCATCTGTGACCAAGGATGACCAGAGAACGTGTTTGGTCCATTGTGATATAACGTTTCATCTAAAGTGTGTTTCCTTGTACCAGGCCACCGAGGAAGAGCTTTTTGAGTATGTACATAGTGTCTAGCCGCTAAGTACACAAGAAACAATTTCATTCGAATAATGTTGAATATTGGTCAGATGCCCGAAACAAATCCCTGCTAGCGGGAATTTTTAGCGATATTTATTTTGTCCTCGTTGACTTGATCATTTAATGTATATATGTATATAAATATATACATATATATTGCCAACCATTTACGTTAATGGTTATGTCTATACGCGTATTCGTTTGTACCGAGGTAATTTTACTGTCAAAATCCACCGCGCAAAACCACTCGCGACGATCGACGGGTCAATCGCCCGTAATCGCCTCGGCTCCAATCAATTAATGATAATTTATCATCGTGTTTGCAAGCATTGGTAATAAAAACAGACCCAGGGCGCTTTTTTCGAAAAATACAACATTCACAAAAATGAATACGATGGTTTGATTTGTATATACGTGAAAATTAAGAAAAGTACCTGTTATCAGCTTTGCCCGGTGAAATAATGGTTCATTGGCATTCCACCAGCCAGCCAACTTCAAGCCTAAAATCCAATAAAAGTTTTTATTCGCAAGATTAGTACTGGTAGTTGTATAAGTCTCACTCCATCTAATCGATGATAAGACAAACATGCTTACATCAGAAACGCTGTTTTGTTTGATTTGTTATTTCGTCATGTGTTCCCATTTCCCTCTTCTTTTACTTCGCGTTAACACGATATTTTATTGCCCCATGAGAGATAGATTCGAATGGTAACGGTATTTCTTTTCATTTGAGGGGTTATCGGGGGATCTGGTCATTCCCCGACATCGCCGCTCACGAAACCTTCGTGATTCATAGGTATAAATCGATAATTTGGGAGCGTGGTGAAAATTGCATTAAATCAGATGATGAATTTTAGCCCTCTTCCATTCCTCATCTTCAACCGCTATTATTGACTTTCGGAGTTGTTAGTAATGAATGACTTGCTTTCGGTCTATTTCCGTAATCGAATTTCGCCCGATTGCGGCGAGAACTGTTGCTTCCAACGGGTTGACCAATAATTGTCGGAATTTGTATCGGCTGTAATGAATTTAACCGACTCTATTCTCATTGTCGGTGGAAGTTTCAGTAAACTGGCCCCTATATGCGTGCGCTGTGATTCATTTGTATGACGATGCTAATTCGTTAAGAATTTCTTGCCAAACCACCTCATCACGACCACCGCCAGGAGAAAATCATATTTTCTATCCGTGTTGTAAATGAGAGCCCGATGTAACTGATGAGGGCTCGGGTTCGCGGAGATGTCACGGAGGGTTATGGGACGTTAGACTCAGCAAATGTATACATAGTTATAGACTCTCTAGTAGAAATGCTTGGTTCTAGAGAAATCTGTAACCTTTTGAATCTTAAATTGTGTTTGAATCATAGTTGATTTATACATAGTCATAGACTCTCTAGGTTCTTGGTTCTATAGAGAAAGTATAATCTTTTGAATCCTAAATCGTATTTGAATCATATCGTCTATTATTAGCCAATGCCTTCAGTTCAACATCTAAACATTACCCGCATTAGCCTGCATGATCACATTTCTATTAAAAGTTACATACATTCATCCTAGACATACAATTTTCTCCGATTTCAAAGCATAACAGCGTCAACAATCTCACAGAAATCTGATTCTGGCACTAGAGAATAAAGATTAATTGCATTGTAGTTGAATTGAGTGATATTAGTTCATCGGCATGATGAGATACAGCGTTGTCTGATTGATTGATGCTCGGCTGCCCGAGTTTTCGCGCTGTAGTAACTCTCGTTACAGCCGATGAATTACATCAATTTACAACTGTTTCGTAAAAAAATGCCCCACGCCATGAACTCAGCTACTCTCGAATCACCAGTATGATTGACTAATGAGAATGTGGTTCATTGATGCAGCTACGTCGACTTTCGTTGATCAGATAATTGACTTCTTTATTACTAATAGTCAATATTGATGCTGCAATGTCGGGGATCGCAAAATAGAACTTAGTTAGGAGTCGTTTATTGTATGATACACATTTCATGTCTCATGGGTGCAAAAATGTTCAAAAACCTTAATTTCTGAATAGGCCCTAAATACGATATCGTTTTTAAACTCATAAATAATTCTGGTCGTTAATTTATCGGTTTTTTAAAAGTTGCTCTATTAATTCGGGTTTTTTTCAGGCCAAATGTTTGCCCGTATCAGGAGGTGGAGATGTTGGGAGTCCGGCGCCCGTGTGTGCGGGCATTTACACAACTAGTCAAAGTATGGAAACCAAACTGCGGATATATGAGAAACTGGTGTGTCGGATACGAAAGAAGGTAAGTTATATGATAAACCAAACATGGTTATCGATGAAATAACCTAAAGACAATCTTTAAATCCCCAAAAAATGTCGATAATTGACAACCTCGCGGAACCCGGGTTTAACAAACAATCACCTCCCATATTTACAGAGCTCTAACTATAAACATTTAACTACTGGCGCGTATTATCTTGATCTATTAGTGTTGTTGACATGAAAATTATCACATATATCAAATTTACTACTTCGTCAACAACTGAATAATTGATATTAAACAGAACCGTTCACAGCACTAAAATACTGAAATATCCATATAAATACACATTTATATACATATATTGGGTATTTTCCGAGATTTCATTTTTTAGTAACTGCAAATCACTTTTTGATTTTCGTTCTCACCGTGGAACTGGGTTCAAATTATCTCTTCGGGCACCGCAAACCCTACCCCGACAAATCGGAGTTACCGTAACTGCTATTATATATGGAGCTTTTCTATATATGCTTCAGCTCTAGTGCGGAGTACGAATGCAAAATCCATATGATGAAAATATTATGAGTAATCATCATTATTTCGAGTAGCTCTCAATTAAATTGATGTACATTCTTTCCTGTTAACTGTACAGGATATAGCTCGTTAATGTGCGTTCGGACTAGTATTTTTTTAATATTATCCGTTCCCTCGTATCTGTACCGGATGATGTTGATATCGAAACCTTTTTTCTTTGATGTATGAATCGCTCGCGCAAATGGCAAGGTCGCACACGCCAAATACTTCTCCGGTCTCCCAATCCAATTACTAAAACCCAAAAATGCAAAGAGCTCAGTCGAAATATATACGTCCTGTCGTCAAATTTTCAAATTGTTACATTTCGAATTTCATACGATAGAATTTATCAAATTGAAACCACAACGTTTCGGTTGTTGACTAACGGCCGTCATCAGGTGGAATCACGGTAAGCTACCGAGATAATGTAACCAGAAATCTGGACAACAATTTTCTCGACAAAGTTCACCAACTTATCGAAAATCACGATACAAAATACAACCAAATCGTTGTGGTTTCATTTTGATAAATTCCATCGTATAAAATTCGAATAGCGGGACATCATTTGATCTACATTTTCACGCGGATTCGAGTATCGGTATGTTTTATTCGACTGCTATTTTCAGGACACGATACTACACGACGTACCGACAAACCTTCCACAGGACGTACGTTACTAAGTATAAATGCTGCGAGACATGGAAACAAAGAGACGGCGATAGCGGCTGTTTTCAACGTAAGTAAGAAATAAAAAATGAATAAAACCGTCGGTTACCCCCAACTAACTCGTGAGATCTGATCTCGACATATTTCGAATCGAAGTCAACAACACCATTTGTTTCAACTTTTTAATCGCTACCACATAAAAAAAAAACAGGAACGACGGAAACCTCGCCGAAAAACCCTCCGAAGAATAAGGGTAAGAGGATGTTGTCACCGATGTTTAAATGTTGTAGCCTGTTCAGAAATTAGATATTCATCATTGTCTCATCTGCTACTCGACCGTGGGATCCATTACGTTATACCCCATTTTTCGAAACACACTTATTAGTTACTCGCGTTCCATTTAAGCAATGAATTATTCAAAATTTTGACTTATTTTTTTCGCATCATATCACTCCTTATAGTTTTAGCTTTTTTCCGTCAGTTTTTGTTACAATATCTGTAATTGTAGATGACAATTTCTGCTATATCTGGTACTATGCTTTACTAGAAGCTTCGCACGTTCGTGAAGTGTTACGTCATTATTCATTGATGATGCGCTGTGTATCAAGGGGTGTATCAAGGGTACTACACGTGAGATAAACTTTTAATTCATCCGCGTTTACGGCGAACAATTAATCAATCGATCCAATCTTAATTAATCAAATTTCGCCAATGAATTAATGACGTAAGCATCAGCTGTAGATAAAGTATCTGTGTGCGCAGTCATTCGACAAGCCTTCGTTTTAGAGTCCATGGTTGGAATCAGTTTGACAAAATTTCCAATCTTCTATCATCTCTTAGTAGTATCATATACGCGTTTCCTGAGAAGGTATTCCAAAAATCTGCGCCTGAAAGTAGTGTCCGTGATATGTACGATTCATAAGAAGGGGTTTACGCGAAAAAGGGTGCGAAAAAGCGTGCGAAAAAAGATCTTTACGCAGAGATACCTTCCCCACAGGAATCGCACCCCTTTTTATACCTTCTTAGGAATCACATATACATAATAATACTACTTCCCTTGTTCTTGCAGACGGAATTTGCCTCTTGGGGGTTTTAATCAGAACAATAAGACAATATTTAAAACAATCGAATAAGGCAAGAAATATTTCTGACTTTCCCAGAAAGACCTAAGGTCTTTGAAGTTAATGATATTGGCGTCGTAATTTTTCGTTACAGAAAACTCACGTTCTGCCACGGTACAGTTAACACGGCTATTTATACTTCGATATCGTCTATATAAAATTGAACAATAAATAATATGTTCTATTTCTTTAGTGCACTTAAAATATGACACCGAAGGAAGTATTTTAAGTACTGCTCTTATGTATCACCTATTGACATATATATCTGCGGTGAGAATCCAAGTCAAAATTACTTCTAGTGTCACATCTCTTGAAATGAAATATTGATGAATTCGAATAATGCCCGCACCAGCGCTAATTCAGGTGCTAATTAAGCTGCAATCGGTATATGTAAATGTATTTCGTATAAATGACCTGAAGATTGACTTAGCGATTAGACATTCATTTCTCCACCAACTAAATCTCCACGGCCTTAATAAGATTTTTCTTTTACTATTGCTTATTTTTCTTTTTACTATGCTCAAGCACGAAATGTTCATACGAAAACAAGTAAACAAGGCATTAGAGACACCGTAATCTAAAAATTCCTTTGAAGAGAAATTACTGCGTTAAACGTGTTTGTGAAATGATAGTAGGAAGACTGGTTGTATTCTTGCCTATGTATACAGTGCCTAATCAACTGTGCACCGTCCTTTCACCGATTATAGAAAAACAGTTTTTTTTTTTATTGTCACAAAGCACCGGTAGCGTGGTGTCCTTATAATTGAGGCTTGGATCGCTGATGAATGTCGTGCTATTTGTGACAAACAGCTTCAGGATTTCAGGTTCCCAGTGTGAGCGACTGTTACGTTTCGAATAAAGAAACATTGAATATGCAATCGCGATTCATTTTCTCTGGTCATATGCTCTATTTTCTCTATAAGCAGAATGCAGTATTAAGTACGCGCGGGCCTTCTCAAAATGAAAGCAAACTATACCCTCGAACTTGTAAACAAACTCAAACCCCTCTCTTTTGAACCTTTTATTCATAATCATGATTTATTGAATACTTCAAACGCGATATTGGTCTAATGTTGGATTTGAATCAATTTTCACTTTAGTAAATGCTGCCCTTTCGTCAGCCATTCTGAGCTGCCTGAGAGTGTTCTTTTGTATTAGTTTTCAAAGATCTTAATCATTAAGATACAATAGCTTATGCCCATTAAAATTCCCCAATAGCTATATCATGTCGAATAGAGAAAGCCCAGGTTTAAACTGCCATCTCTTTCTATCTTATTTAGCTTTCAGATTTATGTTTAACCTTTACACCGATATCGAGTCAGAATATTTATTCGGGATTGATACGAATCGATATAAATTATCTATTACATCATAAAGGCTTATCCTTCACACGATACAATAACTGGAGACATTGATCCCAAATTTTGGAAAATCAATATCCAACCAATAGTCAAGTAAATCCTTTATGTAAATATGCCGACATAACCTATGTCAATATTTTGTAAAAAATTTGAATCAGTTTCAGGATATACTTAATGACAAAATAAAAGTATGGCAAATGGCTAAATCTAGCTGACATTAAAAAACGAAAACTGGTTTGCTACTATTAACCTTTCATCTTGATGTTTATCGTCATCTTTACTTTTCGCGGTACTTTATACTCATTAAAAGAATGTAATTTCGGAACAATAAGATTTTATACTCGGGCGAATGAAGATATGAAATAAGGTATTTGTTACGTGTCATCAGGAAATGTCGGCTTTCAGTGCAGAGAGATTCTCGGGTTTACACGAGTGCAAATAAACGGCGATTAAACGAATACCATAAAGTCACGTTCGGTAGGCTAATTCTGCAACCCCTTATCGAAATATTTGACCTCGCTGCGAATAAACCTCTTCTGATTTCACAAATTCGCTCGGAAATGATTATCATATTTCTATCGCGCGAGCTTTCGGGGGAAATTTCGCGTAGAGGTTCGGGAAAAGTATAGCCAGTATTTGTTCTTCGTCGACTCCTTGCTTTGAAAAAAAATCTCCAAAACGACGCAGGGATCTTCGTTTTTGCATTCATGGAAGTAATACGTGTCACCGAATTTTGTCGCGAACTGAGTTCTAGAATTCTGCTTATTTTATTCATCCTTCTCCCACCTGCGGACTAAATAATAATAATGATAGATACGTATATCCCTTTACGCGAAAGACTTGATTCATGCTCGACCCCCTACTTTCAATATGGCCCAATTACAACATATAAACCACATTCGTAATACAAGTCTTTACAATGCGAACCTCAGAAAACTGGAGGAAAGGTTTTTCTTTCTGTGTGAAAAAAGATTTCATTTGTTCGGCATCTTTTTGTTTATCGTTCGTTCGGTACAAAATTAGATACTCATTGTTTGCAGGACCAAATAATATCATTTATCTATCTGCCTATATGATGACTAGTCATAATATTTATATCAGAAGTACACCGCTGCCCTGTATATAACCTTTTCATCATGTTTTATCGTACTCGCAGTTTTTTGATTGCCGCTTTGATATCCCGAAATATTTTTTTCTATGCATGCGTCATATTGTGAAAAAATGTGAATTGAGTTGTCAAGAGTGCAGGTCCGTGAGAGACAAAAATAACTAGGATTTTTCCGCGAGGAATTGACCTTATAGGCTTTAGATAAATGATACATTGTTTCTCCGGCCGGGTCGCTTTAGTAAACTGTAATAAAATATGTGATCAGTTCATTTCTATAGCTGCCGAGTCTGTAACTATGTTAGCCTTATCATGATTTTAAAAAAAAGTAATGTACAGGGTAGATAGGCGGCCGGCTGGGTCAACTTTTAAACCTCAGCAGAAATGAGAAACAAGGTATCAATTTTCTTTGGAGACATCAAAGATTCTAGTTTTAATCGAAACGAAATTAAAATTTGGGCCAGTTTTATAGACAAGAATCAACTTGACTGAATATGAGTATGAATCGAGTTCGCCTCGGGTGTAAGTCAGCACAATCTATAAAACCAGCCCAAAACGAATACAGTGTTACCATAAACTACTTTTTCTAAAGTCTCTGGTTTTTTACTAAATGGTACGCAGGGAAACTTTTCTGTGTCTTCGATCAGCTGCAATGTATATATATATATATAATTCAGAGAAGTCATCTTTGTAATCTAAGTTTATCCGGTGATCTATTCCCATTAGATCGACATTTTCGATCGTATCGCACGACGGTTCGATCAATCAACCTCGCCGATCGCGTTATAATAACGCGTCTCGAACCGCCGCGGTCCGAACCCGCGATACGCAGTGTCGGGATTACCGTTTAATTCGATTAGCCGGTTGTTTGCTCAGTGAATCGGTTTTGAAGACCGACGACTGACTGGTTGCGTATACATATACACTGTCAATTAGAACTCGTCCCAGTGACAGCCGTTATATTTAAAAAGGTTCAGTCGTTGTGATGATGACGGACGTAATTGTGTGTCTATGATAGATGTATAGATGTAATGAATTTCGATCGCTAGCGATAAATGTTTTATGTGAATGGTTTAATCCTGCGCGATGAAAATATTCACACGAAGTCCGATCAGTCAATCAGTACACAATTTCATATCAGCCGTTAGTTTATCAGTCTTTTATCACTCTCAAGATCCTCAGTCTATCCTCTTGTAAACCCTAGGTTTCTTCATGCGTACCTCCATCTTTTTTTGTATATGTATATGTATTACTACTGCACAATATATCATAATTCAAAACGGTACATAAAAAAAGTTATCAATCAACTTATCAAAGAGTCTCTCGGTGAAAGGTATGAACTTTGTTCTGGGTAGAGATTTATATCTCATAAAATTATGTCCGTTTGTCCAAAAAATTAAGTCGTTTAACCTTGAATCCATTTGTAACTTTCCAAATTCACTAAATTCTGGGATTTATCTTGATCATATGCGATATCTACAGTTTTCTGTTGTAAAAAGGTGATATATGCCACATAATTACGGTTTCCGTTTTGATCTTCGCTGTAAAATGCGTATTTACTCATCATTACAGAGAACTCATTTTTGATTTGTGTATAGATATTATGACGGCGATATATCAGTGACATAATTATCGCTATATCAATCAATATTGAACTATTTCCGGGCGCAATTACTTGACAATTCCACCCTCCTGTAATTGCAAACAATACATCTGACAAGTATCATTTCTAAGCCTAAAAATTAGATAGAAATTTTTTAGAAAATAAACGTGATGTCCTTTTTTTCTTCAGTTTTTGTCATTGTGAGGGAATCCCGGGGTTTATTTCTGGCCACTAAAGTACGCATCAACTTTACTGATCAACGTTTCATGCAATTACGTAACATACCACGACAGTCACCCGGTTTAAATGACCCTGTTGTGACACTGTAAATCGAAACAGACCGTTACTAATAACGGTGTTAACTACACCACAGCAAACTCCGACCTTCTGACCCGTCGATCCGCGAGCTTGCCCGAAGAAACTGTCATTTCTAATCGGCAATACTTTATTAAATTTCGCCATTTTAGAATCAATGGCACGGGTGGATCTAGCTTAGGTTTTTAAATACTGCTCAGTTCTATGGAAGGGCACCTATATCACAGAAAGTTTTGAATTTGCAGAGCTCTGAGATTCTATCTGAATCGATTTGGGGCATTAAATCCTTCTCTGCATCCACAAAATATGATATTTTGACCCATTTAAGAGAAATCATTCATAAAAAGTAAGAAGTTTACCCATTTTCAATTACCGGTATTCAAATTGGCCATTTTAAATTACTTCTACCAGAACTTGAAAAATAGAAGGGCACTTCTACATTCGTGAGTACGGCTCAAGAGGTAATAGCGATAAGCTGGATCCGCCCCTGCATGGTCTTCCTTTCGAGATAATTTCAGTTTATCAACCATATGTAAGTAACAGTTAAACCCCGAGCCCGGAACGTATCTTAACTTCTTCGGCTGGTTACTGGCAGTTTCACTTGAAAGGCTCATTCGCAAATGGATCGTTGTGAGATAGAAATGTCCCTTTAGCAGATATACGCTCGTTCGTCCGTGATTCAGATTACTGATATAGTTGAATACCGACTAATCATGAATTTATACGTATATGTATGTTTATGTATCTGTATGAAACACTACTCGAGAACGATCTAAGCCGAATTTGTCGTAAGAAGTTAATTTCTTTCTTCGCTGCAAGAGAGACAAATCATTTTCTGATGTTATTAGGAATCGATGCATAAACTCTGAATGATCGTATATACCGCGCGCCATTAGTTCGTTACATGTCGATACAATGGGTCCCTCTGATGTAGCAATTTCTCAAAATGATTCGATATCGAGTGACTTTATGTCTTGGTGTTATTGGTAGACAAAGTGTCTGATGGGTTTGTCTGATTGGGCACTCTGAGACTTAATTTGATTGACTTCGTACTGCGTGTGCTCTGCGTGGTTGTTGCTTGTCGTACGAGACAACTGTCATATACATTACACAAAAAACCATCCAAAACGGCTTGATATTTGACCCGCGGGAGGTTGTTACTGTAGATTTTTCTCTGGTCAAAATTGCAGTTCACTTCTCACTCAGAGGCCGTGGGATATCTGGATGTGAATACGGAGGCAGGGCCGTTTCTTCGCACATTAGATTTGCCAATGTCGTCAAATGTTTCCTGGTATAAGATTCATCTAGATTCTTATCGCTGTTGATTCTTTTTTAAACTAAGTAGTAGACAATTCAATCAGTTTATCTAACTAAGTTTTCTAGCATTTTTGAAACTCACAGCGAAATCGCGAGTAATTAGAGCGAATATCTTTCAAGCAAACTTCTTTATGAAACCGAAATTGAAAATATATATTTAAAAAATGATCTTACGTGGTGGCAATTCTTATCTTGTGAAACATAAAACATATCGTAGATACTGAATTTTATGCGAAACGAGCTCGTTGCAACCACTAGAACAAAGTTATTGGAATCTAACTTCAATCCCCATCCATCACTGAATGACTCCAGTGGCAATATATCGATCAGACAGCACGGCAGCCATTTCAAAATCAACCGCGCAACTTTTCTTCTTGATCCCGCGCATCGAGCGTGATAAACCAATATATGAATATCGCTCGACAGTTTTATTGACTCGATATTCTAGATGTCCCACGAAACTTTCTCATTCCCGAGATGAGTTGTCGATGAGAGATGAGTCCGAATTGCCTGCCGAATCAATGCCGTTGCCATAGCGATATATTTATATGTGATTCTGAAGTGGCCGATATTGAAGTAAATTTGTCAACTTGTTCACGCGCGACATGAGATTCGACGGGATGGGTCCAAATAAGCAAAAGTGAAGGCGTTATTCTGCAGTAAATAACTTTTACGGAGATGTCCTTAAACACTGTCGTGACTATTTCCATTTTATCACAAGTTACAAGTTACAAGTTAGTTTTTTCAACATAATCAAATGACATGATCGCCAATGAACACCGAAACAGTAGAAAAAGAAAACAATATATACATATATACAATACCAGAGTTACAAAAGTATTTAAAAGAAAAAGTGCACGAGACAAGCACCGTACTGCACAAACTGTAACTACAGGCATCAAATTAAATATAATATCCAAATCCCGATTGGATATACTTCCCCAAATTTACCAATTCCGATTGACAACCTATATCATTAAAAATTCTATTTATATCATTTACACCAACATTTATCAAATTAAATTCATTCACGAGAATTTTCCAATATGCTTCATTTTCTAAACCATGAAAACAATATTGTTATCCATTGGCAGACACAACGTTCATACCGATAATTTCAAAAATTCGCCTACGCTACGGGGGTCTCGCGCAACATTTACAACTCCGAAATCTGCGGGATTACATAGCAATTTAGCAGGCGAATTATTTTTCTATTTCCTCGTAGTTAGCAACTATTTCTTACCGCACGTGTCTGCCCTATCTGTCTATATGCGGGTAACCATGAGTTTATTTTCGATGATACTAATAGATTTACTCATAATTAGGCAAATTTTTCAGGCAAACGAGGTGTGTCGAAGGTAAAGATTCCACCACAAGCCAATTAGCTGTCGAAAAAATACGCGCGATTGCAAACACGTGCTCGCAGAATTAAAAATGCCCTCCCCTAAACAACTCCTACAATTTTCAAAATTTCTCAAGCTACGTTACTATATAATGTTGGTATCATTTTCGTATAAAACGCTGATTGAAGTATGAAATATCATCTAAAAAGCAAGTAGTAAAGTTTTTTCGGTTTCTTTCACATCCAGACTTAGATAGTAGAAATAGCGGGTAATGTTTGATCAGACATTATATAGTTTTACCTTCCCTTACGTTCACAGTATAACAACACATGTTTTATTTTTGATATAGCGTCTTGAGTTATCACGTGTTTTATTTTTGAAAATTCCGTTCTTAAAATAAATCGCGATTCAACAGATCGAGGTTCATTTGCCATCGTATTATGTATATATGGGCCAGTGCAACGCTCTGCACCGATTTCTGATCCTTTTCGTTTCCGTGTATATGATAACTATTTTTCAACGATTTCCTTTTCCATTGAATGAATCCGTTTCGATTTACCGGTACATAGATTCGTAGGTCGATGGTCGGTGAGTTATTTAGTGTAAAGTTAACTGAGACTTTTACACCTAACTCACGATTCGCCACCGACTCAAAACTGAAAACCAGTTTTCTACAGTTTATGTAAACACTCGTCCTTCCGATGACTTAATAGTTTCACTTTGATCCGAGATAAAAACTTCATCACCTTCAGTGCGGCGAACTATGAGAGCTACTTGTTGGATGTTGTATATGTTTAAAGGGGGAAAGTACTTGGTGTTAACTTGTAAAACAAGTGTGTGAAACGCGGGATCTTTTATACCTGAACTCGGAGAGTTTTTTTTACATCAATGATGCGTAAGAAGATGTGAGGAGATCTGAATCGATTTAAGGTGTATATCTGACCGATTTTGTATCTCAAGGTCATGCGGTATTCCCGAGTTTCTGTATACGCTGATACAGTTTGTACTGGCTTTCATTTGATGGAACATCTTCACCTGTTTGGATTTTAAATTTCAAATTTCTGCGTTGCGGGGGAAATTAAAATGAACTTATCAAAAACAGGATCTTTTGCTTTACAAAAGACTCTATGAAAATAGATAATGGGCCATCTGTTTTTGTCTAAGATAATGAAGACTTACATCGAAGAAATGAGTACGAAGTCTATCAATGTTTTTATGAAGACTTCGGGTAGAATTTCCCTACATTTCTTGTAGAAAAAAAGACCGACAGACAAAACATATTTCTGTGCGTATTACTAGGAAAAGTCTACGGGAAAAACCTTTGAGATATTTGTCAGCACGAATGGTAGTTTTTAATGTGGCATGTATCATATTTTTAGCGCAATTCACACAAAAGGTTTACGTAATAACCTGTTATATGTTATGACTTTATGATTGTATTCCGTATACCTTGTGTACATGAGTTGCTTTTGTGTATGGTTTTATGTAACGTTGCCATTGTCTTTTTTCATCCTTTATACATTACCTTAAAGCTTACCCCATTCATCATCCTCGTGTTTCGCACGGCCAACTTTTTATGAAGCTGTATTAATGAAATTATGAAGAGCAAAGCAATTATATTTTTTTAAGCGATACCTTATCTACCTCGTCTGAAAGCAAAAATCCGTTCGCACTCGGATTTTCAAGTTCAAGACCATTAACATTGTAAATGAGCTCGCATCAACATTAATCACGAATTTTGTTGGTTTCTTGTTTGCAGAAATTTGTGATAGTAGTCGATGTTTTAATGGCGGTACCTGTACAGCCGACCAGAATAACCCGTGTCAATGTGCCCCCGGATTCAAAGGACCCAGGTGTCAATATGGTAAGCGATATGAATTTCTTTTCATTTCAACATTTACTATTGTGAATCGTAATTCCGTTGTTTTCAATTTTCCTTTTTTTTATGACAAAGGTCCCAGAAATCCCTGCTATACGAATCAGCCACCATCACTTTCTTTCATTGCTTCTTTGTACATGTTGATTTAGTTTTTTCTGTTTTCCCTATTTCCACTGCGACTGGCGCTGAAAGCCTTTTTATCCATTTCTGTATATTCTTCTGTCTATACAGAAGTCACTCATTGTAAAATACATTTCCATGAAATATTACAAATTTATCGTTGTTTACTAACAATCGTCGACAGGATGCTTTTCGGTCCATTACCTTCAGTAATATATCTCACCTCCTTCAAGTTGTTGTTACGTGATTAAGTAGATCTATCAAATTAGACGATACAAATTCGAGATAAAATCTGAACATGAAATGACAGTAATCTTTACATAAAAGTTGACTGATACTACAAACGCTTCCTGAACACCATCGTCAGGTGGGAAAAAATCACACACGAGAGGCCTTGGATGAGGTCTGGAAACAGGAGAGAATATTGGAAACATATCTTAGCATAATTCGTACTATTCAAGCCCTATCCCTTTTCATCGTTTGAAGTAGAGTTTGTATCAATATTCGAAGTATGGTTGGTCATTTGACGGTGGTGTCCGGTCAGTCTGTTCGTGCGTAGCGCGGTACAGCAACCTGCAGTGGATATATATCGCAGGTTTGATAATGGCCACTTCTAAACCGGTTGCGTGTGTACGTCATGTGACATGAATAACTTGCTGAGCTGACCAGACTAGTGTCACAATAGCGTACGCGGTGTTTCCTATTCATTCAAAACCGGACAAATGTGCAATGAATCACCGATAATGTCGCCAGATTTCTTTAGAAAAAGGTTCCCATGTTATTGAAAGTTGGCACGCAGCTAGCTCAGTTTCTTTTTAAGGAAAAACCTACGTACTATGATCAGAAACTCATTCGCGTTTTCTCCTTGTTCAAAGTGGTTATTAAATGCGCATATTATATATTCTTAACGTTATTGCGAAGTTATCGCTGGAAAGTATACAAACTTACAGAAAACCCGGTTTATTTCTTCGCGGCGGAAAAGTTGTAAAAGTGACACTTACGCAACACGCGTAACTAATAGGACAGGTTCAAGATGTTCTATTTTTGTAACTTCTCGCTACTTCACGCCACTAAAACCCTGCGTAAATAGTTCCTCCGTCATCATCAAGACGCGTAGATTTCATATTTATGACTTCGTTTGTTTCTTGCGTGTGTTTTTAAACTTGTGTTTACGTCTATGCGGAAAGAAGACTAACAAAAACGACGATTTTGTGAATAGGAACAAAATTGCCGGTCACAGATTAACACAAACCAATAAAGAACCTTCCTGAGAGACTGAATTGTATTTCTACCGGTGTTAAAAACGTATTCCTAGCGTTGTTGTCACAATAAAATGTTAATTCTGATGTATTTTTGATTGATTGTAGAAAGATTACCGAGCATTGTGTAAATGTTTACTTGTAAACGCGTCGGTAAGCCGCTCGCTAAAAAGGATTTGATGTGATAAACCTGGCAAAACCTAGACTTTTTACTGACTGATTGATCGCCCTTGAGGATCACTTTTGTTCCGCAAAATGTTTACACGATGAAAGTAACATTGGTTTTGAAACCTGAAGTTGTACATTCTTCGTGCTTTCTTAATGCATCATATAAAATATAACTGTCTCCATCGTATAAACATCTGATGCACCGGTAAATAGTTTGTAAAGTGATGTTCCTACGGATATACTTTTGGAGGTCCTCTACATTCTAAATACAGCCACCAGAATTCTAGAGTTTCTCCGCGGCCCTGATTTTGGATATCATATAGTGTTATGACTGATCGAATTTCTAACATATACAGTTAATCAGGTTATGGGGATTTAACATTTGCCGCATATCAGCGCTGATTGAACTCGGAGGAAGTTATGGTCCAGCCGAGTCAAGTGCCTTGAACTTCCCGTAGCCTTTTCTATACGCTCTCGTCGAACCCGATCGGGCTCAGACTGGTCTTATATATCAAAATGTTTAGTTACTGAAATTATCGTGGTTTTGAATTTGATTGTGTATGTGTTATTGTGTGATATACAATGTTGTATTAATCAGTAAATATCAACACAACACTTAGCCGAGCCGTTATAAGATTTGAGCCAGTAAATATTTACGGACTTTCCCATTTTCCGTGAAAACTGTGAATCAACATCGACACAAATTGTAAATTGAAAACGTTCCTTGCACTCCTTTTCGACCCTTGGAAAAACCCATAATTATGAAGATAAACTAATAGAGGGTTGACGTATTGACGTTTCGACCTATAATGCCAAGAGCCATTTTCGAAACTTTTGAAGTTTTCTGTGTGGTTTCTTCTTCAAATGAGTTGTAGACCAGTTTGCTTCCTTATGCTTATTGTTTGTGATACCAATAATTTCCTACCCTCCGTAAAATCTGAACTATATAATCTGACTGACACGATACCGACGGCGCCTGTTGCCGCAACACCGACAGGAAAACGCAGTTCACGAGATGTCTATTAGGAATTTAAAGTGCATCAATGAATTGATCACAGAATGTTGATGGATTTCCGTTCGGGAAATATCAACAGAAATAGCGCGACATTGCGCAATTACCCAATCGAAGCTTTGACCTCATTGGCCTTTCTGCCGATTCGTTTTATGAATCATCATACTTGTGTCAACTTGAAAAAGCTTTTAGTTGATAAATCGTATCTTTTTCGAAAAGTAGACGCTCGTGCATAAATCGATATTTTTTGTCGATATACTTTTAACAGTCAACGCCGACAGAAACGGTGACATTACTCAGGGTATATATACATCGACCAACAATCGCGTTGAAGTGGACTGTTAAGACGATCGTTCATCTGTATGAGACCACTCTGGATTATACGGCTTCTTTATATCACTTTTACACTTAATAAGGAGTGTCCATGCGGGTTCACGAGAGTGTATTCCTGCTTGCAATTCTCATAACGAGACCAAAACTGACATCATGATATTTGTCAGTGATTCTATATTAGAGCCGTACAGACGAAGCTAACATCAACATAGTTCGTTGCATCATTCAACGCCAGAATAAAACTGTAATGTACGCTGGATTCCGGGACTGAATTATGGACTTCTCAACTAGGTTTACTCTACACGTTATCATTAGGCGACTTATTTTCTCCTGAATGCTGCGGCAAAGCTTTTGTGCTGGTCAGGTGAAATATTTCTATGCTAAACGATGCTAATTAGCCGCAGTATGGAGGAAAAATCATTAAAATACCTAGAAAATACATATCCACTTCAGAGAGAGCGAGTCCCATTATTAACATATTAAGGTTCGCATTTATTTTATTCAGAATTGGATGCTCCACTAAAACACCCAGATTACGCATGAGTGAACGTTCTATCTAGCAGACTTTTCGATTGAACTTTTATATACAGTTAAAGAAACTTTTTAAGAACTTTCGTTTTTACATATACTAGGCGTTAGTCAACTTCAGGTAGAATGAATCTATTTCATAAACTTGTAAACAGTAACATTCATTCGCTAAATTTAGAACGTCCACTTTTTCTTCGCGAAATACTTGAAAATGTTCCAAATGAAAGCGTGTGCTTTGGCTATCAGTAAACAATCAGCGGTATTTTTTTCCGAAGATTCTGAAGATTTTATATCAACCAGAGTTTGTTATGTCATAAATTATATAGATAAAAGATGACTATGCTTGATGTGCACAATTTAGGATAAATTTCCAAATCATTCCCCATTGATAATAAAAATACGCACCCAAACCCCGAATATCATAAGGTAAGTGTCCAAAATATTTGTGAAGCAACGAAAATCCTGTATGAAAAAAGAAAACATTTTCTGTTTAAAAGATGTTGTCGTGTCTTTTTGTTGTTTTTCCCGTTTGGTTGTTTTTAGATAAAAATGAATGCGCTGAAAACAACGGCGGCTGTGAAGTGAACTGTTGTAATACAATCGGTTCATTTTACTGTAAATGTCCAGCTGGTCTCGTATTAGCTTACGACGGTATCCATTGCAAAGGTATCCAGCCCGCGCCCGAATCCTGTGTACGTTGTCTTGACTGACTGCCTCGACCAGCGGGCGCTGGTTCGCTGCATGGCTGCGCTAACCATTGCTGCTGCAAAAATGCTACGATGTATTCAGATGCCTTCATATAAAAAGTCAGTTTTCAAATTTACTACATCCGAGATTGATAAGGCCGCTATGAATGGCGCAGTGTCTGAAATTGCTCGATTAACGGCCAGTAGAGAGGTATTTGGAATCAGCAAAAATTTGAAAAAAAATCGAACTCGAAAACCTGATTTAGCGATACTGCTGCACATATAATTTTGATGAGCCCATCATTGTCCCGAGTAGTGAAAGAAATTTGAACCTCTAGACAGTCTGAACTGTTTCGAAAATTTTTATAGCGCCTTATCAAAGTTCAAACTGTTTCAATTCGAAAACTGACTAAGCAGCGCGTGGCTTTAGACATGGGCTTCCGTATGGTTCATCACGTGTCATTATTTCAATGATTGTAAAAATTTACTATTTTAGACGTAAACGAATGTGCTGAGAATAACGCAGGCTGCGAAATAACGTGTCATAACACGGTCGGGTCATTCGTTTGTAAATGCCCGACCGGGTTATTATTGGCCGAGGATGGCTTTCATTGTAAAGGTATCGCATCGCTAAACGAAAAGTAAAAACTAACCTTGTTTGCCGTGATTCTAAAATGTCCGCTGAGTGCCGTGTTCCCTGTGTTAATGAAATGTGGAGCCATTTCCAAAAATGCAGTGGGGGCTTAGGGCCAAAGAGTTGACTGATATAGTTGAAAAGATGTCGTAGATTGTATCTGTAATCAGTCGACTCGAGAATCACTAGTATCACATTTGAGGACTTACCTCTCACTAGCAGACCTGTATTTCTGGTAATGGCTCCATCATGTTACTATACTCGTCCGTGGTGTTGGAACTAACATTTCTCAGAAATATCTGACACAGCTATCACTGTCTTGTCACCGAACAAAAGTATTATGATAGACTATAAAAACAAATAATTCCTATATAGTCTTTATGATATCAACGTATCATTCCATCGTAAGCCAGCATGTCCAATGAAGCTGAAAAAATGTATCATTTATCATTTATGGTTTTCAGCTTCTTTACTATATGCATGGATGACCCAGAACATCTTTAATCTAAGAACTATTATGCAAAATATCTCTCCCAATATCCTAGTTATCCAGTAATGGCATATCCCACTTTTCGCATCCATATTTGACTTGGGCATTCAAAATTCAGAAAGTCTAAAGAAATTTTATCTTCACCAAGACGATTCTCATATCAATATTTATGGTATTATCGTATTGAGTTTTACTTCCAGATGTTGACGAGTGTGCCAAAGCGAATGGAGGATGTCAGGGTAGGTGTGTGAACACTCACGGTGGTTACAGATGTGAGTGTCCGGCTGGACAACGACTCGGTCCAGACAGAAGATCCTGTGTCCGTAAGTTAGAATTTATTTCGTTCCTTTGCTCCTCTTTACCTTTTTTTAGCAATAACCTATCCCAAACCTATAGATCCATAGGTTCTCCTATCTAGATGCCTATTCGATATGAAAATCTAAGCCTTTCTCCGACTTTCGTTCTCAACAAAATCTGTTCGATTTCTTGAATTTCTTATATGCTGAATACATATAAGCGTTTATTTTCTCAATGTACGTATCATTTCAATACTTCGTGGTATTGGCTTTTTGATGGATGTATTTATTTGTTCTCTTCATTTATGGAATGTACAGGTTCTTGTTAAATAAACGAACAATAACAAGTTAGAGTTCAATAAGCGATGGATAGTATCTAAAAATATTCTATCATTAACTTTTTTTCATTGAGAGTTGTAATAATGATAATGTTTACTCACAAATTAAATTACAATAGGAAGTGGCAAAGATTATACAAAATATTGTAAAAAGACGTTGGGCGACTGGTGAAGTTAAAAGAAACTTATGACCTAGAAGGCCCAATCGGCCACACACTCACATCCATACACATTACACCCCATTCATGATACTACCAAGTTACATAACAATTGAAAATAGATAACATTGAAAATTGTTCCAGAATAATCGGTATATTAGATTGAATCTGTCAGAAATACATAATTTGATTTAATCATATTGAGATCTGCAATTTCTGGCTGTATAAATTTAACGCGAGGCCCAGGTCTCCAATCCTAGCCTTAATGAACTCGTAATAAGGAAGTCAAATAACAACAATGAGCCATACGAAAATATTTACACGAATATGATATCAAACAGTTTAGTGTCAAACATAAACATTTGCTGAAACTTTTGAAATACGAACTACCGATGTTCGATATTGGTCTTGTAATCGGCGTCGAAATCAAAATCGTTGTCAAATAACGTTTAACAAGGTGTGATACGAATGGCGAACGTTTCGTATCAACTAACACCGATTGATTCGTAGATTAGAAACGTTTTGATTAGGCACACAACAAACCTAGTTACCTAAATTATTGATTACGCAGAATTCGGCCAGTTATGTCCGTCCTTCGGTGGTTAATGAATCAGGGTCAATCCCCTCGATGTTACGTTAATGTCCTTAAAATTTCATCAGAGGTCTTCAATTTCTTCGATTATGAAGATCGTGTCGTCGATGGCCCTGACTAAACCTATACAAACTACGAACTAAGTGTTTCTCTGTGGGTGGCCAAGAGACAGTTGCGATCTTGAAACATGTTTTCCTCCTAAGGCAATGTTCACCAGCTTTTAATGTTTTCGATGATCGTAAAAATGTTCCATACTTGTAAACAGAGCGGGTTTTATTTTGAAGTCGCTATATATGTTGCTGTTAATGCGTTGGCGTCATTTGTTGTTTTTGAAACAGTAGCTTGTATTGTGTTTCTATTTCACCGCTGACTTCTCTAATATCAACTGATAACGTTATTCTATTACATCCGAAGTTGTCAAACTCAATCAGCGCGTATACAGTCGATTGAAAATAAGTGCGTTTCGCTTTTTTGTTCTGTCTTACTTTTCATACACCTCATATACGTAGGTCTTCTGACATCAATTACAAAATACAAAATACAGGCCCTATACTTACTTATACCATTGAAAATATGAAAAATTAAGTTCTAGAGCCAACCAGCTGCAAATAGGCCTCCACCAAGGATCTTGTTTCGTGAATATTAAATTGCGGCGATAAATAGCTGGGGACCGTTTAAGAGCTTGCGGAATATTTCTCATGAATCGTCTGTCAAAATGCTGCATTCGCGTCGACGTGGACATCTAATGTAACGAATGACATGTAGTAAGTAATATTGCATCGCTTGTCTCTTCAAGGACTCCACTAATGGGGATACCTATCTTATTTCATCCCGCACTTCATTAGAATTGTGATCGTATCTTTGAGAAATACGCTGTCATTTTCGTGTCCGATTGTGGATATAGCCGCGTTGATAAATTAGGGGGTTACTCGGCGGTTATTTTTACGGTCTCTGTGACGAGATAAGGGAGATTACTCTTGTCCCATAAAGTCAGGTTAATCCAATCTCGTCTGATTAAACAACGTCGGTGTCAACCAATCACGATCGAGCATCTCTCGAGAATATAATGATCAGCAAACATTAATCCATTCGCGGCAAGTCGAACATTTCTGCCACGTTTTGACGGGTTACCGTAAGAACGGATCTTTTTTAAATTACGCTCATTGAAATTCATCATTTCATATAATTTCTTTCTGCTCCGATCGATTCAATATTTACCAAATCGTTTTCGAAAATTAAAAGCCCTGCTAAATAGATGCTTTTCGAAAAAATCTTTATTAGCGTTCTATGATTCAGAAAAATTGTTACGAAATGGATTTTTTCAAATTCAGCAATAATTCTTTCATTCGCAGTTTTCGCACAGTAATGGCCACCATTAATCAATGCGAATGAACGGGATCAAAGAAAGGAAAATATTTTTCTGAGAAATGAAAAATCAGAGCGCGTATGATTTTCTCTGCGCGATCTCGCGGCGGTCGTAAAGTTATCAAACTGGTTGATATCGATTGTGAAAGAGATGAAGAAAGTTCGTCTGCGTTTGAGTCTCGACTCATCAATAAACCCGTCCCATAAATCGTGATTTCAGGCGATTTTTTTTACAGTATCTCGCGGTCGAGGTTTGCAGACAGTGTTATTTACTGACACAATCTCAAGAAAAACATATCAACAAACCCCCTAGATCACTCTGCATAACAAGTTATGACTCAGTTTTCACCTCTGAATTCTCGATAGCCCCCGACGAGACCAGTCGATAACAACCAATCAGGGATTAGCTTCAACCAATAATCAACAGTCTCATTAACCAATCAGAAGATTCATTTCTCGATATAGACCAATCAGTGCCTCGCTCTCTGGAAACCTAGGCAGAAATGATTATCAATGATACGTTTGAGAAACCCTGAATGGGATTATCGCATAGTACGACTATCATTTGATCCCAGCAGCAGTAAAGCTCGCAGTCCAATGATATGAAATACTTGTGAAATGAAGCAACGCTACTCAACTGGTTAATTATATCATCAACGCTGGGTTTGCTCAGATATCTGTAACGTGATAATGAGTAGATTCATCAGATTCATGAGAATTTCATCTTAAATTGATCATCACTGAATCGTAAATGATTTCATGGATGGATGCGCTCACCCAGAAAGCCCAGGAGCTGCAGTTTTTGAAAAAATAAGTTAGAAGATAACAAGTTGAAGTTAACAAACAAACTGACACAAAACTCCACTGTAAGGATGGTTTACTTTAACCAACTTTTGAAGGGCCCCTGAGCTTAGTAACCATGTACCTACTTGAATGCAGATGCGGGTCAAAATATCAAGTTGCCCTTAATTTTACGGGAAAACAAAAACATTAAATTGACATTAAACATTGAAACATTACACTAAATAAGTTTAAATTCATTAATTATAACTTCTTCTCTGTATCTCCAAAAAAACGAGTTAATGTTTTCCAATGCCCTTTTATTTTAATCATATGATATGCCCTATTTTGGGGGTGCGCCCCTCCCTGAATCATACCCTAGATCCGCCCCTGTAATGACATTCATTTCTCTAGTACACAACTTATCGATGCATTCCAAAACGCGAATTAGAAATACATATACAGAAATGTCAGGATTTTGCTAGGCTTTTTTTCTAACTTTCATATCGACAACAGCGAATGACGAATAACCATGGCGGCGGGGATATCGATTCGAGCATTTACTGATCGGGCGCCGGAATTTGTCGCAGCCGCAGCGGATACAATTGATGCGCTCATCCCTCCGCATCGGAGGAACTACTTGATCGAATTATACGCGAATCACAAGTCGATATTTATTCCCAGTACGATGTATTAGTATACGATGAAATTAATTCTATCGCCGCTATTTGACTTTATATTATAAATCGAAGCGACCGTTGTCAAGTTACAAGTCCATGAGGCCGATACGCCGTGAAATCTCTTTATTTTCAATGGTTCGCAGGCGGTTGCGGTGATGTTCTTTTCGATTCGTTGTCTAATATCGTGTTGATTGATTATCTTTGAATAGGATATTCGTTGAAGATTGTGCGGACATTTTTCCATCTTTAAAGCCAGACGTAAGCCGACTTCGGTGGTTCTTTGGTGGCCATTAGAGGCAGACCTAAGCTTATCTTTAAAGAAAACTTCTCTGAGCTCAAACTTGGTCATAGATTGCTTCAAATATATAGCATAAGTTTCGGCATCCCGGATATTACCAGTCGAAATACAGTTCATGTTCATGTATACATTCTCTGAAAATCATTTTCCCCAGACGGTCTTGTTTTGTATTATAGTGATATATCAGAATAACGCATTCGATCGAATTTATTCCGAAATAATGTCATGTTACACAATTCGTATGACGGATTCAAGAACCTCTTCACGTCAGCGCCTTTTATACGAACATAGCTCGTAAAAGACAACATTATTGCTTCCATTTATATTTCGAATATGTATCGATTTTGGGTCATAAAAACGCTGCACGCGATGTTCACAATTACAGTATGATATGAAGCGCGAATATCTCGAAAGGCTCTTCGCATTTTGAAAAGTTCCAACGAACAAAGTCTAATGAGCTGGTTGATATTTTTGTCATCGTCTGGGCTAAAACGCAATTATAGCCAGTTTTAATCGTTGTTTGTTCAACGTAGCTATCCATTAATCTGGAGGATCCTCGGCGCTGTATCCCGGTATTGGATTTATTCGGCGTCTGCGAAACCCTATAATCTGATTGGCCACCGATGTCAACAATAACGCCGACGGATCGAAAGAAAACGTCACAGATTTTCCGTCGTCGTTTCGTATCAGTAATTGGAAGATGCGTTGCCAAACAATGATTAAATTTATCGACCGTTTTTGTCGTCGGAAAGATGACGTGAGATTTTAATGCGCCGATTAAAGAGAAATCGAACTCGAAATCAAATTCGATAGAGAATATCGATCGGGCGAAGACCCTGTGATATTTGATAAACAGTTTTCGGCGAAAAGTATTCTAGTATTAAGTACTATAAGCTTTAACGATGAATTAAAGAAAATCTACATAGATAACGCATGTAATGATGATAAACCGGAAAACTAATTATATGAAATACCACGATGATAAGCATTGAGACGGTTGTAAGTCGGCCTTACAACTGTCGGCAATCGCTTCGCGTCACCCGCCTTTATAGTATCGGGCTGTTTACTTTTTCGAAAGTTGAGGCGCAAAATCCCATATCGAAATCGATGAACTTGGATATACTTGAAATTTAGGATCGCTTTTTTAAATGATAAATAAGGAACTGGCGGAAAGAAAAAGATATTCAAACCCTGGTGGCGACAGAGTTTCTTGGTCGAAGGTTCTTCTCTGGTCTCTCCCCATTGGGAAAAAGAAACCCACTCATAATGTCCTTCGTGGCGCTTAGCAGGTTGAGGGTGTTAAAAAAAGAGAAAAGAAAAAAGAATAAGATACGGCGGTAATATGATTCTAAGTTCAGTTTTCCGTGGCTCATAGCGGCAGAGAGTTTCACTGCCGCTATTCATGAAGCCCCGGCTTTAGGCGATCAAATCGCGTGATGTCAAACATTTTTTGACGCTGCAAATGTAACCGGAAGTTTATCAGTCGATCTGACTGTCTAAAAAATCTATGCGGCATCGATTTGTTCGGATGACTGGCGTCATGCTGACCGCAGTGTATGTCGCGCGCGTTTGATGATTCTATGTCACAGACGAGATACAAAACGGTTAATTATTGCACTGCGTATAGAGATAATGTATCAGAATTCATATCAGCAGTTGATAATTTGCTATATCCCTGTGAAAAGTGTGAGAAAAAAGAGAGCATTTATATTTAGTGCCGCTCTTTTTGTCCTTGATTTCTCTAATTTGCCGTGTTTCGGGTTCACCAACGATTTCAGCAGCGAAGTGGTTCGGAGTCTGTAGTTTTGTTCAATAGTAGTTCGCACGAGTTCTCATCGAAGCCCGCTCGTATTTCTTGGTATACGTTTTTTTAGTATAACAGGACGCGGAACTATTGTCGTTCTATGGGCTACTTCAAAGTGAAGCGTGTATCCGTCGTTAGTTGACTGTTTCACTGATCTCTGCGACACTAATCCAAATAGCCATGTCAACGGATCTCCCGATCTAATCCAATCGGATGAATGATCGACGTTCGTTGTTTGTTCGAATAGCATACATACTCGTGACGTTGGAAGCAATTTCGGCAGATTTTGCCTCGAGTCGTGGCTATTGTGTCGGTCACGACGGGATTTCGTCTTTAATTCGCCAGTCTGAAAAATCGACCGAGTACAGCATCAGTTTTACAGCAAAAGCCATTAAGTCGATTTACGCATTTTCGCTTTTAATAGACTTCTTAAAATACTTCGGCTCGGCGCGCCTGCTATCTCGATAATAATGGGTGCGGATTTGAAGTGTCTTGCCTACATTTACCAATGAATATATTTCCCATGTTTCATTAATCATACTATATAGAAACGAAGGAATATCTGGTCGATATGAATTTTCTACAGCCTCCCCCACATGCGAAAGGTCATATTTGCCAACAGACGAAATCTTTGACAACTTATGAATAAACATGTCCCAAAAGATGCTTACAGATTTCGAACAGTTGCTACTCGGGAGACGCTCAGCCATTAACATATGAGACAAGAATTTTCTGGTCACTGTTTAAACTTTCGGTCCGATCAGTTATTTCCCCCTAGGGAAAGAAATCAATCGGTATATCTGACCGCGCCACGATGGCTATAAGTCCCATTTCATTAATTAATCAAATTATCGTGAATCGCCCAATTCCCGCGTTAACACAGTTGAATAGGAAACCGACCCTTAACGCCAATACAGCAAGCAAACTCAATTATGTATAAAGGGATGTAATTGCTCCGTCGAAAATAAGAAAAGAACAAGCTAAATTCAGTAGTTTATTATAATGCTCACTTCCCTTCGTGTCAATAGTTCCAATAGCTGTTGCCTTCCTATCAATAGTTACGGAGTGTAGTCTTAGTGCCATTCTTTTGCCCTCGCAGAATTTTCAGTAATTTCTCTCTCTCTCGCTCGAACCCACCCTCTCCCCTTGTTTTTGTTTTATTTCCACCCTTTTATTTCTGTTTTCCTCGTTATCTAGCGGATGGTGGTTGCCACGTTGACAACGGCGGATGCAAGCAGCTTTGCATGCCCGGCTTTAATGGACATTTTCAATGTGGCTGCAATCAGGGCTATCAACTAGCTGCCGACGCTAAGTCCTGTGAGGGTAGGTGTATATAAAAGAGTCCCTTTCATTCATTTATTTTTGCACCAATTTCTTTTGAATATCGTACGTTGCTTTTTGAATTTGCATTCGAATTGCGTCATTTGTTATCCACGGAATGTTGTTTCAAAAGTATTTACACTAAAAGTTGCTGATGTAAATGCTAATATACGTAAGTAATCGGTGATGATATTATGACATTATAATTACGCCGTTTCATATGAAGCAGATTACTTAGAATCTTTTGGAAGATTGCATAAACACTTCAGGATCTAAATCATTCCGAATCTTGAATCATACATTAAGTCAATTGACGAGAAACCAAAGAAAAGACCTAGTGAATGAACTCTTGAAGATGAAGGGTTCGATATAATCTTAAGCTTATAGTTTTTTATCTGAGTTCTTTTTTTCGAACGCTTATTTACAGAAGTGAATCCTTGTAAAGTTAATAACGCCGGTTGCGAACAGAAATGTGTCAACTACGCGGGAAAAGCTCGGTGTCAATGTTATAAAGGGTACAGACTGAGACAAGATAAAAAAACGTGTGAAGGTAGGCGATGATATAGTGGCTGCTATAGTTCATCTACTATTTTACCTATCTTTCTCCTTATATTAGTTTGATTTTGTCCAGGAGTAGTTGTAGCTGGTTTCGAACCAGGTTCCACATTTTTAGTTACATTTCGACTCCGAAGCTGAGTAAGAGTATATCTAACTCAAGAGTCAAATGTAAATTCCCAAATTTCAAACTGGCAGCGGTATGTCAAAATTCGAAATCCTACTCTATTTTTGGATTTTCTGCTCCAGCGAGTGAGTTCGGTTAAGTTTCCTTCTTTTATTGGTATATAATTTCTATTTTTGTCATTTCGTTTTATTCAATCTGGTTGTCCTTGTTTGGGTTCAATAGATATAGATGAATGCGCAGCAGCTAATGGTGGATGCAGCCAGGCCTGCGCAAACACTCAGGGTAGTTTCGCTTGTACGTGTTTGCCAGGCTTCAGTCCTGGAATGGATGGAAAATGTTACCGTAAGTTATGCTGAAAACGAGCATTTCAGCGTGAGATATTATTCATCGCAAAAAATGGTGGTATGCGCCTGTTTGGTCTTTCATTACTCTCAATGGAACTTCACCATGGCCTGGCGTTGTGATTAAGCTTTTTTGCACACGCATACAGTCAAAGCTCGTTATACCGCCAAAATTTTAACAGTCCCAGGACTGGCGTTATAACGAGCTTTGACTGCACATATTTTGCATTTATAACACTTTCGAAGTATCCATGTTGAAATCAGAATAAGAAATCACGCCTTTCCATGATAGGGTGCCATAAGACTATTCCTGTCCAACTAACTCCCTAATCATTTAACCGAAGATGCATAATTGTTTAAAAATCAAAATCTCATCATCCTAACGTAGATATGTGTGGTTATCACCAGGCGACCATAAATCCTGCTAGAATGTAGAAATCAATAGCCGTGTCGTCCGCATTTTGTATAACCCGCCTATACGAAATTCGCTAACAACGAAAACATTTTAAACGTCATTTAGAACAAGTTACTAATGATAGATGCACTTGTTTTTGTCTTGCCCTTTGCCGCACTTAGCTAAACCTAAAAAACTGCCAGGTATGTAGGCTTTCATTGCATGTCGATTTTCACTATCATTTCACGCTTTTGTAGATCGATCACATTTGAAATAAAAACTGAAAAAAACACAGTAATCGCCTTGGTAAATCCTAACTGCTTGATGACAATATCAGGCATTAGAAACTTCCTAAGATATCTTGTTTCTTTGCACGTTCAATTAGTCGAGTTAGTAAAGTTCCGCAGCTGTCAATTCAAATTCTAAGTAATATGCATTTAATACACGGCTGTGCGACTAGGTTTCGTAATTTATCATCGATACATGTTATAATCAAACATGCAAATTGTTCTTGAATTTTTATCGCTGCATAAAAATAGATCACAAACCCCAAGGTAAGATGTCTAGAAATAGAGGGGTTTAAGTCCCGTAAACGATTACTACGTATATGTACGATTATACTCGAAATAAAACGATTTCGAGAAATGGCATCTTAGATCTGTACGTATTTTGTTAATCCGCAGGAATTGAGGTGGAAGTGGTCGACGACTGTAAAACCGACAATGGCGATTGTGACCACGTTTGTAAACACGGAGCTGGCGGCCCGATCTGTTCCTGTTACAAGGGATACATGTTACAAGCTGATGGGAAAACGTGCAAAGGTATACTTATCTTTCTTTGTGCTAAAAAGAATTATGTATAATTTGGAGCAATAGAGAATAATCTAATCTCGCGTCTCTTTATTCCTAACTCGATTTTCTTCACTCACGTCATCATATGGATTTTGAATGTTTGATTGTTTCAGACATTGACGAATGTAACAAGGGGACAGATTGCTGCAGTCAACTATGTCATAATTCAGTCGGTCGATACAGTTGTAGTTGTAAACCAGGATTTCGTTTGGCTTCAGATGGCTGCGGCTGTGAAGGTGCGTGTAATGATAGATAGGAATTATGCTCGTGTTTTTACCAGATTTTTCAGTAAAAGAGGCGTCAATCTCACAAAGAACATCGTCTATACAAATATTGATATTTCTTGTTATTTTTTATTCAGATATAAATGAATGTGAAGATAATCGCGCCGGTTGTGAACAGAAATGTGTCAACTCTGAAGGCTCGTATCAGTGTATATGTAGCGCGGGTTATATCATTGCTGAGGATGGAAAACGATGTATCGGTATGCGTACGAAATGAGGGATATGTCTGAACACGTTAAAACGAAGTTTTCTAAACGTAGACCTTGTATCTTTAACGACACTCATTTTCCATTTCAGCCGCTCCTTCTCTGAAAGGTAATGAAAATGAACCGGTACGTGGTGATCTGTTACCCGGCACTATTCGATACCAAACGACACCGCCTGCTATCATTCCGATGACCGAAAATCTCGATCTACACGAAGAGTTGATGCAGCCGGCAACTCAAGTCGGTAAGTTCACGCAGTTGAGAAGTCGGTCCTGATATTATAAATGGATTCACGATGTTCTAGTTCAGGATCTATAACAGATATTTGGTGTCACATATTTTTCCAAACGTATGTAAACGTTGTGTGATTTTGAATCTTGAGTCAAATTGGGATCTAAAATTATCAAACAGTCCCCTGCTTTTTCCGAAAGTACACTACAACCACCACCAGCAATGCGATATTTTCGTTCATTATCAAATATTTTCTCAAGATTTAGAAAGCACGCGTTTTAATTTCAAGCGTTCTAGTTGTTGAATCATTGCGTATTATCTATATAAATGTCCATACCGTGCAGAAAAAGGAACGGTTGTCTCCGGAAGATCTAAAATGTAGTAATTTTGGCAATTTATATGCATGGCTTAAAAAAAACAGATAAAATGCTTCAAATGCAAGGTTTTCAGAATCAGTTCAATAGTTTTGAATACTTCTTAATTCCACCGTGAGAAATATGGAACTAGAACGTTGGCACCGGATTCAAATGATTCCCCGGATTTCCAAAGGATTTGTGCGTTTAAAACTTGATTTTGCATTTGGGACATTTTTAGAGTTGATATTAGTAACACAGACAGTGTCATCATTTCTCTTGAAATGAACTTATAATACAATAACAAAAGATGGCAATATTAATCAGTATATATCATTTAGACTTTCTGTACATTTTACGCTTTCTAAATGTAGGAATTAAAATCAAAGGTATAGTACACATACAGAGTGTCATTAGTATGCCAAGGGTTTTACCTGTTTAAGAAAATGAATCGAAGAAGATATTAACTTTAAGAACAAATGGTTATCAGTATATGAAGCTTCCAAATATTTCACTTGAAGAAACTGTACCTCTATAGAGGTATAAAGGTTATGCCTGTATCGTGATGGTATTCCGCAATCACCTGTTTCCTGAAAATTTCATGTCATTTAACGTCATAGATTTCTTCGTCTTTTCTCCTTCATTGTTAACGTTTTGGTCGTTTGTTGTTTGTGTCATGTTTTTGTGCATGCATCGTGACGTTTTCAGCATTAAGATGTATACGATTTATTCATTCTATAACTGCGCTTTGGACGAACGTAACGCGCAGTGAAATGAAGACATTTCGTCTATATTATGTCCATGCATGAATCCAGCCGCGAGGACAATCTGCTTTCAGCACAAGCTTTTCCCGATCAATCTCACCATGTTTGTCTTCTTGCACCGAATGTTTTTCTCTTCCCATTTTTCAATGACTGAAATAAATGGAATGAATGAAACTCTTTTATCTTTTTTCAAAAACATCCATCAGAATAAGAAGTCTCCCAAAATGATATCTATTTTTGCATGATCGCGTTCCACGCATGAAATGACGATTGAAAATACAAAGTCTCTTCGTGCAAATGATATCACTTCTAATAACTTTGAACCGATTTTTTCAGGCATAGAACTTGTCTACGTCATTTAACTCTACATTTCAACATAACATATTAAAATCTCGAACTCCGCTTTCTCAAAAGATCCAATATTCAAAAAACCTTTCATCATGTTATCGTTTATCCTTACCTAGAATCCACACCACGATCATTGTTAGTTTTCATAGCCTCAATATTCCAACACCCTTCAATGTTAATATCAATGTTCTTCTTTACTACTGCTGCTGCTGCTGCTGCTGCCGTGGCTGCTATATAAATGTTGCCGAGTAGGAATAAAAGTGAACCGAGGTAAACCTCAAACACTAAAGCATCATTCGTCTCACAAAATGCACAGTTTCATTTTCTTCTTTTTTTCTTCATTATTCGAGCGTTTTTCTATAATCGTGCACCATTATTTATATACATCGAATACAAAGGGATTTTCTTTCAGAGAAAAGGACCGCGCAAAAGTCCATCGTTGAAGTCAGGTGCAATGCTTAAACCCTTTATATTTATGTTACAAACAAAAAAGTTTCTTTTTCGATTTATTTCTAAATATCGAAATCTAGATAGACTTATATCTATAAGTTCTATTCACCGCTTTTGCCTCATAGTTAGAAATAAACTTTGTTTTGTATCGCGCACATGAATACACTTAATAATTGACAATAAAGACACATTTCTCGGTGAATTCAAATAGATAGATGCTTGTACGCTGCATGAATGGATAACTCACATCCTAGACTTACAATGTTGCCCGTGTTCTGGGAAAATGGTTCTATAACCAAACTTAGATTTTATTGTTTAGAATAACGATATGATTGCTTATATGAACGGTGCATGTTGCATTGAAAACCTGATTTGTTCCTACTAATCAAAATCTTTCATAAAACTAACCAGAGTCCTCTGTTCCCCACCCACCTATCTATCCACTTTTGTTCATGTCACCCGAAAAGGGAATGAATCGAGTTGTCCAGGTAATACTGGCAAACGATTAAGTGTTTGTTCATTTTTGGTCGTTCATTTCGGTATCGTTTTAATCTGTGATTGCAGTTTGTGTACCGGGTACGTTTGGTGTGGATTGCACATACAGTTGTAGCGACTGCGCTAATGGTGGCATGTGTAACGCAGCCCTGGACGGTTGCGAATGTAAGCCTGGATGGATGGGGGAACTGTGCAATAATACATGTCCAACGGTAAGTTTCAACGCCTGAAGTGGAATTCTATTCAAGAATTTTAAGATGAAGAAAAGAATTTCTTTTCATAATTTGCTGTTAACATGTACGTACGTAGAAACTGAATTTTCTCAGGCATTGGCGGAATTTCTGGTAATCTGTATTTCTAGGGAATGTATGGCGAAGGGTGCAACCAAATCTGTTCCTGTCAAAACGGTGGTAGATGTGACCCCGCTACCGGTGCGTGTCGATGTCCTCCCGGGGTGAAGGGCTCTAGTTGTGAGGACGGCTGCCCGCCTGGAAAGTACGGAGCGAGTTGCGACAAGACTTGCCCGCAGACGTGCGCTAGCGGCCATTGTAATCGCAAGTACGGTTACTGCGAGTGCGCCCCGGGACTCTTCGGACCTCAGTGCAACCTGCCGTGCCCGAAAAACACCTACGGGCCGAATTGCGTTAAGCAGTGTAAATGTAACCAGGAGAGGTCTACCGGCTGTGATGCTGAGGTATAACATACAAAAAACCTGGCGTTACGTGGTACCGACTTTGCCCGGGTGGTTTAGGAAAGTATCAGTTCCGTAATCGAAATTGTTTGAAATTATCAATTGCAGACCGGTGATTGTAAATGCAAGAAAGGTTACGAAGGCGCCCGATGCAACAGCAAATGCCGTAATGGCTACTACGGTTTAGGATGTTCGAAATTGTGCCAGTGTAGCTCGCGAACCGTCTGCGATCACGAGACTGGACAATGTATGCAGGATTGTCCGATAGGATGGGTCGGCGATCGTTGCGATCAGCGTAAGTCGACGATATCTTACTACGCGAACTTTCGATTCTTTATTTCGATCACTCCCACGATTCTAGAGATCTTTTAGCATCCGATTTTTATACCAGAGTCAACTACGAAAGATGATTTCAAATTTGTACAAACCAGACACGCTTCACGAGCTTTGTTTAGCGTCAGGCGATAGGCATCGTTATCAGGCATATTTGGTAGTTGGCTCTGATGATATTTGACATGCGTCCCCTCCCGAATAGTGTAGAAAACAATTAGGTGATGGTTTTATTCTGAAAAGAGATCTGCCTGCCATGTAGGCATGCCTGGACTATCATGTGTAGGTTAATGGTACTTTTAGGGGACCTATGACTTACCAATTTTTTCATCTTTTTGCTCGTTCTGGCTTTTTCTCTTCGTAACAGTATTTCAACACCGAACGGGTAAAATCCAAGCAAAGTCTCAGCGAAAATGCGTGGTCATTTTGCTTCGTCCTTTTTGTATTCTTGGAATCCTATACGAAAACATGACTGTTTTGATTTTGCCCGTTGTGAAGAGCTGTTAATCATTCTTTCTTCAATTTTCCAACATTTGCTATCAAAAAATCCATAAAAAGAAATTTGGCCATGACTTAATATTTTCTTAATTGCGCATCTATCTCAAAAAGCCATCGATGTCATAGTTAAAAACATCTAAATATATGATTAAAGTTATTGATTGATTAAAGGTGCGTTATCAAATTTCTATAAATTTCATAAACTATATATTTCTTGTTTTCAGATTCATGTATCATTTCACGTTCATTGGACAATGCAAAAATGCTCCATATTAATAGATAAATATTAAACTTTAAAAATGCTCATTGTAGCATTGTCCAATGAATACGAATTCATTGCTGATGACTCCTAATCCGGATCTAACTATCAAAACCTCATTCCAGCAGTGATATTCGCCACTTTCCATAAACATTTTGCCAATTCCTGACATAAACGGTCCAACAAAAAAGAATGTCTTGTTTAAAACTTTTCGCTGAACCCAATTCCCGCGATATGAAACCTGCATGATGGTTTTCCTTCTGCATGCGAGGTCCTCTAAAAGCGAATAAATAATAAGAAAATATCGAGAGAAAAATAAGTGCAGTGTCTGTTTAACACATTATAGAAAATGTAGGTTTTAGCCGCCGAATGTATAAAAACCTTTAGTGTTTTTGTGATTCTATCGAAATTCAACGCTGGCAACTTAAGAATTCTTTTTTTTTAAAGCGACCCCTAAGACTTTTCGCCGAATGTCTTACAGCCTTGAATAAAACAGAAGAAATTCATATAACTCAACCTTTAAAAGCTTGAAATATAAGTTAACTGTTTTCCTCCGTATTTCAACTGTTGCTGCTTGTAATCTAAAACCACCATTGTGTGTCTACCCTATTCAAAATCCGATTACTTTTCATCCTTCCTATAAATAAAATTCAGTATAAAACTGGTGAATGAATTCAATTCGAAATATATATAACTAGTTTGAAGAAATAACTTTCAGAATAGATGATAAATCACCTCGCCAAATCTAGAATTCTATTCATTTCGATTAACCCCGGCATTAGTGCAGATGTAGCAGGCTATTTCGTCTTTGTCTTTGTTTTGTCTTCCGTACAATTTTTCCATGTTGTATTATCGTCTGCATGCTTGTGTCTAGAGCTTTCGTAGCGACCTGAATCCACCTTCCGATATACAGCAATATCAAGTCGGCAATAGAATACAAAACTTGCCTCGACCATCTCACAGACATTGCACTTGTTATACTACGAATAAAAAGAAAAAAAAACAGAAAGAAACACGAAAAAAACAGGACATAAAAAAACAAGACAGTTGCTTCTGGATTCCCAAATATCATCAGCGCTTTCCCATTTTCCTCAGCCATCCATTTTCATGTTGATTGTTGTGTACTGAATCTCTTTTCGTTCGGTCCAGCGTGTATCAAGGGTCGCTGGGGCTTGAACTGTCTCCAGGATTGTCGTTGCGAGGGGAGCGGCTGTGACCCAGAAACGGGTGAATGTATATGCGAGGCCGGACACACGGGCCCGCACTGCAAACAAGGTAAATAAATAAAACAATAGAATAACGTGAATAAATATAAAGCACATCACAGATCACGTAAGGATAATTGGGATAGACCGGTAAATTTTATCTAATCTGGTCCACAAAGCCAAACGATGTTTAAGATTTGATTACTTCGACAAATTCTGGGCAAATTACATCAAAAATTTCCAGTTCTGCCGAAATGTGACTGGTTCATTCGCATAGGGACTTAAATTTTGATTTGCCAAGCATGATCTCATCAAATTTCGATGATTCCGGGCCCAGAATATTGATCTGATTGCCCGGTCTTCCCACCTATCTTTTACCTCACAGCCCGCCGCATAGCGAAGTATGTTATTTTAACCACATGGGTGCGCGCCGCGAATATGTTATGATATGCTCTATCAGAAAATATGCTTCATGCAGTACTAATCATGGTCTCCTCAAAACAATAAAGACTTATAATGGAAAAAACAAACATTTCTAGACGTTATATTCACGTTCCGTATTCTATATTCCATTATATGGCTTTTTGTAGAATACTAACATGCTACGTACATGACAAGAAGTAAATTTACAAAAATACCTAAATCTGCTTGTGGAATGAAATGCATTCTATTTACATGAATAAACCAATTCATAACAAAATTGGTTTGATAATTGATACTGATGTAATCTGACATGATTAGATCAGATTTAAATTCAGTTTCTCTCTGTATATATATATTGATTTCACAAAAATATAAGAAGAGGAACGTTATATGAATATTGGTATGTAGATAAGACCGCACTGAATTTGCTTTCATTCTCATAAGATATTATACGGAAGCGCTCCGTCGAAAGGAGAAAACTTCTGTAGAATGAGACCGAAACAGAATCGTCTGAACTATATAGTTCGTAATCATATTGCCAACAAACGTTTTTACCGATGGATCTTGAACTGTCGTTGATTTTCACTTCGAACGAACGAATGTAAACCTATATGCATAGCGAATGAAATATGCTGCGGACATTTCCGAAGAAAAAATTCATTGCCGAAATTATGAGAATCGAACGATTTCATGTGGTCTCAGATTCTGTATATATAACGCTGTAGGTCGTAGAGTTTTCACTCCTACTGCATATTATATCAAACAACATCCAAACTAACCGTATCTATATATATATATATATATGTCTATATATATTTATATACCTATACCGTCACCGTGTGACTGACCAAACTGTGACAAACTACCACCAGATTTATAATTGTTTAGCGTGAAATCGTAGACGATTTCATGACGTAGTTGTGTAGAGGTACATTTCAGACGGTCGATGACCCGGATGAAAGCGCAGGTAATTTTCGCTATAGTTCTTTATTCCATCCACATTGAATGTGCCCAACCCATCCCATTTTTTCTCTATCTCTCTATCTATTTTTAGAAGATTTTGATTGCTTTTTTCTCATCGATCCCTGTTTGCTTACGAATTCTGCTTTTACACATGAACGCAGCCTCATGAACTTGCGTATACAGGACTCCGCGCGATTTCTGTACACGCATTATGTATACTGTATTGCTAATTGTAAAATTAACTTAACCGTATTTGATAGTCTAATTACTTGTTCCTTGTATCTTTTGAATTTGTTTCGATCAATGAAATCTAGATAATCTTAAATTGAAAATTGCATTTTCCTGTTGAAACGAAGAGCTTCTTTTCTATCACTGATTATCAGTGGACGATGAATTCAGGTTTTCGATGATATCAAATGTCATTTATTACCTATTCAGATTTGAGGTTTGTTTTGCAGAATGCGCTGCCGGTAAATGGGGAATCAACTGCGCGAATGAATGTAGTTGTGAAAACGGTGCCACGTGTAATCCCGAGACCGGAGAATGTGTCTGCAAACCGGGATGGTTTGGACAACATTGTTCAGAAGGTGAGTCGGAACAACGAAATTCCATCAGCGTCACATCATAATTCCTCGAAATGTATGGGATAGTTTTACGTTGAAAACAACGCTTTCCGTCAAATTCAGGTTGTCCACCGGGACGCTATGGATCACAGTGTTTGTTGAGGTGTCTTTGCGAGAATGGAGGAACGTGCGACCCGGTGTCGGGGAAATGTAATTGCACGAACGGTTGGACTGGTCAGCTATGCGATAGGGGTATGCATCAACAATCTGAACAAACACCAGGTTTAACCGCGGCACCGCTAACTGACAATGATATTGGTGGGTGGACCCCTCACTTTGGACGATTCCTTTTTGGCGAAATCTCGATGTCGTGATGTCTCAAGTTAATTCAAAAATATTTATATCATATACATTTTCGCCTTGTAGCTAAATATACTTTTCAAATTCTATTTCGTTTGAAAATTGTATATTCATGTGTTTCTTGGTATCATGATTTCCATGGAAACAAGAATCTAAGCTCTGTATATATGTCCGAGGTGATGGTAAGACGATTTTTCATTGTATGTTCTCTGAAATTTTCATGTAATGAAGCACGGCCAGGGCCGGGAGGTACGGAACTGTTAGAGACCAGAGCAGTTGATATTGTTACAATGTATACTGTCCGTCTATTATACACGTCATGTATATAATGTTGAGATACATGCTTGAAAAAACTGTGGAAATGCTCAATATCTGATAGGAATTATATTTCTAAAATCGTTTAAAAATGTGTTTAAACTGCGTATTCTGATAGTTTGCTAACGAATCTCACCAAACTCAGTGAAATCGATTAAGAAAACGATATTTTTGATTTAATTTTATTCAATTTATCTCATTAATTTCTTGGTTTTTCTCGGTTTTAATTCAATCTTTATCTAAAATATCTCGTATGAATAAAGTTTGAAGATTTGAAAAGAAATCTTAAAAAGATTTTTTTTACATTCAATAAGTTTTAAAAGGAAAAACCTGCGCTTCATGTTACGTAGTTGTGGCGTCAGATTCTTGTATTTTTGTGAATGCTAAATGTAACTGTGATTTGATAAATGCGATTATTTGTTATAAACGTAAATGTCTCTTTTAGATAAAACTTCGTAGAAATAGCTTTACTATTTTCTCTTATTTCATACTCTCTTCCTAACTGGGCAAAACTTTGCATGGCTTTCGTTTAATGATTCATCTTTTGATTGTATCGTCGCAAAAGTTGATTAAACCAATAATTGAAATCATTTTACCTCAAATCAAAAGAAACTTCTTTTAGCATAATCTTTTTTTAGAATTTCCATCTCTTTTCATCGACTAATTCTTTTGAGGTTTAACGAAAACGAAAAACATCATGATTCCAATCATTTAACAATGATATGAATGAATATAAAGTGTTTTAACCGAAGATTTTAATTTTTCCTGAAACTAATTTTGAAATTGAAAAAATTTAGACGGAGACTTAAAACTTAAATAAAACCTATGCCTAAAACTATATATAAGAATGAAAGCGCTGATTGAAGACAGTATATTATGAGATTTTCATATATCGCGATTTTATAACAAGTTTTGTAAAATTTTAGCTTGTCCGGCTGGAACTTTCGGACGCAATTGTAAACAGCGATGTAACTGTTCAAATAGCGCTGAATGCGACCCGCAAACTGGAGATTGCATATGCGCTCCTGGCTGGCACGGACTTGGCTGCAACGAAAGTAAGTTTGGGACCCAATTCATCCAGATGCATCCCTAAGATGTTTGAATTCATTATTTCATAATAAGTCTCGTTATGCTTTGACCAGAATGCGACAACGGCACATATGGACCCGGTTGTAAGCGTATTTGTAAATGCGCGAATGGGGCCCATTGCGACCACATCAGCGGGGCTTGTCGATGTGGACCCGGCTGGCGAGATACTCACTGTGAAAAGCCTTGTCCCGATGGATTTTTCGGCATCGATTGCAAAGACGTTTGTAATTGCGAGAACGGGGCCCGATGTAGTCCGGTTGACGGACAGTGTAGTTGTGCGGCAGGTTGGATTGGAACAGGTATAAATTATATCAATTCGAACATCGATTACAAGATGAAGATTCAAACGCTCGCATGATGACGATATAAGCTCCTATGAACGTATCCAAATTACTGTTGAAGGATTAAATTTTCAGGATGTCTTCGACGATGCCCGGCCAGTACATGGGGTCGAGATTGTAGACATAAATGCAAGTGCAAAAACGGCGCGGCATGCGACCCGATTACAGGACAGTGCGTATGTAAACCTGGTTGGAGGGGATTACAATGCGAACAAGGTAGGCGCGCAGCTTAGATCTCTGCAATCATCTTCTAAAATTTGACGGTTTGAACCCAAAGTTAAATCTGGTTTATTTCCATAGCTTGCCCAAGTGGTTATCATGGACAGGGTTGCGCAAGACCTTGTATCTGTGTAAATAGTGGTGTTTGTCATCCTGTATCAGGAGAGTGTAATTGCCCGGCCGGTTGGACAGGAATGGCTTGTGAATTATGTAAGTTATACGACCTTTTGGTTGGTACGTCGAATGAAAACAAGACTCATAATGATTTCGAAATTTTCGAAATTCTAGCTTGCAGTGAAGGGAGATATGGATCTAATTGTACTGAACGATGTGAATGTGTAAATGGTCTCTCCTGCAATCGATTCACTGGACAGTGTCACTGCCGCCCTGGCTTTGGTGGAGAAAAATGCAATGCTAGTACGTCCTAATTGTCTCTTGTCTTATGATATGTTGCATAAAAACTTGTAAACTTTCATAAACCCCATGTTCACGTGCGTTAGGTTAGTCATTTTAATTCGTGTTATTGTAGAATGTAAGAAAGGTTACTATGGTCAGGATTGTCAGGAGAAATGTATGTGCCAGAATAAAGCGAAGTGTCACTCTGAAACTGGTAACTGTCATTGCCGCGCTGGATGGAGAGGACACTTCTGCGAAAAAGGTATAAATCGTTGGATGGCTGTTTTCTAGTTCCTGCGTACGACTATCATGTGTTGTTTATTTTCGATTTGCAGCTTGTTTACCGGGTTATTATGGTCTGAATTGTAAACAGAAATGTCGCTGCCCGCAAGGCGAACCGTGTGATCATATCAGCGGAGAGTGTGATTGTCCAGCTGGTTTCACCGGCCTCGCGTGCGATAGACGTAAGATGCGAACATTTTCTTCTTATCTTAAGATCTGAAGACATTGATACTGATTGCGTGCGTTTATTGCAGGTTGCTCTAAAGATAAATGGGGTCCGAATTGTCGTAATGAGTGCAAGTGCGGGCGTAACTACATGTGCGACCCGATCAGTGGCGACTGCATCTGTAGATCTGGTCATAGAGGCAAACATTGTAACAGAGGTAAATTACTGGACCCAATTCCACAGTTGTGAGTTAAGATTTGACTCGGAGTTAGTTCATTGAAGATGAACTGATTTTTAACCCAAGAGTTAACTCTAACTCACGACTGTTAAACTGGATCCAGTTCCACAGTTCTGAGTTAAATCTGACTCTAGAGTTAAAACATCGAAAATGAACTGATTTTTTAACTCGTAGTTAACTCTAACTCACAACTGTGGAACCGGGCCCTGGATCCTGAAGATCTGCCCGAAGTATCACACATTATCTATTCACGAATTCGTTATCTATATACGAATACTTCTTCCAGGTTGTAAAGTGAATATGTACGGACCGGATTGTCTGTCGAAATGCAAATGCCAAAACGGAGCGTCGTGTGATATTGTCACCGGTCAGTGCGTCTGCCCAGTGGGCTTCGTCGGGCCGACGTGCAAGCACAAGTGCCCGAAAGGTAGTTACGGCCATTTGTGCTCTAAGAAATGCAAGTGTGAGAACGATGCCACGTGTGACCATGTAACAGGACAGTGTGGCTGCCAGTCGGGATACTATGGAAAGAATTGCGATCGAGGTAAAGCTAAGTTGCTAAGTAAATTAGGTTGTTCACCTATGGATTTTACTTACTATTGTTCCCTATATCAATTTTGATATTTTCAGCTTGCCCCGATAACACATTTGGACCAGATTGTAGCGGTATTTGCCAATGTAAGAACAGCGGTTTTTGCGATCCCGAGACTGGCATGTGCACTTGTGGTATAGGTTGGATGGGTCCTGCGTGTACAGAACCCTGCCCAGATGGATTGTTCGGTCCCAACTGCACCCAGAACTGCCAGTGCCAGAACGGCGCATCTTGCGGTAGATTCTCTGGCTGTTGTAATTGTAAACCAGGATTTTACGGGCAACAGTGTGAATTCAGTAAGTTATAAAAGAAAACACTTCCCAAAACGTCCAGTGCAATGGAAATTCAGTTAATCGTTAAATTCAAGCATTTTCAATCACACTTTAAGGTTGTCCGCCTGGATTGTACGGAGAGTCTTGTAGCAAACGCTGTGATTGCGTAAACGGCGCGGTATGCGACTCGGAAACTGGACAATGCATATGCAAAGATGGATATCGTGGGAATAGATGTGAAAAAGGTCAGTAAAATATTGAAAAATTAGTAGAATTTAGTGTAGAGAGAATCCCACAATAATAACGAAAAACAGACAGAAATGTTACCGGAGCAAGTAGTTTATTCGACGTTTCGACTATATCCTAATAGTCATCTTCAGGAGTACTGTATTCCTGTATTACTGAGTATTCCTGAAGATGACTATTAGAATACAGTGGAAACGTTGAATAAACTACTAGCTCCAGGAAACATTGTAAACTTCTTTCGTTATTATTGTGGGACTCTTTCTACATTATCGTCACAACACGGATAGAGTGTGTTATCAATCGAAATATAATTTAGTATTTTTCAACGTAGACTTCATACGTAAATTACCGTTCGTTTCACTATTCCCGTGTCGTTTATAGTCTGCAAAGATGGTAAATGGGGTCCAAAATGCAAGAAGAAATGTAAATGTGAAGGAAATGTGGCCGTTTGCAATCCTATCACAGGTGACTGCGATTGCCCGTCTGGTAAAATGGGTAATAAATGTCTCAAAGGTTCGTATCTGTGATCTCGTGCAATATTTGATCCAGTGTCCACGCCGATTTGAAGGTAATAATGAATGAAGACTTGTTGTATATTCTGTAGATTGCCCGAGAGCGAGGTACGGCCCTAATTGTACATTCACTTGCGACTGCGAGAACAGTTCTGGCTGTGATTCCGTTACGGGCGCCTGTAAGTGTAAAGAGGGCTGGATCGGCGCGCAATGCCAAACCAAAGAAGGTAATACAAAATTCCATTGCTCGAACCACGCATAAAGATGTGAATGACAAAATTCCTTTTCAGCTGTTTGTTTTCAAATATCTTTTTTAACATTTTCGCCGACGTGTGTGAATGATGCAAGTTTTTGCAACTAACATTTTCTGGCCAATTTACTAACGAAAGGTCATATCAATTAATGTTAACCCTCCCCTCCTTTGCTACATTGATCGATTACTCGTACTTGTACTGGTTCATGAAGTTTGAATTCAGTTCTAAACTGAATACTTTTCGCATGTGAATCAGTGCAAGTCTTTTATATGTAAATGTATGTATAGTAGGTCAGCGTCCTAGTCTATGTTTATGAATATCAAAACTGCAAGGAATCTTAATATTGCTTCGTAAACACCTTCATCCCATCAAAGTTTGTTACTTAGAATACCTGGCCTTCAAATTTTTCGAATGTCTCTCATACTGTATGTATGTACAATAGCGTGAAAACTCTAAACATTTTGGAGCTGATTTTGACAGTATTTGACAGTACGCACATGAGGGAAGCAAAAATATATTTGATCTTCAGTATGAGAGAAGCGAAAATGCATTTTGTAAACCGGCTAATATGCTTCAGACACATTGGAACGCCCAAACCTAGCATGCGATGGCGTGAATGCAGACCCGTTACTTGTTGACTGTCCGCTTTAAAAATCTACTGATATCTGTCTCTTCTGCTAAGCCTAACTGAAAACGGACGCGGTCAGGATAACTATTTCTCTCTACGAGGTAACCACCGGTGAAGAATGAAGGAGAAAATGTGTTTTTTTTTAATTCTAAAACTCTGTCGTCGTGATTTATTGTCCTTTGCACAAATGAAGCATGCTTTCAAGTATCATACGCACTTAACCATTCTACTGCACTTTAAATATAGCACATTGAACCTATATGACAATCTTAACTTTTAATATTGCTGGAGATTTCAACTTTCAGCTTCCCCGTTTTCCTTGCAGTTCAATAAAATATCTATTTCCAAGGGATCGTGATATTGATATGCCTTTTGCAATCATCTTTACTTATATATATATATATATTCGAAAACTAACTGTTAATTGGGATTGGGTTTGAAATTACTTCACTTTTCCCTCAGTTTTAAAGATGATATGGTATCTATCGTTGCTCCCTTGGAATCTTGTGTCTGTCTTTACTGTCTCCGTTTTCCACCATGAAATCGTGTAAATTTCTTATCGCTCCATCCGTCCCTTAGGTGATAGACGATCATTTCAATTTGCTTGATTTTTCTAGTTTCCAAAACGAATGCCCGATGTCTAGGGCGCTTTTGAAATAAAAAACGTAATTCATTTTCATATTTCTATTACAGCCCATCGATGTTTTCAGTTAGATTTTTTTTTGAATTTTGTTTATCGTGCGAATTTTGATGTTGTTTTTTATTTCATTTTCCCCCGAAGAATCTCTTGATCTCGAATCCGAAGAATTTCAACTTCATCCCAAGCGACACCTAAATCACATAAAACATCCACAAAACAGTAAGTAGAGCAGCCACGCATGAACCCTTTTCACTTGCTGACCATTTACTTGATTTTTTTAAATCCCTTGTCATCCATCAAGCCAGAGAAAATAGGGTATAGCCTGAGTTCTTTTTTCATCTTGGCCAATCGTACTTCGACTATTCAATATTTCGGTTGATTTTTCTTTTAATCGGAGCACGAAAAAAAGATGTAATATACTTCCGTGCTCAGTCGTATGAGGGGATTATCTATTTTTCATTTTCGCAGGAGGTAAATGTGTTTGAATAAAATAATTGTCTGATCATTGTAATTGTATGAAGATGTTTCTGAATTGGCTGATTGAGAATAGCAGATGAATAAATAGACTACATTAACAATATGTTGGGAAGAACTGCAGAGGGCGTATAGTAAGAAATTCATCTGTTGTTCTTAAGATTGATCGACTACGATCAATTAAGGTGTTTCTATAATTATCATGATGAATTAGTGTAGAACTTCTTTCTATGAGTAATACATATTGATACGCGATGGAGCGTCGGTAAACTTCATCCACAAAAAAGTGGATTTCGATATTGTGTCCGTGATTTGTGTCAGTAGCTTCTACATATATACATTCAAACAGCTTCTTTTATATCTCATTGTCTTTTGGCCTTTTTTCGAAGAGAATCATTCAGCTAGAGACAAATCTACTCTAAATAATTCTTAAATCATCTTGAATAATCGGCGTCTAATAAGATATGTAAAATTATGCGGATTTTTTTTAGAAACTAGTTCGAAGTTTTAAAACTGTTTTGATGAATTTGATTTGATTCAATTGATTTCAAAACTCGAAAACTAAACCAAAAACATATGACTTAATTTACATGAATATATAGTTGTCTTGTCTTGTGATTTGTCTGTGAACAATAGCAACATTCACTCAGTCTAGAAATACAGATTGCAGGTACAATTCGCTAGATTATTGCACTCATTGATTCGGTGTTGTCTGGTTGAAATAGAAATTTAACCATTTATGCACATTCTGCACAAGAAATCTGACATTAAAAAAAGAAAAATTTCGACTTAAAGACTCTCTGTGGCAAATTATGACATTAATTTCACAACCTTTTCAGCCAAAATCTTCTTAAAAACAAAACGAATTAAAGCATACATCTCAGAATATAACAATGTATTCTAAAGCCTTTCAAATTGCCAAATTTCAATTGACAGAAGTAAAAAGTAAGGTCCGCTAGAATCTATACTCGACTTTATCCTTCGTTGAAATATTAAAGACTTGCGTTGTTTTTATTTCAGGTTCAAATATATTCACTGGTCCACAACGTGGTGACACACCGGCACACTTAGGAGGATGAATCGTCGAACTAGGAGACTGGGAACTCGAAGAAAAAATACAGTTTTCCAATTGCGGCACATATGCAGCCGTTGTGGGCGATATTTTGAGCTGAATGTGATAATAAATATATATGATAATAATCAATTATAGCATAATGTCGTGGCTAATCTAAGAAGTAAAAAAAATTTATTATTTGTGTACAAAACCCCAGAGAAATTCTTAAGTTCCCCGTGGATCTGTCGTCCAGTTACCGGACCTTGCTTTACAAACCTGGCCAATTGTGAAGTTTGACGTCCTGTGAAACTGTCTCCTTGAAAATATCTTTTTTTCAAGGATTCGACTTGCTGTTAGTTTGTCTAAATTGTTTGTGTTGTGGTTGTGGCAAATAAAGAGAAATATGCATTTACGATGTAGGCTTCTTGCTGCATTGTGGAATAAATCAAAAATATTATATATAGCATTAGAATTGTATTGCATATTTGACCCGGCGATGAAAAAGCCGTGGACATTCGAATGGTCAATAAGAATGAGGTTTAAGAGATTAACGATTTAGAAAGAGGGGGAGAATCATGATATTTCCTTAGAAATTCAGGAACAAAGCGGGATTATTAATATTAAGAAATGTTGTACATTAAAATGCGCAAACCTTAAACGTAAACGCTTATGTCACGGCAATGGTACCAATCAAGATGAATTGAACAACATCTTGATCTTTATAATGCTCTTACAGTGTCATCCACATCTATATGGTCAGCCGGGCCCTATTTGAACATTTATTCTCCTTTAACATCGACCCCTTTCAGCAAATACAACAGCGGAGATATGAATCGATGATTTACATCGACAATATGAAAAATTCTTTACACGCTTATCACAATAATTATATATTTAAATCCATCATTCCAATGTTGTAAGTGTACGTATTGGGGCATTTCTAGGCTTTTCGAAATAAAGCCTTTTACATCAGGCTCGTAGCCATGGGGGATTCGTTTTTTCGTTCGTACGAACCGCCGTTAAAAGTCCAGTTCAGCTAAAAACTCTGCGAGCTTGTGACGTCGCCGAGATTGACTCGTCACCTTATAGCTAAGTGGTCGCCACACTGACCAGACAAACTTCGCCTGCCACTCCAAGTCTTTAGCATGCCACGTTTAAAAGTCTTGTCTGATCTCTAGGATTCGCGTCCTGTGTTGCAGCTCCTAGGTTGCAGCTTGGGAGAGCTGTGAATAGTACTATATTTCGACCTTTTGTCTTTATGGTGGAAACTTTCCCTTTTTGGTACGAAGAAATACTGGCTACGAACCAGTATAAATCTGAATCTCGTGTCCTGTGTAACAATCTCGTTAAAAGCGTTCAACCAAGACTTTCGAAAAGATCGAACTAGCGTTTTATATCTCAATCATTATCAGTAACTAACATACATTTCAATAGAATATACATGTATTGCTCTATTAAAATCTTTTAAAACGTATGATTATGATTACCATTATCATCATGAGATATTTGCGTTTCTGTGGATTATGTCTGTTATATATTTATTGTATGGTCATATTATGTTTTATAAGAATTCAATGCCACTTTAATATAGGGTGTAAATAATCAGATAACGGAAAATTGCTTGCTTTCACTGGAGAGTGGTGTCTTTTAGTTTTCAACTTAGATTGCTAAGTGTATCAGTACTGACTGGTAAAAATCAATGTATCCACATAATAATCTTGAGCTTGTACTTGTTCGAAACACTAAAAGTAAATCGATGCGTAGCATTTGCTGTTTGCGACAGTTCCCTGATATTAGTTAGACACATGACTACTAAATAGAGGGCAGGATTTATCAGTAAAAGTCAATTAGTGGAGTTTGTTAATTAAGGTGTTTTAGGTATGCGCTGTCGTCTCGCACGTTGTCGGTCAACCCTCTACATGTTCTCTTTCCTACCCCCCTTTTTCTGGGATGGGTCCAGGCACCACGGATAAAGAAATTAATATTCTCAATGAAAAAAAAAACATTCGTTCTCGCATTCATCGATGTTTTATCATTAAAATTCAGTCTCAAATCTGCAAGTATCAAGAAATAGGCTTTTTAGAGGTCAGAAAAGTGGAAAAGTGGAGAGTCTTTTGAAAAATAGACGCATGGGTGGAATAAATGATTGAAAACATAGAAAATCGATCCTCCTGGATACCTCTCTTTCTATTCTCTATCATCATACGTAGTTTAGTTTATGCCTTCATGTTGTATTGACTTTATTCGTTGTATTCTCGTCTATATCTCTGCCAACTGTCCCCCGTAATGTTGTAAAACGCTTTGTAAATCACGGCTTCGTTCGTATCACTATTCGTTGTACCACACGCAGTATTAAATTAGCATTTCTATCTAATTATCTATCTACAGTTTGCACTTCACACTCACCGAAAAAAAAACGCTTTAATTGTCGTAACGCACATCCCCAACCACACCCCGCCCCATAATGTTGTTATCCCCCTTATGACCCCCTGTTTAACCCCTTGCACCGACCTGACCTTCAAATGCCCATAGAGTAGCAAATGTATTTTCATCTGCTACTGTCTGAGCTTCTGAGAGTTCTAAAAACCTTTTGTCGTCAATTTGTTGTAAGACCATTAGTTGGCTATTACTAGGTAAGTCTTGCTATGTTTGACGGAATCAAAGGGTCGTTTTCTTGATCAGGGCCCAAAATATCAAAACAACAATGCTGGCATATCGTCTCTTCGTGATGATTAAGATAGCTACCCATTGATTTCATTAGCAGTCTCTAGCAGTAGTTCTAGTGAATTTGAATTTCAAAGATCTCTAAGATCATAAACTATAACATAAATTCCTCAATGATTGTTTTATAGAAATAAGCATTACTTGAGTATCAGAGTGACAAAGGGAATCTACAGAAATATACGTACCCAATTAATTCACCATTACCAAGTCACCACGTTGACCTGGTTGGTTATATACATATTATATCGTTTAATCTCTTAATTTCCAATGACCAAAAACAGACTGTGGTACTTAATTTGCTAAGTAGAGTGGCGATCCTGTATCATAAGATGTGGTTGTATATAGTGTAAAGCCAGCAATAATAAATGCATATACAACCAGTTTAGTTGAGGCTTATCATCAAGAAATACACTTGTACCTAGGTTGTTGATGAAAATTGTCTAAAATGTAGAATTTTTGAACTAACGTCTGAATCATTATCATCATCATGGCAACAGTAATAAGTAGATTAATAGCTTATGTTAACTTATGAATAACTAAGCTGGATTTGTACCATGACAGTCTTAATCATGTTACGTGTATTAAGTGCAGAAATAAAACACTTACAAAATATATATGTTGATAGTTTTGATTCATTCTAGGAGTGGATTTCATATTCTCCCCACGCCCTCTTACCATTTTATAACTTGTTCACGACCTTGTTAAACTTATTTTTTTTAATCGAATTGGAGATTTAGAGTAGGGTTTGAGCGTGAACAAGTTATTCCTTGCAAAACTCGCAATAAATTAGTATTTATATACAGAATGAATTATCATTCATTGAAATTCATTAAAATCTTTGAATGAACTTCCATCCAAAAACATTGAATAAAAAACACCCTTCGCCCCCTCCCAAACAAAAATAGAAATACCCCCGATACAAATTTACTGTATTACAGAATAATTCTATCATCAAAAAATTGCCACAGTTGTCGACGCTCAAAGCATATGGCAAGCGAGTATTGTGTTAGTTTACGATTTCCCCGCTATCGTTATACATTGGGGCAGCACTAGATAGTTGAAATGCTATTATCGCTGATCTTACTGTGGCGGGCGAAGAACAACGATATCTTAATGAAATTATTCTCTCAGTTGATTAAGAGTCTGGAGCCACTTATGAATATAAATGATCCTCAATTTGTTTTATATGACTTATGATTTTCGTCAAAGGGTCAGTCTGTCCAGTGAGGGTTACAGCTCGTATTTTTAGTTTGGGAGACTAGCTGCTTAGATCCAAAATGATTACCTTCTACTAATTACAATACATAATACAAGCCCCTGCGCACAAATCATGACAACCATGATTTCAACCATGGGCGCAATTCACTAGAAAAGTGCAACTTTTTCCCACACTAGATGTGCTGAAAAGTGCTTTAGCCTCAATTTGGGGGCTTGAAAATATTTCATTTGGATTCGGGAGCAAAAATCTGCATGCTCTTTTGAGTCGGGAGCAGTACCATCTGTTTGGATTGGGGCAAGATGCAAACTTTGACCAATTCATTTCGTCAAAATACAGGTATCGAGGGCAAGCCTCACCATTTCAGGTGTAATCAAAAAGGTTGATAATGAACATTTTGTAGAGACTAAATTATTCAGGGCATATATGCATGCTATTTCTGTTGACGGATAGTTGAATAATATGTGATCCAGTTGCCCATACTCCTGTGGCTGTTGCGTCTATTCTCGTCCATTACTAGACCTTAATTCAGATGATTACTCCAAACTGTGAAGACAAACTCCGCGAAGGCACAATGCATCCTTCAGCAAACTAAATAAACGTGATAACTTTTTTTATAGTTTTATAAATTTTTTATTCTCTTCTGTCTTATTTTTCTAAGATTCGACGCCATCGACTCGCACTCGTTCCCGGCGTCAAAATAGACTTTATTTAATACAAATATAGATTCGGTTGTATTGTACAAAAACTGCACAAATTACATGTACGTACATTCTACACATGTGGCGCCACCAGTCAGCACAGAATGACACTAATACATCAGAAGAACTACACACGCCGAGATGTTCATACGTCTATAATACACACGAGTGCTACAAACACTATAAGAATCTGTCTTGTTTATTTCATCTGGATTCCGAACGAATGAAGAAGAAAAAAACATCTGGCGAAAAGCAAATTCAAGAAAAACTTCAAAAATACGAAAAAACGAAACAAAACTCAAAATCCAAATCTGTGAATTGTAGGCTGCGTATTTTACACATAATAATTAAAGAAGACACAAAAGTTAATTCATAACTATAATAATAATAGTAATAATTTTCTGAAACTACGAACTACAATGTTTATACATTAGCACCAAAGATTTAACATCCGAGGGTTGGTTATATTACTAGTACTACAGAACCGTACTACGATTTCAACGAATCGGGTGGCAAGGTGTTAAAAGTGCGGCTGGCAGCAGCGTCCTCGAAGAAAACGTTTCGGTATTACATTTCGCGATTTCGAATAGAAACTCCGGCGGTAAAACGAAAAGACGTCGTCGAAGAGTATTAAACCGGGGACACGAGACCGCGTGTCGTTCAGAATTATCGTTTGAGTATATGATCTAGGATAAAAGGTGGGAAATTCTCCCTGATGAAAGATTCGAGTATCGGAAGCGTGAACGTCGAGAATTCTTTTCTACGTTCGATTCCATCACCGATTCAACATATATATATATATATATATAGAGAGAACAGCTGCTGCCACCTTACGGCCGGTTTATGTACTGACTGGTGACAACGAAAGGTCTTGTACACACTAGTACATACACATAATAGTTTTTAACAGATACGTTCGGGCACGAACAGCGAGTTACGAAGTTTCTGAGCTTGTAGCGTTTGACTCGGTCGGTTTTGGTGTCCACGACTCGGTTTCGGGAGGCCCAGCCATTCCGCAACGCGTCGTTCGTACCCAAACGTTTTAATATATAATTATCATAATCATAATAATAATAATAATAATAATAATCATACATGTAGCATAGCCTGCACACCTGAAACCAGTAGATTCGAATATTTCTATTTCGTTCATTTTTTTTTTAAATGTACTAATTACTCACAGTAAAACCACCGATAAACGACAACCAGTGTCGACAACAATCATTTAATCATTCACCCATAATATACACACTAAACACTCATTTTTATATAAACCGAACAAAGAAAACTGAGATCATTTTCATTTTTAACATATATATATATATATATATATATGTATATATATATCATGATAATCAATATTATACTAATTTTACACTGCACTCATTTTTGTATTTCGAATTCGATAATATTCTATAGCGATTATTATTATTACGGCGATATTTAATTAATTCAATCACTAATTTCGTCGCGTTGTCTCGAGAATCAGCAGCAGTAGCGCAAAAGAAAAAATACGTAAACGTTCATCGTACTGCGAGAGGATTAAAAAACCAAATTGATCATTTTGCGAGTGTACAAGGAAGGAAAAATCTATCGCAATAATCAATGCGTGTGAAGCGAGCTGGTAACTATGGAAACGTGCACACGGACAGACGCTACATATATATCATATATTAATTAGATTATCGAGACTCGGGGAGTTTCAAATGGAGTGAAGCGTTCAGCGATGTGATTACGAAACCCGGAAAAAAAAGAAAAATAATCAAAATATTCAACATTATCCGAAGGCGAAAGCTGCTATGGGTGTGTGGCGTGAACTAATGAAAAGAAATAGGGTGCCCTCGAGGGGGGGAACAGGCTATGCCACATGGAATATAACAAATAATTGTGCGGCACGCGACCTCGCGAGTAAGTTCGCCCGCCCGCCCGGATATCCGACTGCGGTCGGTTTTTTAAGTACTTTCGCGTTGAAAATTCTCGGCGCCGATTTTACTCGACAGTTCGAACGGCGTACGCGCGAGGTCGCCGCGCGGAGAAAAAGCCCACATTTTTTTCGTAATATCAATTTATTAACTCTGATAATTCGCGACGAGCCGTTTTTTCGTTTCCGTTTTCGTCGTTCTATGTACACAGATATACACACCAACGGCTGATGTTCGAACATATATCCTTTATATACCTCTATATACAAATTATACATATATACTTTTTATACAAACTAGCGTTTTTCGTATGTACCAGCTATATACACTATATGATGTTGAACACATTATCCATAGTAATAATAATAACAATAATAACTTTTATCATTATTATTATTATTCTTCATCTAATTCAGTATAATAAATTATATACAGCGTGTTTGTATGCATGATAAATTAGCCATCTAATTACCTCGATGCCATAGTTTATAATGCTAATAATAATCGTAATAATGGTGTGATCGAAAATTCGCAAATGGTCTTTCACTTTTCTTCCGATACGAAATAAATTACATCCTAACTAGAAATTTCATCGATCACGAATAATATCATCGATAATGGTAATGATAATAATAATAGCAATAATATGGTTAACTATTTACACAGCGAAATCTGCTGCTGCCTTAAGAGAAGATGAAGGTCGTAATGACGATGATAATGAGGATGACGGATGGCGTTAATTTGCACACCCCCTGGTGGCACTCTCGATTGACGACTGCTTAATTTCTAGTAGCAGAAAGTGGGGATGCACAAGCTTAATGATATTCACATGAAACTATGCACAAATTTTGTGTATGCGCGTGTATGTGCGTGTGTTTTAAGGAAAATGCACAAACCTTCTTTTAGCAAAAATATAAGAATCTGAATGAATAAGTCTTAACCAAAAAAGAAAAAAAAAATTTACGAACTACGTTTTTTCGCTAGAAGTGTACGTAGTAGATATGGCCCAAAATACGAAAATCATTCGAGATAAAATTATGTACAGCAATTGTTGAATTTCCCCCGTAATCACGTTTACGTACGACCGCCCGCCCCCGAACTGGTCCATTGTTTACTTAACGTGACCCAAACCCCAGCTCGATTGTGAAATATTTACAAATTCTCCGCGGAGTAAGCCGAACGAATCGGCGATGAAAACGTCCTCGGCGGTCATCGAAACGAAAAGAGTGACAATGATGGCAGTGCCGGCTACTACAGCGCGCAAGCGACACGTACGCGTGTACACACGCGGTGCGCGAGCTAATGAAACAACGCCTTACGAATAATATATACAAATATATCACTAACAACTTACGCACACTTATGTTTTTTTCATCGTTTAAATCGAGAAACACGTCCCCCCGGTCGCAAAGCGGAACGACCGCGAACGCTTTTTTATAATCCCCGAAACGCGTTTCGATCGACGCCGATGATGACACGAAAACAGCACACATTTAGTGATCTAAACAAACAATATATATATGTATATATATATACACACAACCATTAGATACATTACATATATCCGCGATACGTCAATATTCTTGTCTGTGTTAATATGTTTACTATTCCGCTAGCATTTAACTATTATTACACGTAATCCATGCATCATAACGTGCTTCTATTTTATCACTGCTTAAATACGTCCTGTTTTCTCAACGATAAATATCTCCACGGATAATAAAGTCGTTTCGATAATTCCGGTGCGGATGAATCTGGCTTTAGAGTCGCGATTATTCGACTATGTCGCGCGCGCGCGCACGCACGCGCGTACTATAGGTCAGGGATTCGTCGTCATTTCCGATACGCGACTTTATCCCGCGTGAATTTTTATTCCGTTCCTGGATCCTCCCGTGTGCCGGTCGTTTCGTTCACACGGTCGCGATCACTATGAGCAGGTGAGCGACCTCGGTGACGCCGGCGACGCTCTGCAGTAGGTCGGGAGCTAGCTGCGCGAGATTCGCTCGCGAGAACTCACACGGCGGGAAGATATGCACGACGTAGGCCGTCTGCAAAAAAACAGAGAAAATCAGAGTTAGGAATACGATTTATGATTAGAAAAGTCATAATTTCGAAATAATTGATTCATTCATCAACAGTTAACTCAACTAACAGGGACTCGCAAAATTGTCCGAGTAAAGAATCTAAAAGTTAGATAGAAAACGTATTTCTATCATTACATACCTGATTGGAACCGGGACCTGGCACGTTGACAATTCCGGCTGCCTGTTTTTGTCGTAGGTAGTCGATAAATCCGATTGTTAACTGTCTGGTTTGTTGCATCACGTCGATGTGATCGCGGCCGCACGGTAACGCCAATAACATACAATAATCCTCGTCGTTCTAAAAAGACAAGACCGAATTTGAATATTTGCATGAGTTTCAGTTGTACGAAAAAAATCGAAAGAGTTTAAGGATAAACGTTGAATTTCAGGGTTCATACAAATCAGCGAATCCGAAATTCTGCGATATTCCCCTGACCCCTGCAACATTACAAACACTAACCTGCATTCGTTTAGAAACGCCGTCCAGTTGGGTCGGCTCGAGTCTCATTCGTTGCGCTATTCGTAGAGGAGCCGGTAAACCCTCGATGATACCGGGCATCGATAGTTTCACTAACGTACTGTTCCCGGAGACGAAGTGCATTTGCACGGCCGCGTTATCGTTCTTCAACGCCAGGATGCCTTGCCACATGACTGGGTATTTCTGAAACAATCATTCAATGACAAATTAAATAATGACGACTTCAGTTGTAACACAGGGTAACTAACTACTTCCCAACCATTTACAAATTCCCTGAATTTTCCAGGTTTTTGACAAAATTTGTCAAATTCCCTCAGTTATGCCTTATTTTGTTAAGATTTTCCTGATTTTTGAGTATTCCTTATAATTTTCTAGCGTTTATTCGTGAAGCTAACCGAAGGATACTAACCTGCAGTAAAACCATCAGCGAGTCTGGATGGTTAGGAAGCTCTGGCAGCGGAGGACGCCCGGGTGGAGGCCCGTGGGCTGAGAGCGGGCGCGATGGTGGCCGCGTTTCGGGTGTCAATCGGTTATCCGGGTGCAGGTATTGCTGCGGCGCGACCATCAGCTGCCCTTGGTGAGTGATATACTCGGGCGGTGGCTGTCCGGGAGGGAAGATCATTCGCGGGTCCATCCCCATTCGCGGAACACCGAGATACGGCGGCATACCTGTGAAATAAACGACGAAATATAGAAATCCATTTGAGCTGAACCACAACATTTAGTGCAGGGTGCCGCCACTTTTCATTTACAATTCCCCTGAGTTTTCCAGTGATTACACAAAACTCCCTGAGTGAATCTGAGAAATGTTTAGGTTTCCAAATGTTACAATTCATTAACTTTTCATTGAATCATGTATTGATAAAGAAACATTGGGTCAATAGCATTACCAGAATTCCCTCCAGTCTTACAGGTTTTTGGTAAAATTTGTCAAATTCCCTGATTATTTCCTATAATTTTTTTCCAATTCCTGACTTTTTCCAGGTTTTCCAGGTCAGACAGTGGCCGCCCAGAAGCGGAATCGTCATGAATTATTGCAAACAAAATTCTGTAAGAACGTACCGGGATGTTGTAAACCGAGTTCCGGATGAAAGATATGACCCGGCGGTAGATTCGGATGATGATCCGGATGAGGCATGCGCACGTCGGGCGACGTGAACGCGCTCACGCCTGGATGACGAACAGCGACGTCGTTCATCAGTTTCGCTTCGTGCGCGTGTCGCGGGTCGAGCGGACCCTTTGGCTCGGCGTGCGATGGCCGGTCCTGGATCGCGAATGGCATCCGATGTTGCGCCGTGTTCGGCGAATGGCGGTGATGTTCGGCGTTCGGCGGATGTAGTTGTTGTTGTATGAGTTGCTGGTGTTGCGCGGCGAGACGCGACGGCTGACTCAACATCGCGCGCAGTTCGCTGTTTTTCACGTACGCCATCTGTTGAGCGTGAAGCTGATCGCGTTTCACTACAAAAAAATACGCAATCCAATAAAAGACGAGAAAATATCACAAATTACTGGATCCAGTTCAACAGCTAGAGTTAACTCCGAGTTAAAACTAGTTCATATTCAACGAGTTAATTCAGAGTCAAATCAACTGTGGAACTGGGTCCTTGATTTCATAAGAAATAAGTTAAAATATGTCACGAATTAATGCACGTTTGTCGCAAATTAATGCACATAAACAAACTAAGTTCAATCTGATACTTACATTGGTCTGGAGACAGTAACGGTTGATTTCCACCTTTCGGACTGTGTAGTTTCGGCGGTTCTTGTCCATTGTTCGGATTCGGAACGCGTTCGATCACTTGTCCTTGAAGCGTCTCTCGTTGTCCGATGGGATACGGCTGTCCCTTCACGACGCCGACGTGCACGCCCATCGCGGAACGCGGCGACATCTTACCGGTCGGCGATTTCGACGGTTGACGCTCTTGCTGCGGCATCAAACGGTCGTTCGGATGGTGACCGCCGGGCGAGCGTTCGGGCGGCGGCCGCGACAGACTACCCGGCGGAGGACGGTCGTGTTGAAAGTTGAACACGCGTTCCTGCCCGTGGTGCGGCGGCGGAACGCGGTCGCCGAACTGCGACTGCGTGTAGTGAGCCGATTGCGGCGTCAAACGGTCGCCGGGCGGCAGTCCGCGATCCATCATCGGGTCGCTCAACCGACGCTCGTCATTGCAGCGTTCCATTTGAACTTGTCTCTCGATGGCGCTACGTTCCGACGACGGGTAGCCGATCATGTGGTGGCGGCCGGCGTGCGTGTCCTGCAACAACTGATGCGACGACACCGGGACGCCCGGCGGTAACTTTCCTAACTCCTCCGGACGCGGGAACGGTTGGCCGACGGGCGGGTGTTGCGGTTCGCCGATCGGCGACTTCATCGCCGCCGGTTGACCGGCTTGAGACACGGCTACTTGGTGTTGTATACGACTCATGCTCTCCTGATATTGCGAAACCGGCGTTGACGGCGTGATCGGCGAGATGACGCTCTTGTCTCCGTGCTGATTCGGTAAATGCGGATGATGCCCTGGAAACGGCGGGCGACACGTGTCGCGCTCTCGTTCTCGTTCGTTTCGATGGTTCGACTGGTGAACGACCGAAGGTTGATTACCGCCGTGCGTGTCGGACTTCGATGTCGCCGGAACGTCGGATTTCTCCTGCATCGCGTCCATCGAAGGTATCGAGAATCCTTGCTGTTGTAAAGCGACCAATGGATTCTGAGGAGGTAAAGGAGGACCTGAAAGTAATTGTATAAGATATTAGACTCTTTCATAAATAATCAGCAATTTTCGAATAAGAAGTGGTTCTTACAGATCAGATCAAGGAATTCTAAATTCCCTATTTCCCTGACCCTTAACCAAAATTCCTTGGTTAAATAGTAAGATATCCTTAGTGAGGGCTGTTTCTTCATAAGAGTTTCCTAGTGCCACAAATCACCAGCAAGAACAAGACACATTGATCCAGTTCCACAGTTCTGAGTTAGAGTTAACTGTTAAAATTAGTTCAATTTCAATAAGTTAACTCACGAGACAAATCTTAACTCACAACTGTGGAACTGGGTCCTTCAGTTCAAATCCCTTCTGAATTCCCTGATTTCCCCCCCCCCCCAAGTACAGGAGATAACAAATCCAGAATTCCCTGATTTCCCTGATCAGTAAAAACCCTGATAACAAGATGGAGTGATTAATACCTTGGTGTAGAGGTTGTATTACGGCTGTTGGTGTACTAGAAACCACCGGTTTCTCCGCGTGTGGAATGTCGTGTTTACTACTGGACCGTGAACCGCGTCTACGAGGCGGCGCGTCCGGGTCGTCTTCGATCGACTTGTTATCGAAGTTCCCTCGCGACACTTCTTCGATGATCCGATCGATGTTACTGAGAAACTCGTTTTTCATCGCCTCGTCCATTTTCTCTTTCGCGGTCGGCGGCGCGGCGGTCGTCGTCGCGACCGACGTCTCGCCGCTTTCGCCTTCCTTCTTCTCCTTGTCCTTCTTCTCTTTCTTTCGTCGGCGTTTCTCCTTCACGGGCGGCACGTGCGCTTCGACGTGGTCCGAGCTGCTGTGGCTGTCGTGTCGTTCGCGATCGATGACGAGAGCGTGTTCGTCCTGCGAGTGATTGCCGTCCGACGAAATACACGGCGACCGCGCCTCTTCCATCAGAACCTGATCGAGGCCGCTGATATGTTGCGGAGATTTCGTCTGATGCGCTGCGCTGGAAACGGCCGGCGGTGATTTCAACATCGTCATCGAGGTCGACGTGCCGATAGGAGGCGGCATCAGTTCGCGATCGGGAGTTCCGGCGACCGGTTTCGCATCGGATGCAGGAACCGCATTGCCGGTTTGTGCGCCTTCTTTATGATCCTCAGCGGCTTCGATCGCCGCTCGCGCCGCCATTTCGATAACCTCCGCTTGCAACTCGGAATCGTCGCGGAATTCGTACAGATCGACGTTGTGCTCGTCGGCTCCGCCGGCTTGACTCGCGGCGCCACCCTGATAGCTCTTCTTTCTACGATTGCGCCGGCTTTTACGATCTTTCCCGCCGGCTGCGGCAACCGGCGCCGAAACAGGTGTCGATAACAGCGTCGGCGCCAACTGCTCGACCGCAGCTGCAGCAGCATCGGGTTTCATCTGTATGACCACTTTACTTTCTTCGACTGGCACCGGAGCGGCATCGGCCTGCGCTTCGACCGCGACTATTTTCTGGTCTTCCTCGTCCTCTTTTGTTTTCGGATCTTCCTTTTTCAATTTTTCCTCGACGATCTGAAGCTTCTCGAGTTTTACGTACGGTGGCAATAATTCTTTTCCGCTTTCGGATGGCGGGGTCGGCAGTTTATTGGCCAGATCGGCGGCGATATCCATTTTACTGATCGGTGGAACATTCTCCAACACGCGACCGACGCGTACTTTATTCCTGCGATGGCGCTTCAGTTTGATACCGTTATCCGTCAACGAAACTTCCGTCCACTTCTCCATATCTTGATCGTCTTTCTCGTTCATGAAGTCCTCCTTGATCTCCAACTTGGTGAACGGCTCCAGCTTTTCGAATCGCTCCATTTTACTTTCGAATTCTTTGAACGATGCGGTCGGCTCGAGAGCTTCGTCGTCGTCTCGGAAGTCGTACTCGCTGAGTTTCTTTTCGCGGACAATCGCGTCGATGTCCGCGTCTTTTTCGTGTATTTGAGCGTCGCGCACGATCTCACGATCGTCGTACTCCGGGAACGAACACCGGCGCGACCGGCGACGTTTGCTGACGGGTCGCAATCGCGATTTTATATCCGAAATCGGCGGCGTCACGTTACCTTGACGTCCGGGGCTCTTACGGCGTGGGCTATCGCGATCGAGGAACAGCCCGGCGCGCGGACTCACCGAACGCGGACTGTCTTTTGAAAGTATACGCGGACTTTTCTCCTCGCTGTAAAAACTTTCGGAACTCGATTCGGAAAACTTCGGGTCTTTTTCGAGATTTTCTTCTTGCAGAATGTTCGAGGGAAATTCTTCGACTTTCTCGGGAGTGGGAGCGATTTCATTCGGTGCGACGACGGCAACAGGTCGCTGACGAGTATCTTTACGTTGGTTGTTACGTCTGTTACGTTTGCCTTTACGACGGGCAGACGGCGTATGCTGATTGGACAACTGTAAGAACAAGAACGATTAGATTGAAAACTTGAACAATCAGAGTAGTCACTTTCCGCCAATTTACAAATTCCCCAATTTTCCCATGTTATAATAGAAAATTCCCGAGGCGTAAATCAGAGGAATTTTTTGGTTTAAAATTCTACAATTTATCATTTCTAATGAATCACATGGGATAAATAAACATGCGGTCAATAAACATATCCAAATTCCGTAATTTTTCCAGGTCTTTTGCAAAATTTGTCGAATTCCCTGAATTTTCCCAAACTCTTCATAGGCTTTTCTGATTCTATGAGTTTCCCTTCCCAGGTCAATGGCCATCCTGACAACTGATGACGTCAATAAGACCATCAGACTTCGTCGAATATAACATACCTGAGATAATTCAGAACTTTCAGCGACAGAATCATCATTATCTGGAGCTTCATTTTCGTCACCTTCAATACCAGACATATCGATGTGCAAGGCACCAGGAGATTCCGGTTCAAAGTCATCGCATGGATCATCCATGATACTCGGAATTGGCTTTGAAGGAAGAGCCATTGACTTGTGTGGCTCCACGATAGTTGATTCGGCTGATGGCGCGTCATCTTTTTCCAGCGGTGCAGTAGGAGTACCCGTTTTCTCCGATTCAGTAGAATGAACTTTCTGGGGCGTGTAATTCGTCAAGGCTGGCTCTTCTTGGACCTCGGTGTCTTTTACACGATCGGTATCTAGAAAATAGGCATAAAATAATGACAATTCATTCAATATCTACGATCGAATATTGAACCAAATGAAAATCTATGATATCTACCTTCTTCAATAGTAAGCTCAGGGAACAGTTCTTCTTTGCTTGAGCTGCGTCTGCTATCCCTCCTACTTCTGGCTTTGGGTTGCTTGGTTTTGCGTTTTCGTTTAGCAGGCGTTTCCGGTTCCGACCACTGATCCGTTGTGAACGACGTATCGAGGTCCGTCGTCGGCTCTTGTTGTTGTTCTTGTTCCGGTGGTTTCACGCACACAGTCGCCAGCGGGATGGCGGCTGGGGCCTTCTGCGCCTTTCCATCGGGGTGTTCTGGTATAGCTAACACCGTACCGCCCAACGGTTTCGTATCGATATCGCTACTCGTGATAATCGCCGATTCTGCCAGTGACGATGACGACGAAGAAGAAGCGACGACAGTTTTCTTCGGCGTTTCGATCACTACTTCGGGCGTTCTCGGAGGAACCGGCACTTTTTCTTCTTCAATCAGATACGGTTGTTCGTCGGTTACTTCGTATGACTTATCGGCGCCGTCGTACGATCGATCGGCGAACGATTTCTCAGGAGTCGGCTGCTCGGACGCGTTGAACGGCAAACGCGTATCCGGCACGATCGGAGGCGTCGCGTCAACGATCGTCGTTTCCATACCCATCAGAGCGGCGACCGCGTCGTCGGTTTCTTGTTGGAAGACGGTCGTCTCCTGCGGGTACTGTTCGGGATCGGGTACCGGTTCGAGGTGCAGGTATTCGGGCACCTCTTCGATGAGCTGCGGCTCCGGCGTGTAACGCTTCTGTTCATCTTTCTGTAATTCTGACACGGCGCGCGCCAACTGAGTCGCGGCGTCGACCTCCGGCTCTTGATACGTAGTCGACACGGTCTCTTCAACCGAATGGATCACGTGGTCGACTTGAACGGATTCTTGTTCGACCTTGTTAACTAAGAACACGGGCGCGGCCATCGACGCTTCGATGTCACTGAACGGTACGTTAAAATCGCTGATTACCGTTTCTTCCTTTTCGCTTATGACCAGATTCGAAGAATCGTCAATTCCTAACGGATCATCTGACTTTTCCGAGATGGATACCTTCTCAAACATATCACCCTCTGTATCCGAAGCGTGCAAACCTCTTTCCAATTTCTTCAAGGCGTCCGGCTTCGGTTTCTTTCTGTGCTTTGTTTTATCGATTTCGACATGTTGTTTCTTCTTATGTTTATTCGACTTTTTCAGATCATCGGACACATCGTGCGTGCTACTACTAGTGACACCAGCCGGAATCCATTCTAATTTATCCGTCGGTTCTTCACTTTTTGTGAGATCAGGTGGTGAAAGGTCATCGTCAGCTATCAGCGAAGACGAAAAGAATGGAACTCCAGAATCATCATTGTCATTATTCAGATTAGACACTCCACCCAATCGAACATTCGACGAGATAATTTCCGCATTTATTTCAGGAGGCAAGGACTCTTTCACGGATTCCGTCTTATCTTTCTCGTCAACGCTCTTCGTGCGTTTCTTTTCCTTCTTCTTTTTCTTCACGTCTTTGCGTTGTTTATTCTGATCGTCTTTAGGTTCCATTACGAGTACGGGTGGACCTAGCATTTTATCATCTTTCGTTTTACGGTCACCGGACTCGGTACGTTTTCTATGATCGGGCAATGTTTCACTTGATTTCTTCTTATCCATGATTGTCTCCGATTTGACTGTACACTCTGAATTTTCCGAAAACTCCTTTTTGTCTTTCTTGACTTTTTTGTTGTTCTTCATATCCGACTTTAGGTGTAAATCATTACTAACATGGTGTACTTTCTGAACAACCTTTTTCTTCAAAAGGTCTTTCTTATTGAGTGATTTCTCTTCTTTCACCAAATCGGCCAGTTTTATCAACTTATTCGGCGACTTTTCTTTTATCAATTTAGATTTGTCTTTACTTTCGTCTCGTTTCACTTCCTTCTTGTGAACTTTTGGTTTAGATTCTGTAACGGTCTTCTTAGGATGCGGCAGCTTAATATCATCATCATCTTCATCCGACGAAGACGACTCCATGTCTAATTTCGCCAAAATCGACTTCTTGCCAGACTTGTTATTATGATCTTTCAATTTCGAAGATTTAACCGGCGTGAATGATTCGGAATCAGAACTGCTGTATATCGCGTTATCAGCCTTCTTCTCCTTCTTATTAACAACAGGCGGTAAGGGCTTCTTTTTCGTCGGCAAGATGAGATCATCATCGCTGTCACTGCTTGAAGTACTACTGATGAATAACTTAGCACTCGCTTGGGTCTTTGGCAGGTTCTTTTTCTTCTTACGAGCCATTCTCAGTAATTCGAGGTCTGAATCGTCGGAATCGCGGGTTATCGTGGCAGTTTTATGCAAAATTTTCTTCTTATTGCGAGCTGCACGAAAAAGCTCTAGGTCCGAGGCATCGGAATCGTGCATGATCGTTTTCACATTGTTTTTCTTCTTATTGCGTATTATTTCCAAGTCCGACTCGTCGGAATCTTGTGACAGAAATGCTGATTTATTCATTGTAGATTTCTTCTTTTGTCGCGCCGCGCGAAATATCTCCAGATCCGACTCATCGGAGTCGAACGCCATCTTTTTCTTTTTGTTGTTTCGCTTGGGGACATCGATGGAATTATCGGAATTCTCTGAATCCGAATCGTCGGAGTCTATTCGCACCGGCATCTTACTCTTTTTGTTGTTATTCTTCCCGCTACGTTTCTGCTGTTTGAACTTATGCCCATCGTTATCATTGCCTGTTTTCGGAGCTTCTTTACTCGACCGTCGTTTGATTTTATCGTACATAGACGTGAACTGTTCCGGTTCGTCTAAAAGGATATTCTTGAGCCAGTCCTCGTTAGTCGGGTCGTCTACAACCACGTCCTTCTTTTCTTTTTCTTTCTTTTTTCGGTCATCTTTCATTTTTTTCTTACCCTCTTTGTTATTATTACCACTATCGGCCTCTTTATCTTTCGTTTCATCCTTGCTTTTATCTTTTTGTTCTCTGCCGTCGTTTCGATCATCTTTCTTTTCGCGATCTTTCTCTCGGTTTTCTTTATCTTTGTCGTGATCATTATCTTTCGGTTTATCCTTTCCCGATCCGTCAGGACCTTTACCATCATGATCTTTATCCTTACGGTCCTTTTTTGAATCCTTTTTCTTATCACCCTTCTTATCATTCTTTTCCTTTTCTTGCTTCTTTTTCTTATCCTTCTCTTCAGCAATTTTCTTCAAGTCGGATTCTTTTTGGTCAGGTTTATTGTCTTTATTTCCAGTTTTTGAAAACTTTAATTTCTGCTCATCATTCGTTTTTTCGATTTTTGAAGATGAAGTGACAGGCTTCTTCACATCTGTCTTCTTTTCTTCCTTTTTTGAATGGTCTTCCTTACCCTTAGCCTCATTTAGTTTATTTTTACTATCCTTTTTCTCAATTTTTGAATCCGGTTTGCTTTTCTTAATTTCATCATCTTTCGAACTTTTCTTTGGTTCTTCTTCTTTAATCTTTCCTTCGTTAGACTTGGTCTTGCCGTGTTGTTGGGCATCTTCAGAATTTTTAGACTCCGATTTCTTTTCCTTTTTTGAATCATCATCTTTACACCGTGGATCAACTGGCTTACTAACTTTGATTTCCTTTTTTTCCATGTCAATTCGATTACTTTTTACTTTTTCATGCTTTTTGTCATTCTTCACGTCAGAGGATTTACTATCCTTCTTATCTTTCACAAATTTACCACTGTCAACTTTAACCTTATCCATTCTACTATCTTTGAGTTTATTCTTGTCGACTTTCTTTACATCATTTTCTTCCCGTTTGCGTTCTTTTTCCATTTCAATCTTGGCTTTATCGTCAACTTTCTTTTCAAGTGAATTCGTAGCCGATGATGATGACGACGACGACGATGATGATGATTTGCTGATATCTTTTTTCGACATATCTTTCCTTTCATTTTCGCGATTCTTATCTTTTGTACTGGAAGAAGATACAGATGTGGAAGACGTCGCTGATGTTGATGATGTCGAAGGCGTTTTTATTTTCTTCTCTGGTGACTTAGAATGAGTTTTATGATGACTAGATTTATTACTACTGCTGGAGGTAGATGATGAAGATGACGATGATTTTGAAGCCGATGATTCCTTTCTGTCTTTGCTACTGTGATTCCCAGATGGCATGTTTTTACTAGTTGATCCGACGGACGATGACGAATGACTATGATTACTACCACCACTACCGGATGAGGAATTCTTCAACTTTTTCAAGTCGTGATCGGACTGCTGCTGGTGTTGCTGCGCGAGCTTATCAACAGATTTCTCAGTTTTTGAATTGGAACTTGAATTCGAACTGCTCGTATGTCGATGTTCGGGTTTGAACGACTTCGGTTTTGTGCAATCCTTCGGCGAGTTGCTATCTTCATGTTTTCGTTTTCCGAGAATTGTGGATGTATTACCGGTACCGATTGCAGTTGATATCACAGATGGCGTTGTTGTTGTAGTTGTAGAATCACTGGTGGTCTTTGATGTAATCGCCGCTACCGCTCCTCCCGTATTCGGTGGCGGTAGCGCTTCGTCGTTTTTTGCCACCGGGAGTTGAAGGTTTTTTGAATTGACAGGAGAACTGTTCGAAGAATGATTTTTGCCCTCGTCAGGCCTGGCCTCAGCTAAGGAAACGTCTTTGTTCTCCTCATTCTTAACTGAGACCATGTCATGCAAGTTTTTTGGCTCCGGATCGTCGGGAGTCGTTTTGCGAGTGCGTTCTTGTTCCGGAGATTCAGCAGGTTCTGGTGGTTTCTCGACTGGTAACTCCAGCGGAGGAGGAGGCGGAGGTATTTCTTCTTTTACCTCCCGCCCAACTGGTGGAGACGGAGCATCATCATTGCCATTAACAATTTCTTCCGGCAATGATGGCCTAGTCTCTTGCTTTAAAGGAACATCAGGAATAGGCGGAGTTTCATGAACTTCCATTGCCTCTTCTACTGCATTGTCGTGAATCATTGTTTGCTGATCTGAGTCTTCAATTGGTGGTTCTGGAATTTTCACATTTACATCGTCGACAGTTTCAACATTTTCCTGTTTCACTTCTACAGTTTCTGAATACTCTACCACTTCTTTTTTCAGCCCGGGCGTCGGAATATTTCGTTCGATCTCCGTTTCCAGTTTCACAGGTGAAACAACTTCCTTTTTTATAAGGGGCTGCGCGACTGGAGACTTTTTTGGAGGAAGTAACGGCGATTCTGGCTTCACGAATAGATTGTCATCAGTTTTTTCAGACGCAGCGATCTCACACGATGCTGCGGAAGTCAATGCAGCCGCCGCTGCTGGCGGTGTATCCGCAAATACATTCATCACAACAGCCTGCGTTTTAGCTGGTACCACAAGCGGTAACTTCGGCATGACTACATCCTTTTCTTTCATCGGAGATTTCTTCAAAATCGACGTTGGCGAAACCGACGTGTGGCTGCTGATTATCTCCGGCACCTGTTCCAGATCGACCGAATCCGTTACGTGATCGATATTGTTGCCGATCACGTCGTCGCTGTTTTCAGGATCCGTCGTACTCAGACGAAACCCCAACCGATCGGCTTCCAGATTCGTGTAATCCTTCGGTTCGTATTTTTCGTTAATCCGCTCGAGACGTTTGGCGTCTTCGTCGAATATACTACTGCGCGACAGTAACGACTTCACGATATCCGACGGTTCGGCTTTCTTCTCCGGAGGCGGAGGCATCGAGTTCGTCGAGTCTTGTCGTTTCTTGATTTTGTATTTTTGGTAATCGATCGTTATCGGCGTGGTTACGGCAGCCGTCGGGGCGGGAGGCGTGACTGTTTCGACCACCGGAGCGCGTACCGACTCGGTTTTACTGAGTTTCTCATCGAGTCGACGAATGCGTTCCTCCAACGAAATCTCAGATGGTGATTTCGGCGACAGACTGTCGTCGGTCAACGGACTGCCGAAACCGGCACCGCTCAACGACAGCGAATCCGGTTTCTTTTTGCTCCGCGCTTTCGGCGTGGTTTCCGTACTATCCGCTTTGCGCGATTCGTCGTTTTCAGAGTCTTGTTTCGGAATATCGGGCGACACTTGCGGCGTCGTTTTCTCCGTCGACGAAGGCGCCGGCGACACGAGCACCTGCGGCGACATCAATTTCGGGGACGACGCCTGTTTTTCGGACGATTGCTGCTGCTGTTGCTGCTGCACACGCGGGGACATGTTGCACAGCAACAACGCGAACTTCGGCAACGGCAACGAAAGTTCTCGCTTATCGTCGCCGAAATCGCGGTGGCGACGATCGCGCGCGGGACTACGCGACGAGCCGTCCGGCCGGCGCAAGTTCCCGTCCTCGCCGACCTCGATTCGGATGTCGGTCGGACGATCCTCGTTCACCGACGGCGATTTGAATATGTGCATGTCCGGTTCGGCGTTACGCGACGCGAACTCGTCGTCGCTCATGCTTATAATCCCTTCGCTACTCGATTTAGTCCGATACGAACGTTTCGGCTTCACGTCCGGCGATATATCACTGAATTTACGTTTTTTACGCGCGAGATTATCGGGCGCGATGTCGCGCTCCGTTTCGGAAACCATTTCGCCCTCTTCCACGTCGACGCGGTGTTTATCTCCGGCCGCGAACTTGTTCGCCTTCTGCTTGAGAACGCGTACCTCTTCTTCCATCTGATGGCGACGAGCTTCCATCTGTTTGCGGTAGCTCTGCTCTGATTTGTGATCGTCACCATGTCTATAACCAAACAAAAAGATTAAAATAACGGAAATGCAAAAATGAAACTGTTCCACCCATAAATAGTGAATTTTGATTATACACCGTACGCCCACATCGCAAATTAAACCTACAAGAATTTTTTCCATACAGCTGCCACTAAATAGGCCTAATGAATACATTAAAATGGAAAATTTTCCAAACATTGATAAAATATGGTGTTGTTATCGCTGAATGCAATGCGTCTAGCAATGTCGACGACGATAGCAATGTATGAGTCATTCATTATGACCGTCCTGTCACAGGTATATTTAGAAATGTTAATACACAACAAACACGTCTCGCTACATACGTACACATAAATATAAATACATTAAATATAGCACGAGGGCAGAATAACTAGAGCCAAATACTGCGGTTTATCGAGCAAACATGTATACATATGAATACAACCGGTTGGTTCATGTTAAGAACTTGGTGACCGTAAATCTTTTCGACTGAAATTCGCAGAAGACACCCCGCGATCAATGGACTCGTAACCCAATTGCGATACAAAATAATAACTAAATCGCGAATCTATTCCGAAATCATTGATATCAATGTTTGTTCAGGTTTATTCTAAAGAGACGATGATAAAGCGTCGTCTATGCGCAGCCAGTCTTCCTGGTCGATAATATCCTGATGTGTATACATTTTTTTATCAATTTCACCACGTAGCCTATAAAAACCCATTTACCGATATAATATGCAAACGACGCGCATGCCACATAATAACGTTTCAATTACCCATTGATTTTTAAGAGAAGAAAGCCTACGACAGATGTTAATACAATTTTTCCTTTCCAATTAGCAATATCAATAATTCGTAATTTGCTGAGTTAGACACTTATACTTGTTGCCCCTATCCACCCAGGAGTGAATGAATACCTGGACCGATGACTTCGTAGCACTGAATTCGAGTTGTTAATTCTCCCCAGGGAGATATGATTGATACATGGCTAGAGTTAAAGGCTGGGGGAATAATGATACCAATTAATAAAAACATATCTGACAAGCGCTCCGAGCGCACAGGCTGCATTATATAAGCCTCATCATTATCATCATCAGAATGATCAAAACCCACAATGTATAAAAATCAAACAAGCTAAAAATGCCTAAAATGAACTTTCCAATATTTTGATTGATCGAAATTTGTTAATCAAGACTTATCATCGCGGGACTAGATATAAATATAATTCAAATCATCGTTGCTGACAGCCTGGTCAGATAGGAGGGGCGGGGCTGGGGTTTTCAATACAACCCGATAATACAATAATGAAATCAATCGAAATCAAAAGTCTATGTAAGACTCCTTTAAGTCTCTATTAATTCTCGATAAATATATTGTTTTTAATTCTTTTAGATTATTTTTAGATAAGTGAATTCCAATATCTACTCACTACGTCCGAGTGAGGCTATTTTACAATAATCAATAACGACTTACCTTTGGAATTTGCGCGTATCCTCTAGAACGTCTTCGACCAGTTTCGCGCGTTTATTCGCGCGTTTGTCGTCGCCGCCGGCGCCCTGTTCGTTATCGCTGCCGCTGCCGCCGTCGTCGAGCTGCTTCAACATCATCAACAACTGCAACTTCTCCTTCTGCAACTTCGTCAGATCGACGCTCGACTGCTGCGACTCGTCGATCTCCGAGTCTTGGTCCGAATTATCACTAGGCGGACTGAATTCAGCAGGTATGTTTTTCAGCGCTTCGTCCTCGTCTTTAAGACGTCGCGCCGCTTCGTCTTTACGCGTTCGTTCGTGTAAATCCAGTTCTGTTTTACCGCTGGCGACGACGACGACGTCCGCCGACGAACACGCCTCCATCGGTTCCGCTGGAGCGGCGGCCGTAGCGGCTATATCCTTTTTGCCGCGCGAGCCCGAACTCGATAAACTACGCGACGAATGTTGACGTTGTAATAATTTCCAATTCGACGCCGCCTCGCTGTCCTCGAGTATCTCGTCGCGCAGACGCTTCGCGGCACCGCCTTTCTCCGTACTCCACTTGCGTTCGCTGTCCGAAGCGTCGCTGCGCGATGAATCGGAATCGTACGCCGATTTCCACGACGCCGCGTTATTCTCACCGCCGACGCCGCGTAGTTTTTTACCGCGTAATTCCGTTGAATGTTTCGTCCGTTCACTCTCTTCTTTCTCTTTAATCCGCCGTTCCTTGTGTTTGTATTCCCGGTACGCTTCGTCGAAGTCCATCGGACTGTGCGAGCGCTGCGACTGCGCGAAGTCGTCGACCGGCTCGCCGAGAGTTCGCGCGACGCGTCGCACTTTCTCCTTGCGTCGTTCCGACGGACTCATACTGCGTCGCATGCTGCTGCCGCTTTCTAGCGACTCCGAACGTCTGTGCCGCGGTTTTCGTTCGTGTTTGTCGTCGAAGCCGTAGCGATCGCGGAAATCGCGACGCGGATCGCCGCCGCTGCCGCCACCGCGCGCATTGTCCAACTCTCCCTGACTGTCCGTGTCGCGGTAACGTTCGCCGTAACGCTCCGGGTAGCGGTCGTACTGTTCGTATTGTGCCGGCAATCGACGGAATGGGCTGCCGTCGCGGGACTCGACACGACGTTCCCGCGGCGGACTCGGACTCGCGTCGAAATCGCGTCGTTCTCGCTGTCCGAAACTATAATCTCGTAATTCCTGTTCGTATGAATCGTCGTTCATAAACGACGTGTTACTCCCTTGACTGAATTCATCGAAGTGTCTGAAAAATACAACCACACAAAACTAGATCAGTGAATAGCAGACATGACGAGACAATGAGAAATGAAGTCCGTACAATATTTCAGTATTTCTAAAGATGACTATTAGATTATAGTCGAAACGTCGAATCAATAAATCATTAGCTTGAAGGAATCTTTTCGGAATTCATCTTTCTCGTTTTATAAGCGTGGGATTCTTTATATGTAGTGTTTCATCAATGGTTAAAATCCGTACAAATATATAGTAAATGTTGTAATCGAAAATATTGTAAATGTTGTAATCGAAAATATTTGATCTCACAGATAGATGCCTTATGGTTGTTTTCTCTTATTGTTTGTACTTTTCTGAAAATGTAAAACGTTTACGCGTTCAGCATTTTCAGAAAAGTACAAGCAAAAGGAAGAGGAAAACTAATGACATCAGATTTCAAAGCAAAACAACCATTCGGAAAGACGCTAGTTAGTACAAATACCTTCTATTTTCTGGCGTACAATATACACTTCATATTTTCCATAAAGCATAATTGATGAAATAAGTGGGTGAAATTGAAGGGGTCTATCAAGGCTCAAGATATCTACGCCAAAAATTGATGGAGGCCAATGCAAAACCATGTAAATTCAATCTCCATTTCTTCGTAATGTTTAATCCAGAATGACTTATGTCCCCCGGTTCGTTCAACATTTTTAAGATGTAACTCGATATTCTTACCTGCGCCTTCGTTCACCGCCGATGTCATCATACGAACCCGACTCGGAATTGTAAAAACTACGACCGCGGTTTCGGAACTGCGCGCGTCCAGGCCGATTCTGCGCGTTGTTACGATAACTCGGTCGATTATCACCGTACGCCTGATAACCCCGCGGCTCGTATCTATAATGGAATATTACATTAGGTGATTAAAAGACAGGCAGACATACCAGTTCCATAGATGTCGGTTAGCTTATGATCTTGAAATAGGAGATTGACCCCTTATCTATTTGATTGATTTGATTTGGAGTTCCTTACAAACCCACCAAAACTGCTGAGAATGAAAAAGGGAGTCTGATTTTGAAATCAGATGGTTAGATGGTCAGTCAAATAAACAAAATTGGAAATCTTTTAGTTCCAGTTTTTCCGGTACCTACACGACCATCAATATGAAATTTCAGGGGTATTTGAGGGGCTTTTGAGCTATGGTCATTTTTCAAGACAGAAACCTAACCGATACATAAAACAGTACCAGTAGAGTACATAATAAGCAAAATACATTTAGGCACCTATAAACCTTACAACAGTTTTCCATCCAGCCTTAACCAGCATCGAAATTTGGAAATAACTATCAAAGGTTTAAGCACTACCAATTGAGATACATTTTAATGTATCACATTTCGAAAACTTACTGTTCCGAAGGAGCGCGGTTATAGCGTCCGCCCGCCGCAGGAGGGTTAACGCTACCCGCCGCTGGTGGCCGCTCCTCGGGCCGATCGCCGGGTCGTAGCTGTCCGGTCGCTTCAAGTTTATCGTAGAAATCGGTCTGACAATCTCGACTTGCGAAATCAATCTGTAATGGCAAGATCGTCGGGAAAATTCTTCACTTTTCAAAGTTACAGATTTAGGAAGCAGTAGATTATTACTAATTATTACTATTATCATCATTATTATTTTAATCATTTTATAAATAGATATAATGAGGTAAGTCAAGGTGGCCACTTTCTGCCAATTTACAATCCTGATTTTTCCATACGATTAAACAAAACTCCCTGAGAGCGAATCAGAGAAATCTCAAGATTTAAAATGTTACGATTCATTCATTTTTCATTGAATCATGTACTGATAAAAAACACGCATCAATAGCATCATCCGAATTCCCTGATTTTTTTTTTACAAAATTTCCTGATTTTTTTAGAGATGTTTCAGACTCTTTGAGCCTTACCTGAATTCTCTTGGCGCCGAGTATGCGTCCTCGCATTTCGTTCAGAGCGTACTGCGCGTATTCGACCGAATCGTAGAAAATCAGCGCCCGTCCGAGGTGGCGATCCATTACGCAATGACTCGCGTGACCGTGTCGACCGAAATGACGCATCAGAAACTTCTCGACGATCGTCTCGGCCACGCAGTCCAGCCATATACAATTGGTAGGCATACTCTTACCAAAACCCAACTGAAAAAACATATATCGTCATTTTTTTTTTCCAGAAAATTTTCATCTCTTTTGGTTTAGAAAAAACAGGAATGGCAATTCACAGCTGAATATTGAACGTTTCAACCATTGTACGCCCAGTCATGAATAGTTCAGAATACATTTTTCATGAATCAGGATTTGCGGCACAATCATACCGGATATGTTCGCAACCATTCGACAATAAGTCACGCGCTCAGTTTAAACTACACGCAGATGAACTATGGAAATAGGCAATTGATTACAATAGATACATCGAAATGAGGTTAACAGACATAATTTCAGAGAGAGTGGTCTGGCCTTTTCGACATAAACGCGAAACGATATCTGCCGTGTACATCAAAGATAGTACATGCAATTCTTAATCAAGTATAATGCATACTACGCGATTAGTTATCGCTTTACTTACACATACATTAACACACTAGCTAGCTGTTAATTACTTAATGTACAAACACATCACACGCGTAGCTAGCCGCTAGCTGTTCGTTAGCAACTCACCTTAATTTTGTTAGCACCAATATTTTCCCCATCCATTTTTCGCAACGCGCGCACTACGCTGGTAATGTCTGTGTATTGTACGAACGCGTACGCGGAGACGGCACCCTGTTTCTTGATATCAACATCCTGCGAAAAGCGAAATTGCCAAATATAACTAATCGGTCGAAATTCAGTAAATCTAGCGGAATAAATCTCGCCTAACTCAGACATGGCCAACTCTGATGACTTTTGAGTAACTCGGACAAAAAACAAAATCATTGCGACTTCATAACATATTTTCCAACCCCTTAACCGAAGACTTTCGCTTGACTATGACCAATTTGTCAGTATTTCCTAACAAGTTCGAATTAGGCAAGTTTTACCGTATTCTATATCATTCCCGTGGTAGATAGTTTTTTCAACGTACCAGAATATCTCCGTAATCTTTGAAAATCGAACGCAGCTCTTGAGTCGTAATGTCTTTCTCAAGGTTACCGACGAATAGCGTGCGCGTGGCTTTCGGATGGTACTCGTCTAATTCTGCTTCTGGTGGACGGAACTCACAATCATCGGGCTCTGTTTTTAAAGGACGAAAAAACACGGTCAGTTAGAAAACGGTATCAATCCCTTGATGGCAAGAAGACAACAATTCTTTGATAAGAAATTCTTATGATTTGGAAACTGCTCTTCACGTTTTATTGATGAACATGGCTTATCCAGAGAAACTTGATAATCTGTAAAGTGCCTTAGAGCCTCAGGAATAAGTTTTATGTAAAAATATTGAAAATGTCATAATAATATTAATATTCTAGCATTTTGGTTTCCATAAATTGACTTTTATCAATTGGATTTTTGAAAAAAAAAACACTTTAAAAATGTTGTTTAGTAGCTAAGAGCCGAGTCTTACACTGAATAGATCACGAAAAATGGAAAAAATATGATACCTAAGGCCAAAAAAAAAGATGCCTTGTTTCTCATCACACTTTTCTTTTTTACTATGACGAGGGCGGGCGGTTTTTATTTTTATGTACTTTAAAAAAAAAAAAGTAGAAATAAAAGGAACTGTTTGAATTTTTTTTGGAGATGCGGGAGGTGTCTTTTTTTTTTTTATTATATCAATAAAAATATCCCTCTGACATATTTTCTTCAGATGCGGGAGGTAGTTTTTTATTTTTATTTTACTGGAAAATCACTGCTTAATCCTGAAAATGATTGGTGAATCCTGAAAATCCATTGCAACACCTTCTACGGTCCTAGAAATATCGGCTTTCAGTAAATCTGGACACTCTATATACTTCTCGTGAACGTCACGCATTTCTTCACTAACTGTCAAGTTTGAGTAAGAACCGGCCAATGCATTTTCGAAAAGTTCCATCACTGTTGACTCTGGAGATACTTGTAGAATTGGCCAACGTAGTATTGGCTCCTTTTGGAATATTATTTGAACAGATAGCAACATCTTGGAAGCTATTAGCACCACATTTTACCAAGAGAAATCGCTTCGAAATAAGAATCACGCCAGAAATCAAGCTCCACAGCAACCTTGGCATTTGACATTTAGGCCTACGGTAACCGACTCCATTGATATGGGTTCGAGTCACCAGTGTGGTGCCGATGATATTTATACGATCAACTTTTCTCGATACGTTCGTAGAGAAATAAAATGATAAAAAGATGATGATATGCGTATTATATCAATGCGGGTGGGCGGATTTTAATTTTTATGAAAAACAAATTTATTTTCGAGCTATGATGCGGGAGGGCGGACTTTATTTTTATCGCTAATTTGCCGATGATTTTTCCGATGCGGGCGGGATTTCAAAATCATGAGAAACAAGACATCTTTTTTTTTTGGCCTAATGATAATAATAATAATGATATCAGTGTGTTCAAAATTACCTATTCCTTCATGAGCTTGAGCGGTGATCTTTTTACCGAAGAAAGTTTTATCTCGAGAAGCTTCCAATGCCTTCGTAGCATCATCATGTCTGAAAAAACGAAATAAAAGCTTTACTGTATCATATTAATATCCACGGCTGACAACTTCTTAAAAGAGCTAACATCGGTGTAACAAGTCGAATCATTTTTTTACGAACATTTCATCGAAATTCAAAAGAAAATAGCTCGAATTAATGGTAAAACCCACGGTAACATGTTTCGCATAGCTGTATGTAACAAAAATCAAGTTAGTATTATTCAGCGCCAAACAGAAACAAAATACTGAAAATCAGGAATAAAATGCACTATAGTGCATTCACCTTATTTGAATGGAAAGCTTTAAGAATGATGGATTTGTTTATAGGATATCAACTTACTTTTTAAAACTAATAACAGCCAAGCGACCATCTGCTTCACCCTGTATCGACACGGCCGTCACTTTTCCGAATTTCTTGTATTCGTGGAAAAGACCGTCGCGCAAACTGGAATCCGACGAACGCATGGGAAGATTTGAGATCAGAATGCCGAGATGGCCTTTCTCTTCTTCGCCGCTTTCGACTTTCTGTACGAGCGACGCGTGTCTCTGGTTACTGCTGCTTCGACTACGGCGAATAAGGGAAAAAAATTAAATCCATTAAACGTCATCTCAACAACCGAAAAAAAAAATCATACGACATTCATCCGTCGAATTTGTTCGCGAATTCTTCCGAGTAAAATCATCCGATAACCGGTACGCGAAAATTTCAAATTTCTACTCCACGTTCACGATATTGATAACCGATAGCCACGTCTATGGGATGGAATATGTCATTGACGAGGTTCGATAATAATAACGCATTCCAATCTCTGCTAATGCTGGAAAGGTTACACTGGAATTAAATTACGTTTGAAGTACGATCGAATTCGTCAATGCGAACGTATGTACACGTACGTACGGAGGTCTGGTATGTCGAAAATCGAACCCCTCGGGAACGCGTGAGGCCAAATAATGAAAGACAAACAACACTGCACAACATAACCGCTCATATAGACACGATATTAACTATATTGTGGTAGCTAGTGTGGTATGCAGGTCATATTAGGCGGAAATTAATGAAAATTTTCATTACTTCCTTCTGCGTATATATATACATACATATATATACACACGTGTGAAAAATAACAAATGAAAAATAACAATACACCCATATGCTAAATACGCGGATATTCAATTGCAATTTTTCCACGGCCGACAGAACATATGAATTAATCGCGATGATGAATTTCCTGCTCGTTGGAATCTTGCCCCGAAACCAATTCGACAATTACCACCCGCTCACACACTGTGTCACTGTGGGACACGTACATAAACCAGGATCACACGCGGACGATTTTGCTTGCATCAAAGTGGTGCGGATTGGATCCATATCGAATCTTATCAAATCTTAGCACGTGTCATATTATTCTGCGTCTGATTGCAGATTGGTTCCAGAAACAACGAGAGAACCAGAATTAACACGCGGAATAATTTGACCCGCGCTTAAATTTGGTAAGGGCCTGGTTTGACGTTTCAGGTCGGGCCTTTATTCTACAGATCCATTTGGCAGCCCTGCCCTAATTTGGGCCATAGATCACAGTTCCATACAGTAGATATCTTACCTCTGAGCTCGAGAATGAGAACCGCTGCTCGAACTGCTGCTCGAATGAGAACTAGACGAACTGGACGATCGACTTCGACTCTGCGACGGTGAAGGACCCCATTTCTGTCCCTTCTTCGCGGCGTAGACCTGCGACTGCGGTCGTTTACTGCGTTCGGACACGTTCTCGGCATCTTGTTCTTCGCTGGCGTATCGCTGATAGCCAATCGTACTTTTAGGTTGGTCCCGACTAAAAAAGAAGAGTTATCAACATCTCAAAATCCTGTAATTAACATTCTAACAATACTCGACTTGAGGGATTCAGATTCAGCGAAAGATTATCTGCATAAAGAGAGAAAATGTCAGTCATTTTTGAAAATGTCAATCATTTCATATTTCCTCCTATTATCAATGTTCTTCAATTACACAATAATACCAGCTATATGTCTGACCCTGAAATACTAAACACGATATACGGAAAGTTTGTATGCAGCTAGGTCGCAAACCCGGCGCCAAAAAATAAATGGCAAACCCGGTATGTCTTAATTATGGAGGAATTCCACCAACACAACCGCACGATTGTTTAGGAAATATTTGAACGCGTCTGACCTAAATGACGATCTAATTTTCGTAAACAATGTTTATTCGATCACGAGGTGCCCCCCACAATTGATTAGTACTAACAATAGATTCGGGTTTTTTCCCAGTACGCTGAAGACGTCTGCCCTACTTACTATTACTACTACTAGAGGCTGAATATAGGATAGTTTACTTATCCCGAAGAATCCGGCAAACAAAAGAATCTCGGTCTAACACAGATGCTGCCGAGCTTAATACAGACAAAGAGAACGATAAACTCCCGACAAATAATCTGCAGAACTGTAGACAATGGGATATCGGGGTTCGAGCCTTTATCGTTGAAGAGGCTTAATTCTCGGGGTTTATCCAAATACGAGTTAATCTAAGCGGAAAATCAAACACGCCACTGTTGGCAAAGAGGATAAAACTTTTCGTACACCAGCTCCGTAGGATTACTCAGATAAACTAGCCTATCTCGGGTATAAGTACACTGACAAGAGAGAGCACCGAACATACATACTTAACACATGTGTGCGTATGCACAGAAATATAGCAACGCGATGAGAAATTCACTGAATTGTTTCCCCCTTTTACATGAACATTTGCCCAGGTGTGTAATCTTCGAGTACTAGAGTCTTAGTAATAGAGAGAGAGAGAGAGAGAGAGAGAGAGAGAGAGAGAGAGAGAGAGAGAGATAAACGCTGCCGAGTACATCGAAAATCAGCGAAAACAGACAACGCAGACCACAGAATAGCTGATAGCCGGAGATAGATATTCCAGCTGAATCGAACGGGCGATAATTCAGATACGAGCAGATGAACCGGAGTTCGAGTTCTTCCGCAAAAAAGGGGCAATATTTCAAGATGAAAGACGCGTTAGAACTGATGCTATATGTAATCCCATTCGACCAGCGAGGGTAACGAGTATAACGATCCAGTTTCTATTACTGACAAAAAACTGCAGATTTCAATTAAGAACTGAAAGAATAACCTTAAAGAATAGAATGGACAACCGCATTACTAACTCTCTACCGGCAGTTTCTATCAGGTATACGGATTATGCTCGTACAGAATAGGTCGAACGCGCCGGAAGAGAATTCCGGAATCGGTGGAGACAAAAATCGAAACCTGCCTTTCATATCGTCTCAATTCTCGGATCAAACTCAAACGCGGTAATCACGCGAAAACCACCCCCCTGGGCAGGGATTCGAAAACTGATGGCATCGCTAGACTCAGCCACCGTACAATACCCTGCCACACTAGACCGAGTGCGCAGGTACAATATGTGCAGGTTTACCGCGCGAAAACTTGCAGCACCGATCAGATTGCTCGTTGTATAATCGCTGAAGCAAATTTCATGGAAGAACTATAAACGGGAAAACCCAGGCTAAAATAAAGCGGGATAGCCGATTGGCTAATAATGACATCATCCAAGTTGCGTGTGTAGCTGCGCACTCGGTCTAGTGTGGCAGGGTTTTGTGCCGTGGTGAGTCTCGACGCCATCAGGTTTGAATCCCTTGCCCGGTGAAGATGGCAAAAACAAGATGGCCGACATAAGTACCTTTCGAATGTTCTAGCAGGCGGCGGAGGAGCTGGATAAGTGGCTGTATTGCGATTAGTCGCGGCGGTCGCTGAATACCGTTCTCGTTGTCGTCCGCGTGGTTGTTGTTGTTGCTGTTGTTGTTGTTGATATTCCTCCGAATCGTTGTATTCCAACTGGCGTCGACCGTCGAACTGCTCGCTCGACGCGGTCCGATTTCCGAAGTATTCGCCGGGCCGCTCGAAGTCCGTCGACCTACAAATACACAAATCGCACGACACCGGTTAAAATAATCGGAATTTCAAAACGTCGATCAAGCCATCGAATGATAAAATAAAATCAAAACATAAAATGAGAACACGAATTCAGAACTTCAGTGAAAGAATTACCCGGGTACTCTGAGGGGTGGATATGAAAATGACAGGGTGGTGGTAGCCACTGCCCCTATAAATCAAAACCCTTGTGCAGACCAGACTACCTGATATCTCTAATTGGAGTAGTTTCACAAAAGAAAATGAGATTAATTCGACATCAAAAATAGTAGTTTAAATGGATAATGAATTGGAAATGATTCTGATTTTGGCGAGTATTTCGACATTTTTGGGACAAGTTGAGCTCCTAGAAAGAGTAGAAACTACCCTGAAATAGTCCGAAGTCAAAGGGCCGCTTCTACAGTCATGACTTCAGACTCAAAACCACCTTCAGACTAAACTTCAGACTTAAGACCATCTTAGTTTTAAGTATGATCTTAGACTTTGAGACTTTTGGACATAAGTCGGTAATATGGAACCGGCAGTAAGTCAACATGTATGGAACAGCGATGATATCGCGCACCGAGGAATGAATTTCATATTCGAACTAACATCAAGGGCGATCGCCACCCTCATCATCGATCCGCGCCGAGAAACTCGATCAGACGGAATGGCAGTTGATATTAACGATTCATAATAACAATCAACGCTGACATTTGGCATTCAATTACAGCAGCGCGCTACGAGGAGTCGTCGTCGTCGTCTCATACGTCTGCCGAACAACGTCTGATCGCAAACATGGCCGACCGCCGTATAATTGGCTTCGAGACCTCATTAGACGGGCGGCTTTATGCGACGAAATCTTTCTCATTATCTCCGCACGACGAGAAATAGCGAAATATGCTTATTAACAATCCATAACAACTCCACCGACTACGTTCGGCTTACGTACGTCATTAAACTTGCCCGATTGACAGAACGTATACACGACCAGACGGATTAGTTTCAACGCGAACCTGCGCTATCGACTCGGGCACTTCATTTCAGTGCTTCAATCAGAAATGACGACGGGATTCGACTACAATCGATGCTTACAGTAGTGGATAGAACGTGTAGTCATCGTTTTTTTTTTCTTTCTTTTTTCTAAATCGATCATCAGACTCTACTCTGCTCTCTTTGTTGTCGGGTTCAGTTCAGCCGATTCCAATTCGCCGAGAAGACTTCGACTGGATTTAAATCAAACGCGTGCTTATCCACGAAAAATATGATTACAAAGATAAGTCCCGCACGCGAAAACTATAAGTTTAATAACCAAAATTTTTTCATACCCCAAACATTCGGCTATAACCGAACAGCCATTTATCGGCCGGATTCAAGGCTATAAATAATTCGACTTCTTAATTCAGCAAAGATCCATAGACATGACTGACACGGCGATTTCTATGAATTCATTGATCTCTTTCGAGGGGGAGGGCTAAACGTTTCATCCTCTGAATGACTATTGATTTCATTCTCTGTCTAATGTAGGGAGATATATATACATATAATAGTACATATATATCCTATCATATGAAGAGATAATGGAAACGGCCACGTCACAGTCAACAACACGACGAGAGCCCGAATCAATAACTCCGCCGAGAGGAGAGAGAGCTTAATCATTAATGGCCGTCCAACCGGGTTTTTATGCATGCGGGATACACGACACGACTGCCGTAGTCTCTTCCAATACGACCGGCATTAAATAATAAAACCTAATTATGCTCGGGGAGTACATCGCGCGCCGTTGTCGTGTACGCCACGTCGTCCTGTTCACCCGCCCCGGTTATCAGCGCGGCGGCAAAATCGAGTTACCATGGTAACTAATGGTATCGCCGGATGATAAGGCCGTATCGGGGAGTTCGATGATGGAAGAGCTCGCATGAAAGCGGACGAGTACCGAAAAGCCCATTACCCGGAGAACGAGAAGAAGCGCGACGCGCATAGAGAGAGACATGCATTAGTTCGGCGGCGACGGCAATTGGGTATTGCCATCAATGCCGTATTGCCATCAATGCCGTATTGCCATCAATGCCGACGGCAAAACATTAAAACGCGCGAACGAGGGACAGAATAATGACCGACTGTACCGAATATATAAACATAGAACGCGAGGCGGTGTTATTAAATACAGAACGCCGCCCGATAAACGCGGATAATTACGCGAAATAAAGGAAATCATTTCGAGGGTGGTTCGCGGTGTGGCAGTGGTGGACGTGTGTGTGTAATAATTAATAACGCCATCCGTGGAAGTGTGTACACCGTTCATTTGTCTATTTACCGACGGTGAAAATAGCTCCCTATACATTATATCGATACGAGAGAGTATCGTCCTGAATTATAACTAAAAACCGCAAATTATTTCCATTTTCGTCCACCTTTTATAGGTGGACGCCGAGTGAAAGAATAGGATGGTTTGATAGCAAACTCATTTCGTACCGTTCTAGGGAGAGAGAGTGCGATTGGATGTTTTATACGAGTGATTTATTTCCACTTATGCTCCGTTCAAGGGGGAGGGAGAGGGATTGCAGGAATCTAATAGATTTTTCGGGAGGATTATCTTGAATTTCGTACATTTCTATGGAGACGGGGCAGTTTGGATGTTTTTTAGGCAAATTATTTTCATTTTTTGTACCTTTCTAACGGGGAGAGAGAAGGAATCATTTTCATTTTTTCATCCCCTCTCGGGCGAGGCCAATCCCAACGTTTGTACGGCGAATTAATTATTTCTTCATTCCGCACATATTCGACGCGTAGATTGATAGATACCGGCTGAATGAATGATCTAATCACCGCGAATCAAAAGGTTTCTAATTAACGTTCAGGCGGTTATCATCGACAGACGAGACGCGGGAAAAAAAGATTTCCATTTATAACTGCCATCGTGGCCGTCGTCGTGATGACTGACATTGTGTTGTATGCACCGGCGGCAACCGGTTGAATCATTCGTAATTGACATGTTCTCATCATCATCATCATCATCGAGAGAAACCGGCTGCAGCTCCCGCTACTACATCATCAGCATCATCATCATCACGATGCTCTCGACCTAGCAAGATGGATCGTCGTCCTCGCCGGTAATCTACACGCAACAATACGACTGATTTATAATGAATTACAACGTCGCCATGACGACTGAAGAAAGACTCGGAGAGCGAGCGCGTGTGCGGCACACGCCTGCTGCTGCTGCTGCTGCTGCTGCTGGTGTTATGGATGGCAATCACAGATCTCAATCATAAAAACCATCGTACGATTGCTGCTGTTCTATCGGTCTCTCTCCCGATCATCATAGAACACTTCTGAAAATAACTTATGAGCGCACTTCGCAGGCATTTTACGCTGCGCAATAGGCTCAACGTGTAACCGATCAAATCTTAGTCTCTATATAACTGGACGCGGTGTCGGATTGTTCAAGCTGCATCCACGCTTAATCCGATCAAACTTGGTTCGAACCCTCGAAGGTGCTAATCAATGCTGCCTGTACGCACATGCTTTCAAATCAGCAGTTAGCACTGGTCCAGCTAGACGCCGCACTGGTCCAGCTGGACGTTAAACACTGCGAAATTTTCTATTCATGCATAAGAGAAATGGTCTGATCTAGAATTTGGATTTGATCAGTCTTTTTTGGAAGGTCTAAATAGTACGTACGTTCTAGAGAATGGAATGTGCTTTCCCATTGCTCAAATGCCTGAGCCGTTCTAAATTCGTGCGAACTTCAAGAATAATTGAAGTGCGAATTCTGTAATATTGAACTTGTCATATTGCGATATCAATCGATATACCTTGTGATATTGTCATATCAATCTAAAAACTTATCGTTTGTTTAAGTATTGTACATGGAGCGATGGCCTAGTTATACCTGGGTACTATATCTGCTGCCAGTATATAAATATATACATATAATATGTTTATATGTATAACTGATTGAACTTCATTTCGTATCCTGTGACGATAACTTAGGCCTATTTCAAATGCGGAGATCTTTCGGCGAACAACGACTCCGAATTCAGCAAACAACAGCAGCCGTTGCCACGGCTATCACGAGACTGCCATTTGAATAATTGATTTTCTTAACGGCACCCGACTGTCATTCTTCCTTATCGATGAATCAATATCGTAGATACATGGAGTGGCCACGTAGGCAAGTAATGCATATTATTATCATTATACACGAGATAGATCGGCGCGCATGATTCATGTACGTAAGTTCCAGGGTAGCCGGTTTTGCAGCGCGTCGTGGTGCAACGCGCATTTTAATGAGCGCCGCGCAGGAAAGCATGCATGCATGCATGCGTGCATAGCCTAGTACATACAACGAACAGCAATGAGTATAGCCCCCAGAGCAGCTATTATGTTCAGATGAAACGCTACGACACCCGAACAACAAATGGCGTATTATGCGGGCACAATGAAAGCGGGAAGTAATATCTTTGGATAAACTCGATAATAATAAACGTACAGCGAGCTAGTCATTGTTATATATATATATATATATATATATGCGTGCCCGTACAATCATTCATTTTCCATGCAAGGATATGAAGCGAACATAATTGAACGAATCTTTCGATTCTGACTCTGACTCGGATTGCGCCGTATTAAAAATCGCTCAGCTGTCACGTTCTCAGCGTACGCCGCCGCTCGCGACGACTTGCAGGGACTAGTTTCGGGGGAAATCCTTTTATCGAATACGAAATTGATTTACGTACGGGGACTCCCGCGGGACATGTTCGATAACAAGCTTTTCATCCGCGTATTATGTAGATCCGTAGCTCGATTTCGATGCTAGGGCCGCCGCGCTACACGCAGCAGCATATGATCGCGATAATTTTAGAAAGAAGAAGTTCGCAGTAGCTGCGAGCAGTGAGCCGCACGGCTCCGAGGAAAAAAAAAAACCTAACCGATACAACAGCGAAGTACTGTTCTCTCGACGAAGTCCCGTCGCCATAGCAACAACCGATTGATGTATGACGACGGGCGTGCGCGCGTTTGTAAAAGACTATGTTCAGTTCTTTTCATCTAATTATGACGTGTATATCGACTACCGATGATAGCTCAGGAACTAAATACAGCGAAAACAATCAATCAATCGAATTCTAATATAACGCGAGTCTTTTCGTTCGCGAATATATCACCAGGCTGTCGCCGGTCATATCTTTGGGGGATTCGATTTCTTAAAAGCGGAACTGTCATGAGGCACTTAGTTTTCGTCAGGGGTCCCAGTAGGTATCCGACCCCCCCCCCCCAAAAAATGAAAATCAGATGGAGGAGGAGACATTTCACGGCTTCTGATCAGTTTACGAGGCCCCTGAAGATTTTCCTTCCTTTTTTACTGGTTAGCCTTGAAGTTCATAAATTTGAATGGCCACTTTAATTCCACTTTCACTTTTTCGCAGACTATTCTCTGACATTCCCCGACTCGATCTGTTAAGAATCCAATCTATTCTAACACAACATTCAAACACGTAAGACATAAAAAAGGAAACTGTATGATTTCAATCTCAACAAATTTTCCTGACTTAAAACACTTTTTTACAAAATTCCTTTACTATTACCCGACTTAAAAAAAAAGAAGAAATTGTGAAGGGGCCACCCAGGAGAACTTAAGAAAATTGTCATCAGTAATCTTATTTCTTCAACGATGAACGCCAGAATTTCCCCTAAACATGTACCCGGATTCCACTCGCGACGTAAATATTCCACGTATCACGAACAGATGTTAGGGGGTTAAAACGGATGAAAAACATGTATTAAAGATGAATTATCACGTCACGTCATCCGTGAATAATAATCATAATACATAATATCCTTCTTCATCATATTCGGCTTGCCTAAGCAGAAAACAGCCGTGGCCTCGCGCCCGCGTGCGCGCCGCGTATGGATTTAAAATACAAAATCGCCAGATGTCGTACGTTTATTCATTCACCAAGATAAGCTCGAACATATTAATAATAATCGAAACGTTAGCCAGCGACACAAACGTGTACACGGCTAGCTAGCTAGCTCGCAGATGTGGCCACTAAAAAATCCCCCAACGTAACGAAACGGAAAAAAGCACGGCGCGCACTCGATATCCTGTTTACCGAACATGAGTCATTACTAAAACAACAGAAAAATCGGTAATCATACATATATGAACATGTGTGTGCGCATGTGTGTACGGATTAATTCAAAAACAGAAATCGCGAGACCCGATCGCGATTTTTATTTCATTTCTCATGGAACCAGAATCCATCGAGGACAAGCCCGTACACAGATTTCTACGGAATATAAACCGGTTTAAACACGTCGTATTTCGTTTCTCGGTATTCGAGCTTCGGGATTTTTGTAAGACAAGTTTCTATTCATCGGCGTTGTTCCGGTTCTATTGAATGCGTTATGTCTCGCAGATCGAATCGTATATTATGCACACGACCCTTTCATTCTTCCCAGCCATGTTGCCACTGCAATAGCCACTATCACGCCACACTAAAACCTGAGAGAGAACAGCCTGCTATACATTGATAATGAATGCGCGCTCTCTCTCTCTCTGGTGGCGGTCAAACATGAGAATCCATCCAACATACAACAAAATAAGAACTACATGAATTATATATATCCACATGCTCAAAAGGCCCTACTGATTACTTAAATAGTGTTAATCTCATACAGAATTCGGCGAAATGCGATCAAAATGTTCTAGTTTTCCAATCTATTTTTGTTAGCATTTCGCATATACGCGAGATCTGCGAGATCTTCGCTCTGAAATAGTTTCCGTCTCATATTTTTCTTTGATATCTCGAATCATGTTTTTGATGGCAGCCGGCGACGTTCAATATCATTTCCACGCCGTTGCAGTCCTACCCTAGCCCGATACGAAACAGCTGGTAGTTTTTACATCGGGTTCTCCTCCGCGCGTCAGGTCGGACAACGCGCACAAAGTAAACCGAAAATAAATGCGCGCCGAGCGAGCGAGCGAGCTATACTAAAATACAACAACGCTCGGTACATAGCAAGCAGCGTGAGCGAGGGTTATTTTCAGGATAAAGAGAACCTATGATGAGTCATGTGAATGCGTTGTGTACATTAGACATAGCAAACGAACTACGAACAGAGAGTACCAAGGCCAAACAAAGAGAATAACAACACAACCAGTCTTTCAGTGAGCAACCCTCATTATAGACTGCAGCCTGTAGTAAATAGAACATCTCTCCCTACATCTCTCTCTCCAAAATAAAACGTCTCGCCTATATGATAGAAATACCGAATATAAAAGCGAAATGAAATGATTTTATTTATACAGACAGGGAGGGACTCGCATCATACAGCCTCTAAGCGCATGAGCAATAAACTAAGGGTGGCCATTAACACCTTTCAATGTGTAAAGAGATGGAGCTATGGTGTATGAGACAAAAGCCGCTTCTAGAAGAGCGAGTTCAATTGTCTTGTTTTGACGTCACTCAGCGGGTGTGGTTGGTTGCATGGCTCCTCATGTAGAATACACATAAATGTATATAGACATATATATCATGTTCAGGATATACAAATTATGCCTATTTTCATGAGGAATCGATATCAAACTGACAACGACGACGCTTTCATAATATATGTATATACATATAAACAATACCGGTATCGCCTGAAGTGATGAAACCCTGGCATACACTGACTACACGTCGATATCAAACGCGGCTAGTGGGTGTGCGTCACAGAATAATATGTATAAATCATTTTTTTTTAAATACCGAAAAAAAAATCCCACAAAACGCATTGTTAACATATTCGCATGCGCGCCGGGGACGTATTTCGCGGGGACGGAACGATATCGCTAACAAGACGCAACTAGCAAGGCATTTTCGTTCCCTGTTCGAATAAACGGGGCAGGTTTAGGGGGGGTATAGTAGAATGAAAACCACACGGTATCTCAGCTCACCTAGTTGACATTCTATCATTCGAATTCATAATCTTCGCGTTGTTCGCCATATATTTCTAAAACGAAATGCCCCCCCCCTGCCGCGCGAAAATTCCCGAGACAGAAACAACCGTCGGTCTACGCTTGCTCTATATGTACGCCTGTATCTGTATATATCCGATAGACCTACGAGTCGCCACGAGTTTATAACGAGATGAACGCCATAATCCGAGCACGCCGAACACGTCTATAGGGAATAACGGGCGAGCGTAATTCAATCAAGCCGTCTTTATTGGCAAGAGACCGAAAGATCTAATTTAATGTATAATATACATATATATATATATATATCTTTATACATATATATACATATCCGTACATCATCAGATCAACAATAAACCGTGTGATCTCGGTAATCCGGGGCGTCGGCGAATTCCACGCAATAATCCGAGGTCAAATCGTCATTCACCTATTATCGACAAAGTATCCGACAAAGAATCGCGGCTATAAAATGTTTTTTTTTTTCTAAATCCCGGGGCGGCCAGCGACAACAACAGCGCGCGGAACTAATTACAGAAAATATCAAATTTTACAAACAACATCGAAGGTAAATATATCGGATGGTCGAATTGTATAGGCGCTATAGTCGAGCTACAAAACATGTGAGGTGTACATTAAACATAATATGATATCCACAACCATCCAGTTTATTACAGGGATAATAATCCAAATAAAATCGTATATATATTTTTTACATATATATATGTTTCTTAATCCGAATAAATCCCGCTCAGTCTCGGTAATCCGAAAAGGTTCGAAGGATCAAACTGAGGTATAGAGCAGGCAGGCGGGTAGTGTAGTGGTAGCGCTAGAAACATCAAAACAAACAAATGAAAACAGCTACGGAAGAAGAAGGAGGTCAACTTCATAACAGTAATAAAACTTATGGAAAAATATCGGGGACAGTTATTCTCAAGTTTTTTTAGGCCTAAATCAAGACGGGATCGGGATAGAAATGATAACATATCATATACAAATTATTTAACCATATATATTATTATGATTATCATCATTATTACTATAATTATTATTATTATTATACTTATCATTATAAATATTACCATTGTATTTATTAAGCGCTTGTATCAAAGGCATTGTGTATATAGGCCTACTAGATATTTTTTAAAAATGTAGTGGTCGTTATATCATATGTATTAAGGTGTTTGGATATATTCATCGCGCCTCATAGCGCGATCCGAGGCCGGGGGCACTTACCCTTCAGGTCTCGACGAATAACGCGGCGGTGGCGCTGCCGTGCGTCCTCGTTGTTGCGACTGCGCGTACGACGACGGGTCTATCGCCGGTCGGGATATGTTACCGCCGGTCGTCGCGGTCGGCTCGCTGTACTCGGTGTGGAGCACGTGACCGTCGAGAACGTTCTCGCCGCCGTGGGCCTTCGACGCCGATTTGATGTCAGTGAACGCGACGAGCGCGCCCGCGATATTCTCATCCGCATCTTTGCGCAACTTCACGCTTTGAATTTTACCATATCTGTAAAACAAGTAAGATAATTCTGTAAGGAATGACGGGTCTGACCACACACATGA